>NW_027397074.1:76104858-76190857 GCF_003265705.2 Callorhinus ursinus
ACCTGGCAGGCCAGAAAGGACTGGCATGATATCTTCAGAGCACTAAATGAGAAAAATATGCAGCCAAGAATACTATATCCAGCTAGGCTGTCATTGAAAATAGAAGGAGAGATAAAAAGTTTCCAGGACAAACAAAAACTAAAGGAATTTGCAAACACAAAACCAGCCCTCCAAGAAATATTGAAAGGGGTCCTCTAAGCAAAGAGAGAGCCTAAAAGCAGCATAGATCAGAAAGGAACAGAGACAATATACAGTAACAGTCACCTTACAGGCAATACAATGGCACTAAATTCATATCTTTCAATAGTTACCCTGAAAGTAAATGGGCTCAATGCCCCAATCAAAAGACACACGCTATCAGATTGGATTAAAAAACAAGATCCATCAATATGCTGTCTGCAAGAGACTCATTTTAGACACAAAGGCACCCCCAGATTGAAAGTGAGTGGGTGGAAAACCATTTACCATGCTAATGGACACCAAAAGAAAGCTGGGGTGGCAATCCTTATATCAGACAAATTAGATTTTAAAACAAAGACTGTAATAAGAGATAAAGAAGGACACTATATCCTACTTAAAGGGTCTATCCAACAAGAAGATCTAACAATTGTAAATATCTATGCCCCTAACATGGGAGCAGCCAATTATATAAGGCAGTTAATAACAAAAGCAAAGAAACACATTGACAACAATACAGTAATAGTGGGAGACTTTAACACCCCCCTGACTGAAATGGGCAGATCATCTAAGCAAAAGATCAACAAGGAAATAAAGACTTTAAATGACACACTGGACCAAATGGACTTCACAGATATATTCAGAACATTCCATCCCAAAGCAACGGAATACACACTCTTCTCTAGTGCCCATGGAACAGTCTCCAGAATAGATCACATCCTAGGTCACAAATCAGGTCTCAACTGGTACCAAAAGATTGGGATTATTCCCTGCATATTTTCAGACCACAATGCTTTGAAACTAGAACTCAATCACAAGAGGAAAGTCAGAAAGAACTCAAATAACATGGAGGGTAAAGAGCATCCTACTAAAGAATGAATGGGTCAACCAGGAAATTAAAGAAGAATTAAAAAAATTCATGGAAACCAATGAAAATGAAAACACAACTGTTCAAAATCTTTAGGATACAGCAAAGGCAATCCTGAGAGGAAAGTCTATAGCAATACAAGCCTTTCTCAAGAAACAAGAAAGGTCTCAAATACACAACCTAACCCTACACCTAAAGGAGCTAGAGAAAGAATGGCAAATAAAGCCTAAACCCAGCAGGAGAAGAGAAATAATAAAGATCAGAGCAGAAATCAATGAAATAGAAACCAAAAGAACAGTAGAACAGATCAACGAAACTAGGAGCTGGTTCTTTGAAAGAATTAACAAGATTGATAAACCCCTGGCCAGACTGATCAAAAAGAAAGGAGAAATGACCCAAATCAACAAAATCATGAATGAAAGAGGAGAGATCATAACCAACACCAAAGAAATACAAACAATTATAAGAACATATTATGAGCAACTCTATGCCAGCAAATTAGATAACCTGGAAGAAATGGGTGCATTCCTAGAGATGTATCAACTACCAAAATTGAACCGAAGAAATAGAAAACCTGAACAGACCTAGAACCACTAAGGAAATTGAAGCAGTCATCAAAAATCTCCCAACAAACAAAAGCCCAGGGCCAGATGGTTTCCCAGGGGAATTCTATCAGACATTTAAAGAAGAATTAATACCTATTCTCCTGAAACTGTTCCAAAAAATAGAAATGGAAGGAAAACTTCCAAACTCATTTTATGAGGCCACCATTACCTTGATCCCAAAACCAGACAAAGACCCCATCAAAAAGGAGAATTACAGACCAATATCCTTGATGACAATGGACGCAAAAATTCTCACGAAAATACTAGCCAATAGGATCCAACAGTACATTAAAAGGATTATTCACCACGACCAAGTGGGATTTATCCCTGGGCTGCAAGGTTGGTTCAACATCCGCAAATCAATCAACGTGATACAATACATTAACAAAAGAAAGAACAAGAATCATATGATCCTTTCAATAGATGCAGAAAAAGCATTTGACAAAGTACAGCATCCTTTCTTGATCAAAACTCTTCAGAGTATAGGGATAGAGGGTACATACCTCAATATCATAAAAGCCATCTATGAAAAACCTACAGCAAATATCATTCTCAATGGGGAAAAGCTGAGAGCTTTTCCTCTAAGGTCAGGAATGTGGCAGGGATGTCCACTATCACCACTGCTATTCAACATAGTATTAGAAGTCCTAGCCACAGCAATCAGACAACAAAAAGAAATCAAAGTCATCCAAATCAGCAAGGAGGAAGTCAAACTCTTACTCTTTGCAGATGATATGATACTGTATGTGGAAAACCCAAAAGACTCCACCCCAAAACTGCTAGAACTCATACAGGAATTCAGTAAAGTAGCAGGATATAAAATCAATGCACAGAAATCAGTGGCATTCCTGTACACCAACAACAAGACAGAAGAGAGACAAATCAAGGAGTCGATCCCATTTACAATTGCACCCAAAACCATAAGATACCTAGGAATAAATTTAACCAAAGAGGCAGAGGATCTGTACTCAGAAAACTATAAAATACTCATGAAAGAAATTGAAGAAGACACAAAGAAATGGAAAAACGTTCCATGCTCATGGATTGGAAGAATAAACATTGTGAAGATGTCAATGCTACCTAGAGCAATCTACACATTCAATGCAATCCCTATCAAAATACCATCCACTTTTTTCAAAGAAATGGAACAAATAATCCTAAAATTTGTGTGGAACCAGAAGAGACCCCGAATATCCAAAGGAATCTTGAAAAAGAAAAGCAAAGCTGGCGACATCACAATTCCGGCCTTCCAGCTCTATTACAAAGCTTTCATCATCAAGACAGTATGGTACTGGCACAAAAACAGACACATCGATCAATGGAACAGAATCGAGAGCCCAGAAATGGACCCTCAACTCTATGGTCAGCTCATCTTTGACAAAGCAGGAAAGAATGTCCAATGGCAAAAAGACAGTCTCTTCAACAAATGGTGTTGGCAAATTGGACAGCCACACATGGTCCAGGATGAAACTGGACCATTTCCTTACACCACACACAAAAATAGACTCCAAATGGTTGAAGGACCTAAACGTGAGACAGGAGTCCATCAAAATCCTAAAGGAGAACACAGGTAGCAACCTCTTCGACCTCAGCTTCTTCCTAGCAACATCGCCAAAGGCAAGGGAAGCAAGGGCAAAAATGAACTACTGGGATTTCATCAAGATAAAAAGCTTTTGCACAGCAAAAGAAACAGTCCACAAAACCAAAAGACAACCAACAGAATGGGAGAAAATATTTGCAAATGACATATCAGATAAAGGGCTAGTATCCAAAATCTATAAAGAACTTATCAAACTCAACACCCAAAGAACAAATAATCCAATCAAGAAATGGGCAGAAGACATGAACAGACATTTTTCCAAAGAAGACATCCAAATGGCCAACAGAGACATGAAAAAGTGCTCCACATCGCTCAGCATCAGGGAAATCCAAATCAAAACCTCAATGAGATACCACCTCACACCAGTCAGAATGGCTAAAATGAATAAGTCAGGAAATGACAGATGTTGGCGGGGATGCGGAGAAAGGGGAACCCTCCTACACTGTTGGTGGGAATGCAAGCTGGTGCAGCCACTCTGGAAAACAGTATGGAGGTTCCTCAAAAAGTTGAAAATAGAGCTACCCTACAATCCAGCAATTGCACTACTGGATATTTACCCCAAAGATACAAATGTAGGGATCCAAAGGGGTACATGCACCCCAATGTTTATAGCAGCAACGTCCACAATAGCCAAACTGTGGAAAGAGCCAAGATGTCCATCGACAGATGAATGGATAAAGAAGATTTGGTGTATATACACAATGGAATATTATACAGCCATCAAAAGGAATGAGAGCTTGCCATTTGCAACGACGTGGATGGAACTGGAGGGTGTTATGCTGAGTGAAATAAGTCAATCAGAGAAAGACATGTATCATATGACCTCACTGATATGAGGAATTCTTAATCTCAGGAGACAAACTGAGTGTTGCTGGAGTGATGCGGGGTGGGAGGGATGGGGTGGCTGGGTGATAGGCATTGGGGAAGGTATGTGGTATGGTGAGCGCTGTGAATTGTACAAGACTGTTGAATCACAGATCTGTACTTCTGAAACAAATAATGCAACATATGTTAAGAGAAAAGAAAAAGAAGACGATAGCAGGAGGGGAAGAATGAAGGGGAGTAATTCGGAGGGGGAGACGAACCATGAGAGACGATGGACTCTGAAAAACAAACTGAGGGCTCTAGGGGGGAGGGGGTTGGGGGCTGGGTTAGCCTGTTGAAGGGTATTAAACAGGGCACATTCTGTGTGGAGCACTGGGTGTTATGCACAAACAACGAATCATGGAACACTACATCAAAAACTAATGATGTAATGTATGGTGATTAACATAACAATAAAAATTTTTTTTTAAAAGTACGATTTTGTCTTTCTTCCATTAGTGGTTTTTTGTTTTTGTTTTTGTTTTGAGGAACCTCCATACTCTTTTCCACAGGGGCTGCACCAGTTTACATTCCTACCAACAGTGTAAAGGGTTCCCTTTTGCCCACATTCTCAAAAAATCTTATGATCTTTTTTTCTTTCTTTCTTTCTTTTTTTTTTTTTTGATAACAGCCATCCCAACATATAAGGTGATATTTCTTTGCAGTTTTGATTTGAGTTTCCCTGATAATCAGTGATGTGAGAATGTTTTCATATATCTGTTGGCCATCTGTATCTCTTCTTTGACGAAATATCTATTCAATTCCTTCGTCCATTTTTAAAATCATTTCTTTCATTTTGTTTTTGCTGTATTTTGGATATTAATCCTTTACCAAATATATGGTTTGCAAGTATTTTCTCCTGTTCTGTAGGTTTCCTTTTCTTTGTGTTGTTTCCTTTGCCATGCAGTATCTTTTTAGTTTGATGTCATTCCACTTAATCTGTTTTTGCTTTTGTTGTCTGTACTTTTCATAGCATATCCAGAAAGCATGGCCACAGCTGTTGTCAAGAAGCATTTTCTCTGTGTATTCTCCTAAGAGTCTTATGTTTAAGTCTTTAATTCATTTTGAGTTGATTTTTTGTGTATGATATAAGACAAGGGCCCAGTTGTCTTCCATTAGCATTTCCTCTATGGTCCTTAGACTAAAAACTCTTGTTATAATGGCCCTAAAGTAAGCTATAGGATTTTATATTGATATTATTTATAAATGATCTTTTCCTTCAAAACCATTTACTAGCCCCCACAAGATTTTTTTTTATTTTAGTTAGTATCAGTTGGTTCATATTAAATATTTACACATTATTCCCTCCTTTTCTCTTTCCAGATACTTCTTTATTATCATAGGCTAAGATCGGATGTTATTTTTTTCTTTATAAATTATGCAATTTTCTTTTTAAAAGTCAAACACTCACAAAGTCTCTGATAAAATTTTGAGTTAATTTTGGTCAATTACCAAAAAAATCATAGTAAAACATAAGATTTAGCACTTCGTTAATTTTTTTTAAAGATTTATTTATTTATTTATTTTAGAGAGGTGGGGAGGGGCAGAGGGAGAGGGAGAGAGAGTCTTAAGCAGACTCTGCGCTGAGCACAGAGCCCAACGTAGGGCTCAGTCTTGCCACCCTGAGATCACCACTTGAGCTGAAACCAAGAGTCAGATGCCTAACCAACTGTGCTACCCAGGCACTCCATCATTTCATTCATTTTTAAGACTACAATTCAGGGACAACAAGTACATTCACAATGTTGTACAACCATCACTGATTAACTTTTAAAAAGATAATAATGATACCATTTATTGAACTCCTTCCATATGTATTTATTTCATTCATTTTTCAAAATCCCTATGAAGTTCCCAGGTCATGTGACTGGAAAGTGGCAGAATGGGTTCTAGCCGACGTCTTTCTGACTAGTTCAAAATCAGATTTTTTTTATTTGTAGGTGTATAAGTTTAAAATTTGTATTAATGTGGGTGATGGACATGAAGGAGGGCACTTCATGTAATGAGCACTGGGTGTTATATGCAACTGATGAATCACTAAATTCTACCCTGAAATTAATAATACGCTGTATGGTAACTAATTTGAATTTAAGTAAAACCAATAAATAAATAAATAAATAAATAAATAAATAAATAAATAAATAAAATTTGTATTAATGTAATGCAGGCACACAGTTGAAAAATCAAATAAAAAACAAAATGATAAAAGTAATGGAGGAAATATACAAAATAATTTGTTGATAGCCTTAAAGTAAGAAAGATGTTCCTCTTAAATAAGATGCAAAAGCAAAGGACAAAAAAAGGTGATATATTGATGAATTTGACTACACTAAAAATTTTAAATTTCTGTATGGTAAAAAAATACCACAGAGTTAAAGAAATGGATAGAGAGAAAATATTTGCACTGTATATAACCAGCAAAGATTTATAAGCCAGAATATGTATATATTCATATATGTGTATATGTATGAATATATATATATATATTCCTTTACATCAATAGGAAAAAGACAAACAAGTTAATAGAAAGTAAGCAAATGATATGAACAAACAATTCATAGGACACAAAATACCAACAGTCAATAAACATATGAGAAGATGTTAAACCTCACTGGTAATCAGGGAAATAAGTGAAATTGGATAGATCTCCAACCTATATTTGGGTGGGGAAAAAAAGCAGGAAACCTAAAGACACAGAATAATGGATTGGTTTCACAACAAACTGGGTGGCTTAAAATAATAGAAATTTATTGTCTCATAGTTCTGGGGGCTAGAAGTTCAAAAGCAAGGTGTCAGCAGAGCCAGGCTCCTTTTGAAAGCTCTAAGGGAATCGTTCTTCCTCCTAGGGGAATACTCTTCCTAGCTTTTGGTGGCCCCAGGTGTTCTTTCACCTAGGGCAGCATAATTCCTGTCCTCCATCTTCACATGGCATTCTCCCTGTGTCTTCACATGGTCTTCCCTCTGTTATGCGTCTGTCTCCGTGTCCAAATTTTCCTCTTCATAAGTACACCAGTCATACTTCGATAAAAAAATAAATATTTCTACCTCTTAGTTCCATTTCCAGAGGGAACCACTTTTTAATTGTTAGCTCTTTTTCTTACTACTTACCTTTGATGATTTAAATAACATGCTTAGGAAGATAATTTCTACCTCAGAGCATCATTGAGAGGAGCAAATGAATTATTACATGTCAAGAACTTAGAACTATGCTTGGCATATTAATACTTAATATAGGTTGGCTATTAGTATTTTCATTATACCATTGTTTTGGCATTTATCAATTTTAGACATTACTTATTGGCTTCAGCAGTGATAAATGAGGATGTAGGGCTCTTAAACCACCCCTCTCCCCTCTCTTATCATCTCAATTGCTTAATCTTGTCAAACACTGATTAACTCAGTTTGAAGTTCTTCCAAGTTGTTCTAATTTTCCCATTGCTTCAGCTTCCAAACTCACCAGTATCTAACAGGCTCTTGTCAGAATTACTGCCCTAAAATTTGGAAGAGAATCTGGTTGCCTTGATTGTGGAGAAGTGGTTTTTAATTTCTTGCTGAATCCCTCTTTCTTGGCCTTTTCTTTTGTAAATTGAACTAGACTATTACTGGGCTTCTATTCTGTTTTCCCTCAGCTTCTAGAGATCTAGTTTCAGAGTACTGACCTAAATGATACTGTCAACAATACATATTTGTTACACAGGGAAGGTAGTCAATAATACTGTAACAACTTTGTATATCACCATACACATCACTGTGTGGTAACTAGGCTTATTGTGGGGATCGTGTCAAAATGTATAAAAATTTTGAATCACTATGATGTACACCTGAAACTAATAAGATATTGTATGTCAATTATCCTTTAATAAAAAAATAAATATTTGTTGATGGACTGAAGGCTCTTTTATTATTGTTTTTACTATAATGATACATTTTAATCTTACCAAGTTAGAATTGAACTCACTGTGAAAACCTACTCACAACCCACATATCAAGTTATTACACTTCCCATGTGCAAGTTACTCTTCACAACACTGTCTAATATTTATAAGAACTCTTTATATTAAAACATTTTATTGTGGTTTAAATATATACAAAATAAGAGAGAATAGCATAATGACCTGGTACCTATCACCTTAATTCAAAAGGTATCGACATATAACCAATCTTATTTATATATACTCCTGTATACTCCCCCTCCCAAACTGGTTTATTTATTTATTTATTTAATTTATTGTTATTTTTTCAAACTGGATCATTTTAAAAAGTGAATTCCAGATTTCATCTATGGATATGTAGGAGATCAGAATATGCCTCCCAAAGTAAGCCACTCACGGCATAAGGATAATTTTGAGCTAGAGGCAATCGAGAAAAAGACACAGGATGAAATTTCTGCCATCCCTTTGTCTTCCCGAAACCACCATAAATCCTCGTTTCAGAGATATGCGCCCCTTTCCCACACCAGGGAGAGAATAACAACCTTATGACCTGAGAGGAAAGGGCACCAAGAAAAAGTTTACACAAACTTTGCTAACTAGCCTTTATTTACCACTAGTTTCTCCCATATACTTGCCTTCCTACAGCTTGCCACCTCTTGAAGCTCAAAGCCTCTTTCCTTCATCTTGTCACTTCTCTTTTAATGTATCCTCTTTTGGCAGATTGGTATAAATGTCTCCAAGCATACCCATTTCTTCGGAGGCTTTTCTCTTTACTCTACGAAATCCCCTCATGCTCTACAAAACTTTTAACATCAGATAAATGTGCTTGCCTTTTGTTCTGTTACTCTGTCTGTTGTCAGTGTCTTTTGCAGATCCAGCTGGAGAATCTAAGAAGATAGAGGGAAATTTTCCACTCCTACAGGATTTGAGTTTGTATTTCTAAGATCTCTTCTCTCTTTCTCTCTCTCTCTCCCCCCTTAAACATCACTAAGAAACATTTACAATACTTCCTTAATATCATTAAATAATATAATATCCAGCCAGTGTTCCAACTTCCTCTATCATCTCATAAATGTTTGTTTTTTTACAATTGTTTTGTTCTACAGGATACAAACAATGTCTTCTTCCCATTTTACATGGTTGATATATTTCTTAGGTCTCTTTTAACCTATAGTCTCCCTTTCTCTCTCTCTCTGTCACTTTGTTGTTGATGTTGAAGAAACTAGGTTGTCGGTATTTATATAAAATTTCCCATTTTCTGAATTTAGCCAGTTGCATCTCCTTCCCCCCCCTTCCCCCCATCCCACAATGTTCTTCAATTCTCTGAATTTCCTGTAAACTGGTAGTTAGATATAGGGCCTTGATCATACTCAAGTTTGAATTTTTTTTCCAAAAATAGTTTATTGGTGGTAATACACTTTCTATTACATCAGGAGGCATGTAATGTACTTAATGCTCTCTCTTTTTGTGATGTTAGGATTGATCTTTGGTTTCTGGTGCTATTGGCCTAATCCTTTCATTATAAAGTTTCCCACCAACTTTTCACCTAATGATTTTCACAGCCATTGATGATCATTTCCTAGATCTATTATTTTGTTAAGGGATGTATGGTGATGTTGTAATTGTATTAACTTCTTCTATATTTCCAATCTAGAATTCTTCTATAAGAAAGAATTTTCCTACATGATTTCCCCGAGGTACAGTTCTTATGGAGAGGTGGGATAACTTTTGTTAGCGGGCCAATGAGTTGGTTCTCTGGCATCCTCTAAAGATGTTCAGTGTGATTTAATGTTAACATATATGAATGCTTAAACTTTCACACTTGATGATACATTTAATTCATTATGGTTATCATTCTTCTTTTTAATGTTCAAATTATCACTTTGGCCAATGGGAGCCTCTTCAAGTTCGTTCCTGTATCCTTTTGATGTGACCACAGTAGGCTTTCAGTTTCTTTGCTTTCTCTTTAGGACAAGATGTTCTAGGATCATTTTATACATTTCCTGCTCCAAATCTGAGATCAGTCATTTTTCCAAGGAGTCCTGGATTAAAGAGCCTAATCAAAGTCTATCAGAAAATTGCTTAAAACATTTTCTTAGAAATGCTAGATACTTCCCAGAAGGTGGTTTAATTATTACATCACAACAAAGTTCTACTCTAAATCCCACTTTTTCTCAAATTTGAGATATCTTTATTTCTCTTAAATAGTAAAATGTTTCATAAACTACTTAGAGAGTTATATAAAATATAAACTTATAATTATGCATGGTTCCAGTGTTTTAATAAAGATGTGATTTAGAGAGTAAGAAGCAACAAGCAGAATAGAGGCGATTAACAAAATCAGTTAGTTACTGATTAGTTACTGAAGTTACTACTTTACCCAACAGCAGTCCAGATGCTTTGAATTCCTCCCCTTTTATTTTCTATTTATTTACACTTATTTTAATAAACTTTCATTTTTAGAGCAGTCTTAGGGTCACAGCAAAATTGAGTGGAAGGTACAGAGATATCCCATATATTCCCTACTTTCACACATGTATAGCTTCCCCCACTATCAACATTCCCTAGCAGAGTGATACATTTTTTACAAGTGGTGAACCTACAATTACACAGCATTATCACCCAAAGTCCATAGTTTACATTATGGTATGCTCTGGGTTGTTTTGAACTTTTATTTATTAAAATCTGTTGTCGGATTAAAAAAAACTATTATTGTTTAAAATCTTAGAAAAGCAGAAAAACACCTAGAAGAAAATAAAAGTCACCTGCACTCTCACTCAGGAAAGACCACTGAAATATAGACCTCTGGTATATAGGTTTCCAGGTCTTTCCTTCTTTCCTTCTTCCTCTTTTTCTTTCTGTCATTTGAAACTTAGGTTTTCACCTATTGACAAGAGAATATTTAAAGGCTACATAGCATTTCATTATGTGGTTACAACACAATTTCTTTACACAAACTTAGTACTGGTTTATGGGTTATTTCTTCTTATTTGACTATTATAATTACTGCTATGATTTTTTTTAAGCCTGTACATCTGCAATTATTTAAATTTGTACTTGCTTTTTCATAAAATAAAGTCTTAAGAGTAGAAATTGGGGGTCAAATGTATACATGAAATTAATATTTTTGCTATAGGGGCACCTGGCTGGCTCAGTCAGAAAAGCATGTGACTCTTGATCTTGGGTAATGTGTTAGAGCCCCATGCTGGGTTTAGAGATAACTTAAATGAATAAATAAATAAAAACTTTTAAAAAAAGATTTTTTCTACATATTTCAAGTTGAACTGATTTATACTCCCACTAGTACACTCATACTTTTATAGTATTATGCTCTTATAAAAAGAAATGGCAGATAGTACCTTCTGGTCATGCAGTCTAGAGAAGCTAAATGGATATATTTTTCCAATTCCAAGGAATGAATGTTCACCAGTGTGAGGGTCAAACTGGATTCATTCATTGTACAATTCAGAAAAAGAGTACACTTGAAGCTCTAAAAAGTTCTGAAATCGACTATTCTGATAGAAAGCAAGCCTTCAAATTGCATATTTTATTACCAAATCTCATTTGGAGTGATTCAGCTCAAATATTTATGAGCAATGAATAATAAATTGAGTGTAATAAATAGTTATTTCTCTTAATGATTGATACTTAAATGAAAGAAGGAAAATATTATCAGGAGATGAAGTGTGATCGGACCTCAGGATTTCAACATTAATTTCTTTTTCCTATGCAACAAATTGTAGGAAATCATGGTTTTGAGAGAACTTTTTCTCTTTTTACTTTGAGGGAGGAGTGGTGTTGGGGAGGAAGTCTGAAATAATGGAAAAGTTTTCCAACAGATTTCCAAAGATAAAAAATGACTCCAGATGTAGGAGCATTCAGCTCATAGCTATTGAGCACCTACCATGTTCAAAGTCCTATGCTAGGCAAGCAGGTGTAGTAAGATGATTATGCTGAGCTTCTGACCCTTACAATCTAACGAGGAGACAATCATAATACAAAATAAGTGACATTGGAGTTCTGAAAAGGAGAATGAATTCTCCTTGAGAGGCAGGTATGAGAGGGGGCAGGGCTACTCAAGGAAGACCTCACATCTTTCTAGGGCATCCTGTTATAAAATCTGTCACAGGCAACACTTTACAATGATTATAATGTTAAAAATAGGCCTGAGACAGTGTTCCCAGAAGATTACTTTTTAGGCTTGTGAGGGGTTAAGAATACATATAATCACAGAGCTGTGGACTGATGTTATCTTTTTAAAAATCAAGTGAATAATCTAGAGACAATTTCAGGATTGGTAATATTTTTTCCTTATAGTTCTAAAGGCTTTCTCCCCATTGTCTTCTAGCTTTCCATGTGGCTGTTGAGAAGTTTGATTCCATCTGACTCTTAGTCCGTTATACTGGACCTGTTCATCTTCTCTTTAGAAGCTTTGAGGATGTCTAGTTCGCTCATGTTCTAAGTCGCGCCCCCTTCTCTCCTGTTGCTCCATTTCAAGCGTGGACATGCACACTTCCTTCCGTTCCCAATGGTGACAGCTAAAACTTGGCTCGAACATCTGATAAGACTTAAATGCTTAAAGATTTTGGAATGGACTTTCAACACATCAGGCTAAATTTTTTGTATTTATCATTCTTGACCCATAGTGACTATTCAATATACAACTTTTCACCACGATAGCCATAATGCCACTTTTCTGACAAGTCATTTTTCCAGCACAGCATATTTTCACTCAAAAACATTAAACAAATATTCTATAAGCAGCAGTATTTCGACATTATCATTTTAAACAAAGACTCATTCACCAATTCACTTGACACAACAATTTCTAGTTAAAGAGTATCATGTGGAACAGATCTGAATGGTGTGCTATGTTTGACTTGTATTGTGTATGTTTTTTTATGTGCATTAAGTGAGAGGGATTCTTCAGTGTGCTTTGAAGTGCTTTTCTGTTTAGCCTTCACTTTGTCCTAAAGGGTTTTTTGTATTATAACTTCATTTTTAAGAGCATCACAAGTACAAAGCAGTATGAGCCTCCAAAAGGTTCAAATATTGGTGGAGAGGAAATGGTACAGAAAGAAGAATGAGAAACCTGGCCATTCAGAAAAGGTGGGTGTGAGAAGCAGAATGAAAAGGGAGAAAGAAGGCAGCTCTTTATCCCCACAGGTCCTGTCCCCAGGCTTTAATAAAACCACATTTCTGGGGGGGCGGGGAAAGGAGAAAGAATAAAATACTTTGAATGTTTTTAAGGGAGAGTTCATCATATTGTGTATAGAATTTTTGTAAATTATGAGAAGATAGAGAAAAATTCTGAATCAGTCATATAGTCAGGGAAATTGATCATGTCTACAAAAGAAGCTGCTTTTAGTTGTAGTCTGAAAGAATTGAAAATTATTATCAAGTGTGTCTCACTCTGATCTTGAAGGTCTGGCTGAAGGTCCCTTAGATTCCCCTGCTTCCTTCTCCTCCACCCACCACAAAGTCCTTAATTCATCTTTTGGAAAGTACAATAAACCTTCATTACATTATACTTTATATACAAATCATGTGTCTTTATTTTCAAACTGTTGTTTGTTGCTTATACAAATTTGAATTATTCAGTTGTTATATTTTTCCACAAAAATTATATAGGATCTTGGGCTGGGATTTAAGGCATCATAATTCTTCCCATTAAAATTAGTGAATATTTTTTTTGAAAATGGATTTTTAATTAGCACCAGTGTTTAGGGGAATGAATTAAAAATGTTAAGCAAGAGGATAGTTGTATCTGGTGTTTCTCAAACTCTGTAGGTCCAAGTCCCAACTGCGGTCTTACACTAGGAGTCCCTGAGCCTGGCCACAAGCAGACTGCAGGGCTAGTTTACTGCCCCGTAAGAGGAGTGACCCTGAGCTAGAATAACCAAATATTTATTGTGTAAACTGGACACTTTTCAGCAGTGAAAGGGGAACTATTAATACTTACATCAGGAAAATGGAGGTATAATGAGACTGTCCCAGGCAAATGAGGGATGTGTTTGAGTCCATCTCTTTTACCTGGAGTCAGTAATGTGTCTATAGATGTTTAACAGCTAGCTTTCTAGGGGGAGAGAAGCCCATTTCAGTGTTTGCTTCTACCTGCTAGAAAAAGCCCATTTCAATGTGTGCTACTATCTGATAGATTTCCAGGGCCAATTTTAAGCTACTAATAGTCTAACAACCAGCTTGCAAAATTCTTGAAAACTTGGCAGTCGGTTTTTGCCAGCCAAGAACCAGCACAACACAATAAGCCAGATCCAGTACATCGATGCCTGGAGTGTAGACATTAAATTACTTGCAGTTCAGAGTAGAATTCAGCTTCCCTTCATCTATATCCTATATTCCTGTTTCCTCTCCGTGGATAGAATTCTTCCTAGAAGACCAGAAATTCTATTATCTTTAGAGGAATCCCCATCCTTAGCCATAGATGTGGTCTTGCTTTTTCACCCCTCCAAACATAGTTTATTTAATCTATTCAAGAAATGTTCCATGTGTTTTTGGTATACTAGGTATTGTGATATATAAGAATACAGCAACCCAATATCAGTCATGTAATCAGTGTCCAGGATATTCCATCTTGAATAAAACCATGTGCTATCAACAGTCCAGTGGGTGTCAAACAGCACCAAGATCAGCATAGTTTCTTGAACAATTTCTCCCGCGCCATGAAGGGATGACCAGGCTTGCATATTATTTCAGCAGTCTTCAGGGTTTTTTGATTTCCCATGGGCAACTAATAGCATAAAGGCTATAACTACAGATATGGCCGAAGAATATGCAGAAGTAATTACATGGGACAATTGGAATCTAGGAAGCAAATATTTCTCTAAATGAGAATCTAAAGGAAACACAATATTCAGATATACAGTTCTTTTCAGCATGGAGACAAATTTTACAGAATTATGAAGAACACTTTAGCTCCTAAGACCACAGCTCCATTCGAAAAAGCTCTTTACTTTGCCTTTGCACAACTAAAGCAAAATTAGGTTTGCCTGGAACTCGGGGATGGTTTGCCTCCATGTGTACCAAGTCTCTCCTTCTAGGAGGCAGATGCTTGTTTATATATTTAAGTGATGATTTTTTTTCAGTTTTCAGTGTCTACTCCTGCCGGATCCCAGTCTTAATATAGCTCACCTTCTTACATATCAAAATCAACTTTTTCTCTCTCCTTAATGATATCCCAAGACTTTGGGCTGTATTCTTGGCACTAAGCTGCAAAGAGAAGTGAACACAAATACTGTCCCCAGGAAGTTCACGCTTGTGAGAGAGAGAGACAATTATATGTATCATTAACTATAATAAAAAAAAGAGAAAAATAGAGGTACAAACCAAAGACAGAATTAATGGACATGACATAAACTAAGAACCTAAGGATCATAAATTCATTCTCTGCTACCCATTAGCATCTACGTGCTGTCTGCTTTGACTGCTTTCCAGTGTGCACACATTCACTTTTGCATCAGACCCAAGTATTTCCTGTTCATAAATACTTAATTTCATTTTTAAAAATCACAATTAGAGGGCGCCTGGGTGGCTCAGTTGGTTAAGCGACTGCCTTCGGCTCAGGTCATGATCCTGGAGTCCAGGGATCGAGTCCCACATCGCGCTCCCTGCTTGGCGGGGAGTCTGCTTCTCCCTCTGACCCTCTTCCCTCTCGTGCTTTCTCTCTCTCATTCTCTCTCTCTCTGAAATAAATAAATAAAATTAAAAAAAAAAAGATGTTTTCTGTTTAAAAAAAAAATCACAATTAGATTTTTTATAGAACTTGACAAACTGATTACAAAATGTATGTGGGTATTGATGTGGTATTTCCCTGACTGTTTACAAAGTTTACATTATCGATCCTGACTAGAATATATATGATTGTGCAAAAAAAAAAATTGTATTCCTATTCAAATTGCTTCTGAGAAGCAAAACTCTAAATACATTATGGAAGGTAATAAAGATACTTTGTTTCCTTGCACAAAAAAAATGTACATGGAGCAGTAAACATATAAGAATAGTTTGAACAATTTGAAAAGAGAAATAAAAGGGAGGGTGGACTTACTCTTAGCAATACATATTATAAAGATATAGAAATCAAGGTAGTATTCGGGAAGAGACAAATCAATCAATGAAATAGTATCTGAAGCAGATCCATGCATATATGGAAATCTGGTATCAGCTACAGGTAGCATTTCAAATTAGGAAGAGATAGATGAACCATTTAATGATTGTAGTTGGTACCACTGGTCATCCATATGGAAACAAGAATGAATTCGCTTTTCCTTTCCTTCCTCCCCCAAATAACAAATGTTCATGTCACAGAGCTGTTACTATACTATGTGGTTGTTAAAAAGAATGAAGTACATTTATGTGTAAAAATATGAAATGATCTTCAGACTGTAAAATAAAAACAGCAAGCTATAGAACAGTCTATACAGCCCAATCTTATTCCTATGTGTTTGTGTGTGGGGTGGTTGACAAACTTGAAACCCCCAATACACACGTATATATGAACACACATGTACAGCAAAAGGGTTGGGAAGTATATACAACCGACTGCTACCATGGTGACCAGGAGGAGGAGTGTTAGAGCAGGGTGGGGGTATATGTGGGAGTATATTAGTCTTCATTCCAAACTTCCATAATTGCTTAATCCAGAAAGAAATAGTACTATGAAACAGTCACATGGAAAGGGCTGTCAAAATTATAAATCACTAAATAAGTATGTAATTATTTAATAAATGAATCTGTTCAGCTAGCTTTTGTGAAGTCTTCTCCCTGCTAGTAATGGGCTGGCTCAGTGGTTTTCCAAATGTGGTCTAGGAACTCCTGAAGTTTTCTGATGCCGTCTCAGGAGATCTGTGAGGTCAAAACTATTTTAAAAATAATACTGCTTTGTTTTGTTTTGTTTTTCCCTTTTCTTCTCTCACGAGTTTACAGTGGATTTTCCAGAGGAGGAGGAGGGTCATGAGGTTAATGAGATCGAAGTGGCCAGGGGTAGCAGGACGATTTTTCACTATGTAGTTTTATATTTTTATTTTTATACCATACAAATGTGTTATCCATTAAAATATATCTTAGAAGATAATACTTCTATAATCTTTGGATGGAAGGCATTTCTGAATATGCCACAGAATCGAAACCCAGAAAGCCAAAGAACGATAAATTTAACTACATAAAAAGTTAACAATTTTTCCTAGCAGTATAAGAAACCTGCAAGATGAAAAGACCAATGACACAGAGGAAAAGTCTTTTTTGCAAGATATGGTGTGTGAAAAACAACAATCTCTTTCAAATCCATAAGAAAAAAGATGAGCACCCAATGGAAAAATAGGCCGAGGGCCATGATCAGGTAATCACAAATGAAAAAGATACAAATGTCCCCATATATGTGAAGATATGTTCTGTCTCAGCAGTAATCAAAGAAATGAAAATAAAATCAATACTGGGTTATGTTTTTTTAGACATTCAGATTAGCAAAAATTAACTAGAATAATGGCAAAGAGGTAGGGAAACTGATATTCACGTACAACATTGGTGGGAGTGTAGTATAAATTATTCCTGAAGGGCAGTGTGGCAATAAATATAAAAGTATTAATTGTGCAACCATTGTTCTAAGAATTTCACTTCTAGGAATTCAGGGTAAGGTCACAGAGATAAGTGAAACGCTGAAAATAATCATATGTCAGATTATTAATTTCTGCCCCATCTACCCGATCCAGTTTTCCCTTATCCCTTTACTAATAAAATGTCTACTTCTGCCAAGTTTTAGGATGTATGACTACTCTACTGGAGAGGACATTTCCCAGCTTACCTTGAAGCTAGGTGTGGCCCTGTGACAACATAGTGTGAATGGAAGCAAACGCCCAACTTTCATGTTACTTGATGGAAATCGCCAGTTCCTCTCTCTTCTCAGGTGAAAACATAGCACTCTGGGCCCAATCTGGCCATGTTGACAAAGACAACATTTTAAGAGATGACAGAATACCAAGTGAGAAGGAACTGTTGCCTTGAATGATTGAGAAGCAGAGCTGTGGACACACACTGGGACATATTATATAAAGAAAAATAAACTAGATATTGTTTGAGCTGCTGGACTTGTCATACCAGTTTAGCCCATAACTTAATTAATACAGGTTTAAATGTCGGTCAGTATAGCTTTTTAAACATAAATTTTGTTATAATGGAATCATAAGCAATCATTAAAAGTGATTTCATAAATCTATAGATGTCTACCTGCATTGTTGGGTTTTTAAGACTTCTTTAGCTGCTGTAATAAAATACTACAGACTGGAGAAATCGATTTAAACAACAGAAACTTACTTCTCACAGTTCAGGAGGCTAGGAAGTCTAAGATCAAGGTTCTAGCCAATTCAATTTCTGATGAGAGCTCTCTTCCTGGCTTGCAGATGGCCATCTTGCTAGGTCTTCACATGGCCTTTCCTTGTTGCCTGTGCCCCTCTGGTTGTGTTTTATGTTGGGTTGTGCTAGGATAAATTTTTTATAAGTTATTTCTTGGAATAAACTATGTCATCATTTTCAGAGTTCTTTCAAACCCCCCCCTTTGGTCCACCCACTCATTTCTCACCTATTTGCCCCTTCCCCACAGAGGGTCATGAATCTCCTCATTCTCCTTCCAGCTGCTAGCTACTCCACTTTTTCTTCTCTTGTTATCCGCAAGTGTTATTCCTTTCTCCTTTTATTCCATTTGTTTTCTTTCATTTGTCCCCTTATTATCTTCCTTGTTCTCACTCTCTTTTTTTTTCTTGGTCATCTGATTGACTTGCGCTTGATCTATGAGTTTTCCATTGCTTCTTTCTTCTTTTTCCCCTCTGCAATTCCTAATCTCATAATAAAACCCAATAAAAGTGCTTCCACAGAACTGGCAGAATATTAAAATGTGGGGCTTCTCTCTGCCCTTAGATATTCTCAGAATGTTCTGCAGAGGTATTGCTCCCACCACGTAAGTTGACTTCTCCAACTGTCTGTAACATATCTGTCCATAAAGCCTCATGAGTCAATATTCAGTTTACAGGTCACTTCATTACTCTTGTCCTTCAGACAAGGGAATAAATATGCCCCTTCTCTGGTCACTCCCCAGCCCTTTGGTGACTTCTTTTCCTCCACACTTCATGTTCTAAAACCAATGTTTATCCAGAAGAAAAAATGACTACAGAGGGGAGGTAATTAAGGAAAAGGGAAATCACTGCAATTATCTCTCCTGGACCTTCCTCTTCAGCAAATGGCTCACAAGAAGCAAAAAACAAACAAGCAAACAAAACCATTGAGCAAAGGAGCTATAATTGAGGCAAATACTTGGAATGAAGCAAAGGGTGAAAGGAAGAAAGCAGGAGGAACCAAGCTCTAGATTTTTTTTGCTTCCATGCAATTTGTGAGATATTAAAGGAATACAAAAGAGGAGAGATGGTTCTTAGCCCAAGGAATTACAGTCTAGTAGGGGAAATGACATGCCCTTTGTGTTGGCTGTCCCCAAGACCACCCTCAGTTTCAATGACTGGCTAGAAGGATTCATAAGATTCAGAAAAATAGATTCATCTATTCCCAGTTACCAGTCATTACGGCAAAAGGATACAGATTAAAATTAGTAAAGGAAAAAGGCACATAGGCAAAGCCCAGGAGAAACCAGGAGGGAGCTTCCAGGTGTCTTCTGCCAGTGGAGTCTCACAAGCAGGCTTAATTCCCTAGCAGCTTTGTGTAACAACATGGGTAAAGTGTTGCCAGCAAGGGAAATTCACCAAGCCTTGGTATCCAAGATTTTAACTGGGGGTCAGTCACACCGGCTTGGAGTACCCAGGTGACTGACCTTAGCTACTCAGTCTCCTGCCTTCCAGAGGTCAAACACACTGTGGCCCAGAGCCCCAAGTATATAAAAAACCAGTGTGAGCCTAAGTCATATTGTTAGTATAAACTGTGATCAAACTGACAAGAGTATAAGACCAAAGCCTCAGGCATACAGCAACCCCTTTATCAGGTAGGATAAAGATTCAAAGGGAATCTCCCAAGAGCCCGTCAAGGACCAGTTCTTTCTTCGGAATGTGTAGGGTTTGAGTAATCCAAGCTCACTGAGTTAACCCTTTATCCTGATGGCAGAAAACTTAATCTAGTCATATTCTCAGTTACTTTAGGCTTTGTTTCCATTTTGGTTTTGGTCATCATTTGGGGTTTTAAATCGGTCAATAAAAAATTCATTCACCTTTCTGTCTAGGGCCAATTTGAAGACCCAAGGGTTTAATAGGGCCATGGCATACGTGGGAGAGACACTGGATCCTAGTACATCAGTTCATGATGGCATACACAGAACGTGCCTTGCTTGTATTGGTTCTTGACTGCTGCCACTTCTGTGGAAACCACTGAAATAACGAGACAGTCTTTGGTCCGTGCACAAGGCATCCTTGTGCTAACAATGAGGTCGCAAGTTATCCGAACCTCTCAGCTACTCCTGAAGGTGCAGAAATCTTTTCCTTATTCCTCTATAGCTATAGAAGATTGGGTTAAGGGGGTTATCTCACACCTTCCTTGCCTAGACATGTATTGTAACCTCGAAGAGTTCTACTCAAAAATGATTTTGTTAAACTCTCCTGGAAGATCTGGAATTTCTATTCATCCCTGCCATGTAAGGGGTGGGCATGAGAAATCCTCACTAGCCTCAAATGCTCTTGCTCTCCCTTCTCTTCTAGCAGAGACAAATATTACCCTTTCTCTCAGAGGGATGGTAGAGGTGGTGTTGGTGCAGTTTAGAAAATGGCAAGCCATCCAAATAGGCTGGAGCTTAGAGTGGATATGGGCAAACAGTATGAGCAGGCAGGGAGATCAGATAGGGCTGAAATTGTGGAGATCCTTGGATGAAGTAGGGAGCCAGAGACATTATAGAACAAGAGGGGGAGATAGATGAGAGCTACAATTAAGGAAGAATCATCTGTCATAGTGTGGATCCCTGTGAAATATTTTTGCAATGCACTTGGGAAGACAGTATCTAGATAAGAAAATCAAATGATAAAAACACTTAAAACAATAAATTCCTTTTATGGAATTAAAAGGATCAGAAGCCATATATATTTGAACAAAGTAAAACACATGATTGTTTTAACTACATGAGACTAGAAGCCTAAGACTATGGAAGATAATTTTCCCTAAAACTGATTATCCATGATGATGTGAGAAACTAAACTAGTGGGTTGTTATCAAACTGCATGGAATTCTCCAAAAACAAGCTTCCACAATTTACCCCTTATTTTTTCCTTCTCCACCACCATCATCAAAGGGAATAAAAGATACTTTGTTTTTTAGTGTCCCTTTGTCTTTGGTCTGCTTGAATCCTGTATACCATTTCTGTAATGAATTATTAGCATATTAAATCATTAATTTATAATGCAGAATTTGCTTTACTAGGATATAAAGATTTGCAAGGTGCAGCTACAAAAAGTTGGGGCACAGAATGAGTATTGGGGAAAGAGTGATGAACTTCACGTGGAGTGGTTTAGGGAGACAATTGGTAAATCTGAATTGTGAGGGAAAAGCATTCCAAAATAAAGGGAACAGCATGGGCAAAGCAGGGATGCATTAAATTTGCTGGTGCATAAAGTATGAGAGTAGAGGGAGCTTCAGCTTGAGGGGTATAGGTTGAGAGAGGGATGAACTCATAGAGGGATGGTAAGTGGGTTAAGAAATTTGAGATAGCCCCTGTTTTTCTAAGGGTGGTCCTAGACCACTCAGATCACAATCACCAGATGCTTCTAAAATTGAATAGGGGGATGAGCCCGAGAACCTGCTTTTAAGTAAGCTTGCCAGGTGATTCTTATGCAAACTAAGGTTTAAGAAACTACCACTATACAAAACAAATAGCTAGCCCTTGACTGCCCTTAAGAAGGAGAACTTCACTCCTGGAGGCCTACAGTGATTGGATTTAGGACCTGTTTTGGGAAAGAGGCCAGTAGGAGAGGAATAATTTGGAAAAGGTAAGGAGGATCAGGTTACCTAGAGTTTGCCCTCCCTCAGGCCATTTTTTCTTCCAGTATCATTCCAGCTTTAACAAGGCCTTTTCTGACCCCATCCCTCTTTCCTCAGTGGTCCAGTACCACTTCATTTGTACTTAAAAATGGCACTTCCATACAATTTTTTTACATGTGTGTACAAAAGTTTTGTTTCCCCCACCCCGTTTCTATACTTCAAGCTCCTTAAAATTTGGCTTTTTTTTTTTAAGTAGTCTCCGTGCTCAAGATGGGGCTTGAACTCACAACCCCAAGATCAAGAGTCACATGCTCTACTGACTGAGCCCACTTGGCACCCTAAAGTTTGGCCATTTTTTGAGTGAAAAATGTGTGTACCTTCTGATATAAGTCTGTGTGTTTTGGGAGACAGGATGAAAAAATTTTTGAAGTAATTACTTGGACATCAGTACTGAGATTTATTTTTATTTCTCCAATTGATGTATTTATGCAATAAAGACATTTTCAAACAATCTTTATATATTTGTTTCTTGAAGAAAAAAACATTTTTATTTATTTGAAAAGCAACTCGCTGACTTTAAAAATTAATCACCTTTTTCACTGGGGAAATCCTTTAAAAATTTCCGACTTTGCAAGAGAACCTCCACCCTTATTCTTCATGTTCCGTCATTCATCATGGAGAAGAGTAAATTCAGGTGGCAAATCCATGCTGCCCCAGTATCTTTTTCACACAACATTTCTCCATTTATAAAATTCTTCCCTTGTTTGCTCTTCACAGTCTCTACTTCGTCATCCTTTGACCCTCCCACCATATTTACTCTTCCTGCAGGACCCCTGTCTTCAGCAGTAAAACGAGAGTTTTCGAAGCAGTTACTTAATTAACCGCTTTGAGCCCACACGGTGGAGCTCCGCCCCATAGGAGGAGCTAACACAGGCGGACCGAATTAGTCGGTCTGTCATTAACAAATAATCCCTTAATCTTTTCAGAGGAGCGAAACACACACAAAGGCCCAATCAGAAGCCGCGGCTCTAGGAGTTCGGTGGGGGGCGGGGCTGGGCAAGCGCCTTCCCACCTCCCAGCCTCCCGCCGCGGCCGTCGGAGCCTCGCGGGCTTGGGCAGGCCCCGCCCTCTGGCCAGGCGCTGCGGCTATTGGGCGGCGCATTCCTTGCCGTCGCCTCAGTTGCTGGGAGAGGGAGGGTGGGGGCGGGGCCTGAGGTGGGCCGGGGGCCCAGGGAGAAAGGCGGGGAGACGAGGGCGGGCTGGGCGGATTCGACGAGCGCCTCGGCGGTTGGCGAAGCGGACGGGGCGCAGCCTTCCCGGTGCGAGGAACGGTTCCCGCTGACAGATCCCCTTCTTCCGGCCGCGCCACCCGGGAGGCGGATCCCCGGGGCCTGAGGAGGCTTCTTCGGCCCGGCCCGCCCTCACTCCCTCCCTCTCCCGCGGGTCACCCAAGCGGCCTGTGAGGAGGAGGAGGAGGAGGTCGTCGGGGGCGGCGGCAGGCGGAGATCGCGCTCCCCCTTTCCCGGCGGCGGCAGCGGCGGCGGCGGGGGCAGGACAATGGAGGTGGCTGTGGAGAAGGCGGCGACGGCGGCCGCGGCGGCTTCGGCGGCGGCCGCCGGGGGGCCCTCGGCGGCGCCAAGCGGAGAGAACGAGGCTGAGAGTCGGCAGGGCCCCGACTCGGAGCGCGGAGGCGAGGCGGCCCGGCTCAACCTGTTGGACACTTGCGCCGTGTGCCACCAGAACATCCAGAGCCGGGCGCCCAAGCTGCTGCCCTGCCTGCACTCCTTCTGCCAGCGCTGCCTACCCGCGCCCCAGCGCTACCTCATGCTGCCGGCGCCCATGCTGGGTTCCGCCGAGACCCCGCCGCCCGTCCCCGCCCCCGGCTCGCCGGTCAGCGGCTCCTCGCCGTTCGCCACCCAAGGTGAGAGCCAGCCGTGGGCGCTGGGGAGCCCGGGGAGGGGCTCGGGGAGGCGAGCGCCCTTGTGCGGCGCGACCCGCTGTCATGTCGCCGCCGCCCGGGGTGCGCGGCGGGGGAGGGGCGAGGAGGAGGGTCTGTGTCGGCGGCAGTGACATGGAGGGCCCGCGCGCTCTGCGGCGTGCCGCGCGCCCCGCGAGCAACTTCCACGGGCGCTGAGGACTTGGCGGCGCCGCTGCTGCTCCTCCTGCTGCTCCGCATTCTCCTCCGGGGTTGGGTGGCCCGTGCGACCCGCACTTTTGAAAACCTCTTTTGGAGCGGGCTGTAGTGTATCTCGGATTCTTGGCCGACTGCGTCTAGTTAACTGCTACCCTCTGCCTCCCCAAAGCTTTGTCCGGGTCCATATGATCCTAATCATCTCGTGTATAACCACGTTATTTGAGCTGGAGGGGGGAAGGGAGGGATGAAGATGAAGTGATGGTGACTTTCTTTGGTGATTGATTACAGATCAGATGCCGTCTGTTTTCTGGCTTGCATGTTTCGGGTTCTTTACCTTAACGAGTCCCCGATTTTTCTCCCTTCTGCTAGGGACAAAGGAACCAAAAGAGACGGTATTTTGTTGTCTTTTCTCCTTCGAAGATTTTATTTTGAAACGGTAAAGGGTAAAGAGAAATAGAACAAAGTGATTTGGGGGTGCAGGCTTTTCTTGTATTTTGTGAATGACAGCTGGAAATGTTGAAGTTGCTGTTCTCTTTGTGGTATTTGTTACTGTATAATGATACTTTTGACAGGTAGTTCCCATTGCTAACGTTAACAGGTTTGAAACATTTAAAGTTAGTTAAAGTAAGCACAGTAATTATTCTAGTAGAACGCTTGAGGATTTTAAATTGTAATAGTGCAAATATTGGAGCACATCATTTTTAAAAATAGAAAGTAACTGGGAAAAGGGGGATAATTAATTTTTAATATATACTTCCTTTTAGAGGGTCTAGTTGATTTGAGATAAAATGCTAATTAAATAATTGAGGCTAGGTCAAAAGGTATATGAAATTGATGCTATAAATAGTAGTGTTAGACTCTTCATTTGATTATATGTTACAAACTATCTAGTTGAGGGAGCCAATTTTCCATGGGTCTCTAAGTTTCTGCAGGTCTTGCCAGGGAGGTACTGACTGCCCTTTGTTTCTATCTTTAAAAAGATGTTTGTATAAAGATCAGCCTTGGAAGATAGAGATAGTGTCTTCCATCAGAGCAAAGAGCAGGCATGCATATGGTCCAGTATAATGTCTCTACTGGAGTAAAAGGCAGGCATGCTTACTGCCCATGACAAAAGACTGGGGTTCTCTAAGCTTAGGTTTCCTCTTGTGTAACACAACCCACTGCCTGTGCAAGTGTCAGTAGGCCCTTTTCACCTTGCCTGGTGGGAACTGGGGTTCTGGGAACCAGTGCAAAAATGTTGATGCTTTGGCTTATGTTATTGTAACTAATAAACTGCCCCTTGTCTCTCATCCCTGAGTCTTTGTATCTCCTACCATGGTAAGCTAGCTTGCAAGTAGGCTGAAGTCTCAGATCTTTTATACTGTTTTCTCTGATGTGGCCCACCTGTTGGAAATTTAGTACAGGTGAAGCTTAAATTTTAGTTCTTAATTTTTAGACACATTTTAAGGTTTCTTTTATTTATGTTTTAATTGGTTAAGCAGGCTAGTGGCCGATTAGGATCTGAATTTTGCATAATCCTAGAATTAAGATTGATCTTGTGCCTGGCCATGACATTTAGACCTGAATGAATGAGAACATGGGTAATAAAAGCTCTGAAACTAGACTCTGAGACAAGTTTTCAATTTCAGATTTCTCAAAATGTTCTGTGCAATTCTAGTCTCTCAATGTATTTTATCTTGGTGTTTGTATTATCAGCAAGAGTTCCAAGGAAGCATTTAAATTGGAAGGTGATGTTTTTTGTTTTTATTCTAAGACAAAGTCTCTAATAAATGATACTTTAAATACAGTACAAAAAAAGAGGGTTATTTTCAATAAATTAAAAATACTGTCTATCCTGAGTCTTATTGACTTGGATATATTCTCCCTTCCTCTCTCCTTGCAAACTTATTTTAATACTAGCTGAAGTAAAACTTGATCCAGTACATTTCATAAATATATAGGGTTCATTTGATCATCTGTACTTCATTCTCCTAATGAACTTGTGGGTACAGTCATCATGGGTTAAACTATAATACCTACAGGAGCTAAGCTAGATATCTGATTTAGGGAACTATGAACTTGGGGGTAAAATAATAGGGAAGGGAGAGGGAGGGCATGGGAGGGGAAGTAAACTCAGCTCCGGCAGGTTGTCATGCAAGAGAGGGGAGGGCCAGTATTGAAGGATATATATATATATATATATATATATATATATATATATATATATGTATATATATGTATATGTATGTATGTATATATATTAATGAGAAGTCTGAAGCCCAGATTTTTGTGAGAGCTTTCTTTGTATTAGATATTGGCAAATAAATAAAAAAATACCCATGCACACAGACCCATGCTATAGGCCAAACAAAACAAGTTTTGTTGAGGCCACAACCATGTTGTAGTTATGCTCTTCCCTTTTAGATTCAGTCAGTGGTTTTCAAATTTTAGCTCTACTAGAGTCACTGGTGTACTTATTAAAAAATTGGATTTCTTGGGGCACCTGGGTGGCTAGGTTGGTTAAGAGTCTCCCTTCAGCTCAGGTCATAATCTCAGGATCCTGGGATCCTAGCCCCCATGGGGCGGGCTCCCTGCTCAGTCGTGAGCCTGCATCTGCTTCTTCCTCTACCCCTCCCTGCTTTTGTGTGCGCGTGCTCTCGCTCTCAAATAAAATCTTTATTTTTTAATTTGTTTTTAAGATTTTATTTACTTGAGGTAGAGCGAGAGCAAGCAAGCGAGAGAGGAGCTTCCCCCCCCCCCCCCATGCAGGGCTCTATCCCAGGACTCTGGGATCATGACCTGAGCCAAAGGCAGATGCTTAACTAACTGAGCCACCCAGGTGCCCCTAAATAAAATCTTTAAAAGAAAAATTAGATTTCTAGGCCTATCCCTCCAGAGAGCCCAACTTGGCATAGTTTTAGAATTCTAGAGTATATTAAGCTCTAGTGTTTCTTTAGTTCAAGCAGTATTATATTCCAAAATAAAATTGATCATGAAAGGATTCCTTAGGAAATTAAGACCAAAATTCAAGGTATAGAATAACAGTTTTCAACATTATCAGACCTAATTTTTCTGTTAAATAATTTTTGGTGCTTCCTGTTACCCTAAATGAAATTCATAGAAAATAAATCCTAAAATTTTTTTTATGAAAAGAAATAAAGCTAATTTATAACAACAAAAAGGTATGTGTTATGATTTATAAATGCCCAGACACAATTACATTAGCTCTCAAGACCTCATTGAGAACGTGGGTCAAAACTGTCCTTTTGTAAGGCTGCCAGTTGGAAGGAATGAGGATGAGTGACCACACGCTAAAGTTGGATGACTACCTTAGATGTGACTGTCATTTTCTTAGTGTGCAGTTATATCCAGGAAAGAGGGAAAAGCTTAGAAAACAGATTTTCTTTAGGTACATTATAGGTACCCGAAGTCAGAAGACAAACTGATCTTGGACAAATGTTACAACATTGTGCAGTATTTTGTGGTGTTGATGTAGTGTTCAGCAAAAGAGTAGCAAACTCTATTTTTTTCCTCTTTAATTTTTTATTTAAATTGAATTAGCCAACATATAGTACATCTGTAGTTTCAGATGTAGTGTTCAATAATTTATCTGTTGCGTATAACTCCCAGTGCTCATCACATCACGTGCCCTCCTTAATGCCCATCACCCAATTACCCCATCCCCCAACCCTAAGCTATTTTTAAAAGAATACTGAGCATACTCTTGAAAAGGGTCACGTTATTTGTCCAGGGAGAGTAAAAAATAAGAAACCATCAGTTTTCTTAGACTTCTATACTAACTGGCAGTCTGTAAGATGTAATTGTCAATTCTGGGATCTGATTTCTTTGGGTTCTTGGTAGGAAGTATAAATCACCTTGTGAGTACAAGATATAATGTCAGAGAATTAATACTATTTAAGATTGATCCATATTGCCTACCAGTTTTGTACACAAACAGTTCTATATATAGTATTCACCTGTTAATGGAAATTATACTACTGTTTTCAATTTGGGGCTATTATGAATAAAACTGTTATAAATATTTGTAGACAAGTCATTATGTGGATATGTTTTCATTTCCTTGGGTAAATACTTGGAATTTCTTGTTTGCATCATAAATGTGTATTTACACTGGTGTACTGTTTTGCATTCCCTCCAGCAACGTATGAGAGTTCCAGTTGGTTCACATCCTCGCCAATTTGGGTGTTAGTATTTAATTTTAGTCATTCTAGTATGTGCAAAGGGGAGTCTCATGGCTTTAATTTTCATTTCCCCGATGAATAATGATGAGCATCTTTTCCTGTGCTTATTAGCTATTACAGCTTTTTGGTAAAATTTCAGTTTATCTTTTGTAGATTTTTAAAATTAGGTAATGGGTTACATTACTGAAAAGTAAATATTCTTTATATACATTCTGTATCCTGGTCCTCTGTTAAATACGTGTATTGCACATATTTACTTCTGTACCTTGCCTGTTCATTTTCTTAATGGTGTCTTTTGAAGAGCTGAAGTTTTAAATTTTGATTAAGTCTGATTTGTCATTTTTTTTCTTCTATTTTTTTCTTAAATTTTTAAAAGATTTTTATTTGACAGAGAGAGAGAGCAAGAGAGAGCACATAAGCAGGGGAGTGGGAGAGGGAGAAGCAGGCTTCCCGCTGAGCAGGGAGCCCTATAGAGGGGCTCAATCCCAGGGTGCTGGGATCATGGCCTGAGTCAAAGGCAGATGCTTAACGACTGAGCCACCCAGGTGCCCCTTTTTTCATTTATAGTTAGTAATTTTTGTGTTCTGTCTAACAATTCTTTGCCTACCATAAGTTTACTAAGATTTTGTACTTGCAGTATTTTTATAGTTTTGGTTTTTATATTTAGATGTGTCATCTATTTTGAGCAATTTTTGTATTAGATATAAGGGTTGAGATTCATGTTTTTAACCATATGTTAAAGTATCATTTATTGAAAAGGGTACTTTTCCCATTACATCACTTTGGCATTTTTGTAAAAAATCAGTTGAACATACAGGTATGATCCTATTGCTATACACTTTTCTGTTCTTTTGAGCTATCCGTTCAGTAATAAGTGTTTGGGGTTTTGTTTTGTTTTTTTATTGCTGTAGCTTTTTTTTTTTTTTTTTTTAAGATTTTATATACTTATGTGAGAGTGCCAGAGAGTGCGGAAGCATGAGCAGGGGGAGGGTCAGAGGAAGAGGGAGAAGCCCAAGCAGACTCCCGGCTGGGCAGGGAGCCTGATGTGGGACTCCATCCCAGGTCCCTGGGATCATGACCTGAGCCGAAGTCAGACGCTTAACCGACTGAGCCACCCAGGTGCCCCTATTGTTATAGCTTTTAAAGCAAATTTTCAATTGGACAGTTTTGTTCTTTTTCAAAATTGTTTTGCTCTTTGAAGTAATTTACATTTCTTCATAAATTTTAGAATCCACTTGTTAATTTCTACACAAAAGCCTGCTATGATTTTGATTAGAATTGCATTAAATCCAGATACCACTCTGGGGAGAATGATCTAACAATATTGACTATCCCTATCTATAAACATGTTTTATCTCCTATTTAGATCTTTAATTTCTCTCAGCACTATTTTATCATAGTAGTCTTGCACAATATTTGTGAAGTTTATTCCAAAATATTTTATGATAATGTTTAATGATATTGGTGTTTTTAAAAAATATCATTTCCAGTTGTTGCTAGCTAAAATACAATTGGCTTTTGTATATTGATTGTATCCCATTATCTTGCTAAATTCAATGATTAAATCTCAATAGTTTTTTTGTCTTAAGATTTTCTTCGTAGACTATCCTGTTGCTCACAGGTAGATAGTTGTACTTCTTTCTTTCAATTCCTAATTTCTGTCATTTTCTTCCCTTACTGCACTAGGTAGGACCTCCAGTACAGTATTGAATAGAAGTTTAATTTCACTATTAAATGAGAGATGACATCCTTGCCTTATTCCTGATCTTAGGAGGATAACGTTAGTTGTTCACCGTTAATATGTTAGATCTACTAGCTGTTTACAGATGCCCATTATCACAATTAAGAAGATCTCTTCTATTCGTAGTGTGCTGAGGATTTTGTGTTAGATGATGAATTTTGTCAAATGCATTTTCTGCATCTGTTAAAATGATCATCTGGGTTTTCTCTTTTTTTCTGTTGATGTGAATTATGTTGATTTTCAGATGTTAAACCTATCTTGCATTCTTGGGATATATTCTACTTGGTCACCATGTTTGTGTACTTGTGGATTTGATTTGCTAATATTTTAGCGACTTTTTTATGTTCATGAGGAATATTGGTGATAGAGTTTTCTTGTATCTTTATCTGATTTTGGCATCAAGATAATAACTGTCCTCAAAATGAGTAAAGTGTTCCATCTCTAATTTTCTGAAAGAGGTTTTTTTTTTTTAAGATTTTATTTATTTATTTGAGAGAGAGAGAATGAGAGATAGAGAGCACAAGAGGGAAGAGGGTCAGAGGGAGAAGCAGACTCCCTGCTGAGCAGGGAGCCTGATGCGGGACTCGATCCCGGGACTCCAGGATCATGACCTGAGCTGAAGGCAGTCGCTTAACCAACTGAGCCACCCAGGCGCCCTGAAAGAGGTTTTTTTAAGTTAGTATTAATTTTTTAAATATTTGACAATTAATCCATCTGGGTTTGGAGTTTTCATTATGAGAAGGTTTTTGATTAGGAATTCAGTGTCTTTACTTGAAACAGGGCTCTTCAGATTTTATATTTCTTCATGAATCCATTTTGATAAGTTGAAAATTTTCTGTTTCATACAATTGGTGCATTTTTAACATATATTCTACATACTCCCTTTCCCTTTTAATGTTTTCAAGGCCTGAACAATGTCCCGGACCTCTTTTGTTTCTACTTGTAGTGTTTGCTCTTTTTTCTTGTTTGCTATTCTTAAGGACTTATCTACTAACTTTTGGCTTTGTTAATTTTATTTATTGTTTATCTCTGCTTTAAAGGTATAATTTTCTCTCTGAGCATGTGTTGGCCACCTCAAACAAATTTTGTGTTTTTATTAATGTTCTATTAAAATATTTTAAAATTTTTCCTGTGATTCTTCTGTGACTGATGGGTTGCTTAGAAATGTGTTAATTTAAAGGTATATGGGGATTTTCTGTATAGCTTATTCCATTGTAGTAAGAAAAAAAGTACTCTGTAAGACTTAAATCTTTAGAAGTTATTGAGACATTTGATGTCCTTATAACATATTGTTTATCTTGGTGAAGGTTCTATGTATATTTGAAAAAAATTTAAATTCTATCCGCAGTTGTTTGGTGTAGTGTTCTATAAATGTCAGTTAGGTCAAGTTGGTTGATAGTGTTGTAAAAATCTTTGTTTTGGTTTGGTTTTCTCTTTTTTTTTTTTTTTTTTTGTCTACTCTCAGTTACAGAGAGAAGAATGTTAAAATCTCATGATTGTTGACCTTTTTATTCCTTTAATCCTGGTTAGTTTTTGCTGCAGATATTTTGAAGCTTTATCTTATTGATTAATTGCCTGCCCTTTTTAACACCATGAAATGTTCTTTATCTCTCGTACTACTTTTTCATGAAGTCTGCGTTGTCTTAGGTTAATACAGCTACACCAGTTTTCTTACCTCTGTTTGAATGGTATATTTTTCCATTCTTTTGCTTTTAACCTTTCTATTTAAAGTAGGTCTCTTGCAGATAGTGAATAGTTGTGTCTTGCTTTGTTATCCAACCTGTACATTTTGCTTTTATTCTTTAATCCATTTACATTTTAAGTAATTATTAGTATGGTCAAGCTTAAGTCTACTTTTTTAAAAATTTGTTTTCTCTTTGTTCCTGCTGGGCCTCTAGTATCTTTGCTTTTCTCAATCCCTTAGCTACTGTTCTCTGGTAAGCGTCCCAAAGTCTTGCTGTGCACATGCATGGTAGCCTTCAGCCAAGGACTTTGAGAAACCCTAGAGAGACTACTGGCACCCTCACTCTTTGCAGCTCTCTTCTCTCTAGGGTTTAATTTGTTTCAAGCCCCAAATTTTCCTCTGGCCTTTTAAGCTATGTTCTGCTTAGGCTCTAGCTCCCCACATTGTGGTTGGGAAATAGACTCCAGGCAGAGAATCAAGATATGTTAGGGGTTCACCTCCTGAATTCCCCTTTCCAGGGATCACAGTCCTCATTGCCTATTTTCCAGTGCCTGAAGACAGTTGCCTTGTATATTCTTCCCAGTTACATACAGTTGTTCATGGCAGGCAAACTTGTCTTGGTACTGGTTACTCTGTCCTGGTGGAAAGTTGATGTCAAAATACCATTTTTAAATTGCATTGCACCTTTTAAATACACTCACATGTGGGTAATTTGGTTCTTAGATCTCTAGATTTTTATCTTTTTAATTTTCCTTAGAGATCTCACCAAGTTAAACTCTCATCCTAGATGCATGAGCCCTACATTTCTTCCTATAACCTTGACCCCTTTCTCAAATTTACTTCTGCATTTTCAAGTACGTACTAGACCAGTAGTCTCCAGAATGGGATGTGTGTCACACATTATGAGGTAACATAATTGAGTTGAGGGAAAACATTAGAACTTCTTTAAGTTAAGCGTTAAAGTACTTGATAAGTAGAATGTCATAGTCACATGAAAAAGCATGTCAAATGGCTACATTTCACATATGGCGTACAAAGTATTCTAAGGAGGAGGAATGAGGGCTGCTGCAAGTCCTAAAGGTAACTTTGTATGAATTAGGAATATATGTCCTTTTGACATATGTAGCACCAAGGACTACATGGCATAGGAAGTGGAATGCATATTAATCTCCATTTGCCCTCTTAAATTAAGTAGTCCCTTGGGCTGTACAGCTGATCAAACTGTACACAGCTGCCCTGGAGGTAATAGGATTTCTATACTGCAGACCCACTCCACCCCTACACACTCTACACACACACAAACACACACACATATTGTAATACAATTTACATGTTCTTTGATAAGTCGGCTTATGGATTGTAGCCTCTGTTTTTAACTAAAATGACTGTCAAAAATTGAAGATCATGGTAGGCCATTATCAGGACCCTGACATAAAACCCTGTAATCTCAGTTCCTAGGGAATTCCCATATGGAGGCCACTCACAAAAGCCCCTCAGTTTCAGCAGCCTGGAGAGTCCCTAAGTTGTAGGATGTAGGGCACATGTGTAATGGCCATAAAAAGTGATCCCCAACTCCAATTAATAGCATAGGGGGTTCATTTAAGTCTGTCATCAAGGTTGGATGCTGATAACTTGTCTCCTCCCCAGTTTAGGAAAATACAGAAGGCTCCTTGGGGCTTCCCATATTTGATGACTTCTTTAGTGTTACACAGAGGAATAGATACTTGTTATTTCCTGGAACCTGAATATGCAATCAGTGATGGATTAGCCAGCAAGGAGATCTGTATTCTATAGAAAGCTGTTTTTGTTGCTGCTCCATTTTGTTTCTCGTTTTATCAGGTGTATGGAGTTGATGGGAGTCGTGATTTTCCACCAGCCCTAAATTATTTGAACATTTGAAATCTCATTTTCAGCTATGATAAAGATAATACTAATTTGTAAGCATAACAGCTTTAGAGTGGCAGAATTGATATTTTATAGGCTCATTATCAGTCTTGTGAGGTTAACATAAGTGATTTTCTAACCAAATCTAATAATTGGGCCTAAAAGTTTCAGAATTACTGAGAAGACTCTTTGAAATTGATTGACATCCTCTGTATTAATGATGAACTATGCCTTAAATGTATAATACATCTTGGACCGTTAGAGAATAGTGGTATGAAGCTCCATGATTAGCGAGACATTTAAAAATATTTTACCCTGATTTTATTCTTTCAAAATGTCTTGTTTGTGTGATTTATTATATACAGGATATACCAGTTCCATAGTATATATACATAATAAATATATATGTAGGTGCATGTTCAAATACTTGTGTTTAAAACAACATGTGAACATAACTATCAGCTGAATTGCCTCAGTGTTTTTCTCTGTTTATCTCATCTTTAAAAATGGTTTTCAAATCCTCTTCTAAGTTTTAAAAATACAGGACTCCTCAAGGAACTTTGTTCTGATTTTTTCTAAAATACGTAGTCCATAGATACTCTTGCCGTGATACAATACATTTAAAAGAAAACTGTCATATATAGTAACTGGGAATCATAACTACCAGGTCTTTATTTTACCTCGATTATGAGAATAGTCTTTCTGGGATCTCTTGACTGTGTATTCAGCATTAAGGATGACCAGGAGGAGAGCCTCTCGCACATGACATTCTTAGTATCTGTCTCTTTGTACTGGTGCATGTTGATTTATGTTTCTTCTGGCCCTCATCAATCTTCTATACTTGACTTGTGTGTCATGTGCCTTAACTTGCTTTTACTAATTTTCTCAGCTCACTTTCCCACCTATTTTTTGGTATTAAGGTTTCCTCCCACTTCTCTGACCCTTCATTTTTGCTCTCCTGTTGTCCTCTGTTCCTTTCCCTTCTCTGGAGATTAGAGTGAGGAGATCACCTAGGACAAGACTTTAGGAATTCAGATATGTAATGGATATATGGGATGGAAACCTAGAAAGGAGATTGAGAAGAGGTACGAGAAAACCAGGAAAATGTAGAGTCATGGAAGCCAAGGAAGGAAAGAATTAACAAAGGCAGTGGTGTTTCACAGTGTGTTGTTATTGCAGGGTCAAATAAGAGAGGCCAAAAACATTTTTAGTGTTAGAAACATGGCAGTTGTGCAAAAGCATATTTTGGTGGAGACGTAGAAGGGGAAACCCTACAGGGGTAGGTTTTACAATGGGTGGGAAGTTAAGACAACTCTGTGGAGAAGTTAAAAGGGATAAGGCAATACTTGGGGAGAAAAATGGAGTTAAGGAGCGTTTCTTGTTTATTGCCTTTTTGTAAATAGGAAAGGCTTAAGCATGTATATATGAAAGTGGAAGAGTTCAATCAAGTTAGCTATCGCATATACCAAAGAAGGGATTTGTAAGTGAGTGTGTGAGGGTTCTGAGAAGGCAGGATAGGATTGATCCAAGGCATAGGTGGAGAGATTGGTGACTTTGGATAGGAGAGACATTTTGTTATGAAAAGGAGAGAAGGCAAGAATAGGTGTTTGGATAGAAGATTTTTCTGTGTGTGTTCAGAGTGGATTGCATTTTCCAGTAAAATGTAGCATGATTGCAGGTCTTGTTGAGGCCCACTTGCTGCTAGAGATCATACATTTGTAGTGATACCTGTCTGCCTTATAATGCTACCCAGCACTTCTCTGAAGAAGCAGAGTATTTTAGGCAGTGCTGTTCAAAGTGTGGGCCACAAACTGCTAATAGGGTTTGAAATGAGACCGTTTGCCACCAGAAAGTATGAGGGAGCTGCGGCAGCCTAGTTCCTGAGATTCTTAGAAATATTCAGTGAAAGAAAAGAGCCCTACACTGAGAAGAAACTGCTGCAAATAAACAAGATTTGATGAGAGTAGGAATTTAGGGGCAAAGAAGAGAAAATGATACATGTGGCAGGGGGGCACTGGAGGAGGCAGATCTCACAAAGTCTTAGGGAAGTGCTTATAAAGTACCATAGGTTTGAATATTTGTGATAACAACGTAAGAGGAAACCTTAGAACTCTGAATCTAGGAAAGCTATCTTAGTCTGTTTACAAATCCTACATAGGAAACTTAAAAGTATAGGAAAACCCATTCTATAATATGATTTGTAGAAAGTACTGTAATTTTATACTACTGAAAGATAGTATTAGAAAAAAGATGACAACAGTCCTCTGAGTAACAAATCTAAAGAAATGAAGATAGCAGTATACTTTGGTCTTAAAGCAGAGATATAATGAAACCTATTACTACAAAATGAGCTGAGAAAATTAAATGTTATGAAAAAACAGTATAGAAATGTTTAGAAATGAGCTCCTACGCCGTAGGAGATCATGAAAAGAAAAACTGACAGACTTAAGGAATGAATTAGAAATTTTTCAGAAATGAAGATGAACCAGAAAGTTCTTGAATGAGGAGACACTCTAGAAAGTACTGTAAAAGAAATGATGGAAAAGAACAAGTGAAAACAAATCAAGTAAAGAGATAAAAGAAATTCATAAAGTGACAAGAAGATGTGATATGCAGATGCACATAAATATATGGACATTAATAATAGTACCTGGAGACTATTTGAAAAAAGAAACAGGAAAAAAAGAATGTTGTTTAAAGAAAGATGAACATCTGTATTATAAGGGTTCACCGTGTGCCTAGAAGACTTGAAACAGCCACCACTGAAACATGTTCCAGGGCTTTAAAAGAAAAAAAATAATACTTTGGGCATCTACACACAAAGACTGGATCAGTTAGGTGGAAAGAATGCCAGATTATCATTAGACTCTCCAACATTGGTACTTGAATCTGGAAGACTGGGGGGTAAAGATTTTTAAGATTTTTACAGAAAAAAAAAAAAAGTGAATTGAGACACATACCCAGCCAACTGATGTTTAAGCATAAAGACCACATGTAAGAACTTTGAAAGTACTGTTCCTATGAGCCCTTCCTAAGGATTCTAGATTTTGCTGCATTTTCTTTATTTCTCAAGTCAGTATACTTAGTGTTTTTTTTTTCTGATTTATATGGGAGTAGGTTGTAGACGTGACACTTGAGCCCCAAATATGTCAGTGTGTCTCTGAAGTATAGATTCTCTTTTTTAGAAGGTTGTTTTTTTTTCAGATTTACTGAGATAAGGGTAACATACAGTAAGCAGCACATATTTAAAATGTACAAGTTGATGAGTTTTGATATATGCAAGGATAATCCTCTATAACCACAGTATAATTACCAAATTCAGGATATTTGACATTAATACAATGCTATTATCTAATACATAGTCTATATTCAGATTTTGCCAGTTGTCACAGTAGTGTCCTTCACAGCAGCTTTTCCCCCTTTGGTGGTGGGGAAATCAGGACACAGATTGCTCGCATGTACCATAGGATAGATTTGTGGATAAGTTCCAGAGGGTGAATTTCCTGCAGATCCCACGGATGCAGAACCAGAGTGGGAGCGATGGGTGTTATCTTTTCTAACAGGGTCTGATATCAGGTCTGAACTTGGGCACTCTGTCCCCGCCTGAGGGGTAGTGGCTGTTAGGTGTCATAATTGTCGTATCTCCTGGTATATTCTTGAGTATTGTCTCAGCTTCTTACTAGCCATCCTTGTTATCCCAGTTCCTTGATGTCGTTAATAATTATTTATGTCAAACGTTGTTTTTTCAAACTTAATGTTTCATTTCTCTCCTTATTGTACCTAGCCTGATGCATCGTTGTTGGCAAATGTAATGTGTCCTCTTAGGTGCTTCACTTTAGGAAACCATGATATCATTCTGTCCCATTGTTGTTGGGTGTTTGGCTTTGATCACTGGTTTGAACAGCCAGATTTCTCCACTTTACAGATATCTTTTTTTCCCCCTTTATAATTAATAAGTAACCTTCTGTGAGATACTTTGGGGTCTGTGTGAGTGTTCTATTCCCAGAAACCGTAGATAGCATCCACTGTTGATTCTTCCCCTCATCATTTATTATAGTGATGTTGCAAAATGGTGAATTTTCTGTCACTCTCTGCTTATTGATATTCTGTATGGATGAGAGTTTCCTTTTCCATTTATTTATTGTGGGCTTGTTAAATTTTTTTATATAATATGTTATAAACCATTCCTTTCATTATTTATTTTGATAACCACATTGTTCCAGTTTGGGCAGTAGAAACCCCTTCAAGTTGAAATCTTGTCCTGTGACATGCCCCTGTTGACTTTAGAGTACGTCTTACCTTGCTGGCAAACCAAGGAGTTTCTAGGTTCACCTTGTGCTTTTCTGTACCAGCCTTGGTTGTTTCTCCAGGGAGCCCCAATTCCTTAGTGAAGTCCAATTTATCTTTTATGAATTTTTCTTTTGTTTGGTATCTGAGAAATCATTACCTAACATAAATGTTTTCCCCTTGAAGTTTCATAGTTTTAAGTTTTATGTTTAGATCTATGATCCATTTTGAGTTAATTTTATATGAGATATGAAGTATGGATCCAAGTTCATTTTACGTGTATTTAATTTTTTCACCACTGCTGTTGAAAAAACCATCCTTTCTCCTACTGCATTGCCTTTGTCAATTATCATTTGTCCATGTACATCTGGGTTTATTTTTGGGCTTTCTGTTCTGTGGATCAGTTTGTTTTTACCACCAATACCATGCTGTTGAGTCTTTATATTAATGCCGAGAGATCTTTTAGCAGGAAAACAATAGGCAAGATGGTCTGCAGGGAATTCTTTTTTTTTTTTCATTTTTTTAAATTAAGTTTTTTATTTTAATTCCAGTATAGTTAACATACCGTGTTATATTAGTTTCAAGTGTACAGTATGGTGATTCAACATTTCTGTACGTTACTCAGTGTTCATCATGATAAGTATACTCTTTAATCTCTATCACCTGTTCCACCCATTCCCCAACCACCTCCCTTCTGGTAACCATCAGTTTGTTCTCTATAGTTGAGAGTCTGTTTTTTGGTTTGTCTTTTTTTTTTCTTTGTTCATTTGTTTTCTTAAATTTCACATATGAGTGAAATCATATGGTATTTGTCTTCCTCTGACTAACTTCTTTCACTTAGCATTATGCCCTCCAGATTCATCCATGTTATTGCAAATGGCAAAGATTTCATTCTTTTTTACGGCTGAGTAATTTCCCATTGTGTGTGTGTGTGTGTGTGTGTGTGTGTGTGTGTGTATGTATGTACCTTTTCTTTATCCATTCATCCATTGGTGGACACTTGGGCTGCTTCTGTAATTTGGCTATTGTAAATAATGCCGCAGTAAACATAGAGTTCCACATATCTTTTTGAATTAGTGTTTTTATATTGTTTGGTTAAAAATCCAGTAGTAGAATTATCGGATCATAGGGTAATTCTGTTTTTAAATTTTCAAAGAAACTCCATGCTGTGTTCCACAGTGGCTGTACCAATTTGCATTCCCACCAACAGATGTTCCTTTTTCTCTACATCTTTGCCAACACTTGTGTTTTTGATTTTAACCATTCTAACAGGTGTGAAGTGATACCTTATTGCGCTTTTGATTTGCATTTCCCCGATGATGGTGATGTTGAGCACCTTTTCATGTGTCTTTTGGTAATCTGCATGTCTTCTGTAGAGAAATGTCTGTTCATCTCTTCTGCCTATTTTTTAATTTTTTTTTTTTTTTTTTTTTAGTATTGAGTTTTAGAAGTTCTTTTATTTTGATTACTAACCCTCTATCAGGTATGTTGTTTACAAATATCTTCTCCCATTCTGTATGTTGCCTTTCAGTTTTGCTGATTGTTTGCTGTGTGGAAGCTTTTTATTTTGATGTAGTCCCAATAATTTATTTTTGCTTTTGTTTTCATTGCCTCAGCAGACATAGCTAAGAAAAATGTTGCTATGATTGATGTCAGAGAAATTACTGCCTGTGCTCTCGTCTAGGATTTTTATGGTTTCAGTCTCAAATTTAGGTTTTTAATCCATTTTGACTTTATTTTTGTGTATGGTGTAAAAAGCGGGCTGGTTTCATTCTTTTGCATGTAGCTGCCTAGTTTTCCCAACACCATTTGTTGAAGAGACAGTCTTTTTGCCACTGGATATTCTTTCTTGCTTTGTTGAAGATTAATTAACCATATAGTTCTGGGATTGTTTCTGGGTTTTCTATTCTGTTCCATTGATCTGTGTGTCTATTTTGTGCCAGTACCATACTTTTATGATTACTACAGCTTTGTAATATAACTTAAAGTCTGGAATTGTGATACCTCCAGTTTTGCTTTTCATTTTCAAGATTGCTTTGGCTATCTGGGGTCTTTTTGGTTCCATGCAGATTTTAGAATTTCTTGTTCTAGCTCTGTGAAAAATACTGGTATTTTTGGTATTTTGATAGGGATTGCATTAAATCTGTAGATTGCTTTTGGTAGTGCAGACATTTAACAGTATTTGTTCTTCCAACCCATGAGCACAGAATGCCTTTCCATTTCTTTGTGTCATCTTTGATTTCTTTCATCAGTGTTTTGTAGTTTTGAGTTCAAGTGTTTCACCTCTTCGGTTAAGTTTATTCCTAGTTATTGTTTTTGGTGCAATTGTAAATGGGATTGTTTTCTTAATTTCACTTTCTCTGTTGTTTCATCATTACTGTATAAAAATGCAACAAATTTCTGTACATTGATTTTGTATCCTATGACCTTAATGAATTCAGTTCTGGTAGTTTTTTGGTAGAATCTTTAGGGATTTCTATATTTAGTATCATGTCATCTGCAAATAGTGAAAGTTTGACTTCTTCCTCACCAATTTGGATGCCTTTCATTTCTTTTTATTGTCTGACTGCTGTGGCTAGGACTTCCAGTACTTTGTTGAATAAAAATGGTAAGAGTGGACATCATTGTTTTGTTCCTGACCTTAGGGGAAAAGCTTTCAGTTTTTCCCCATTGAGTATGATGTTGCCTATCGGTTTTTCATTTAAGGCCTTTTATTATGTTGAGGTTATGTTTCCTCTAGACCTAGTTCGTTCAGGGTTTTTTATGGAGACTGGATGATATACTTTGTCATGTGCTTTTTCTGAATCTATTGAAATGATCATATGGTTTTTATCCTTTCTCTTAGTGATGTGATGTATCACATTGATTGAACCATGCTTGCATCCTGGGAATAAGTCCCACTTGATTGAGATGAATGATTTAAGTATTGTTGGATTCAGTGTGCTAATATTTTGTTGAGCATTTTTGCACCTAGTTCATCAGAGATACTGGCCTGTAGTTCTCTTTTATTTTGTGGTATCTTTTTTTTTTTTTTTAAGATTTTATTTATTTATTTGAGAGTGAGAGAGCATGAGAGGGGGGAGGGTCAGAGGGAGAAGCAGAAGCAGATTCCCTGCTGAGCAGGGAGCCCAATGTGGGACTCCATCCTGGGACTCCAGGATCATGACCTCAGTTGCTTAACCAACTGAGCCACCCAGGTGCACTATTTTGTGGTATCTTATCGAGTTTTACTTTCAGGATAATGTTGGCCTCATAGAATGAATTTGAAAGCTTTCTTCCTCTTCTATTTTTCGGAATAGTTTGAGAAGAATAGGTGTTAACTACCTAAATGATTGGTAGAATTCACCTGGGAAGCCGCTTGCTCCTGGACTTTTGTTTGTTCAGTTTTTTTGATTACTGAGTCAATTTCATTGCCAGTTATTAGTCTGTTCATTTTCTTTTTCTTCTTATTTCATTTTTGGTAATTTCTGTATCTAGGAATTGATCCATTCCTTCCAGGTTGTCCAATTTGTTGGCATATAATTTCTCATAATATTCCCTTATAATTGTATTTCCGTGATGTTGGTTGTTATTTCTCCCCTCTCATTTGTGATTTTATTTATTTGGGTCCTTTCTCTTTTTGATAAGTCTGGCTAGAGGTTGATTGATTTTACTGATTTTTTCAAAGAACCATGATTGTTTATTTTCTGTTTAGATGTCCTGTCCATTGATGTAAGTGAGATGTTAAAGTCCCCTACTATGATTGTATTATTATCAATGACTTCCTTTATGTTTGTTATTGTTTTATATATTTGGGTGCTTCCGTGTTGGATGCATAAATATTTGCAATTGTTATATCTTCTTGTTGGAATATTCCCTTTATTATTACATAGTGCTCTTCTTTGTCTCTTGTTACAGTCTTTGTTTTAAAGTCTAGTTTGTCCGATATAAGTATTGCTGCTTTGGCCTTCTTTTGACATCCATTTGCATGATAAATGTTTCTACGTCTCCTCACTTTCAATCTGCAGGTGTCTTTATGTCTAAAATGAGTCTCTCGTAGGCAGCATATAGATGGTTTGTTTTTTTCTTTTTAATCCATTCTGTCACCCTCTGTCTTTTTTTTTAAGATTTATTTCTTTATTTTGGGGGGGAGCATGTGGGGGGATGGAGCAGAGGAAGAGGGAGAGAGGAACTCAAGGAGACCGCAATGCTAAGCATGGAGCCTGACACGGGGCTCGATCTCATGGCCCATGAGATCATGAACTGAGCCAAAACCGAGATTCAAACACTCACCAGCCAACTGTGCCACCAAGGTGCCCCACCCTATGTCTTTTGATTAGAGTGTTTACTCCATGTACATTCAAAGTAATTATTGATAGTATGCATTTAGTGCCATTTTATTACTTGTTTTGTGGCTGTTTCTGGAGATTTTCTCGGATTCTTTCTTGTCTTTCTCTCTTGTGTTGCTGATTTTCTTTGGTGATATATTTGGAGTTCTTTCTCTTTATTCTTTGCATGTTTATTAGTGGCTTTTAATATAGGGGTGCCATTAGGTTTGTGTATATAGCGTCTTCTGCACACAGCAGTGTGTATTAAGTTGATGATCGTTCAAGTTTGAACCCATTATTCTCTCCTCCCCAGCGTTTTAGGTATATGTTATTATATTTTATGTCCTTTTTTTGGGTGAGTTCCTTGACTGATTTTTACAGAAATATTCAGTGCTACTGGTTTTGTGTTTCCTGCCTTTATGCTGTCACTTTTGGTCTTTCCTTTCCACTGGAAGAGTCCCCTTCAATTATTTCTTGCAGTGCTGCTTTAGTGGTCACGAACTCCTTTAATTTTGGTTTGTCTGGGAAACTCTTTCTCTCTCCTTCTATTCTGAATGATAGCCTTGCTGGCTAGAGAGTATTCTTGGCTGCAGATTTTTCCCACTCAGCACTTTGTATATTTTATGCCACGCCCTTCAGGCTTGCCAAGTTTCTGTTGAGAAATCTCCAGCTAGCCTTATGGGCTTTCCCTTATAAGTTAAGGGCTTCGTTTGTCTTCCTGCTTTTGAGAATTTTTTTCTTTGTCACTGTATTTTAGCAATTTCAGTTACAGTGTGTCTTGGTGTTGGCCTGCTGTTGTTGATTTTGATGGGAGTTCTCTGTGCCTCCTGAATCTGGATGTCTGTTTCCTTCCCCAGATAAGGGAAGTTTTTAGCTATTATTTCTTCAGATTAATTTTCTGCCCCCTTTTCTCTCTCTTCCTCTTCTGGGATTCCTATAATATGAACGTAGTTACGTTTGATGGAGTCAACTGAGTTCCTTCACTTTGTTCTCATGTTCCATAATTCTCTCTCTTGATCAGCTTAATTAATTTCTATTACTTTGTCTTCTAGGTCATTCATTCCTTCCTCTGCTTCTTACAGCCTGCTGTCTTTGCATTAAGCATGTTTCTAACCTCAGTTATTGCACTCTTTGTGTCTGATTGATTCTTTTTTAACTCTTTTATCTCTATGGTAAGGTTCTCACTGATGTCTTCCATTCTTTTCTCAAGCCCAGGAAGTACCTTTATGATCATTAGTTTAAATTCTCTATCAGGCATGTTACTTATATCCATTTTGCTTGGGTCTCTTGCTATGGTCTGGTCCTGTTCGTTGATTTGGGAAATATTCCTATGTCTCATTTTCTCTAACTCTGTCTCTGTGTGTTAGAAATGTCAGCTATGTCTCCTGCTCTTGAAGGAAATGGCTTTCTGAAGAAGAGGTCCTCTAGTAACTCAAGTGCAGTGTCTCCTATGTGAGTTTGTATGTTCTGCTGTTGAGAACTGGTCAGTTTTTCCTTCAGTCCAGTTGTCTGTGGAGAGGCTCTTTTTGCCTGTTGTGGATAGTGTTTGGTCCCCAGCTGGGTGAGACATGTTTTAACAAGGCATGTACTGGTCTGTTTGGAAAATGAGACCTGCCACTGCTGCTACTGGAACTGAGGTCCTGCAAAATGCTCGGGTCAAGAGACAAGGTGTTGGGTAGGGTTTGCACTAGTCTTGTGGGGGAGGTAGCCTGCAGCCCTAGGACTGAGGCAAGCATCACTGGGAAGGGCGAATCCACCAAAACATGGGCGGTAGGGGAGGTAGCTTGGTGTAAGCAGGTTAGGGAGAGTGTGTGCCCTGCGGGTTCCTGCAAATGATCATGTGTTTATCCTGGGGAGCAAGTGAAAGAAATGGCCATTTCACCTGCTAGCTCCTTTGTTCCTGGAGGGGTCTCCCCAGGATCCCTGTCCCTCCAGGTCAAGGTCTGAAATGAATATATAACTCTCCCTCCCATCTGCCCCTGGTGTTTTTCAAACTGTTGCTGCCATGCTGTATCACTGCTGGCTCTTTGTCTTGCTGTGTCTTTAAGGGTGGGAACTCTGCTTTTTAGTACCCTCCATACTCTCCAAGAGCAGAGCCCACCACCAATTTTTAGATTTCCAGGCTTTAAGTCCTGTTGTAAGAACTGATAAAGATTCATCCCCTCTCACTTTCAAAGCCAAATGTTACAGGGATTTGTTTTCCCTGTGTGGGCTTCCTGGTGTGATAGTCTGTTTTTTGCCTTTTCTTCGTGCCATGGGCATCCTCCCTACCACAGTCGACCACAGTCCATTTCACTCCCAAGCCATGTTCGCCCTTCCACCCTTCTTTAAGGTAGCCTTTTCTCTCCCTTTAGTTGTGGACTCTGTTGTGTCAGTCTTTGGGTGGTTTTCTGGGTTATTTATCTGATGTGAGTGTTAAGCTAGTTGTATCAGTGGGTCGAGGTGAGCTTAGGGTCCTCCTCCTCTGCCATCTTCCCAGCCTCCTCTGCAGGGAATTCTTATGTGTAATGGTAGAACTTAATTCAGTGATAGGGATAAGGGGTGACAAAGTAGTATATACTCATTATGTGCTCTGACAGTGTAGATACAATGTAATTACTCAAGAACTTAAGGAATATAGTTCACATGAATCTTTCCTGAGGAAGCTATTAGATACTAAATTTCAGACAACAAAGAAGTGGTTTAATAGGTTCATTGGTTGCCTTAAAAGAAATTCACCAGGGCATCAAAGGATATTATTACTTTAAATAGATGCTGGGGGTCTATGGTGCAGGGGTGGTATAAGGGGAAGGAAGGAGCTAATTTCTGTATTTATACTAGGAAATCAATAGGCCATATCTAATAAAGAGAGGACTAAGGTTACGTAAAGGTACGAAGATAACCATTAAGACAAAAACCCAAACCTCTCTAGATGTCAAAAGAAATATGAAGGAAATAGAATGAAAGAAACACACACAGTGAAATAATTTTTATATTTTCTCTGACGGAATTGAGACCATATCAGTATACGGGCTTAATTGAGCTAATAAGAGAAAAAAAATATTTTCAGGTTAACTAACATAGCAAAATCCAGTTCTGTCTTCTATGCATATAACCACAAAACTGAAAGTCTCAGAAATGTTAAGAAGAAGTTAGGCAAAGATGTACCAGACAAATCAAATAAAAAGAAAACAGAGGTCACTATTTTGATGTTGCACAAGGTAGAACTCAGGCCAGAAAGCATTAAAGAGGTAGGACACATTACAGTGCTACAGCTGCAAGTCTCAATGAAGATGTAATATTGGCTACATGGATATTGATGACAACTTCAATTTTTGCAAATTTTTGGAGGAATTGATGAGAAACATATTAATAATAGAAAACTTAAAATCTCTCTCAGTTGTGGATAGATCAAGCGGACAAAAGTTTTATAACACTACTAAAGATCTAAATAACACAACCAAAGGGTGGATCTCATGGTCGTATATTGCATTTGAGAGAATAAACCTTCTTTGCAAATGCACATGGAACACTGATTAAAAATGATAGCAGTAGTTTCCCTCATCTGTGGTTTGGTTTTCCATAGTTTGAGTTACCCACAATCAGAGGCAGTCCACAAGCAGATGACCCTCCTGTTGACATATTGTCAGAAGGTCAGTAGTAGCCTAACACTATGTCACCGTGCCTACATCATTCCCCTCACTTCATCTCATCACATAGGCATTTTATCATCTCACATCATCACCAGAAGAAGGATGAGTATAGTACAGTAAGATATTTTGAGAGAGATCACATTCACATAACATCTATTATATTGTAATTGTTCTGTTTTCTTACTGGCTGTTATTAGTCTCTCAGTGTGTCTAATTTATAAACTAAACTTTATCACAGATATGTATAGGAAAAAACAGCATGTATAGAGTTCAGTACTGTCCATGGTTTCAGGAATCCAATGGGGGTCTTGGATAAAGAATGGTTGGAGGTGGGGGGACTACTGTATTTGTTGATATATATAAAAAAAAAATTCCTTCACATTTCTTTCCAAAATATATAGCATTTTTGACCAAAAAAAAAAAAAGTCAGAATGCACTCTACCTGGAAACTAGCAAATAACAAACATGCTGCCAAACAACTCTTGGCTTAAAGTGAAAATGCAAACAAAATTGCTAGGTTTCCTGACATGACACATCAGGATCAATAGGTTACAGCATGGTTGAGAGGGTTGGATAGTGAACATTTTAGAGTTTGTGGACATGTGGTTTCTTTTAACTTTCAAACTTTTCTGTTGTAGCAGAAAGCAGTCATAGACAATATATAAAGCAATCACAGACAATATACAAAGTCAGGTGTAGCTGTGTTCCAATAAATCTTTATTTAACAAAACAGGTGGCAGACCCAATATGGTTCATGGAGTATAGTTTGCCAACCTCTGTGTTAAAGCCAAAGCAGTTACCATTAGAAAATTCTTAGTGTCAAATGCTTACATGAATGCAAATAAAAATAAATAAACACTCAGATAGAAAAGCAACAAATATAGGGGTGCCTGGATGGCTCAGTTAGTTAAGCGGATGCCTTCAGCTCAGGTCATGATCCTGGAGTCCTGGGATCGAGCCCCACATCGGGATCCCTGCTTAGCGGGGAGTCTGCTCCTCCCCCTGTCCCTCACCCCACTCATCCTCTCTCACACATAAATAAATAAAATATTTTTTTAAAAAGGCAACAAAAATAAATGAAAAGAATGCAGAAGGAAAGATTTAATACTGGTAAAAGTGATGAGTTTTAGATAACAGAATAATAGAATTTTCGTTCCTTAAAGTTTGTTTTGTTTGTCAAACAGACAACTTATCAGCTAACTAAACTTTTAAAAAGAAGAAACCTTAAATATAATGGGAAAGGAAGCCTCAAAACAGGAAATTTATTCACAAAGATAACTTTATGAGAATGTATGCAAATAGATTTGAAAATTATTGATGAAAAGGATTTTATAGGAAAAAAATTTATCTCAATTGACCCAGAAGAAAGAAGCACTTTAAGTAGACCAGTTTCATCATGACAAAGATTTATTCTAGGAATACAAGAGTCAGTATTTGGATTTTAGAGCCAAGGAGAAAAATTGTATGATTGTCTCCATAGTAAAAAAAAAAAAAAAAAAATTCTCATTTGGCAAAATTCAACTCTCCTTCATGTTAAGAATAATTAATAAAATAGGAATTGATAGATACTTAAAAAAGAAATCAAATGTAGTTCACCTTAACAGCCAGCATTTTAACGAGGGAAACTCTGGAGACTTTACCCTATAAAATCAATAAAAAAAAATTGAGAGAAAAAATTGTAGAATTAAGTTGCAGGATATGAAATTATAGAGAAATCAGTACCCTTCATGTCACCAGTTAGAAGATATAATGGAAGAGAAGTTTCCATTGTAATTGTAAGAATTCAAATAAAGTCTGGAAATCTAACTTGTATATAATCCACATGATGAAAACAGGACACTTCTTTGGGGGGTTATTTATTTTTTTAATTTAAATTCAGTTAATTAACATACAATGTATTATTTGTTTCAGGGATGTAGGTCTGTGATTCATCAGTCTTATACCCAGTGTTCATTACAACACATATCCTCCCCAATGTCCATCACCCAGTTAACTCCATCCCCCCACCCCCCTCCCTTCCAGCAACCCTCAGTTGAAAACAGGACACTTCTGAAAGACTTAGAAGCAGACTTGAGCCAAATGAAAAGGGATTCCTTGTTTATAATAAGGATGAGATATTAAAGCATATAAAATGTATGTAATTAAAGTAGCATAGTACTGGTGAGTGAGTAGACAGATGCAAGGAGCATGAGAAAAACATCCAAAAACAGACATAATGTATATGAAAACTTCGTATATAATAAAAGTGGCATTTCAAATCATAGGGAGAAAACAAATACTTTTAATGACTTTTACTAGGACAATTGATCAGTCATCTGGAAAAATATTTGATCTAATTCTACAATATACCAGAATAAGTTCCATATTGATTGGAGGTTTAAGATGTAGAAAATGAAATACTGGAAGAAAACAACAATGGATTCCTCTTTACCTGGGAATAGAGGGAATTTTTCCCAACCATCCTCTCAAATGTAGAAACAATGAGGGAAAGATTGGCAAATTTGCATATGTGAAATAGAAAACAATTACACTATAATGAGCACCATAAGCAACTATAAAGGCAAATGGTAAACTAAGAGAAATATTTCCAACTTCTATCCAGAGAGCTAATCCTCCTAATATTTAAAGTACTTCTAAAACTTGTGAAGAAAAAGACCCACAGCCTCAAAGAAAAAGGGTAAACTTATGTTGAAATCCCATGAAAAATAAGTACAAATTGTCCTTATGCTGATGTACTTATAGTAGGAGAAACACAAATTAATTGTGATGAAGCACCATATTTTCACCTACCAGAATGGAAAAAAAGAATTGGCATTATACTTTTTGGGTGAAACTGGGGGGAAAGTAAGTCATTCAGTAATATTGTCCATGAGAATATAGAATGTTAAAATTCCTATGGAATGGAATTTGGCAACATCTAGCAGAATTAGAAATGCATTTCTCCTTGACCCAGCAATCTTCACTTTTAGAAATATATCCTGAAGATAGAATTGCAAAAGTGTAAAATGAGGTATGTACAGGCTTGTAGCATTGTTTGCAATAATGAAAGATTGGAGTGCCCAGCAGTAGATAACTAGTAGAATAAATTACGAAATATCACTGTGCAGATGTAGAAGAGAAATGAGAAAGTTCTGTATAGACTGCTATGGAGTGAATGAATTCCAGGTTGTATTATTGAGTTAAAAAAGAGGTGTAAAATATGTATTAAATGACCATTTTTTGGGAAATGGGGTGAAATTGTGTGTGTGTTTCTTAGCTCTTTCCACTCTTAGGGCCTAAAAGCAGCAATATTTCAGTAACAAAAAATAAAAGAATATATGCATATAATCTAAAAGAAACAGTAAAAAAACTGAAAATGGCTAATGAGGGAGGCAAGAGAGAACAGGGAAGAGATTAAGGATGAAAACTAGATCTGTGTAAATGTTACTTGTATTGCAGCATTGATTTTGGAATAATATAAATGTGTTGCATAATAAGTAAAGACTAAAGTACTAACCCTACACCCCCCCCCAAAAAAAACCCCACCCTGAAACAAATGAACATTATATATGTTCAACCAGGTATAAAGTTTTACTAACATAGTAAAGAATTTTTTTTTAAGATTTTATTTATTTGACAGAATGAGAGAGCACAAGCAATGGGGAGCAGCAGAGGGAGAGAGAGAAGCAGGTTCCCCACTGAGCAGAGAGCCCGATGTGGGGCTCCATTCCAGGACCCTGAGATCATGACCTGAGCTGAAGGCCAATGCTTAACTAACTGAGCCACCCAGGTGCCCCATAAAGAATTTTTTGAACTGATTTTAAATCACAGTATTAATTATCACCCTAGAATGCTGTATTCTAAACCCCAAAAAACTTGTATTTCATTCAGTGGCCTATTTTTAGTGATTATATTGGTATGATTACTTTGAAACTATTTAGATTTCACATGGCATAAAACAAATAGATAATTACGTTCAGGTCATTAGGCAAAAGAATTCCCAGGATGATGATGAAAGAAAAGTCCCAGGATGGCAGCTTGCAACAAGCTTGGGAAAGATTGGAGCTTGCGGAAGGACTTCAGATTTCAAGAGGATACATCTTAACAAAAGTGAACTGCATAGGTTACTTGATATAGTTGAACATACTGAAAGGGGTTTGCAGTTCTGTTGGAAATTTTTGCGCTGATTTAGTGGTGAATACGTAAAAACAAAGCAAATAAATGCAGAAATTGTTTATTACTAAGAACAAAATTGGAGAAAGGAAATAATAATGGTAATATGCTCTGTGGCTCAGTTGTGAATATTATTAAATGGTTATAAATGGTTTGATTTAATGGAAAACTAATAGAAATAAATTTTAAGAGGATGAAGAGGGAAAAATTTAGAATAGCACCATCTTCTGTACAGTTGGACTAGTGATTGCTGTTTTTTATAATAACTTTAGTAATACTGTAATTTTAAAAAGAAGGTATGTGCATTAGTAAAATTAAAAAAAATTGTCATGCATGTTGATTATATATCAGGGAAAATTACTTTGAAAGTAGAAAAAGTCTTAAAATCATACCTGTGATAGTATTTTAGTAAAGCTCAGCTTACTTAAGTAATATTTAATTTGACTATGGAGATACTCATTATTTATATGCTCTCTCTTTTCCTGTATATCCAACGTGGGTTTTGAAAGTACTAAGGCAGAGGGGCGCCTGGGTGGCTCAGTCGTTAAGCGTCTGCCTTTGGCTCAGATCATGATCCTAGGGTCCTGGTATCAAGCCCCACAGCGGGCTCATTGGGCTCCCTGCTCAGCAGGAGTCTGCCTCTCCCTCTCCCACTCCCCTTACTTGTGTTCCTGCTCTCACTCTCTCTCACCCTGTCAAATATATAAATAAAATCTTAAAAAATAAAAAAATAAAAGTACTAAGCCAGAAGTTAAAGCTTCAGCCTTGACTTTATAAAGCTACTCTCCCAAACAAATTCTGTCACTTCTCCTTTTTACCTTTGTCAGAAATCTGTTCTCTTCTTTTGCCTTCCTAGTTCAGGCCTTTTTTACTTCTCATTATAGCTACTTCCTACCTATTCCTCCTGCTTTCTCAGTTTTGTTGAAGAGGCTTTTTTTCCCCCTCCTCTAAAACTAGGACTTTTAAATTATGTAAAAAATGTGAGGGAAACACATGTACAATTAACAATTTAAATGAATACTCATGTAACCACCTAGGTCAAGAAATGAACACTGATAGAACTTCCTTGTGTGTTTCTTTGTCGTCATCCCTTCCCTCTCCTATTGTAGGTGATAACCATCTGCCCAATAACTGTGTTCATCATTCTCTTCATTTACCTTATGGTAAATATGTAATTGAGTTTTGCCTGTTTAGGGACTTTGTGTAAAAGGAATAATATTGGGTATATTTCATTTCATTTCTTGCTACTTTCATTTAACTTTGAAGGGATCATCCATGTCATTGCATATAGCTATAGTTCATTCACTTTTAATGCTGTACAATAGCACATTGTCCAAATATGTCACACATTTTTTATTGTTGCTGGGCATTTGAAATCTTGCTTGCTTTTGGCCTTTTAAAGCAATGCAGCTGTTAACATTCTTGTTGATGTATCCTGCAGTTCATGTATATGAGATGAGTACTGAGTTTTTTGACTGAAACTAGAATCTTAAGTTCAACTTAACTCTTACCAACTCTCATATCCCTACCAGCAGTTAATATGCGTTCTGTTTGCTAACGTGTGGCTCACCAACATTTGGTGTTACTCATCTTTATGTCTCATGGTCAGTTTCTTGTTAATGTCATTGGGTCTCATATGCTTTTCCCAAGTACCAGTTAGGTTGAGAATCTTTCATATGCATATTGACCATTTGGATTTCAGCTTTTGTGAAGTGCTTATTCAAATCTCTCTTCCATCTTTTTATTGGGCTTAATAAGAGTTCTTTAATACTCTAGATATCGTCTCTGATTGTCTTTTTTTATAGTCTTTGACTCAATTTTATGAATCTTACTGTGTGGTCAGTGCATTAGTTTTAAGAATCTTTCCATACCCCAAAGTAATGAAATTATCTTCCTCTGTTCTCTTTTTAAAGCTCTATAGTTTGGCCCTTTACATTTAAATTTTTGTTTCAAATTGCATTTGATTTATATATTGGAATCAAGTTTCATTTTTTACCAGCTGTCCCAGCACCATTACTGAAAATACCATTCTTTTCCTAATGCACTGCCATCCTTATCAGTTATTAGGTATTTATGGATGAGTGAGTGTTTCTCAGCACTTGATCTGTTTTTCAGCCAGTTTTCCTCTGTTGGTCTGTTTGTCACTCCCTGAACCAGTGCCACTCTCTCTTAATCACGAAGTCTTTACCATAGATTTTGATAAGTGGTAAAACATGTCTTTATGTAAACCCCGGCCACCACTTGTTATTATTCTTCAGAAACAGTTTTTTATTAAATTATTTTTAGCTGTTTCAATTATTATATAAATTTTGGAATCCATTTTCAAGTTTCACAAAAAACCTGATAGGATATTGATTGTGGGAACTGTTAGATCAATTTGGGTAGAATTTATATGTTTGTAATGGTGAGTTTTCTAATCCACAGCTATGCCATATCTCTTACTATGTTTTCTTTAGTGACTCATTAAATAGGTGTAATTATTACCATAGGGCTTTTGCACACATTCTCTTAGGATTTTTCCTGGGTACTTGATAGTTTTTGATATTCTTATAAATGGTGTCCTATTTTAACTCCATTTTTACCTTTTTGTTCCTGATAAATAAAAATACAAATGTGTTTTAAGTATTAATTTCTTTTCAGTAACTTTGTTGAATCTTACTAATGCTAGTAATTTCTTTATACATTTGTTGGGCTTTTCAACATTTATAGTCACAATACATATCATATCATAGTTGTGAATAACAACACTTTTTCTTTCATTTCTAATCCTTAAACCTTTTTTTTTTTTGCCTTACAGTGCTTCCTAAAATCTCTAGTGTGTTATATCTTCTATAAAATTATAGATGTTGTTTTAGTATATGAAACATAGTGTTTTAATAGCCTACTATTTAGCTTATTGGTGTGAAAGATTCCTGCCCTAAGGTTATAAGAATGACCCCACACGCAACACCCAACACTGGACAGATGAAATTGAAAGCGGTTTATTAGTCATATATACTCATGCTCTGGGGGGAAGACACTGTATGCCATGCAAGGCCATAGGGGGGTTGCACTGGAGGCAGCGTGAAAAATCAGGTACCACTGGAGGCAGGCTTTGTATGTACTATTAGGAAATTTGTATATACTGTTAGGAAATTGGAGTGCCCACTCATTCCCACAAGAGGATGTGATTGGCTTGTTTGAATAATTCTGTAAGCTGGCAGGGAATTGAAACCCACTATTCAAGGATAAGCAGAAATTGTGCCTGGTCCCTTTGATACAGGAGGCATGTTTTATTAGGGGACCTTATCTGTTCCCACTGGAGGGGAACTTGTGGTTAGGCTATTCAGGGCTGTCCCAATTTTACCAAAATTGAGGCAGCACATAATACTAAGCCTTAATTTTAGGCCTTCTACCCCATTTATTACTAAAACCCACAAAAGGCTTTAGGGTTTCTTTTTTGTTTTTTTAATCGTGAATAATTTTTTTTAATCAAATGCGTTTTTTGTATCTAGTGAGAGGATAATTTTATCCTTTTATCTGTTGAGTGGTGAATTCTAAGAATTGATTTTTTTTTTAAGATTTTATTTATTTATTTTAGAGCACGAGTGGGGTGGGGAGGGGAGAGGCAGAGAGGGAGGGAGAGAATCTCAGGCAGATCCCATGCAAAGCACGGAGCCCCACAGCGGGGGAGGTGGGCTCCATCCCAATACCCTGAGATCATGACAGGAACTGAAACCGAGAGCCTGACACTCAACCTACTGAGTGGTTTTGACTAATTTTAGGGGCGCACCCAGGCGCCCCTAAAATTAGTTTTCTAATAAAATAATCTTCATTCCTAGGCAGAAGACTACTTAGTGGTGGTATTTTATCCTTTTTACATGTTGTAGAATTTGGTTTGCTAATAACATTTTAAGATTTTTGCTTCTGTGTTTGAGTTATATGGAATTTTTCCTTTTTTCCTTTCCTATTTTTTGGAATAGTTTGAGAAGAATAGTTGTTAACTCCTTTAAATGATTGGTAGAATTCACCTGTGAAGCCATCTGCTCCTGGACTTTGGTTTGTTGAGATTTTTTTGATTACCGGATCAATTTCATTGCTGGTTATCATCTCTCCAGGTTTTCTATTTCTTCCTATTTCATTTTTGGTAATTTCTGTTTCTAGGAATTGATCCATTCCTTCCAGGTTGTCCAATTTGTTGGCATATAATTTCTCATAATATGCTTTTATAATTGTATTTCTATGATGTTGGTTGTTATTTCTCCTCTCTCATTTGTGATTTTATTTGGATCCTTTTTCTTTTTGATAAGTCTGGCTAGAGGTTGATCAATTTTATTAATTTTTTCAAAGAACCAGCTCCTGGTTTCATTGATTATTTTCTGTTTAGATGTCCTGTCCATTGATGTAAGTGGGATGTTAACATCCCCTACTATTATTGTATTATTATCAATGAGTTCCTTTATGTTTGTTATTGTTTTATATATTTGGGTGCTCCCATGTTGGTTGCATAAATATATGTGATTGTTGTATCTTCTTGTTAGAGTGTCTCCTTTATTATTATACAGTGCTCTTCTTTGTCTCTTCTTACAGTCTTTGTTTTAAAGCCTAGTTTGCCCACTCTCACTCTTTGCAGATGACATGATACTCTATGTGGAAAACCCAAAAGACTCCACCCCTAGAATTCATACAAAAATTCAGTAAAGTGGCAGGATATAAAATCAGTGCAAAAAAATCAATTGCATTCCTATACACTAACATTGAGACAGAAGAAAGAGAAATTAAGGAGTCAGTCCCCTTTACAATTGCACCCAAAACCATAAGATACCTAGGAATAAACCTAACCAAAGAGGCAAAGGATTCGTACTCAGAAAACTATAGAATAGTCATGACAGAAATTGAGGAAGACACAAAGAAATGGGAAAACATTCCATGCTATTGGATTGGAAGAACAAATATTGTTAAAATGTCTATCCTACCTAGAACAATCTACACATTAAATGCAATCCCCATCAAAATACCATCCACTTTTTTCAAAGAAATGGAAAAAATAATCGTAAAATTTGTATGGAACCAGAAGAAACCCAGATTAGCCAAAGGAATGTTGAAAAAGAAAACCAGAACTGGTGGCATCACAATTCTGAACTTCACACTCTATTGCAAAGCTGTAATCTTCAAGACAGTATGGTACTGGTGCAAAAACAGACACATAGATCAGTGGAACAGAATAGAGAACCCAGAAATGGACCCTCAACTCTATGGTCAACTAATCTTCAACAAAACAGGAAAGAATATCCAGTGGAAAAAAGATTGTCTCTTCAACAAATGGTCCTGGGAAAATTGGACAGCTACATGCAGAAGAATGAAACTGGACCATTTCCTTATACCATACACAAAAATAAACTCAAAATGGATGAAAGACCTAAATGTGAGACAGGAATCCATCAAAATCCTAGAGGAGAACACAGGCAGCAACCTCTATGACCTCAGCTGCAGCAACTTCTTGCTAGACATGCCTCCAAAGGCAAGGGAAACAAAAGCAAAAATGAACTATTGGGGACTTCGTCCAGATATAAAGCTTTTGCACAGCAAAGGAAACAGTCAACAAAACCAACAGAATGGGAGAAAATATTTGCAAATGACATATCAGATAAAGGGCTAATATCCAAAATCTATAAAGAACTTATGAAACTCAACACCCAAAGAACAAATGATCCAATCAAGAAATGGGCAGAAGATATGAACAGACACTTCTCCAAAGAAGACATCCAAATGGCCAACACATGAAAAAATGCTCCACATCACTTGGCATCAGGGAAATACAGTCAAAACCACAATGAGATACCACCTCACACCAGTCAGAATGGCTAAAATCAACAAGTCAGGAAATGACAGATGTTGGCAAGGATGTGGAGAAAGGGGAACCCTCTTACACTCTTGGTGGGAATGCAAACTGGTACAATGACTCTGGAAAACAGTATGGAGGTTCCTCAAAAAGTTGAAAGTAAAGCTACTCTATGACCCAGCAATTGCACCACTGGGTATTTACCCTAAAGATACAAATGTAGTAATCTGAAGGGGTATGTGCACCCCAGTGTTCATAGCAGCTATGTCCACAATAGCCAAACTATGGAAAGAGCCCAGACGTCTATCGACAGATGAATGAATAAAGAAGATGTGGTGTATATATACAATGGAATATTACTCAGCCATCAAAAAAAATGAAGTCTTGCCATTTGCAACAATGTGGATGGAACTAGAGGGTATTATGCTAAGCGAAATAAGTCAATCAGAGAAAGACAATTATATGATCTCACTGAAAGACAATTATATGATCTCACTGATTATGGAATTTAAGAAAAAAAACAGGATCATAGGGGAAGAGAGGAAAAAGTAAAACAAGATGAAACCAGGGAGGGAGACAAACCATAAGAGATGCTTAATCATAAGAAACAAAGTGAGGGTTGCTGGAGAGGAGGGAGGTGGGGCGATGGGGTACCTGGGTGATGACATTAAGGAGGGCATGTAATATAATGAGCACTGGGTGTTATATAAGATTGATGAATCACTGATTTCTACCTCTGAAACCAAAAATATAAGTATTGCTCCTGCTTTCTTTTGACATCCATTTACAAGATAAATGTTTCTACATCTCACTTTCAATCTGCAAGTGTCTTTACATCTAAAATGAGTGTCTTGTAGGCAGCATATAGATGGTTTGTTTTTTTTAATCCATTCTGTCACCCTCTTTTTTTAAAGATTTTATTTCTTTATTTTTTGGGGGGAGGGTGTGGAGGGATGGAGCAGAGGAAGAGGGAGAGAGGAGCTCAAGGAAACTCTGCATGCTAAGCATGGAGCCCTCACAGGGTTCGATCTCATGGCCCATGAGATCATGAACTGAGCCAAAACCAAGATTCAAACACTTAACCAACCAACTGTGCCACCAAGGTGCCCCACCCTATGTCTTTTGGTTAGTGTTTACTCCATGTACATTCAAAGTAATTATTGATAGTATGCATTTAGTGCCATTTTATTACTTGTTTTGTGGCTGTTTCTGGAGATTTTCTCGGATTCTTTCTTGTCTTTCTCTTGTGTTGCTGATTTTCTTTAGTGATATATTTGGAGTTCTTTCTCTTTATTCTTTGCATGTTTATTAGTGGTTTTTAATATAGGGGTGCCATTAGGTTTGTGTATATAGCGTCTTCACACAGCAGTGTGTATTAAGTTGATGATCGTTCAAGTTTGAACCCATTATTCTCTCCTCCCCAACGTTTTAGGTATATGTTTTTATATTTTATGTCCTTTTTTTGGGTGAGTTCCTTGACTGATTTTTACAGAAATATTCAGTGCTACTGGTTTTGTGTTTCCTGCCTTTATGCTGTCACTTTTGGTCTTTCCTTTCCACTGGAAGAGTCCCCTTCAATTATTTCTTGCAGTGCTGCTTTAGTGGTCACGAACTCCTTTAATTTTGGTTTGTCTGGGAAACTCTCTCTCTCCTTCTATTCTGAATGATAGCCTTGCTGGCTAGAGAGTATTCTTGGCTGCAGATTTTTCCCACTCAGCACTTTGTATATATTATGCCACGCCCTTCAGGCTTGCCAAGTTTCTGTTGAGAAATCTCCAGCTAGCTTTATGGGCTTTCCCTTATAAGTTAAGGGCTTTGTTTGTCTTGCTGCTTTTGAGAATTTTTTTCTTTGTCACTGTATTTTAGCAATTTCAGTTACAGTGTGTCTTGGTGTTGGCCTGCTGTTGTTGATTTTGATTGGAGTTCTCTGTGCCTCCTGAATCTGGATGTCTGTTTCCTTCCCCAGATAAGGGAAGTTTTTAGCTATTATTTCTTCAGATTAATTTTCTGCCCCCTTTTCTCTCTCTTCCTCTTCTGGGATTCCTATAATATGAACGTTGTTACATTTGATGGAGTCACTGAGTTCCCTCACTTCATCCTCATGTTCCATAATTCTTTCTCTCTTTTGTTCAGCTTAATTAATTTCTATCACTTTGTCTTCTAGGTCATTCATTCCTTCCTCTGCTTCTTACAGCCTGCTGTCTTTGCATTAAGCATGTTTCTAACCTTGCTTATTGCACTTTTCGTCTCTGATTCTTTTTTAACTCTTTTATCTCTGTGTTAAGGTTCTCACTGATGTCTTCCATTCTTTTCACAAGCCCAGTGAGTATCTTTATGATCATTAGTTTAAATTCTCCATCAGGCATGTTACTTATATTTATTTTGCTTAGATCTCAGGCCCTGGCCTTATCTTGTTCTCTTATTTGAATAAATTTCTCTTTTCTCTGCATCCTTCTCTGTGTTAGAAAACCAGGTATGTCTCTTGCTTCTGAAAGTAATGGAATTATGAGGAAGACATCATGTAGTGCCCAGGGCGTGGTGCCACAGAAAATGTCTCTGGTGTGTGCTGCATGTGCTCTGCTGTTGTGTTCTGGCTGCTGTATCCTTCAGGCACGTTGTCTGTATAGGCTCTCCTTGCCTGCTGTGGGCAGTGTTTGGTCCCTGGCCTGAGTGTGGCAAGGTTTAATTAGGTGTGCTTTGGTTTGCTTGTGAAATGAGTCCTGTTACCACCTCCACCAGAACAGAAGCCCTGCAAAATTCTCTGGTCAGGAGAGGTGGCAAGGGGTGGGATTTGTGCTGGTCTTCTGAGGGAGAGACCAGCCGTGCTGGGCCTGAAGCAGTTGTGACTGAGAATGGCAGTCCCACCAGGGGTTTGTGCTTGGTGTAAGCAAATTAGGCAGCCAGTGTTGGTACTGTGTTGATTTCCCACATGTGGCTCTGTGCTTATCTGGGGGGAGTGGGAGGAGGGAAATGGCACCAGCCGGCTGCTTTGTTGTTTGAGAGGTGTCTCTTTGAACTCTACCTCTCAGGGACCCTCTCTGAGAGGAGCAAATAAATTTCCCCAGTGTGTGCCCCAGGCACTCTTTAAGATCACTTTTTCCACACTGTGTGCTCCTGGGTGGTTTGCCTGCCTTCTCTCTGGAAGCAGCACAGTGCCCTTGGGGCTCTGTCACAGTCAAGCCCACTGACCTTTAAAACTCCAGGCTTTAAACCCCACTGGTTGCAAAAACTCGTGAAATTCAGCCCTTCTTGTTTTCTAAGCCAGTGGGTTGGTGGAAATGTTCCCCTTTGTGTGCTCCTCTCTCTCTCTCCCTCTGCTGCTCCCTCTTCCTCTCTAGTTCTCTCACCCTTCTCTGTGACCATGGCTCCGTCCCCTCTGCAGCAGCCATAATCTGTTTCTCCTCTAAATCACATCTCCACCTTTCCTGCCTTCTTCAGTGTGGCTGCTTCTCTCCCTTTAGTTGCTGAGTTTGTTCTGTCAGTCTTCAGGTCATATTCTGGGGTACTGAGGATAATTTGGTAGTTGACAAGTTGTGTTCATGGGATGAAGTGAGCCTAGGGTACTCCTACTCCATTGCCATCTTCCTGCTCCTCTTCTGTGATTTTCCTTTTATATACTACTCTTATGAGCTTTCCTGTAGAGTTATATGAGCTTCATAAAAATGAATTGGAGAGTGCTACCTTTTCAATTCTCTGAAAGAGTTTGTGTAAGATTGGAATTATTTCTTTCTTGAATATATAATGGTAGTCAGGGCTTGTGCTTTACTTTGTGGGAAGACTTTTTACTCCGGATTCAGTTTTATCTATAAGAATCTTCAGGTTCTGTTTCACTGGAGAAACTATGGTAGTTAACTGATTTTCTTGTAATTTATTTCAGTTTACTCTACTATGCCTTACCAGCTTTTTGAGTATTTCTCTTATTGTAAAATATACATAATGTAAAATTTACCATTTTAACTTTTTTTTCTTTTTGAGAGAAAGAGTATGTGGGGTGGGGGGCAGCGAGAGAGGGAGAATCTTAAGCAGGCTCCATGCATGGAGCCCAACTCAGGGCTCAATCTCACAACCCTAAGATCATGACCTGAGCCGAAATCAAGAGTCGGACGTATAAACTACTGAGCCATTCAGATGCCCTCCATTTTAATCATTTTCAAGCCTACAGTTTCATGGCATTAGGTACAGTTATTATGTTGTGTAACCATCACCACCAGTCCCAGAATGTTTTTCATCATCCTAAATAGAAATTCTGTACTCATTAAGCAATAACTCATTTCCCCCTCCCTGTCCCTGGTAACCTCTCTTTCACTTTCTGTCTTTCTGAATTTGCCTATTGTAGATACCACATATAAGTAGAATTATATATCATTTTCCCTTTTTTGTCTGGTTTAGTATTTTAAAGGATTATCAGTTTATAGCATGTATAAGATTTTCATTTCTTTTAATGGTCAGATAATACTCTGTTTTACCAATACAACCATTTTATTTATTCCTTCATCTGTGATGGAGGCAGCCACCATTCCACTGTTGTGAATAATGCTGCTGTGGACAGCAGTGTACAAATATATTTTTGAGTCCTGTTTTCAGTATTTGGGGGCATATACCTAGGACTGGAATTTCTAGATCATATAATTATTCTATGTTTAACTCTTTGAGGAACTATCAAAGTCTTTTTTGCATTGGCACAATTTTTTTTCCTTTAGATTTTTTTATTGTTACATTAATCACCATACATTACATCATTAGTTTTTGATGTAGTGTTCCATGATTCATTGTTTGTGCATAACACCCAGTGGTCCACACAGAACGTGCCCTCTTTAATACCAGGCTAACCCATCCCCCCACCCCCCTCCCCTCTAGAACCCTCAGTTTGTTTTTCAGAGTCCATCGTCTCTCATGGTTTGTCTCCCCCTCTGATTTTCCTCCCCTTCATTCTTCCCCTCCTGCTATCTTCTTTTTTTTCTTTTTCTTAACATATATTGCATTATTTGTTTCAGAGGTACAGATCTATGATTCAGCAGTCTTGCACAATTCACAGCACTCACCATAGCACATGCCCTCCCCAGTGTCTATCACCCAGCCACCCCATCCCTCCCACCCCACTCCAGCAACACTCAGTTTGTTTCCTGAGATTAAGAATTCCTCACATCAGTGAGGTCATATGAAACATGTCTTTCTCTGATTGAGTTATTTCAATCAGCATAACACCCTCCAGTTCCATCCACGTCATTACAAGTGGCAAGATCTCATTCCTTTTGATGGCTGCATAATATTTCATTGTATATGTATATATACCACACCTTTTTAAAAATTTTTTATTGTTATCTTAATCACCATACATTACATCATTAGTTTTTGATGTAATGTTCCATGACTCATTGTGCATAACACTCAGTGCTCCGCGCAGAACGTGCCCTCTTTTAATACCCATCACCAGGCTAACCCATCCCCCCACCCCCCTCCCCTCTAGAACCCTTAGTTTGTTTTTCAGAGTCCATCATCTCTCATGGTTCGTCTCCCCCTCCAACTGACTCCTCTTCATTCTTCCCCTTCTGCTATCTTCTTCTTCTTTTTTTTCTTAACATATATTGCATTATTTGTTTCAGAAGTACAGATCTGTGATTCAACAGTCTTGCACAATTCACAGCACTCACCATAGCACATACCTTCCCCAATGCCTATCACCCAGCCACCCCATCCCTCCCACCCCCCACCACTCCAGCAACACTCAGTTTGTTTCCTGAGATTAAGAATTCCTCATATCAGTGAGGTCATATGATACATGTCTTTCTCTGATTGACTTATTTCACTCAGCATAACACCCTCCAGTTCCATCCACGTCGTTGCAAATGGCAAGATCTCATTCCTTTTGATGGCTGCATAATATTCCATTATGTATATATACCACATCTTCTTTATCCATTCATCTGTCGATGGACATCTTGGCTCTTTACACACTTTGGCTATTGTGGACATTGCTGCTATAATCATCGGGGTGCATGTACACCTTTGGATCCCTACATTTCTGTCTTTGGGGTAAATACCCAGGAGTGCAGTTCCTGGATTGTAGGGTAGCTCTATTTTCAACTTTTTGAGGAACCTCCATACTGTTTTCCAGAGTGGCTGCACCAGCTTGCATTCCCACCAACAGTGTAGGAGGGTTCCCCTTTCTCTGCATCCCCACCAACATCTGTCGTTTCCTGACTTGTTCATTTTAGCCATTCTGACTGGTGTGAGGTGGTATCTCATTGAGGTTTTGATTTGGATTTCCCTGATGCCAAGCAACATTGAGCACTTTTTCATGTCTCTGTTGGCCATCTGGATGTCTTCTTTGGAAAAATGTCTGTTCATGTCTTCTGCCCATTTCTTGATTGGATTATTTGTTCTTTGGGTGTTGAGTTTGATAAGTTCTTTATAGATTTTGGATACTAGTCCTTTATCTGATTCGTCATTTGCAAATATCTTCTCCCATTCTGTCCGTTGTCTTTTGCTTTTGTTGATTGTTTCTTTTGCTATGCAAAAGTTTCTCTTGATGAATCCCAGTAGTTCATTTTTGCCCTTGTTTCCCTTGCCTTTGGCGATGCTTCTAGGAAGAAGTTGCTGCAGCTGAGGTCGAAGAGATTGCTGCCTGTGTTCTCCTTTAGGATTTTGATAGACTCCTGTGTCACGTTTAGGTCTTTCAACCACTTGGAGTCTATTTTTGTGTGTGGTGTAAGGAAATGGTCCAGTTTCATTCTTCTGCATGTGGCTGTCCAATTTTCCCAACACCATTTGGTGAAGAGACTGTCTTTTTTCCATTGGACATTCTTTCCTGCTTTGTCAAGGGTGAGTTGACCATAGAGTTGAGGGTCCATTTCTGGGCTCTCGATTCTGTTCCATTGATCTATGTGTCTGTTTTTGTGCCAGTACCATACTTCTTGATGATGACAACTTTGTAATAGAGCTGGAAGTCCGGAATTGTGATGCTGCCAGCTTTGCTTTGCTTTTTCAACATTCCTCTGGCTATTCGGGGTCTTTTCTGGTTCCATACAAATTTTAGGATTATTTGTTCCATTTCTTTGAAAAAAGTGGATGGTATTTTGATAGGGATTGCATTAAATGTGTAGATTGCTCTAGGTAGCATTGACACCTTCACAATATTTGTTCTTCCAATCCATGAGCATGGAACGTTTTTCCATTTCTTTGTGTCTTCCTCAATATCTTTCATGAGTATTTTATAGTTTTCTGGGTACAGATCCTTTGCCTCGTTTAGATTTATTCCTAGGTATCTTACAGTTTTGGGTGCAGTTGTAAATGGGATCGACTCCTTAATTTCTTTTTCTTCTGTCTTGTTGTTGGTGTATAGGAATGCCACTGATTTCTGTGCATTGATTTTATATCCTGCCACTTTACTGAATTCCTGTATGAGTTCTAGCAGTTTTGTGGTGGAGTCTTTTGGGTTTTCCACATAAAGGATCATATCATCTGCAAACAGTGAGAGTTTGACTTCTTTGCAATTTTGGATGCGTTTGATTTCTTTTTGTTGTCTGATTGCTGTGGCTAGGACTTCTAATACTATGTTGAATAGCAGTGGTGATAGTGGACATCCCTGCCGCGTTTCTGACCTCAGGGGGAAAGCTCTCAGTTTTTCCCCATTGAGAATGATATTTGCTGTAGGTTTTTCATAGATGGCTTTTATGATATTGAGGTATGTACCCTCTATCCCTATACTCTGAAGAGTTTTGATCAAGAAAGGATGCTGTACTTTGTCAAATGCTTTTTCTGCATCTATTGAGAGAATCATACGATTCTTGTTCTTTCTTTTGTTAATGTATTGTATCACGTTGATTGATTTGCGGATGTTGAACCAGCCTTGCAGCCCAGGGAGAAATCCCACTTGGTTGTGATGAATAATCCTTTTAATGTACTGTTGGATCCTATTGGCTAGTATTTTCGTGAGAATTTTTACATCCATTGTCATCAAGGATATTGGTCTGTAATTCTCCTTTTTGATCGGGTCTTTGTCTGGTTTGAGGATCAAGGTAATGGTGGCCTTATAAAACGAGTTTGGAAGTTTTCCTTCCATATCTATTTTTTGGAACAGTTTCAGGAGAATAGGTATTAATTCTTTAAACGTTTGGTAGAATTCCCCTGGGAAGCCATCTGGCCCTGGGCTTTTGTTTGTTGGGAGATTTTTGATGACTGCTTCAATTTCCTTAGTGGTTCTAGGTCTGTTCAGGTTTTCTCTTCCTTCCTGGTTCAGTTTTGGTAGTTGATACATCTCTAGGAATGCATCCATTTCTTCCAGGTTATCTGATTTGCTGGCATAGAGTTGCTCATAATATGTTCTTATAATTGTTTGTATTTCTTTGGTGTTGGTTGTGATCTCTCCTCTTTCATTCATGATTTTGTTGATTTGGGTCCTTTCTCCTTTCTTTTTGATAAGTCTGGCCAGGGGTTTATCAATCTTGTTAATTCTTTCAAAGAACCAGCTCCTAGTTTCGTTGATCTGTTCTGCTATTTTTTTGGTTTCTATTTCATTGGTTTCTGCTCTGATCTTTATTATATCTCTTGTCCTGCTGGGTTTAGGCTTTATTTGCCATTCTTTCTCTAGCTCCTTTAGGTGTAGGGTTAGGTTGTGTATTTGAGACCTTTCTTGTTTCTTGAGAAAGGCTTGTATTGCTATATCCTTTCCCCTTAGGACTCCCTTTGTTGCATCCCAAAGATTTTGAACAGTTATGTTTTCATTTTCATTGGTTTCCATGACTTTTTTTAATTCTTCTTTAATTTCCTGGTTGACCCATTCATTCTTTAGTAGGATGCTCTTTAGCCTACATGTATTTGAGTTCTTTCCAGCTTTCCTCTTGTGACTGAGTTCTAGTTTCAAAGCATGTGGTCTGAAAGTATGCAGGGAACAATCTCAATATTTTGGTACCAGTTGAGACCTGTTTTGTGACCTAGGATGTGATCTATTCAGGAGACTGTTCCAGGGGCACTAGAGAAGAATGTGTATTCCGTTGCTTTGGGATGGAATGTTCTGAATATGTCTGCAAAGTCCATTTGGTCCAGTGTGTCATTTAAAGCCTTTATTTCCTTGTTGATCTTTTTCTTAGATGATCTGTCCATTTCAGTGAGGGGGGTGTTAAAGTCCCCGCTATTATTGTATTGTTGTCAATGTGTTCCTTTGCTTTTGTTATTAATTGCCTTATATAATTGGCTGCTCCCATGTTCGGGGCATAGATATTTACAATTGTTAGATCTTCTTGTTGGACAGACCCTTTAAGTAGGATATAGTGTCCTTCCTCATCTCTTACTACAGTCTTTAACATCTAATTTGTCTGATATAAGGATTGCCACCCCAGCTTTCTTTTGGTGTCCATTAGCATGGTAAATGGTTTTCCACCCCCTCACTTTTAATCTGGGGGTGTCTTTGGGTCTAAAATGAGTCTCTTGCAGACGGTATATCGATGGGTCTTGTTTTTTTAATCCAATCTGATAGCCTGTGTCTTTTGATTGGGGCATTTAGCCCATTTACATTCAGGGTAACTATTGAAAGATATGAATTTAGTGCCATTGTATTGCCTGTAAGGTGACTTACTGTATATTGTCTGTGTTCCTTTCTGGTCTATGCTCTTTTTAGGCTCTCTCTTTGCTCAGAGGACCCCTTTCAGTATTTTTTGTAGGGCTGGTTTCGTGTTTGCAAATGCCTTTAGTTTTTGTTTGTCCTGGAAGCTTTTTATCTCTCCTTCTATTTTCAATGACAGCCTATCTGGATATAGTATTGTTGGCTGCATATTTTTCTCGTTTAGTCCTCTGAATATATCATGCCAGTCTTTTCTGGCCTGCCAGGTCTCTGTGTATAGGTCTGTTGTCTTTCTAATGTTTCTAGCATTATAGGTTACATATCTCTTCTCCCGAGCTGCTTTCAGGATTTTCTCTTTGTCTCTGAGACTCGTAAGTTTTACTATTAGATGTCAGGGTATTGACCTATTTTTATTGATTTTGAGAGGGGATCTCTGTGCCTCCTGGATTTTGATGCCTGTTTCCTTCCCCACATTAGGGAAGTTCTCTGTTATAATTTGCTGCAATATACCTTCTGCCTCTCTCTCTCTTTCTTCTTCTGGGATCCCAATTATTCTAATGTTGTCTCGTCTTATGGTATCGCTTATCTCTCAAATTCTGCCCTCATGATCCAGTAGTTGTTTATCTTTTTATCAGCTTCTTTATTTTCCATCATTTGGTGTTCTATATCGCTGATTCTCTCTTCTGCCTCATTTATCTTAGCAGTTAGTGCCCCATTTTTGAATGCACCTCATTAATAGCCTTTTTGATTTCTACTGGGTTAGATTTTAGTTCTTTTATTTCTCCAGAAAGGGTTTCTCTAATAACTTCCATGCTTTTTTCAAGCCCAGCTAGTATCTTTAAAATCATGATTCTGAACTTTAGGTCTGACATCGTACTAATGTCCGTATTGAGTAGGTCCCTGGCAGACAGTACTTCCTCTTGTTCTTTTTGTTGAGGTGATTTTTTCCATCTTGTCATTTGTCCAGAGGAGAATAGCGGAATGAGAGAACAAAATACTAACAGGGTAACAATGTCCCCAGAAAATATACTCTAAACAAATCAGAAAAGTCCTGAAACCAGGGGAAAAGAAAGGGAAAGAAAGAAAAAAGAAAGAGAAAAAGATAAAAACAAACAAAAACAGAACAAAACAAAAAAAAACAGAATATGATCAAATATGATCAGGTTGGTGCATAGATCAGTGCCACACACTAGATTTTGGGTGTGTTTTGGTCTGTTAGAAGAAAGTGCTTCCTAAAGTTTTAAAGAAAGACTTATAAATATACAAACTAAGAGTTGATACAATGAAGGGATGGAATATGACTGTAAAGATGAACATCATAAAAAATTTTATAAAAGGAATTGATAAGAAGTTTGAAAAGAGAAAGAAGAGGATTTTAAAAAAAAAGAAAAAAAAGGAGGGGGAGAGAATGTGATCAGGCAGGAGACTAGAACAAAGCCACACACTAGAGACTTAGGGTATATTTTGATCTGTTAGAAGAAAATGTATCTCAAAATTTTAAAGAGATGACAACTTATATATATATTCCAAAAATAAGGGTAACTACTATTAAGGGATAGAATATGACTCTAAAAATGAAAAGTAAAAATGTTTTTTTTAAAAAAGGGATTGATAAGATGTTGGTTGAAAAAGGGAAAAAGAAAAATTCAAAAAAAAAAAGTTAAAAAAATTAACTTTAAAGACTAAAGAATCATGGTAAAAAAGCCAGGAATTCTATGTGCAGTATTCGCCTAGCGCTGGAGTTCTGCCGTTCTCATAAACTTGGTCTTGGCTGGCTGTTCTTGCTGATCTTCTGGGGGAGGGGCCTGTTGCTGTGGTTCCCAAATGTCTTTGCCAGAGGCAGAATTGCCCTGCCCTTTCCGGGTCCGGGCTATGTAATCTGCTCGGGTTTGCTCTCAGGAGCTTTTGTTCCCTGCAAGCTTTCAGTACAGCTTTGGAGGACCAGGGTGAAAATGGTGGCCTCCCAGTCTCCGCCCTGGAGGATCCGAGAACTCGGGGCCCTGCTCCTCAGTGCGCCTCCAGAGAAAAGCAGTCAACCACTCCTGTCTCCCCGGTTTCCGGCCACATTCTGTGCTCACCCAGCCTGTGACCAAGCGTTTCTATCTCTGGCACCTGACTCGGTGTGGAGTCTCCAAACCCAGCAGATCCCTGCGGTGCGCTCCCACGCCGCTCCTTTTAGGGGTGGAAGGGTAGTCTCCCCGGATCTGCCGTTTGTTGGGTCCCTGCTGGAGGAGCAGTGGCCCGACTGGGCCGCGGATCACAGTTTATGGCCACCCCAAGCTGAGAGCCCGCACCTCGGCTGCATCTCTGCAGCCAGCTTCCCCGCTCCGATTATCTGGGAGCTCTGCCGCACTCAGGCACCCCCGGTCTTTCTGTGACCCTGAGGGTCCTGAGACCACACTGCCCCGTGAGGTTTCCACCTCCCGCTTAGCCACTGGAGCAATGTCCCTCAGCGGAGCCGACTTCTAAAAGTTCTAATTTTGTGCTCCGCTGCTCTATCACTTGCAAGAAGCGGCCGACGGAGGCTCCCTCCCCTGCCGTCTATCCTCCCGAATATCGCCTCGGATTCACTTCTCCGCACGTCCTACCTTCCAGAAAGTGGTCGCTTTTCTGTTCAGAGAGTTGTTGCTATTCCTTTCTTTGATCTCCTGTTGAGTTCGTAGGTGTTCAGAATGGTTTGATCCCTATCCAGCTGAATTCCTGAGACCAGACGAAATCCAGGTCTCCTACTCCTCCACCATCTTGTTCCGGCCCCTGCATTGGCAGAATTTCATTTGGTGTATGCCACCTACAGTGTATGGACGTCTGGTTTCTCCACATCCTCCATCCTCTGCAACACTTATATTCCTTTTTTGGATAATAGCCATTCTTGTGGTATGATGTGGTATCTTACTGTGGTTTTGATTTACATTTCCCTAATGACTAATGATGAGAATCATTTCATATGCTTACTTGTTCTTTGTGTATCTTTTTTGGAGATATGTCTATTCAAGTCCTTTGCCTGGTACTGAATTTTTGTTGTTGTTGAGTTGTGGGGTTTCTTCGTATATTCTAGATATTTAAAGCATTATTAAATATGTGATATGCAAATATTTTTCTCCCTTTCTGTGTGTTGTCTTTTCACCCTTTTGATAGTGCTGTTTGATGTACAGTAGTTTTAAATTCTGATCCAGTCAAAGTGACATCATGCATAATTACACAGTAGGACTTCATAGGGGTTGGTCTCTTCAGTGAAACAACCAATAAACTGGTGAAAATGACTAGAATCAACTATTTTAGACTCTGGACCTTGGTCAAACTCTTAAAAGATACAGGAGAGTGTTTGATTGAAGGGAGGGGCTGTTGCTTTTTGGTGGAGGGCTCCAAAAATTTGGGGTTGTGTGTTTTATTTGATCTGACAGATTCCTGAGGACTGGACATTGATGTTTGCTGAAATTTAAAATGATAGTACCTCCTTCACCTTTTGCAGCTAGATATTTAAGGAAATCTTTATCTGGTTACCAGCTGGCCACCAGACTGCATGGAACAGAAACTTCAGTGACTACAGTCAATAAGGAATATATACATACTTTGCAGTATAGTTTGGAAAAGTCACAAATGAACTGTTTCTTCTGTCAACAAGGAAAAATGAGCGATCCATCAGCAGTGGGACCGTCAGAGTTCTAGAGTTACCATAATAACCAGATCTCTTTGTGTTTAACTTGCTTGGAGTTCCCTCCATCTGCCCCCCGCCCCCGCCAGCCCCCCTACTTCTTAGATTCATGTCTTTCATCAAATTTAGGAGGCTTTTCACCATTATTTTTTGGATTATCCCGCAGGTCCCTCAGGTTCTGTTCAACTTTCTTCATCATTATTTTCATTCTTCTCTTCATACTGGATTGCTGATTATTTCTTTTTCCTGTTCAGATCTGCCATTTCTGTCAAATTCTTGTTTCCTATGAATGAATTATATTTCCTGGTTTCTTTGAATGCTTTGTAATTTTTTTGTTGTTGCAAACTAAACATTTCAAGCAAGCATATTGTGGTAACTCTGGAAATCAGGTTCTCTTCAGGAATTGATTTTGTTGCTTGTTGAGGTCTTCAGTTGTCTATTTGTATAGTGACTTTTCTAAACTGTTTTCTCAAAGCCTTCCTTGTGCCTATTACTGACCTGTTATCTTGGCACTCAGCCTGTGACATCTCAGAGGTTTATTGTTTTATTATTATTTTTTTTAATGTATGGATTTTTTTTAAGTGTATATGCCTCTTTAGATGTTCTGATAGATGCCACCAAGGAAGCTTTTGTTTCCTGGGGGTGCTAAATAAAGCCAGGCATCCTAGCTGACCCTCAGGGAACCTCATACTACCCAAATCACACAACTCTAAAATTTTAGAGTACAAGGTCTTTACTGTCCACCTTGGAACCAGCCAGCCACTTGAGGAATGCAGGCTGCTGTCCCTACATTGCAACAGGATTAAGGAAGAGGCATAACAATTGGTTTACCCAAGCAGCTCTTGTACCAAAGTTCAGCAGCATCTGTCTCTATTAAGCATTTCTCTGGTTGCTATAAAATTTCTGAGTGAGCTCCAGAGTTCTGAAATAGTGCAGATAGTGTTTTTCCAGCTTAATGTTTGTTTTGGGGAGATAGCAGCCCCAGAAGCTGCCGGGGGGTTTTTTGACATCCTTTGCTGCCATTTTTATTGCTATTTTTTATTTTATTTTACTTTTAATTATTATTACTATTATTATTTAGATTTTAAATTTATTTGAGAGAGACCAAGTGCACAAGCAGGGGGAGTGGGAGAGGGAGAAGCAGGCTCCCCACTAAGCAGGGAGCCTGATGTGGGGCTTGATTGCAGAACCCTGACATCATGACCTGAGCCAAAGGCAGATGCTTCACTGACTGAGCCACTCAGGCGCCCCATTTTTACTGCTATTTTAAAGTAAATCACAGATTTGATTTGGCATTTCATCCTTAAATACCTTAACATGAAATAAGAACAATCCGCCTGGATAATCTCACATCATTACCATGGGTAACTAAATAACTATTATTTTCTAACATTCTAAGTCAAGTGAAATTTCACATTTACCATATTGTCCTCAAAATGTCGTTTATGGCTGTTTTGTTCAAACCTGAATCCAGTCAAGGATTAACCACATTTAGTTATTGTGTTTCTTAAGTCTTTCTTAATCTAGAATAGTTCCCTCTCCTATCCCTGTTTCTATTACTTGGACCTGGTGGAAAGAACCAATCAGTTGGATTTGTAAAATACTTTGCATTCTGGATTTCTGTGGTGTTTCCTCATAGGCTCTTTAAGTCATTCCTCTCAACTAGAAGTTTAGGTGATTAAGTTCAGGTTGAACCTTGTTAGATAATAATATTATTATATTCTTCATATTGCATCCCATCAGGAAGCAAGGAATGTCTAGTAAAGATTTGCTAGTAGAATAGTATTGAGGTTGATTGGCCAGATCATATATTATAAACTTGTTTATCTCTCAAGTAGTGCGTCTTAATTGATCTTTAAAGATACTTCTGCTGGGTTTAGAGGTCTGGCGAGGCAATTATTATTGTATTTAACACTTGGAAGATGTCTTTCTACTGTCTTCTGATTTCCATTGTTAATGAGAGGTAGGTAATAAGTCTTACTTTCGTCCTGTTTGATAATCCCATCTTTTTTTCTTTGCTTTTAAGATGATTTCTCTTGGTAGGATTTATCATTTCTATAAAATTCTTAGTTGTATTTGCTCTCAATTCTTTTTGAGACAATGATTAAATACTTGTTTTATATTCTATATGTATATGTCTATTTTTGGAGTCCCTTCTATCCCATTGTTTGTATTTCTGTCCTTACATAAATACCATCCTGTCTTGATTACTGTAGCTCTATAGTAAGTCTTGAAATCAGATCTTGTAAGTCCTCCAGATTTGTTATTTTTCAAATTGTTTTTGCTATTCTTGGTCCTTTTGCATTTTCATATAAATTTTAGCATCAGTTTGTCAGTTTCTACAAAAATCCTGCTGGGATTTTAATTGGGATTCCACTGAATCTTTAGCTCAGTTTGGGGAGAAGGAACATCCTACCCATATTGAATGTTCCAATCCAGGAACATGTTTAATTTCTCTAAATCATTAATTTTATTTCTTAATTTTCATTATACAGGTCTTACATATAATTTGTTAAAAGTATTCCTAAGTATTTCATGTGTTGTCTTTGTTTTGTTTTTATGTGTGTATGCTTTACAATTTTTTACATAGGTGATTATGTTTCCTGTGACTTGAAACAATTTTACTTCTCCCTTTCTAACCTGTTTACCCTTTATTTCTTTATCTTTGACTTTTTTGCACTAACTAAAACAGCTTGGAATAGAAGTTGTGAGTGGAAGTCATTGGTTTCTTCCAAGTCACACCAGAAAGCATTTACTATTTCATCATTAAATATGTTTGGTACAAGATTTTCATATATGACTTTTATCAGGTTGAGGAAGTTTCCTTCTATTCCTAGGATGCTGAAAGTTTATCTTACATGGGTGCTGAATTTTTCAAGGATGATCATATGACTTTTCTCCTTTATTTTGTTAATATAGTGAATTATTTTAATTGACTTGAATGCTCAACCAACCTTGCATTTCTGTAATAAACTTAACCATGATGGGTTATCCTTTTTATATGTTTCTGAACTTGATATTCTGATATTTTCGTAATAATTTTTGTTCTTGAGACATACTGATCTGTACTTTTCTGTCCTGGTAATGACTGCATCTGATTTTAGTATCAGGGCATTACTGGCCTTATAAAATAAGACAAGAAGTATGTTCCTTCTCTGTTTTCTAAGAGTTGTTTAGAGTTGATATTATCTTCTTTAAATGTTTGCAGAATTGGGCGCCTGGGTGGCTCAGTTGGTTAAGCGACTGCCTTCGGCTCAGGTCATGATCCTGGAGTCCCGGGATCGAGTCCCGCATCGCTCCCTGCTCAGCAGGGAGTCTGCTTCTCCCTCTGACCCTCCCCCCTCTCATGTACTCTCTCTTTGTCTCTCATTCTCACTCTCTCAAAATAAATAATAAATAAATCTTTAAAAAAAAACTACAAAAAAAAATGTTTGCAGAATTCACCAGTGGTTCCTTCTAGAGCTAGACTTTTCTCTTTGGGAAAGTTTTAAAATACAAAATCTGTTTCTTTAATTGATACAGGGCTATTCAGGTTTTCTATTTTTTTAAGATTTTGGATAATTGTGTCTTTCAAAAAATTAATATATTTAATCAAGTTGATCACAATATTCCCATACTATACTATTTTTTAAGGTCCACAAAATCTGTACAATGGCCTCTATTTTTATTTCTGATTTTTTTCTTTTTTTTTTGATCAGTCTAGCTAGAGTATTAATTTTAACAACCCCCCCCAAACTGACCTCAGTTTCATTGCCTTGTTTTCCTTTATTCCCATTTTCTTTTCTTCTTTTTTTTTCCAGTAGTTTCTACTCATTATTTCCTTCATTCTACTTTCTTTAGGATTAATTTGCAATTTTTCTAGATTCTTGAATGGAAGCTTCCTGGATCATTGATTTTTTTTTTTTTTTATGCCTTTCTTCATTAACATGGAAATCATTTGTTCAATTTCCACAGAGTTGGGGATTTTCCAGTTCTTTCTGTTTCTAATTTCCAAGTTTATCTCATTATGGTCATGGAACATATTTTGTGTGTTTTTAGTTCTTTTAATTTATTCATACTTGTTTTGTTGCCCAGCATATGGTATATCTTGGTAAATATTCTAATCACACTTAAAGAACATACATTCTACTAACATTGGGTATAAAACATCAATTGCATCAAGTTATGTGATTCTTTTGTTCAAGTCTTTTATATCCTTTTTAAGTCTACTACTCTTACTGATTTCTGAGAGGAAAGTTAAAATCTCTATCATGTGGATTTGTCTGTGTATCAGTTTTTACATTGTGTTATGAAGCTCTGTTAATTAATTAAATGTGCATTTAGGATTATATGTCCTTGTAGGGAATTGACCCCTTTATCATTATACATTGTCCCCACATTATATCTGGTAATAGTTCTTGTTCTTTTGTGTACTCTGATATTATTACAAAGTCCTCCAGGTTTTATGGGTTTATTGTTGAATGTGTATCTGTTTCTATCCTTTTCCTTTTTTAAACTGTGTGTGTATTAATTGGGTTTCTTGTAGATAGTATTTAATTAGGTCTTTTATTATATACATGTGTATGTATGCTTAATAGGAAGCCATCAATGGTATTGATAGGACCATGGAAAGAACATTATTTTGCACTGTATGTATCCTCTACTTTTTAAAACTCCAGTGGATATTGGACTATAGTTTCCTGATTGGTGGTGATCCATCTCATGATACTATCATTCAACTCACTTGTGTCTCTGATCCACAGTGTTTAATAAAGAGGCTTTAAATCCACATATGTTTCTTTTGTGGAGATGAGTAGTCAGAGTTGCCAGTCATTCCTGGTACTTAATATCAAAGCATAAGCTCTGCCTTATGCTTAGGTTTAGAAACTAAAACTTCACAAAAAGGAGATAGCAGATAATATTCCTCTCAGAGCCCAAAAGCCATAAACATTTAATTTGTAGAAAAAATAATAATACCAAATCTTAGTAAGTTCATTTTAGGTCCATGTGCTTTTATAAGTATATAATTTATGCTGTCATTAATTTCCTATGACTCATGTTTTATAACCTTATAATTATCCAAACATGTTTCATGACTTCATTTAGTAAACATAGAAACTTACATTTAGATGGATAATGAACATATAACTTCAGTCCTTTTCCTTTAAAATGCAGAAAAATATAATACTGAAGTGTTAATTGTTTCAGTAAATAGGTGATTTCCTTACTTAGTTTCTTCCCAGGACATACTCCATATTCTTACTTTTGGTATTAGCTAGTGAGATCCATGTGCTTTACTCTTTGTCTTAAATTATAAAGTTGACTCCCTGCTTGTCTTTTGGATTTCAACTTTTCCCTTTCCAGAAATGGGGGTTGAATTGTTTTCACAGTATTCCCACTCTTCCCAGGATCGTGTGTCAAAAGAATCACTTTCTGCATATAGGCATTCAGCTGTTTACCGTATGATATACTATGTCTGGTTTTCCTTGTACTAATGAATTGTGAGCTTGGAATGAAGTTTGGGTAGAGACACAAATTTAAGATACACCCAACATTTAGTCCCATTGTTACTATTATTTATGTATTCGTTTGTTTGTTTTCCTGTTGTTACTTTTAGGTAAACATGCATTTATGACTCTGAAATCATTTATAGCATTAGCAGATCATACTTTGAGGGAATCAGATAGATGAGGTCATGCTGATCCTTTCAGAAGGAGTCACTTATTACCTGATTTTAATTGGAAGGCACAAAGATTATAATACACAGGTTTGCCAGGTACCAACCTGACATCATTAGGCCCTTTTTATACACTTATTCATATAATCCTTGTAACAGTCCTGCCTCAAATTTGTTCTAATGAGTGTGAAACATTTAGCACAATAACTGGAACACAGCAAACTCTCAATATGGTAATCATTATCATTATGATTATCATTTATTGTTTTACAGAAGAGGAAGTAGAGGCTCAAAGGATTTAAGGGTTATAGGGCAATCAATAAAGAGGAATACGCTAGGTCTATATGGTTTTAAACTCCATATTCTATCTCTTTTATTTAAATATGTTCCGTGTGGAATGTGTACAAGATGGGTCATGAGGCAGGGTTGAAATCCCAGATTTGCCACTTAGTAGTTTTATGACCCTGGGCAAGTGATGGTAGTCAGTTTTCTGATCTGTAAGGTGGGGATTATATTTAATTAATTTGCTAGAGCTGCTTTGCTCTGAGGGTTACTAGCCATCTAGTAACTAGTCTAGAGTTAGAGGTCTGACAAAAGCCAGCAGGTGTTTCACTGGGCCTCAGATCTCATTTGCACCCATTCATCTCCCCTTGCTTTTAGGCCTTGGAAGCAGTTTAGTTCAGGAACAATAGATGGGTTGAAGTTAGTACTAAGAGGAGCTGCTGCTGCTTTCCCTTTTCCTAGACTTGTGTCCAGACTTGTGTGCTAATCATTCCCTTGGCTTTTCTTTATAGTTGATCATCTATGTATGCTTTCCTATATAATATTTTATTTGGATTGTATTTGGATTTTTGAACTTAAATGGTGAATGTATTCTTTTAGGACTTCCTTTATTCACTCAATATAATATTTTTTGGAATTCAGTCATGTTGATATCTGTAGTTAAAGTGCATTGATTTCATTGCTGTAAAGTATTTTATTATTTGAATATATCACAGTATTTTGTTTCTCTTGTTGATGGACATTCAGATTGTTTCCAGTTGTGAGCTTTTATGAAAAATGCTTTGATGAACGTTCTTGAACATATCTCCTGATGCTGAAGTATGAGAGTTTCTCAATGTTGAAATTGTGAATCATAGGGTATGTGTATTAAAAGGAATTTATTTATCATTCACCAAGTACTTACTGAGCACTATGCCAGGTACATTTTTAGGTGCTTTGGAATATTGGTGAACTAAAGAGAGAAAAATCTCTGCCCTCATGGGATTTACATTCTGTTTGAGATCTCCAGACAATAAATAATAAACATAAATAAATAGAAGGATAAATGCCAGGAGGGAAAAGAGAACAAGGTAAGGGGATCATTTGTGTAGGAAGGTGGGTGGGGATGCAGGTGTCATCAAAGTTTAACATTTGAAAACAGACTTAAAGGAAGTTATGTACCACTTAAAAATTTTTCAACCTAAATAACAAAAAGAAGCAACTGTGGCCATTAAACACACAGTGATGAATGATTCAAGTAAAAATCTCCACAATTCTTAGAGAATTATTTTTTCTTTAGTTAATCAGATCTTAATCTTTCCAGCTTCTGAAAGGATATATTCTAGATGCTAATGTCTTCCAATTTGTGCAGAAGAACTATAAATGTACTCAGAGTTGGTTGAATAAAAGTCACATTTTCTGGGCACCTGGCTTGCTCAGTCAGTAGAACATGGAACTCTTGATTGGGGTTGTGAGTTCGAGCCCCACTTTGGGTGTAGAGATTCCTTTTAAAAAAAAATTGAAATCTTTAAAAAAAAATTACATTTTCCTCTTCACTTTATGGTTAAAAAGGTATTGTTAAGTTAGCATTTATTTGGATTTAAACTCATTTAGGTCAAATTCAGCACCTTACACAACTGGGATTCTTTTTTTTAAGTTCTTAGTTTATTAATTCTCTCGTGAAAAATCTGCAGAATCACCACAGGTAAAGTCACTGCAGAATTTTTACTCCTTCTTTTTGCCAGCACCAACACTGGCTTTTGCAGTCCACCTGACTTTCTTCATTCTGTCCTTGGGTTCCTTTTGAGGTTTTCTTGACGTCTTTTTCATCTCATATAGGCCATGTCTTGCAAGTCTATGTTTGGGTTCATTTTTCCTTGCATATTCCAAGGAATCATAAATCATGCCAAAGCCAGTTGTCTTGCCACCACCAAAATGGGTTCTGAATCCAAAGGTGACATCTGGTGTGGCCTTGTACATTCTGGCTAGTTTTTCCAGAATTTCTGTCTTTCCCAGGTGAAGAACATCAGTGACCATCTATTTCTGCTGAAGTAGTCGGTTGGTCATGACTTCCTGGTCCACGTGGTTACTTTGTCGTTCATGATGGCCACTGAGCTTCAAGCAGCCAGGAAGGAAAAGAGAGCCACAAATGGGATTCTTAATTCGTGGACTAATATCTTATCTATCAAAATGACATGACCTATTAACCCATGGTTTTCTAAACATTTTTGTAAAGTGTAGTAGTACAGAGCCTGCACTTGGGTCCATCAGCCAAGGGTTCAAATCATAATTCCAGTGCTGTGTGACCTTGATCAGGTTAAACCAGAGTTTCTGATCTGTTTCCTCTTCTTTATGAGGATAATGCAGTGCATATAAGGAGAACACTAAATAAACGTTAGTTCATTTTAGGGTTTTTTTGTTTTGTTTTGTTTTTTACTTTATATTTTGATAATAGATTGATGGGAATTTACAGAGAGATCTAAGGTACACAGTTTTTCCCAATGATTACATCTTCTGTAACTAGTATAAATCAAAACAAGAAAATGAACATTGGTAAAATAGTGCCTATAGTTCTTTGCCACTTTATCACATGTGTAGATTCATATATCTATCATCACAATCAAGATAGTTGTGTTCTTGTTTTATTCCATCCCTACCAAAGCTCTCTTTGTAGTCATATCTACCCTTTCCTTTCCCCATATTCCATCATCCTTAACTTCAGGCAAAGCACTAATCTCTATAATCTTGTTATTTTGAGAATATTACATAAATGGAATCATTCATAAGTGACCTTTTGGAAATTAGCTTTTTTCACTCAGAATGATACTCTTAAGATCCATTCAATATGTTGCATGTATTAATAGTTATTTCCCTTTTATTGCTGACTAGCATTCTATGGTATGGATATACCACAGTTTACTTAATCATTAACTTCTTTAAGGGGATTTGGGTCTTTTCAAGTTTGAGGCTATTTTGAATAACACTGAATTAAGCCAGTGTTCAGATTTTTTGTGGATTTAAGTTTATTCCATTGGAATGCCCAGGAGTGAGATTGTTAATTCATATGATAAATGTTATGTTTAGTTTTTAAGAAAACTGCCAAACTATTTTATATTCCCACTGAGAATGTATGAGAGATCCAAAATAAAATGTAGTGACAATAGCTTTCTGCTTGTATCTCACCTTGATCTTAATTTGCATTTACCTGATGGCTAGTGATGTGGAACTTCTTATTGCGTGATTGTTTGCCATGTGTATATCCTCATTGGTGAAATGTCTCTTCCTGTGTTTTGCCCATTTTCTAATTGGGATGTTTGTTGTTTCATTGTTGAGTTTTGAGAGTTCTTTATATATTGTAGATATGAATCCTTTGTCAGATCTGTGCTCTGTAAATATTTTCTCCCAGTGTGTAGTGGTGTTTTTTTTTTTTAATCTTCACAATTCATCTTTGTCTATCCCTTGAACGGTAACAGATATTCTTTGTTGTAGTAGCTATATAGTGTCTTGATATTAGATAGAACAGTTCCTCTTTCTTGTTTTCAGTATTGATTTAGCTACTATTGTACATTTGCCTTTCTATATAAATTTTGAAATCTTGTCTATATCTACAAAAAAATGTTGCTGGGATATTAGAAATTGTGTTAAACCTACAACTCACATTAAGGAGAATTGACATCTTTACTACAGTGATTACCCCTATCCATGAACACTCTGTGTCTCTTCATTTATTTAGATGATTTTTGATTGCTCTCATCAGCATTTTATAGTTTTCAGCATAAAAGTCCTATACATGTTTTGCTAGGTTTACACCTAAGTATTTCAGTTTGTTTGGAGCCAATTTCCAAATAGCTATAGGGCTATTCAAATTATTTCATACTGGATAAGTCCTAGTAGTTTGCACTTTTTGAGTAATTTGTTTCACTTGTTAAATTTCTGTGACTAGTGTTAGTATTCCTCTACTAACTTTTTGATGTCCACATCATCTGTAGTGCTCTTCCCTTTTTCATTCTTTGTTTGGTAAATTGTATCTTCTCCTTTACCATCCTCAGTCTTGTTGAAGGTTTGTTAATTTCATTGGCCTTTTCAAATAACCAGCTTTTTGTTTGTTTGACTTTTCAGTTTTCAATTCCACTAGTCTCTGCTGTTACATTTCTTATTTTCTGTCTCCTATGAGGTTGAAATTGAAGTCTGTGTTCCTTATGCTGCCTCCCTTGACATCTGGAAGGGGAGGGCCTCCTCCTTATTACTGGTGGATGGTGTGGAAGTCTCTTGCTACCTCTTGATTAGCTCCCTGGGTAATAGGGGCCTGAGTGTCTGTTTACTACTTCCCATTGTTCTTCATTGACCCCTTTAAGGAGTGGGGACCGAGGAGGTTACTGGTAGGCAGTAGTAAAAGTTCTGAGTGTCCAATAATCCTTTTTAATGCCTCCCCAGCATAGAGGTAGAGCAGTACCTCATTACTGTCATGGAGGGCAAAATTCATGCTTTTCCCGTTGTCCCTGCTAATGCTGCAGGGGGCCTCATTAGTGCCCAGTAAGGATGAAAGCCCCAGCTCCCCACCAGTCTTCTCTGACAGACACAGCAGTGTGTCGTTGGAGTACTTGGTTTCTGCTTGGCCAGGGTGGAAGTCTAGACTTCCCACTGGGCCTTTGCTGGTGGGAAAAGGAGCACAGTTTTATCTGTGGTGTTTGACTGGAGTAGAGCAGTTACTGTCTAAAAGTTATGTCTTGGTGGGCTGCCTATTTCCTGGTCCTTAGGATAAAGAGAGCAGGTTTCTGTGGGATTTTTTTGTTTATTTGTTTACACCTGTTGATATTCATAGGACGGTGACTTCATCCATGGTGACTGCTCACTTTGGAATATATGAGGCTAAAAGAAAATCCAGTGAACTCACCACTGTGTCGTTCCTTGGGTCCTGAGGACTCTAGCTAGTCTGCTGCCTTCTCTCTACCTTTCAGTCTTCTTATGATTGTTTCATATAGAACACCTAGAGTTTTTAGCTGCATTTATATAGAGGAATAGGGAAAAATATGTTTACTCAATCTTACTCTTTTGTGAAATGCATTGTCACATAATTTGCAGATTTTTATTATTAATTCTTTGTTAGTAGCACATACTAGGTATATCATTCCCAGTTTGAACCTTGTCTTGTCACTTTCTTCATGGTAATCTTTTTGCTAGCTGTAATTCTGAATGTAAATGAAATCAAATTCATTGATCTTTCCCTTAACCTCTTGCTTTTTGTTTCTTGCTTTAGAAATTTATTCCTGCTCTAAGTTTACACAGACGTTCTCTTATATTTCTTTGCGAAAGTTTTAAGGTTCTTAATCTTTTAAAAGAACTCTCATTTTTAATAGAGTAGTGATCTCACTCATCCCCCTCCCACTTTGGAGAACTGTAGCACCATGAAAAGTTCATCCCTTTTCCCATTGATCTCCAGTGCCACATCTATGTATAAAATGTACTTATTTGTGAGCCTGTTTCTGGTATGTGTATTCTGTTCTTTTTCTTTTTTTTAATCCTTACATAAATTTCACACCATTTTAATTACCATAGCTTTAGAATAAGTCCTTTACTTGGTAGGCATATCCCCCCAGCTTGTCAAAATTCTATTGAAATTCCTTTTGGGATTATTAAAATTGCATTGAATCTATAAATATGTTTGGGGAGAATTGGTATCTTTACCATCGTGAACATGGTTTTTCTTTACTTAGATATATTTTAAGATTTCTAAATACAGCTTAACATTTTTCTCCAGAATGGCCTTACATATTTAAAACAATTACTTCTGAGTACTCAGTATATTTTGTTGCTATTGTAAAATGTGTTCTTTAATTTAAATATTTGTTGATTGCTTGTATATATAAATGAAATTGACCTTTGGATTACTTTATATTCATTCTTATGCATTTCATTTTACAAAAAAATGTTCTTGGGAACCTTATCTCAGTCTCCGTGGTACAAATTATAGCATCAAGTGAATATTAGATTTTAAAATTTTAATCAAAAATTTAGATTTTAATTCATTCATAGTTATTACTTACTGTTTTACCAAGCACTATGAAAGATTATTCTTCCCCTCCCCAAAAAGAACATATTTGCACTTGTTAAAGGAAACATAATAGTGTTTCTTAATCTCCCATGGAGATTTAAAGCAAAACAAGTATGTTTGTACTCCCCTTTCAGAAATCCCGGTCTGTACATCCAGAGAAAACCCGAAGTCTCTATTTTTAAAAAAATCTCCACATGAGATTTTGAAAACCACTGCCAGGGGAAGTTGCTAAACAATAAAAAGAGCAGCCTATGAGGTTATTGGAGGAGCATCTCATTTAAAATAAACTTTTATTCATTATTAAATAAACTAGGTGTGGGATATATCTGTATGTGTACATAAACTGAATTGCTTTGTGTTAAGTAACAGCAGATATGACTTTGAAGAGAGTGGGCATTGTAAAAGAACCCAGTTACAGTTTGAATGAGATGTGCTCGTTTGTGTGTAGTATATTTATATTAAAACTTAGAAAGAGAGCTCAGTTGGTGGTTGCCTGAGGTGTAAAGGGTCATGGGTGGGTGAAAGAATGAAGAGGGTCAAAAGGTACAAATTTCCAGTTATAAAATGAATAGGTCATTGGGTTGTAATGTACAGCCTGGTGACTGTAGTTAATGCCATATTACATATTTGAAAGTAGCTGGAAGAGTGGATCTTGAAAATTCTTACCACAAGAAGAAAACTTTTGTAACTATGCATGGTGACAGATGTTAACTGAACTTACTGCGGTGATCATTTTGCAGTTATATACAATCAAATCATTATGCTGTGCAAACTAAAAAAACTTAGAACACAATTTTGTTTTCCCCAGTTGGAGTCATTCGATGTCCAGTTTGCAGCCAAGAATGTGCAGAGAGACACATCATAGATAATTTTTTTGTGAAGGACACTACTGAGGTTCCCAGCAGTACAGTAGAAAAGTCTAATCAGGTAAGTGTACTAATTAAGTCTTAAATGTTTTGCCTCCTCTTACTAAGACAGCCTGAATTGTTGAAGGACTCTAAAAAGGTGTCTGACATTGACCATTATGTCTATCAAATTATGTAATATTTTAAAAGGTAATAAAGAATAATAAATAATTCCTCTTATTGAATAAAACGGTACCAATTCAGAAGCCTTGATTGTACCCCCACCTTCCCTGTCCCTTCAGAGAAAACCATTCTATATTTGATAGTATTTCATTTTTTTGTAACTTTACTGTGTATTGACAATTAGATTTTTTTATTTCAAGTCCCACCTTTTTCACTTTTTTCTGTTTTAATGATGAACTCTATAATGATATGACAAATTCCATGTCTTTGATCAGTATGGTTTCTGCATTTTAAGAACGTCTTCTATTCTGCATGGTATTTCTTTGAAAGCCTCATTTAGTAATATTGTCCAGGGTGTTGGATTTAGAGACCCAATGATGTTTTTCTTTTTTCCCCACTTCCATAACCCACATGTAGAACATTTCTATTGGCCCTTTAAATCTAAATGTCCGGTCGCTGGTGGGTGAATTGTAGTACTCTGGTGGAGGTGAGCTATGATTAGTTCTGCACTAAAGTGTAGTGTATTAGTCTACTTTTGAATTGTGATTCATTGATGATTTCTCTAAGCATTTCCTCAAATTTGGAACATAAGATCTGTGAAGGAACAGAATCTGACAATGGAAAAAATGATTATTAATCTAAAATGTAAAAATCAAAAAAGTAATGTTTAGGGCACTTCAGGAATCACATAGCTAAGTTTCTGTACTTTTCATTTTCAGCTTTTTGTTTCTTGGGGGAACTGTGGGAATTTAGGGTTCATTTAAAATGAATATAGCCATTACTAACTAAAATATCCCTTTTGAGGGTGCATGGGTAGCTCAGTTGGTTAGGCAGCCATCTCTTTATTTCGGCTCAGGTCATGATCTCGGGGTTGTGTGACTGAGCCCCGTATGGGCATGGAGCCTGCTTGGAATTCTCTCTCCCCCTCTCCATCTGCCCTTCCCCCCTTCCATTGTGCACACATGAGCTCTCTCTCTCTCTCTCTCTCAAAAAAAAAAAAATTTTTTTTAAAGATTTTATTTATTTATTTATTTGAGAGAGCAAGAATGAGAGAGAGAGAGAGCACATGAGAGGGGGGAGGGTCAGAGGGAGAAGCAGACTCCCCGCTGAGCAGGGAGCCCGATGCGGAACTCAGTCCCGAGACTCCAGGATCATGACCTGAGCCGAAGGCAGTTGCTTAACCAACTGAGCCACCCAGGTGCCCCAAAAAAATTTTTTTTAAATATCACTTTTGTTTCAAAAGTATCCACAGTTCATCAAAGGCCAAAGCAGGGCTTGGTGCAGTGAATAAACTTTCTAATTGTTGTGAAACCAGCTTTAAAGCATGAAAATGCAGTTATTTATGTGAGATACAGTGTCAAGTACTTAACACCTCTGAAAGTTCCCCTGTGAATACCAGTGATTTTTTTTTTTTTATCTACTAGAGTGTCATGTCTCTTTGCTTCATATGTGATTATATTTATACTAGATATACTTTGTTAGTCATATCACTCACCAGTTATGCTTCATCAGATGAACTCTAGTAGTGCATGTGAATGCTCAATCCAGAAAATTCAAAAGCAAAGCAGCATAAAAAATCAACAGGGTGGAGTTATGATCCTATATGAATTGATGGTGTTAAGAGATGAGTATTGAAGGGATTCTAATCTAAAGGACAAATTTAAGAGGCTGCTTTATGCCTCTGTATAATCAATTAGTTTTGCTAAGTTTATCTACTCTGTTTTGTCACAAAATAATAGGAAGAAGTTATAATCAATTAAACTAAAGATAGTCCAAATTGACATCTTCATTTTAGGTAAGTGAGGCTAGGGAGGTTGTTAAACCTGGTTCAGGAGTAGGGTACTTAGAGGGATATTTTGGGAATGAAAACAGGAGAGGTGATAATGTGGGATGAAGCAAGCACTAGGCAAAAGGTAATGAGGGCTGAACTAGCCTAGTGGCAATAAGGAAAGGAAGGGGAGAAGTTACAGTCCACACAGGACTTGATATACCTGATTGGATGTGGAGGTGAGAGGGACCCCACTACCAGGATGGTGGTGCTTTTCATAGAGAGAAAGAGGGCAGGGAAGTACATAGAGAATTGGTTTTGAATGTGATTGAGTTTGCCTGTAAGACTAAGGTAATGTCATCTGTGATCAAACTGGAGCTCTGAGGATAGTTTATAGCTGAAGATAAAGTTTTAAAAACTTTTTGTTACAGATAATTTTAAGCATTACCAAGAGAAGGGACAGTTTCACATAACAGACTCCCATGTACACATTACCTAGCTTAGTAGTCACGAACTCATTTTATGTTTAACCTGACACTCCCCCACATATACACGCTATATTATGTTGAAGTTATTCCCAGGTATTATATCATCTAATCCATAAACCTTCAGTATTTCTATGGAAAAATAATTTTTTTAATGAATGTAACCACCATATTAATTTAACATATAAAAGAAATTTACAGTAATTCCTTAATATCATCAAACATCCAGTGATAATGTCGCTAATTGTCGTGGTTCTTTCTTTAAAACAGTGGTTTGTTTCTGTAAGGATCCAGTAAGGCCTACACAGTGCATTTGGTTGATTTGTCTCAACCCTGTCTTTTAATTAATCTCAAATTATCCCTTCACTTCAGTGGCTTTCTTTTTCTGCCCTTTTTAACATATTTGTTAGATAAAGTGTGTTAGTCCTGTATAGTAAGCCTTATTCTGCCTTTTGCCAACCATCTTCATAAAGTCATTTAACATACTTCTCTGTCTCCTGTAATTTGTGTACACTGGCAGTAAAAATGTAGAGGCTGATTTAATTTCAGGTTCCATTGGGTGAGGGGGTATGAGAATACTTTCATCCATATGTCTGTATGTACTTCAGTCAGGAGGCACAAGAGTTTGGTTGTCTTTCTTTTTCCTGATGTCAGTGGCCATTAATGATCGCTGCCATGATTCTGTATTATATTACGGCCTTGGAAAACTATGACGTTCTCATTCTGTCATGCCCCTGTATTTCTTAACTGGAAGAGAAACCGAAGGCTTCCTTCATTTATTCTTTGGTTTTAAAGGAAAGGTAGGTTAAACACTTAATTCTTTTCCTTTAGTTGCTGAATTTTAGAGTAGTAACTTAGTTTCTTAGCATTCTTCAGAGGTTGACTAATGAGTGGTGTGTTTGTGTGTCATTATGAATTCGTGGGCTTTTAACATAAAATCTGTTCTAGTAGTTGTTAGTGATGCTCCACTTGTGCCATCTTGGCAACAGGAGCTTCACGTTGATTCCTGAGTCATGCTGATACAATCACAGTAGTCACTGCTGTCTCCCCTGCTTTCTGTTTTGACATATTGTTAGAGGCTTTGGTTCCTTTTAGTTGGAAATGGTATCTGGAGACCACAGTATGGGTGCTGGGGATACTAATGACCATTGGGTTGGTCATTTGTCTAGGCCTTGCAGGAGAATGATTTAGCAAACACTTTTTATTGAAAAAAGAAAGTGACTACACTTCCCGTGTTGAACACTGCGTGATGTATAGAATTTTTGAATCATAAATTGTACACCTAAGACTAATATAACACTGCTAATTACACTTGAATAAAGAAGAAAAAACAAGTCCATCTGGCTTGGTCTTGAATTTAGGCCACATAGTGTCTCTTGGGGCACAGACAAGCATCCTCTCTAAGGCATCTTTTTTATTAAGAAGCTCATCAACCTCAAACACATGGAATTTTAAGGAACTACAATAGAGCCTCTGAAATCTTTATTAAGGGAAAGGGATAAACAGAATACAAAGTAAGTATTAGGTGATAGAAAACTGTCATGAATGGATAAAGAAGATGTGGTATATATACACAATGGAATATTATGTATCCATCAAAAGGAATGAGATCTTGCCATTTGCAACAACGTGGATGGAACTGGAGGGTGTTATGCTGAGTGAAATCAGTCAATCAGAGAAAGACATGTATCATATGACCTC
>NW_027397074.1:76190867-76239619 GCF_003265705.2 Callorhinus ursinus
AGGAATGAGATCTTGCCATTTGCAACAACATGGATGGAACTGGAGGGGGTTGTGCTGAGTGAAATAAGTCAATCAGAGAAAGACGTATCATATGACCTCACTGATATGAGGAATTCTTAATCTCAGGAAACAAACTGAGTGTTGCTGGAGTGGTGGGGGTGTGGGAGGGATGGGGTGGCTGGGTGATAGACATTGGGGAGGGTATGTGCTATGGTGAGCACTGTGAATTGTGCAAGACTGTTGAATCACAGATCTGTACTTCTGAAACAAATAATGCAACATATGTTAAGAAAAAAGAAAAAGAAGATAGCAGGAGGGGAAGAAAGAAGGGGAGTAAGTCAGAGGGGGAGACGAACCATGAGAGACGATGGACTCTGAAAAACAAACTGAGGGTTCTAGAGGGGAGGAGTGTGGGGGGATGGGTTAGCCTGGTGATGGGTATTAAAGAGGGCACATTCTGCGTGGAGCACTGAGTGTTATGCACAAACAATGAATCATGGAACACTACATCAAAAACTAATGATGTATGAAAGAAAAAAAAATAAAAAAAAAACAAACTGAGCGTTCTTGGGGGGGGTGGGAGGATGGGTTAGCCTGGTGATGGGTATTAAAGAGGGCACGTTCTGCGTGGAGCACTGGGTGTTATGCACAAACAATGAATCATGGAACACTACGTCAAAAGCTAATGATGTAATGTATGGTGATTAACATAACAATAAAAAATTTAAAAAAATAACAAAATAAAACTGTCAACCTTCGTAAGGAAACTAGTGTTTTTAAGAAGCCTAGGATTTTAGAAAATAATGGGTGCAAATTTTTAACAGAAAAGCAACCAACTTTATTATTAGTGGTCAGAATGTATTTACCAAGTGAACAAATTTCTGTAGCAAAAATGTGAGAAATGACCCCAGAAGCTCAGACAGCAAGTGGCTATTCTCTACACCAAAAAAACCTGAAACTGCATCCCCCTAGTGCCAAAACCACCAGCTGCTAGCATAAAAATTCAGTGTATAGATATTTGTTCTATATGATACCAAATGTCCAACTGTTATGTTTTTGTTGCTGTTATATTTCCACAGAACAGATTAATAGTTTGACCTGGTGTCCTACAGAGTATGTGAGAAATTAGGGTTGTAGCCATGCCCTCTGGGTGCATGGCTACCCAGGATCATCTCCAGTGCAACCAGTCTTTGAGGTTCTACCTTGACCCTGCTGAGGATCACAGAAGGCTCCCCATTTCCCTTCCCTGCCTTGACTGTCATTTGAACAGCACCAAGAAGACTGCTCAATTATCAGGAGAGTCGTGGATCTGCTGAACATTCAAATTCGGCAGAGGGAATAAAGTCTATGATTACTAAATGTGCATGTATTCCACCCCTAAGCAAACTGACAGCCTGATTTGACGCTCATGAGAAGTTACCGAGGGAGGATATAACATCTAAGATTCCTGTAACTGGAAGACCTTAAGAAGAGAAATAGATTTCATTTGGCTCAATAGTGCACTCTCCAAAGATAAAATGTGCTTCCATGTGAGGTAATGGGTGTCTAATTGTTGAAAATACACAAGCAGCAACTGCCTAGGAAGGAAAAAGCAAACATACCACAAGTATATATTGATATTTAAAAGTCCAATTTAGATTTGTAGGTTTTATTTTTTTGATTTTATGTTTATCTCACTTATCTAACATTGGAAATCTTGGTTCTCAATTACATTGACATAATTATTTATTTTCTCCAAATATATCTACATTATAGGGTATATTGTATCGGTTTTGGTTCAGTCAGGAGCCATCTTAATTCTTAAAATTAAGAATTGTTAACGAGATACAAACTTGTTTACTGAAAGGATAAGTAAGAAATATTTAAAGTATCATAGAGATAGCAAGTATAAAGAAGCAGCTCAGAGAACAAAGAGAAAAGGTTGGAATCAGTCAAAATTAGAGAAAGGGTCTTGTGGAACATCAGTTCAGACATCTGAAGAGGCAGTGCTGCTTGTCCCATGTTGGTGTCTGAGCATTTGGCCTTGGGATCGCAGACCTCAGGAGCAGGAGTAGGCCTGTGGTGTCAGTATCTCCAAAGCTGGTTCCGTGAGGATTGGGAAAACTGCAAACTAGAGCTCAGTGCCGCTGTGGAAATGAAGTGCCTCTGCTGGAGTGAAGTAGCATTGATTGGCATGATGTTCACAGAACAGGCAAGCAAATAGAAAGACAGCTCAGATGATGAAGTACCTTCTTCCTCTGGCATTGCGGTCTCCTTCCAGCACCAGCTGTTAGACTCAAATGTGCACCCAGCTCGTAAAGCATAAATATGGTTTTCAGAGTAAGAGTAGGGAAGAACAGAGTTGGGCCTGAAAGTAGAAATTGTAGAGCTGTTTCTGTCAAAATAGAAAGCAAGGAAGACAGCAATTACTGCATGTATGCACCTGGAGATAGTCAAATCATAATTTTTTTCAAGTTTTTATTTAAATTCGTTAGTTAACATACACTGTAATATTTTAAAGTTACTTGAAAGAAATAATTCTCTGAACAGTCAAGCCACCCATTGATAGGCAGATTCATTTGTTTCATTTGCTTTTGGTTTTTAGGGATTTAATTTCTGTAATTTGTAGGACTACATATAAAACCATTCATAAAGTAAAATCTATAAAACACAGTGTACTGAGAGAACTCAAACTATAGCTGTTTAATCTACCCATGTACCTTATTTCTTCTCTACCCTATAGGTAACCATTTAATTTCCTTTATTCTTCCATTTAAAATATTTTATATATAATTTTAAGTAATTTTATGTTATTTGAAAAATATTAGCAAATGTTATTTCACCCATCCCCATCTTTCTTAGAAGAGCAGTATCATGATTTGCTTTTCCACTTTGCTTTTTTTACTTCATATACTATAGATCCCTCATTCTTTCTTATAACGTAGTGTGGAGATTAAGTTTTAGGTGACATCCTTGAAGACAGGATAGCTGAAGCTAAGGGAGTATAGATGAGACAGTGCCCAGATCTAACAAAAAATGTACAGAATTGGAGGAGGAAGGGGGGGGTGGGATCCAGAGGGCAATGAGGGAGATAAGAGGATCTGGAGGTATCAAGGAATCCAAATGATTTCTAGGAAGTAGGATTCAATAATGTTAGAAAGGTGAAAGATGATAAGAGTTGAGAAAAGGCAGGTTTGAATTAACGAAAATGTTATCCAGGTATTTGGAATTTGGCTAACATAAAGCACTAACTGAGGGGAATTATTTTTTTCCCCCAGCCACAAAAGATAACATGAGGACTGCTTCATGTAACTTTAATATCTTTTCTCAGAGAAGAGTGCCACCCTCTTCACAGTTACAGAAGCTGGAAGCAAAGGAGCTGTCCCTTCATCTCCCATATCCAGTGCATCCTCTGAACCAGTTTTACCATCAGTCTTCCTCATTCATTCCCACTTCCACCTAAACCACTGAAAAAGCCTCTTACTTGTCTCTGCAGAAAGCACTCGCCCCTTTTATAATCTGTTCTCTATATTACAGTGGCAGTGATTTTTAAAATTGCAAGTCTGGCCATGTCACTTACTTAAAAGCTTTTAGAAGACTTCTTCAGACAGGGACCAAAGTTGCCATGTGATCATGCTTGATCTGGCCCCTCTGCCTGCCTTGCCCCTAGCTTCTTCTCTTGCCAGTCTTCCCTTGATCTCTGCACTTCAGTCATACTTTCTGTCAGTGCTTTGAACCTGCTGTACTCTTCTTGCCAGAGGCTTTTGTACATGCCGTTCTCTCTGCCTGGAAGTCTTTTCATCAGTAATTGATGACTCAACTTTCATATCTTAGCGTTAATATGATCTCCTTAGAGAAAGCCTTGCCTGGGTAATCACTCGCTTTCTCCAACACTCCAACCCCACTAAAATGAGATCAGTTTCCCCTATCATATGCTTTTATACCTTCTCATACTTTTCCTTTATGGCACTTCTCAGTTAGTAATTCCATATTGGTGTGATTCTTTGAGTAATGTTTGTGTAACTCACATTTAATCTCAGCACTACTCAGTAAAATCTGTTACTAACCTCACTTTAAAGATGAGCATTCTAAGTAACCTGCCCAAGAACTACCTAGCTAAGAAGTGGGGAATGGGGATATGAATGCACACTCCCATCTATGATACTCAGTATCATAAGGGCGGGAACCATGTTTGCTTTTCCACATTGTTATATCCTCAGCACTTAGCATAGTGCCTAGAGTATTTGATATATTGAATGAAGGACAAGGCCATATTTCCATTTCATATGTTTATAATTTAAAACATGTCAGTTTAAATTTACAAACACTGTTAAGATAACTGATAGAGGCAAGTATGATTGGTATATCAATTTTACAGGACTAGTTGTTTGACTACCTTTTCATTTTTCTTAAAACTTGATGTGACATGTTTCTCTTATTAGGTGTGTACAAGCTGTGAGGACAATGCAGAAGCTAATGGGTTTTGTGTAGAATGTGTTGAGTGGCTCTGTAAGACATGCATCAGAGCTCATCAAAGAGTGAAGTTCACAAAAGACCACACTGTGAGACAGAAGGAGGAAGTATCTCCAGGTAATAAATTGGTTTTAATCTCTTTTTGTCTCTATCCTTCCCACTCTTTTCTCTCTTCCTGTACTAACTTTGTTTTGATATACTTGTAAGCATTAAATACACTCTTGTTTTTTAACATAAGGAGGTCTGTATTGTAATTGAAATTTGAAGACTTAAAAATGTTAAATATGAATAGATATAGAATATTTCTGTCTTATATTCATACTCCCAACCCCCCCCGTAAATGCTTTAATTTGGTGTAAACGTATAGCAAGTGAAAAAAAAAGTTGCTTTTTTAATCTTCTCTCATTGGTTCTCTTATTTCTAAGGTTGCTGACAAGAGTTGGGCTTAACAAAAGTTTTATAACTCTTTCCCCTCTGATATTGTTGTGATAAACCTGGTTCATTATATTTGATAGGTAGATAACTAAAGAAGCTCTGCTTTTTATGTAATTTACGGCTTCTCAGTTTTTATTGTATTGCTTATACTGTAAAGTTTACTAATGTATTCTTTTACTGTAGTAAAATATATGTAACTTACAACTTGCCATTTAAACCATTTTTAAGTGTACAGTTCATTAAAGGTACACTTTATTACATTACATTCAGTTCATTAGTGTATGGTCCATTAATGGCATTCACAGTGTTTTGTAGCCATCACCACTCTTTCCAGAGTTTTTTCATCATCCCAGAAAGAAACAATACCCAATAAATAATAATGCTTATTCCCCTCTTTTCTCTGCCCCTGTGAACTTCTAATCTACTGTCTCTACGAATTTGCTTATTTCTGCAAGTGGAATCCTATAGCTTTGTCCTTTGGTATCTGGCTTATTTCACTTATCACTATTTTCAGGGTTTATCCATGTTGTAGCATTTATCAAACTTCATTTGTTTTTATGGCTCATTAATATATTTTTGTTTAAAAATTATTTTATTGCTTTTAATCCAAGTCAACCAGTGTTTTTATGTCTATTCACTATTCCAGGAACTTTGCTAAGCATTGGAGATGTAAAGGAATCAAACAGATACTTTTGCCCCACAGAAGTTATAAGTATGATGAAGACTACAAATTAGCAATCATAGTTTGGCTTCCTAAGTTCTATAAGAACACATGAAAGAAGCGCCAAACTCAGATTTGGGGATTTAGGTTGGAGGCCAAATCTGGGGCTTGAAGGAGGAATAGAAGTTCATCACAGGAAGGAGAGGGGTAGGGAAAACTGAAGTACACACCCAGACTTGGAGAGGGAGACAGTTGAATGTAGCTGGAGAGTAAGATTCAGGAGAAGGAATAAGAGATGAGCCTAAGAGTCTGGTGACACAGGAAAAGGAGATATAATTTCTGAGGACACTAATGAGGAAAAGACAGAAGAGAAGAGGCCAGGTACAGATTCAGATAAATTGAATAGATAGTGCCTGAAAGACTTCTCTTTTTTTGTGATTCAGTCATCTATTGAAAAATAGAGCAGAGAAAATAAGATGAAAAGATCAGGAATGTGTGGGATACTTGAAATAACTCCGGTAAAGAGAGCTCCAGCTTCAGAAACAGATTGTTTGGTAGCATCCAGGTTACATTTGATGTACAGGCCTTAAAACTTCCTCCATCGGGGAGCGCCTGGGTCACTTAGTTGGTTAAGTATCTGCCTTCCACTCAGGTCGTGATCCTGGGGCCCTGGGATCGTGTCCCACTTCCGGCTCCCTGCTACGAGGGGAGCCTTCTTCTCCCTCTGCCTCTGCCTCTCTCTCTGTCTCTCATGAATAAATAAACAAAATCTTTTAAAAATAAATAAAAAATAAAACTTCCTCCTTTGGGCCTCAGCAGTATGCTTGTGGGTATAGAGAAGAATTGAGGGTTTAGCTGCATAGGTGTTGCAGAAGTTCAGTAGAATGAGAGGTACAAATCATGGCATTTACTAAATGAAGGATTTTTTCTTTTAACTGTATAAAGGAAATGAAGTTGATAGTGTCAGTCGATAGAGTGAAAGAAATTGTTAGGAACCTAGAGATCTTTGAAGCACAGTAAGAGTAGTTAACTAAGAATTAGAAGGTTAGAAAGTAGAAGTTATTAGAGTGGATGTTTGAATTTATGATTGTAGAAATGGAACAGTTATGGACAATCAAAAGTCTAGGGTGGGACCATGATGTGAGGAGCTAAAATGGAGTATAGGTCTCTGGAGATAGAAAGTCTGAGAGTCTTGTTTTTATATGGTAATCTATGTGGATTTCTGAATCATCCAGAGTGATGGTGACACTGAAGACTAGGAGGATGACCAAGTCAGGATCTAAATTCTTCAGTAAGTAAAAGAAGTCTACAAATGGGTGATATGATGTTCTAATTACCTAAATCAGAAGCTCTATAGTTATTGTTGAAGAGCAGGCCAAACCCAGAATGTCCTAAGCCAACTAAAGATGTATGGTCACTCTATCTACTATCTACTCTGATGCCTACGTGACATGCACATCAAGGAGAAGGATACAGGGAAGCTGTGAAGATATTCACATTACTAAAACTGAGCCATTGTTGCATTGCTAGAATTAATTGCATTTGGTCTTGATGTGTTGTGCTTTTAATAGTCTTTTACTATATTGCTAATTTTCTCTAGTTATTTTCCTTCTTCCATATGAGTTTTATGCATTTTTGTCTGCTTTTTGATCTGACTAGATAGTAGGTTATCTTTTTGTTTTTATCCACAGAAACAGCTCTGAAATTTATTTATCTAATTATCCTTCATATATTTTAGTTCATTATTTTTATCTTTAATTTCTCCAGCTTACCCTAATTTTAAAGTTCTATTACTAACTTCTTTGACATAAATACTTGATATTTATTTTTATCTTTTGTAGAATTAATGACTGTTTAAAGCTTGATATAATCTGCCACTTAGATTTCTACTGTTTTTTAAATATTCTGCATATATGGGGGCACCTGGCTAGTTCAGTGAGTAGAGCATGCGGCTCTTGATCTCAGGATCATGAGTTCAAGCCCCACATTGGAACCTACTTAATTAGAAAAAAAAAAAAAATCTAAGTATTCTGCATTTATGGTTACCATGCAGTTGAAGGTTTACAGATTTTTGCATTTGTTATTTTCTGGTTCGGTAGATTATAAATAATGATATGGAAAGAAGGCCATGATGTATATTAAATGCAAAAAGCAAGTTGCTTAACAGTGTGTTTATTATGAACCCAAGAATTCATTAAAAGGAAAAAGGAAAATGTTCCCATTACTTGGCTTTTTTTGTTTCCTGTTTCAACTTCACAGTTTTTTTTATTAAAGATTTTATTTATTTATTTGAGAGAGAGAATGAGAGCGAGAGAGAGCATGAGAGGGGGGAGGTTCAGAGGGAGAAGCAGACTCCCCTGCAGAGCAGGGAGCCCGATGTGGGACTCGATCCTGGAACTCTAGGATCATGACCTGAGCTGAAGGCAGTCGCTCAACCAAGTGAGCCACCCAGGTGCCCCAACTTCATAGTTTTATTATGATCAGAAAACGTGAGTCTGTGAACTCATTCTGTATGCTAGCATACATGTTAAGATTTTGTAAATATTGATGGTACAACTGACCCTTGAATAACATGAGGCTTGAGGGGTGCTGACCCCTGCGCAGTCGAAAATCCATGTAAACCTTTGACTCGCCAGTACTTAACAAATTAACTACTACTGATAGCCTACTACTGACCAGAAACCTTACTGGTAACAGTCAATTACACACTTTTTAAAAAATATATATTTTTGGGGGAGGGAGAGAGCGTGCGAGTGCATACACGCACATGTGTGCATAAGTGGGGAGAAGGGCAGAGGGCAGGGGGAGAAGGGCAGAGGGCAGAAGGACAAGCGGACTCTCCGCTGAGCAGGGAGCTCAACTCAGGGCTTAATCCCAGGACTCTGAGATCATGATCTGATTTGAAGTCAGATGCTTAACCAACTGAGCCATTCAGGTACCCCAGAACACATTTACACATTTTGTAAGAAGTGTGTGTGGGAGTGTGTGTGTGTGTGTGTATTGTATACTATGTTCTTACAAAGTAAGCTAGAGAAAAAAAATGTTAAGAAAGCCACAAGGAAGAAAAAATACGTTTACAGTAACTGTACTGTATTTATCAAGAAAAATCATGTGTAAGTGGACCCGTGCACTTAAAACCCATGGTGTTCAAGGGTCAACTGTATATGAAATGTCAGATAAATACGAAATTTATATTTAAAAGAGAAACCATAAAATTTCCCTTATAACAAAAAGTAAACATTTTTATAATTAGGAAAAAGCCTTTCTAGAAGAGGTTCTCTAAAACTAAAGCCACAAAAAATAAAAACAGATTAATTTTTCTATAAAATGTGTTAAGGACCTACTTGGAAAAATACCATAAACCAAGTCAGACTGGAGAAAATATTTCTAAAATCTTTGGCAAGCAATATTAGCAAATGTGTCTACAAATTGGTAAGAAAGAAAATTGGATGGAAAAATGGCAGAGGTTATAAACAGACAGTTCTTAAGAGAACTACAAATGGTTGATGAATGTGAAAAGTTGTTCTATCTCAGTTATTAAAGAAATCTGTCCAAAGGTAGTGAAATCTTTTTTTTTTATAAGATTGGCAAAGATTAAAAATACTGACAATGCTGTTGGTAATGTAGGTAATAGCCACTCTACACTGGTAAGAGTACAAATTGGTACAATTTTTTTTTTTGGAGGATCATGTACTTATATTTGTATAAGTCACCCTTTGACCCAACAATTCTGCTACTAGGAATTTATCTGTGGAAACATTCAATGACTTATACATTTCATATGTTTATTTCAGCATTATCATACAATCTTGAAAAATGAGAAACACTCAAATGTCTACTGCAGGGGTTATATTCATTTGATGAAATACTATACAGTTAATAAATAAATTGATATATTTACTAACCCAGAAAGGTATCTAAGAGGAGCACCTGGGTGGCTCAGATGGTGAAGCATCCACCTCTTGATTTTGGGTCTCAGGTCATGATATGAGGATTGTGAGCCCTATGTCTGGCTCCACACTCAGCGTGGAGTGGGCTTGAGATTCTCTCATTCCCTCTGCCCCTCCCCCTGCTCCAGTGTGTGAGCGCGCACATGAGCGTGTGCGCACTCTCTTTCTCTCTCTCAAACTAAAACAAAATAAAATAAGAAAGGTATCTAAGAGTTCTTAAGTAAAGAAATCTTATAGACAGTGTGTGTAATGCCATTGTTTTTAATTTTATAAAAGAAAGTACCTACTAATGTATGTAGTTATATACATAGAAAAACAACCAGATGAACACATAACAGGTTATTAATGGTGGTTATTGCTGGAAGTGGAATTATTTCTGAAATGTTTGGATTTTACCTTTGATTATTAGTGACATAACTGATGTTTACTGTTTAATCAATAATTATATTTATTTGTATGCTGTTTTTTTTATTTAACATTATAACATAAGCATTGCTCAGTTTTATTGTCACTCTGGGTAACCATTAAGAAGTTATATGGCTGGACCCCAATATTTATAGCAGCAATGTCCACAATAACCAAACTATGGAAAAAGCCCAGATGTCCATCAACAGATGAATGGATAAAGAAGATGTGGTATAGATATACAATGGAATATTATGCAGCCATCAAAAATTTGAAATCTTACCATTTGCAATAACGTGGATGGAATTAGAGGGTATTATGCTAGGCGAAGTAAGTCAATCAGAAAGACAATTATCATATGATCTCACTGATATGTGGAATTTGAGAAACAAGGCAGAGGATCACGGGAAGAGAAGAAAAAATGAAACAAGAAGAAACCAGAGACGGAGACAAACCATAAGAGACTCTTTTTTCTTTCTTTCTTTCTTTTTTTTTTTTTTTTAAGAATTTTATTTATTTGACAGTGAGAGACTCAGTGAGAGAGGGAACACAAGCAGGGGGAGTGGGAGAGGGAGAAGCAGGCTTCCCGCTGAGCAGGGAGCCCGATGTGGAGCTCAATCCCAGGACCCCAGGATCATGACCTGACCCGAAAGCAGATGCTTAATGACTGAGCCACCCAGGCACCCCCATAAGAGACTCTTAATCTCAGGAAACAAACTGAGGGTTGCTGGAGTGGATGGGGGGGTGGGGGAGGTGGCCGGGTGATGGACATTGGGGAGATTATGTGTTGTGGTGAGTGCTGTGTATTTGTAAGACTGATGAATCACAGACCTGTACCCCTGAAACAAATAATACATTATGTGTTAATAATTAAAATAATGAAAATTTTAAAAAAAAGTTAAATGGTTGGGGCGCCTGGGTGGCTTAAGTTAAGTTAAGCATGGACTCTTGATTTCAGCTCAGGTTGTGGTCTCAGGGTTGTGAGATCCAGACCCCTGTCCTGCTCCATGCTGGGCGTGGAGTCTGCTTGAGATTCTCTCTCTCCCTCTCCCTCTGCCCCCACCCCCACTTGTGTGCTCTCTCTTAAAAAGAAAGAAAATTAAAAAGAAGTTACATGGAGGACTATAGTATATAGTGAAAACTTTATGATTATTTCTGTGTTAATGGGTACCCTCTGTAAGGATTTTTACAGAAGTGGGAAAATAACTTTTCCATCACACTGTTTATACATTTTTATTAGATTTTCTGAATTCCATTTAAAACTATCTCCTTCCATATTTGGAGTAGAAAACATCCAGTTGATTCACACTCACTTTCCTGGGCTATTTTCTTAAGACTTTTTAATTCCATAAAGCATATTTTTAACTACATACTTTCTTTTTCTCCTGAGTTAATTTGAATTTCTGGGAAGAAAAGCTTATTTATCTTTTCCTTCTAAAATGCTGAGAATACTTAATATTTTATTTCTTTTTTTTTAATTGAAATACAGTTGACACACAATGTTACATAAGTTTCAAATGTACAACATAGTGATTTGACAAGTCTATATATTATGCTGTGCTTACCACAAGCATAGCTACCATCTGTCACCATACAATGCTATTTTAATATATATAAAGCCTAGTAGTAGTGATAGTGTCAGAAACTGTTTATAGCTATTTTATATCTCAATAGATTCAAATTGAAATTAATAATGAATAATTATGTAGTATTCAATTACATTAATTTTCTTCTTTTTGCCTCCCATTGTTTCTACAGAGGCAGTTGGTGTGACCAGTCAGCGACCAGTGTTTTGTCCTTTTCATAAGAAGGAGCAGCTGAAGCTTTACTGTGAAACATGTGATAAACTGACATGCCGGGACTGCCAGTTATTAGAGCATAAAGAGCATAGGTAGGGCATCTTTAATTATATACTTACATTTATAATAAGCTTTATGAGGAATAGAGGACTACTGGCACCCCCGCCAAATGGCAGTCAGCAAAAAAGTTTTGTTTGGCCAGCAGTATGTTGGCTTGTTCCAGGATTTTTCAACTTAGGTACTATTAATAGTTGTTGTGGGGGCATTTCTGGTTCATTGTATGGTGTTTAGCTGCATCTTTGACCTGTATTCACTAGATTCCAGTAACATCCTCCCAGTTGTGACAAACAAAAATGTCTCCAGATGTTGCCAAGTGCCCTACAGAACAAAATCACCCTGAGTTGAGAACCACTGGCCTACACACTATTTGAAAATAAATGTAATTTGTTGCCAAATTGTTGTTTGTAAAATGAGGAGATTTTACAATAAGAAAAAAAATTTAGATCTTTGGGTTTTTGAGAAAATGGAACCTATTATGGCTTTGGGCCCCGTACACTTGCATGTCAGCATTTGAGTGGAATTCCCATTCTGTAGAATGAGGCATGCCTTTCCCAATTCATTATAATTCCTACCAAAGCTTATTTTTAAATCTGACCTCCCATAGGCATTTGAGTCAGCAATCACTGATTTATTTAAGATAATAAGATTCTGGGGGCATCTGGGTGGCTCAGTCATTAAGCGTCTATCTTCAGCTCAGGTCATGACCTCAGGGTCCTGGGATCGATCCCCCGCATAGGGCTCCCTGCTCGGCAGGAAAACTGCTTCTCCCTCTCCCACTCCCCCTGCTTATGTTCCCTCTCTTGCTGTGTCTTTGTCAAATAAATAAATAAAATCTTTAAAAAAATAAATAGTAAGATTCTGATTGATACAAATAAAATTGCTTAAAATGGTCTAGGCTCTCACAAACTGATGGTTATCAGAGGAGAGGTGGGTGGGGGGATGGATTAAATAGGTGATGGGGATTAAGGTGTGCACTTTTTGTGATGAGCACTGGATGTTGTATGGAAGTGTTGAATCACTAAATTGTACACCTGAAGCTAATATTATTTACTGTATGTTAACTAACTGGAATTTAAATAAAAACTAAAAAAAAAAAAAAGAAAGAAAAATTGGTCTAGGGTTCCAATAATGGCAGACTAGGCAATTTAGACCAAACCATACCAGTGAGGATAACTAGAAAACCTGGACAAAATATAGAAGTCATTGATAAAAACATTTTAGAGCTTATTAGTAAAAAATTACTAGATCAGGTTGGAGTGGGAACAGAGAATGATAAGAGCTTTTTTCCCCTTTGAGGCATTGACCAGGAGATTGGGGAACACTTCTGATAGGCCACAGGGCTGGGAAGATGGGAATTGGAGTTCAGGGGTTACAGGGGTGGAAGGCTTCTCCTTGCCTTGATTTGGAATCCTGAAAGTCTACACTATTACTGTAAAGATGAACTAGCTACTATACTAAATAGTTCCTGACAGACTGAAGCCTCAGCATCAAATTTTTTCAGTACCCAAAGACAGTAAATTGATATCATACTGCTTGTGCCCTGGTAGAATCAAATGTAAATCCTTCCTGAAGAGAGAAAACATCATCTTCTGCCTTAGATTTATTCAGTAATGAATTTTGCAAAATTGTCCAATACATAATTAGAAGTAATCGAGTATTCTAGGAGATTAAACAATGTGAACAAAATCTAGCAGATACAACAAATAATATAAAAAGACCCTTAGGGCTACATCTTTCTATACTGAAGATAAGAGACAAAATGGAAAATTTGGTTAGAGAACTGAAAACTAAAAAAGAATGAGATGGAAAATCCAGAACTGAAAATTGCCATAACTGAAAATAACTCATTAGTGGCTATAACAGATTTGACATAGCAGGAAATGAGAATTAATGAACTAGAAGAAAAGTAAGAAAATACCCAGAATGAAGCATGGTAAATAGAAGGATGAAAGTAGAAGTAGTAGTAATACAGGGTGTAACTGGGGCCCAAGAAGAGAGAAGGGGGAGGGAATGGGAAGAAAGCAACATATAAGGACAGAATATAATGGCTTAGAATGTGGTAATACTGAAGAAAGATGTCTAGCCCATATTTAGGAAGCCCCATAGATCCCCAGCAGGATAAAAAATATTTTTAAGGTACAAAAAGAAAATAATTACAAAACTAAAATTTTATACTCCGTGAACATTTTTTAAAATGAAGATTAATGAAAGACATTTTCAGGCAAAATAAACTAGGATAATAAATCCCCAATAAAACCTCACTAAAGTATACCTTAGGCAAAAGAGAAATGGTTGTTAATGCATGGTGGAATGAAGAGCAATTGAAAAGGTTAAGGGTGAGTAAATCTGGATAAATGTTGACATAGGTAACAAAAATGTTTTATTGGCATGTGTCGTGTGTGTGTTTTGTGTATTACACAACAGACAGGAGGATATGGACTTCGTGTTCTAAGACTCAAAAGAGTAAAAAAAGTACAAATTAATATTAGATGGTAAGTCCAGAGCTGTATTTTGTAATGTCTAGAGTAGTCACTAAAAGAATAGTAAAAATGTCTATGATTATCAGAGTTAACAGAGGGGAAGTGGAATAATTAATCAGTCTGAACATAGGCCAAAAAAGACAACAGATGGGATTTAATAAGGACTTGGTAAGTTGGTAAATCTATAAGTATATTTGTAATTATAATAAGTGTAAATGGATAAAATGTTCTGAATTAAAAGATTTCATCCTGGATAAGAAAGAGAATAGAAAATCTGCTATTTGCTGTTTTTATAAGAAGAACAACTAAAACCTAAGTATATGGAAAGAATATTAGGAAAAGATGCACTACATAAACACTAACCAAAGGCAAGCTGTTATATCAAAGTGACTTGTTCAAGACAAAGGACACTTTATACAATAGACGGCTCTCCATTTAAAAGATATAACAGTTCTAAATATATGTATGCCCATAGGCTTAAAATATGTAACAAAAAATGACAGAACTTAGAACAAATAGACAAATCCATGGAGTGGGAAATTTTAACATACTTTTTTCAATAATTGACAAAACAAGCAGATTAAAAATCAGGATATTTCAGTAAGATTCAAATAACCTAATTAGCAAAGACTGTGTGGGCATTAAGGAACACTGCACCTAATGATAGACATTCTTTTCAAACATCAAAAGAAAAAATTTAATTGGCAATCTTAAATTTCAGAGGGTTAAAATCATATAAAGTCTTACATAAACTCAATGCAATTAAATCTAGAAGATAATAATAGATGAGAAAATTCTCCAAAAATTTGAAAATGAAGAAATGAAATCCATCCAAAAGCTAAATGCAGCAATGCATGATCCCATACTGCAGCCTGGACTAGAAGGGGAAAAGTGATTTAGAAGACATGACTGAAACAAATGATGTAACTAGAATATGATGTGTAGAGTAGGTGAGAGTATTATCTTGGTGTCCATTTTCTTACATTTAATTATTATACTGCAGTTGCATAACAATACTCTGTGTTTAGGAAATGCGTACTCATTATTAAGGTGTTAAAGAACTGTGATGAGTCAATTTTTGAAAAACTAAGCTGTGTAAAGGTATAGATCTCTGTACCATTGCAGATTTAACTTGGAAATTATTTCAAAATAAGCAGTTAGAAATAAATGTAAATAAAGCATCAAAGAAGAAATCCCAATGAATATCAGAAAATATTTTTATCTGAATGATAGTGGAAATAATATCCTAAGTATATTGTTAAGGCCATGATGAGAGGAAAATAGATATCATGAAATGTATATAGTAGGTAGTAAGGATAAAAAGTAAGTACACTAAACAGTTATCTCAAATTAGAAAAATGAGTATATTAAACCTAAAGTAAATGGGGGAAAAGGACATAATAAGGATAAGGACAGACATTAATGAAGTAAAGTCAAAAATCAATCATTCAAAAGACTAGTAAATTGACAAATTCCTTTACGAGTGACTGAGAGGAGGCCCACCTGACTGATGCCAGGAGCAAAAAGGGGCATGAACACATCTCTAAAGGCATTTAAAATTATGAAAAGGTTATCTGTCAATAGATTTGAAAATTTTTACTTGAAAAAGGGTAATTCTTAGAAAATAAAACTTAACCAAATTAACACAAGATAAGCTAGAAAATCAGAATAGTCCTTTAATGTAAATCCATAATTTCAGACCCAAATGACTTAATTGATGAATCAACAACATAGGTGCAGTAAAAAGAACACCTTTAAATACATACAGCCTTGTCCAGAGAATGATAAAAGAATGAATTCTCTCCAACTTGTTTTTTGGGGAATAAAAATAGAAAATGACAGACTAGTCTCACCCATGAAATGAATGTGAAAATTCTAAGAAATAAAGTAGGAAACCAAATCCAGTAGTATTGTGATTTTTGGACAATATAATTGCAACCAAGTTGGCTTCGTTTTAGGTATACAGAGTTCATTTAACATTTGAAAATTCATTCATGTAATTCATATTAAAAGAATAAAGGAAAAATACATTATGATTTCAATAGAGACAGAAGAAACATTCTGTAAAAAAAAAAAATATGTATGCACCAGATAGAAGATCTTAGCAAATGAGGGATAAAGGAAATTTCCTAAACCTGATAAAGATTGTCTATAAAAAGGACTAGATAACATCATAACTGGAATATTGAAAGTTTTTAGATTGAGTTTAGGAACAAGACAACAATGACTATTTTAAGCATTTCATTTAATGTTACACTATATCAGGGTCCCAAAGAGTGCATTATGTACGAAGGAAATCCAACAGAATTATTAACTGTTTTCCCCTTTTTTTCTAATGCTGGCAACCCTATTTATAATACTTACTGATTTAAATGCACTTGCACTTTTAAATCATATTATGTAAAATACTGTATTTTATGCATTTTATGGAAAATTAATAAAACTAGTTATCTTCTACATTACTATTCCCCCGGAGCTACTCTTGACTTATCTACATAGTTTGTCAGAGGTTATCATGTTGACTTCCAAGTTAAATTTTTTAAAGTGCTGTGTTATGTTGTTTGAAGCTTTATTGCATGCAAGGCATAACATCAAGAGTTTTTCGTACTCTTTCCATTTTTCCCAAAGGCATATATTTGTGACCTCTGTGGCACAACCACCTAATGTTTAAAAGTGATCTTTAAAGTGTGTGTTTACAGCATTAAACTCTCATAATTATGAAATTGCAAAATAGTAAGTAAATCTACTTAAATATCTGTGACTACTTTTTGCCAGGTCAGCCAAGTAAGCTCTCTAAGCCTCTAAAATTATAATTGATAAATGTGTATCTTCCCCAAATTTCCAAAATAATTTAGAGTATCCATGAATAATATCTGTAAAGACTCCCCCTTTCTAAAAAAAAAAAAAAAAAAAAAAGACTCCCTCATTCTTAGGGATAATTTTGAGAGCATGAAAAACCTGCCTTCTAGAAATATATTAAAATTTTTTTTAAAGATTATTTACATCTTTTATAATCTTGTTATCTTAAATTGTTTCTATCTGGGGGCTTTTCCTCATTTTAGATATATTAGCTTGAAATAATTGGCTTGTTTACTTATCTTTCCAGATACCAGTTTATAGAAGAAGCTTTTCAGAATCAGAAAGTGATCATAGATACACTAATCACCAAACTGATGGAAAAAACAAAATACATAAAATTCACAGGAAATCAGATCCAAAACAGGTAAAGTTACATTTGTGGTGTTATAAAAAATCATCTTTATATAATGTATTAAGTATATTTACTTTTAGAACAGACATTTTACTTAGCTCATAGTGAAATAGGTCCAAGTAAGCTGTTAGATGGCTCTAATAATGTAGTTCATAAGACTTCTCCAAAAACTGGGTTTCTGGAAACTGGACTGGAAAGCATTCTTTTCAGCCATGAAATTTCAAAACTGTTATGGTAATAAACTACATTGAGTAATGGCTCATTTATCTGGTAGGTATTGATAATTTATAATTATCTGGTGTTTCAAATGTTAAAGAAATCCCAGGATTTAAAAACAAAATCAATTGTTTTTACCAGTATGGTAAAATACTTTAATACTTGATTATATATATATAATTGCTTTTTTAAGCGTTGGCGAACTTTGAAATACCTTGTCTGTGCTGTCATCTTTTAACTGCAATAAAGTGGAGATCTTAGGACACCATTAAACAGTTTCACACACATTCCTTATCAGATATAATACTTAACATAGTTTCTACATGTTACCTGTTACACTTTTTGTTTTCCATAGGAGTCCTCCTCTTCAACTGTACAAAGGCTCATATCTCACAATTCGGTGATTAGGGGAATAAACCACTAACCTCCACATGGAAGAGGGAGTTTGTCTATCTTCCCCATTTTTTTATCCCATTTGGAACCCACACTGACATATTTACAACCTTTACAAAACCTATGAAATCTCATATCTCCCTTCTTTTGTTGTTTTGCATACAAAAGAAACCTATCACTACCTAAATAAATCAAGAAATGCTTTTTAGAAAGAGCCTGAATAAGAGAGTCCTCACAGGGGATTTGAGTCACTCATAGAGAAAAAGTCTTTTGTGGTTCATCTTCCTTAAGACCAATCATCATAATCTGTTATACTTGTCATTTTGGAGCATGGCTACGGTGAGAACTTTTTCCAAGTAATTCCCTGGTTTAACTGAATTCTTTTAAAGATATTCTTAAGCATAATTTACCCTCGTCTTGATGCTTCAGTATTATTATTATTATTATACCCATTTTTATTCATTGTGATAATACAGTTCTATTGTCTTTTGTTTTTATTGTTCTTCCTTATCAGCTCTCATTTTACCTTTCTCTTTCACATAACAACTGTATTAACCAAATACTGTTTCATTTACCATATTCTAATCACAATACTATTTTTGCTAAATAGAGTAAGTGGTGGGTTTAAAAGTTTTTTATCTGAGTAGTTGAAAATTTGTAAAGGATATTTACGGAATGATGGAGAGAGATAGTTCTAGGTGCTTCTACCATATAAATGACAAATGGTAGCAATTGTAAAATAACTAATTTTGTGTAAAAGATCCACCCTTGACAAAATGTATTCTTGACTTTTATCTTATTCTCTCATGTATATGTGTGAGCTATAAGCCAAAGTTCACTTTTTTGTAACACAGATGTCCATTTGTTCCTATACCCTTTGTTTAAAAGACTGTATTGTTGCTATTGAATTGCCTTGGTTCCTTTGTAGGAAATCAGTTGACAGCATATGTATAAGGTTACTTCTGAACTCTGTTCTTTCTGTTCTCTTGTGTTTTTCTTTTTTGCCAGTACCCCTACTTTCTTCATGACTGTAGGTTTTTATAGTAAGTCTTCAAATCAGGTAGTGTGAATTCTCAAAATTTGTTTTTTTACCTTTCTGTTAGTGGTTTATGCTGTTTTTACAAAGTCATACATTATTAAATGGAAGGATTTTGGTTTTTGAATTGTGGTAAGACTTAAAGAATCCTTGGATTAAATGCTAATTGCTCATATCTGTATAGACTACCTGATTATAAAAGGATTACATTTACTGGGCTGGCTTACTTTGATATTCATTTTTATGCATGTGCAAACATAGCATTGCTTGTCCTTTTTTCATCATGTTTAACCATCATGAGGATTTAAATTAGTTTTGGGGGGTTTGTTTTGTTTTGTTTCAGGGGGTTTGCTTCCCAGATCTGTCTGGGTTTCTTGATCTTATAGCCAATATTGGTGCCAGTTAAATACCTTAAAGAATTTACAACAGAGAATAAAATCCATGCCCTATTGGTTTTAAGTTTCAGTGGGTAACTTTTGGAGAAACAGACTGGAGAAATGAAACTTTTTATTTATATCAAAATGTTTAGTGGATGTCCCATTATTCTCTTCTGTTTCTATAAGATAGTCTGGTGTGATGCTGTGTATCTTCTTTCTGTCTATCTCAAACTCCATGAAAACAGCATTCCATTTTCCCTAATCAAAGGAGAAACTGTACATCGTAGTTGATGAAACATAGTAGTATTTAGCTGCTTATTTCAAGACAAATGTGTTATTAAAAGTAGCAAACTACTATTGTTCTCTTTGCCTCTGTGCAGGTGTAATGAATGCTGTACCAGTTCAGATGACTAAGTGTGACACATTTATACTTTCCTACTTCTTAGTTACAGTGGATGCAATCAAACACTTTCAGAGTCATGGTTTTCTTGTTTATAAATCATTTTTTTTTTGTCCACCCTTTTAGGCCAAGTGTTGATTTTCTTGGGTGATTTTCATCATGATCTTTCCAAATCATATTTTCTTAAAATGTGTTCATTCTCTTGCAATTTTATACATTTTGATTTTAAGATTGAATTAAGTGACTGTGTCTTTCAGAAGAATTACATTTCTGCTATGTCATCTTCAAGAAAGTTGATTCAAACTGAAGGACCCTTAGAAACAGCTGAGCTTTTAAGAGTTTAAAACAAAACTTGGCCTAAGTTACATTAGAAAATCAATTTTAAATATTAGAAAACAATATTCTGCCTTAGATTTTAGATTTTTTCCCCCTCTTTAATTTTCAGGATAATTGAAGTAAATCAAAATCAAAAGCAGGTGGAACAGGATATTAAAGTTGCTATATTTACATTGATGGTAGAAATAAATAAAAAAGGAAAAGCTCTACTGCATCAGCTTGAGGTAAGTTACTGTTAATGGGACAGTATGTTGTAGCAATTTAATATAGTATTTTTTCATGTATTTGTGAATTTGGAATCCCAGCCTTTTTCATATAATTGTTTCCATTTATGACTCAAAAATACTTTTCCATTCCCAAGTTTTCTTTTGCCCGGTTCTACATTGTAGCTGGCAGTTTATGGCTTAGTGTGTACTTGGTAGCCCAAAGCACAATGCCTTGCTTGAAGAAGGAGCTCTGTAAACGTTGAAGAGATTAATCATTTTAGATTCATTGAAGTAACAGCTTTGGGTCCCCGAAGCAATGCAATTGAGCAAAAATTTTTAGAATGATAACAAAAAATTTTTAGAATGATAATATTAGTATTTCATTTTCAAACATACACATTTAATTAACCTTATGAGAAATTAGGTAAAAGGATATGCCTTCTGCTTTCAACATTTTATAGTCTTAACTGTGAAAGCAGTATGTAGCGAGGGTTGTTTAAGGCACTTAAGATAGTTGTTTCTCACCATGGTAAGAAAGATATTATGGTCTTCAGGGGCTTTATTACACTCATGAAGGTCAGGATCCAAAGTCAGTGTTTGAGGTTACAACTTCTCCATGGTATATTAAAATAATATTAATTGCATGGTATTTTAGTATTCTTTTAGTACATTGGTGCAGAAAGAAGTCACAGTAAAGCAGCAATTTACAATGAGAAGAGAATAAGAATTCTGATGTTTAAAGATGCAAAAAAAAAAAAGAAAAAAACACTCTAGAAATAATTTAGTTCAAACTCTTTATTTTGTAGTTGACAAAATTATAAGGTCTTTGTCAGAGAGTCCTATCCCTCCTGGGAAAGCATGGTCATTCCCATGGTTTATCAGACATACAAGAAACAAAGACTAAAATAATTCTCTGTTCTTTTGGAAACAGATACTTATTTAGTGAAGAAGTGTTCTGTCCAGGCAACCTCATTTATGGGAACTATTTTTTCAAGGTTCTTTGATTTTTTTTTTTTTTAAATAGAAGTATTTAAACAATTTAAAAAGTTTTCCAAGCTCTGCTTAAAATCACACATCACTTAGATTTGCTTTCTCAGAGATTAGCAGTGCACTCATTTCTGTGGCTCTTTCCAGACTTCTCTGTAAATCAGAATCACTTGAAGATAACAAAAGATGACCAGATCCCAGATCTCTAGGAATGAACCTAGTCATCAGTATTATTTGTAATCAACTTTATTGACTTACAGTTCTATACAGTTTTACTCTGGTCCTCATATCCATTCTCCTGGTTCACAAAATCCTCCTAAAATAAATGTAGCCACTTTTATCTAAGAATCCAGAAACCGGCGCAAATAGTTGTTGCCATAGAAGACCCAAATAACTAGGGCTTCTTGTTGTCAATATGCAGTCTCTCCCAAAGTCAACAGAACTTATATTCTTTCTGGTATGTCTCCAAAGAAACATTTAGGATATTTCTGACCTCTATAAAAAATAAGTAATCTCTAAACTTAAATTAGACATGACAAAGCCATTGACCGTCATTGCAGTTTTTCCCTTAATTCACTTCACCTGTGTATTTTCCAAATTTGAAACTGACAAGGGTCAGGATCTAGGTTCCTTTTTTTTAAATGAGAATGTAAATCCATATTAGAGTTGTAGCAATTTTACTGTTAAACTTCAGGATCAGAAGACAACCCTAATCTCTTCTCCTTTCCTTGCAGACAAAGACTTTTGGATAGAGAACTTTAAAATAACCCAAGTTCAGTGCTCTCTCTCTCTCTCTCTTTAAGATATATTTATTTATTTTAGAAAGAACGTACACATGCAAACAGGGGGAGGGGCAATGGGAGAGAGAAAATCCTAGGCAGACTCCCCGCTGAGCACAGAGTCTGATGCAGGGCTGTAACCCAGGACCCTGAGATCATGACCTCAGCTGAAACCAAGAGTCTGATGCTTAACTGACTGAGCCACCCAGGCACCCCCAATGCTCTCTACTTTTGATTAATCTGTGTTCTTGCTTGTGTACTTCGCTTAGAGATATTCTGTATTCTGCTTTTGTGTAGTTTTTCTGAGAATGCATTGGCTCCTCTAGTCATCAGTTGGCTCCCAAGGTAATTCTCAATAGACAAAAATCATATCCCTTTCTAACCACATACAGAATATAAGTGTTGTCTACCATATGGCATGACTGGGCACAAAGTGGTTGCATTCAAGACTGGAATGCCTGAAAAGTGAAATCCTGTGATTGCACAAATTGTGTGATCTGGTAATTTTATTAAGATTGCTGGATGATACCTCTATTTTATTTGTGAGTATTGAATTTAATAGGCATTTGCTCTATCATAGTTAATCCATGGCTTTTGTCCCTTTTTGGATATTGGAAGTTGCATGAACAGAGACCTAAATTCCCAGAACCTGTCAAACTAGACCAAGGGCCTGGGGTGGGAGTGGGGATGCAGAGGCAGGGACGGCAGTGGTGATAGTGGTGGCAGCAGCAGGAGCCCTGCAGTGTTGGGACACAGTTTTTTGTGGCAGTGAGAGTGATCCTTTATACTAAGGGAGAAAAACACTAAGCATATTTTAAGTTTCTGTTATTTGGGTTCTCAGAGGTGGCAGTTATTCTAATTTGATAATCTGAAAATGACCATTATAGTATGTTATATGCAAGACAAATGTTGACGTTTTCTTCTTTTCAGAGCCTTGCAAAGGACCATCGCATGAAACTTATGCAACAACAACAGGAAGTGGCTGGACTTTCTAAACAATTGGAACATGTCATGCATTTTTCTAAATGGGCAGTTTCCAGTGGCAGCAGTACAGCGTTACTTTATAGCAAGCGACTGGTAAGATAGACTGAGTAATGCATTTAACATACCATCAAACCACAGAGAGACAGTGGAGGTATTGGAATACTTGAAATTCAGAAATGTTCATTAGTCTGTTTGTACTGCATTGCCCTTTACCTATTTCTAATTTTTTACCTATTTCTAATTTTAATTGGTCAAAATATTTTGGTTTTTAAAAATATATTTAACTGCCATGGTTTAGGTATAACTTCAATTTTAATCTACCATTGTCATTCCTGTTTTATTCTTTTCTAGGTTTTCTCTGAGTGGCTGTTGAACTTAATACTAAAAATAATGATAACAGTAAATATTTCCTGATCACCTATAGTGTGCCAGACACTAATTCTAAACATTTTCCACGTACTATTTCACTTAAACTTATGCATCATTTTGAGGGGTGGGGGGTATTGTTTGTTTGAAGTTTTTACTTAAATTCTAGTTAGTTAACATACAGCGTAATACTGGTTTCAGGAGTAGAATTTAGTGATTCCTCACTTATATACAACACCCAGTGCTCATCAGAACAAGTGCCCTCCTTAATCCCCATCACCCATTTAGCCTGTCCCCTGCCCACCTCCCTCCCATCCACCCTCAGTTTGTTCTCTATAATTAAGAATCTCTTAAGGGTTGCCTCCCCCTTCCCCTATGTTCATCTGTTTTGTTTCTTAAATTCTTAAATTCTACATGAGTGAAATCATATGGTATTGTCTTTCTCTGACTTGTTTCACTTAGCATTATACTCTCTAGCTCCATCCATGTCATTGCAAATGGCAAGATTGCATTCTTTTTGATGTCTGGGTAATATTCCATTGTGTAATATATGCACCACATCTTTATCCATTCATCAGTCAATGGACATTTGGGCTCTTTCCGTAATTTGGCTATTGTTGATAATGCTGCTATAAACATGTGCCCCTTTGAGTCAGCGTTTTTGTATCCTTTGCACTACCTAGTAGTGCAATTGCTGGGTCATTTTTTATAGCTAGGGGCACCTGGGTGGCGCATTCAGTTAAGCTTCTGACTCTTGGTTTCGGCTTAGGTTGTGGTCTCAGGGTCGCGAGGTCAAGGCTGCAAATAAATCTTAAAAAAAAAAAAAAAGACTAGGTACACCATCCATCCTTACTGTATGGATGATGAAACCAAGGCACAGAGTTAAGTCACATGCCTAAGGTTACAAAGTTAAGAGGTATATAACCAGAATTCTATCTTGGACACCTGAGCTTAGAGGCTGTGTTTCTCTTGTCGACAGTACATTATTTACTCTGGCATCCATCTATGGTACTGTGTATTTCAACCCCATTTGCTACAGAAGAGTGGCTGTGTTATTAGATGAACAATTTTGATAGTAATCTATAAGCTTGCTACTGAAGATATTCAGTCACTGCATACTACTAATCACCCAAGGATTCTGGTTTAATAGTTGTGGAGTGGAGCCAGAGTCTGTATTTCTTACAAGCTCCTGGGAGATGCTAATGCCACGGGTCTGTCAACTATGCCTTTAGTAGCAAGGATCTTGAAGATATTTAGCCACTAGAAGTCGAACCATATAAACATTCTGAAAAATTCCCGCCTTACCTTCATTTTATTAAGGATCCCACAGAGAATTATCCTTTGAAATCAAATTAGGACATCCAAATCAGCTTCCTGTTCACCTATTCCATTTCTGGAATCAGGTGGCAGAATTTTTCTGTAACCATTTTGAAATAAGGAAATGTACTTCTGGATAAACGTCTATAAACTAGGTTCAAACATTGAGTTCAAGACTTATTAAAAAACTGATTTTTAACTCTTTCTAAAACTATTCCTAATCATGCATTGTATTTACTCTTAGAATTTTTTTCTTTCATAATATTCAATGATACACTCTTTCTTGAGTCTTCTTTTTTAAACTGCTTTATTGATGTATGAAAAACAGTTTCTATATAGTACATATCTTCTCTGTTTTCCTGAATATTTTTCTGAAAGTGAAACCGAAAAAGAAGAAAAGTAGAAAATGAGAGAATTGTCTTTTTTCAATTATGAATGAAAAATTAGGAATATTGAATATTGTTATTACAGATGTGTAAGAAGACATTCATACAGTCAGATAGTCAATCTCTTCTGTTTAAAAATTTCTCTGATTTTATTCTATGATTTTGTTTACAATTATAATAAGAGAAAACAATAAAAATAGAAGATGGGGTTACTTAATTTGCACAATGATTTCTTGACGGGGGGGGAGATTGTTTTATTTTACATGTAGGAGAAAATGGGTTCAGCACATTATAAGGAATCAATTATAAGGAACCAATACCCAATTGACTAAATCATTTTTTTCTAATTTTTAAAAGCCTATGGAACCCAAGTGGGCCTTAGGGCATTACCAGTAGCCAATGTAGTTGATAAAATAATTTGCCTATAATGCATACAGAGCTGAGGCTCATGATTATTTGTAAACACTTATAAGGGTTTCCACCCTCGAAAAATTTGAAATTTGCTGTATTCTACAGCTCTGTTCTTCATAGTTCTTATGCTTGGTACATATAGCCATGTTTACTCAGGTTATCCTTTAAATGATGGCTTTTATGTGCTTAAAAAAAAAAGAAGAAATGCCTTGCAGGTCTGAAATTTCAAGCTTGGCTTGCAATTCTCAGTTCATCTTTTTGCTGTGGGAATTATGGTCAATAAAAAACAAAACCCAATGCAACAGTGGAATCTTTTCAGAAGTCCAGTTTTAAATATATTTTGAAACATTTTCACAGTATTTCCTCAGGATTCTTCCGTCAACCTGTTAACATTGAGTTTATCCTTATATAATTTAGAAGGAGAACAAGAAATACTGACAGAAGAAAGACCAGGAGAGTAAAGCACTATCATTCTTTTTACTAGCAGTAAATATTTCTATAATAATAGCAGTTGGGAAACTCTTTAAGTTATAAGTAGTAAAAAGGAATTCTACAATCTCTTTTCTCCTTTTTCCTCTCCTCCAATCTAATGACTCTTTGAAGACCTTTATGTTTTTCTGAATGTCTCATTGCCAACACCTTGCTTCTAATCCTTGGGGCTCACAGTATATGATGCTCTCTTGCCTGGGTACTGGTAGATTTCTTAGAATGCCTCTTCTTTCTCCTGAATAACTAATGTTCATCTTTTTAGAGACTACCAGCTTCAGTTTAGGTTTGTCTTCCTTTCTTCTTGGCAGCCTTTCATGACCAAGACTGGATTGAATTTCTCTTCTCTCTGTTTGCAAATCCTTTGTGCATATGTCTATCATACTATTACTGATTTTTATCTACTATTATATTTGCGTATGTTTCTATGACTCTCATTAGATTTTATACTTCTTAAAGGTAGGAATTTTATGTTAATCACTGCTTGATGTATAGGAATGAAACAAAAGATTGATGGTGAAAAAATGGCAGATATAACATCTTCTGTCAGAAACTCTCTGCATGTTAATTTTTACGGGATTGGAAATTCAGATACTTAATTTCTTCTTTAACTTAAATAGAAAGGAGATAATATACAGCAGTGCTATCTTGAAAGCTGTTTTGATGTCTTTTATATTTTAAAAAGGTTTTTTCATCTTTTGCTTTTTGAACAGTAGCTAAGTTTTCAGTGTGAAACCTGAGTACATTTAAGTTCAGATATATCTGAAAGGATTAACAACTATATTTTATGAACCATTGGGGCGCCTGGGTGGCTCAGTCAGTTAAATGTCTGCCTTTGGCTCAGGTCATGATCCCATGGTCCTGGGATCGAGCCCCGCTTCAGGCTCCTTGCTCAGCAGGGAGCCTACTTCTCCCTCTCCCTCTGCCTGCCACTCCCCGTGCTTCTGCTCTTTCTCTCTCTCAAATAAGTAAATAAAATCTTAAAAAAAAAAAAAAAACACCAAATATATTAATGAACCATTATCATCTACACCAGCCAGGCTTTATGGCTTTTCAGAATTATCTAAAACATGTATCAGGAGATTTGACAAGGTTTACATTTTAGATGGGTAATAAAATAATTTGACGGTAAGAGAGCTCTTACATCTTGACAGCAAAATACATCAGGAAAAAAAAATGTTACTTAATGAATAGTTTGCCCAAGTTTGATATTACTTTTAGACCTTGGCACAACTTAATTAGCAGATAGTAGCTATCAGAGTTGTAAATAAATGTGTCTTTTATTTTCTCAATAGCAAAAGAAGGGATTTATAGTGTAGTTAGTACCGGAAGGAGGGAAAGGTATGTCCCAAGGGGTTTACCTCATAGTTCCCTTTATTTAGAGTTGATTTTCTTTTAAGAAAGTGCTCACATTTCTGATTTTAACCATTTTTTCTGCATAAATGATAAAGAAGGGAAAAGTTTATGTCACAGTATAAATCAGTAACTGTAGAATAGTAGATATAAAGAAGCATATTTGCTCACTATCGTAGAGGTAATTAAGGAGTGATCAGAGTATACTAATCCAGTGAGTAGAGAATTGATGGAACAGGATTTCAGTGTAATCCTAGAATACCTCTTTACAAAATACTAATCAGTTACAAAGGGGGAAATCCAGTGAATTTAAGGTGGAGAAACTGGGCAGCAAAATTGCCAGGTGATAAGGATTTGTATCAGCAGTTGTGGGACAGATTGACATCCTGAGCTTCCTGATCCGATGCACTAAGAAATGCACATTATCATTTATGTGGGATTCCTGACAAGAATGCTTTACTAAGTCTGATCAGGAGGAACTACACTCAGACCCATGTTGAAGGTCATCTTGCAGAATATAAGACCCGAACTCTTCAAAGCCATCAAGGACATAAATGACGGGGAAAGACCAACGAACTGCAGAGAAGTGACAACTAAATGCAACCTGTATTCCTTGATAGCATTCTGGGAAGTGACCCTGTTAGGAGAGTTACCATTTGAATGAGGCCTTTGGATTGGATTATAGTGTTGTGACAAACCTGCTTTTGGAATTTGGAACTTGCTGCTTATGTTAAGAGGATCTATGTTTTAAGTTATACTCCCTGGAGTGTTTGGGGTAGACAGAACCTCATGTCTGCAACTTGCTGTCAAAAGGTTCAGAAAAAGACAAGTAATAATAGTGCAGAAGCAGTTGGGCGGGCACTCGAAGAAATGTGCTAATACATTAACAGTTGGGAAATCTGGGTGAAGAGTTCTTTTCAGTTTTCAACAATTTTAAAATTATTTCAAAATGATTAAATTTTTGGAAATGGTAAAACATGCGTGTATTTATGAAGGGAAATTCTTGGAATAATTATTTTGGTTAGCATTTTTACAGTGAGAACTGTTAGAGGATATAAAAAATTAAAGGCAGGAAAAACTTAGGGAGAAGAGCATTGTGTTGCGTGCTGTTTGCTACACACTGTGCCATGTATTCCACACAGTCCCAAAATAAGTTCGTGCTTTTTTACTCAGAATTTAGTATAGCTGTTGGACATAATTTAGCAACTGAAACAAATGTATTCAACACTTACTTACTGAATACCTGCTACATATCAGGCAGCATTCTAAGCACTGGGAGAACAGAAAACAAAATAAAATCTTTGCCCTCAAGGAATTGCATTTTAGTGAAGAGAGACAGTGCTGAAATAAATAAAATATGTATACTGCTACATGGTGTTCAGTGCTCTAGAGAAAGGTAAATTAAGGAAAGGAGTCTGGGAACATTGGGGTGGGGATTGTAGTTTTAGGTATGTTAAGTCTATCCAAAGAGGGTGATATTTGAGCAAATACTGATGGAAATGAGGAAGCAAGCCCTGTAGGAAGTAAATACTCAAGGGAAGTAAATTCTGGCAGAGCACACAGCAAGTGCAAATATAGAGGTGGAAGTTTTTGTGATATGGATACAAGGAGGCCTGAGGGGCTGGAACAGAGTGAAGGAGCAGAAAGTAGTACGAGTAAGGTCAGAGAAGTAATAGAAAGTCAAATAGCACAAGCGTTGTAGTTCATTATGAGGACGTTCGTTTTTAATCTGAGTAAGATGGGCAACCATTAGAGAGAGGGACTTGAGAAGGACAGAATATGATTTATATTTTAACAGTCACTGTGGCTATTTAGAGTAGATTATAGGTAGTTGAAGGCAAGAGAGAAGTAAGGGAGACCAGTTGAATCTTACTGCAGCAAGGTGGCTTTTCCAAGGTGGTAACAGGAGAATTAATAGAGTTGATGGGAAAACTGGTAGGGTTATCCATGTCTTTTAAGGATAGGACAAGTAGGATTTGCTGACAGGTTGAATGTAGGGCTTGAGAAATAGAAAGGAACCAGGGACTTAACTCAGCAGTAGGAAAATAATAATGGAGATGGAGATTATAGGACAAAAAGACTTGAAGAGAAAGATCAGAAGTTCCCTTTTAGACATACTAAATTTGAGGTGCCTGTCAGACAACCAGGTGGAGATGTTGACTAAGAAGTTTGAAATGCAAGTTCAAAAGAGAGATCCAGACTTGGGATACAGATTAAGAAGTCATTTAAACTATGAGACTATATGAGATCACTAAAACTATGTGGGAATAGGAGAAAAGAGGGCAGTTGCAAGACAAAGAACCAACACTGGAGGCTGTGATGGTGCACTGGAACCCAAACCTATTCTCAGTGGCCCCAAAAAGTAACAGCTGCTAAAATAAAGGCAAAACCATGAGAGTATAGTATGCTGAAAGCCAAGTGAAGGAAATGGTTTCAGAAAAGAATGGGAGGAGGGGAATGGGGCAGTAAAAATAGATGAGTTTTTTTTAAGAGTTTGCTGTTAAAAAGCAGAAAAATGGGGCAGTGGATGGTAGGAGGAAAGGAGCCAAGAGTTTTGTTTTTAGCTGGGAAAAGTTAAAGCATGTTTATATGTTGATAAGAGTGATCCAGTAAAATGGAAGCCTAGGTGATACAGGAGAGGGAAGAAAATTGCTGAGTAGTGTCCGTAAGTAGGCAAGAAAGGTTGGGTACTGTTGCACAAGTGGAAGGACTGACTTTAGAAGCATGGCCATTTCGGGGCACCTGATGGCTCAGTCATTTAAGCTTATGGCTTGATTTCAGCTCAGGTCATGATCTCAGGGTCCTGGGATCAAGCCCCATGTCAGGCTCCAAGCTTCTTGGGGGAGTTTGCTTGAGATTCTCTACACCCCACCCCATCCCCTGACCCCAGCTCCGTGTGTGCGCTCTCTCACACTCGCTCTCTCCGTCTTTCTCAAATAAATAAAATCTAAAAAAAAAAAAAAGAAAAGAAAAAAGAAACATGGCCATTTAATCCATTGTAATAGGAGGGAACACTAATACAAGTGGTGAGAATTTGTAGAAGGACCCTGATTGTTCCTGCTTTCTCAGTAAAATTATAAGCAAAATCATCAGCTGAGATTGAGAATGGGAGAGGAAGGAGAGCTAGAGATTTGAGAAGAAAATTCGAATAGTCATTTAAGAGAGTAGGGAAATAAAGTACCAGAAAAATGTCATGATAGCCAGTCAACCTTAGGGGCCTACTTGAAGTAAATTGTCATGTGTTTATTTGTCCAGTTATATCTGCAGAGGCAAAAGTTGGGTTTAACCAGGGTTGTTTTATTTTGTTGGGGGAAAGGTTGAGAGGGAAGGGAGTATGTGAGAGAAAGAGGTATCAAGGGTATATGCAACGTGATTATGGTGATTGACCCTGGGATTTCAGCGGGGTAAGGTTACTGGTGAGGTGAGATCAAAGGACAGGGAAAAATTCTAAGAGCACTTATAGGGCCTTAAGGTTTATTGGATTATTGGTACTTGGGCACTAGAGAGAGGTGGAAAGAAGGATCAGCTGGTTGGATATTAAAATCATCCAAGATTTACGACAAAAGTAATGTTAGAGATGGTGATAATGAGCCAGGAACTAAATTCTTCAAGGACTGAGGGAGAATGACCAAGTATTCACTGAGGACAACTTCCACAGTGGGGGAGGAGGTGGGTGGTATTGTGTGATGACATGAGATTGAAAACATAGGAGCAAGGAGAACCATCCCTAGCAGGCCAACTTATGGGCTGAGATTAATTTGTACTTTCCATAACTCATTAGCCCCCTAGTCTAAATTTTGAATCCTTCTTTAAAAGAGTAAGTAAAATAAATAAAAGAGCAAATGTGTTAAAATTTATTTTACAAATATTTAGTTGGTGCTTCCCTGAAGTTTTAGTAATTCAAAAAACTGACTTTAACGAACCTATCACTTTAAGATATTTTTCAGTTTTGTGTTCAGTAGTATAGCTAATTGAATTATATCTCAAAACTTTTAACATGTTAAAAAAAAACTTATCCACGTTTATAACTTAGATATGATTACTTATTTTGTGTTAGCATACATACCAGAGACCATTTTTTGTGTATTTACTGGGAACTTAATAAATTATTTGCTTGATTAAAGACACCAATGTTTAGTTGTCTCTCCTTTCTTCTAGATTACATACCGGTTACGGCACCTTCTTCGAGCAAGGTGTGATGCTTCCCCAGTGACCAACAATACCATCCAGTTTCACTGTGATCCTAGTTTCTGGGCTCAAAATATTATCAATTTAGGTAGGCCCTTATGTCCGTTTTCTCAAAGTGCCATTTGTTTCTAGAACTCTTCATGATTATGATATGTTATTGAAAATGTATTCCCTTCCACCCCCGAAGTGTTTTTATTACCTTGTTTTGAAGACATGGAATTTTTGCCAGTATTTTATTGTTATGTATATATGTGTGACGCATGCATGAGTACAAGTACACATGTAAATAAATGGATATGAACATCCTTTATATTGACTCACAGGGTATCTAGACTTTGGGATTTAGAAGTTCTTTTTTCCGTAGAATCTTGTTTCTATTGTTAACTATAGGTTTATCAGAATGGGGTAATAAAACTTTTGACTCATGACTGCCATTGATACAGGATTTTTGATATTTGGAATGTTTTCTGATAAAATAGTATTTCTCCTATTGGCTTACTTACTTTTTATACCCAGTCATGAAGCACCTAAGGGTTCATTTGCTTGATCTTGCTAGGGGAGACTTCTCATTTTTTTATTCTGCCTTTTATGTAATAACTACATATTTTTAAACTTACAAATTAGAGTGTAACATGCACACAGAAAAGTGCCCCAGTTTTAAGTATTAGAGCCCACTGAATTGTCACAAAGGGAGACTATCATTTTGGCAAGATTAGAAGCTCAAATATCTTTGCAGGCAGTTCAGCAGAAAATTATTCCTTTAGCTTCCCTACAGTATTTGCTAGTAGAAAAAGTCTTCCCTTTTTGCCTCTTCATTTCTCACAGGGAATCTATAGAAGTAGAAATGTAAGAATTCCCTATACATTCTTCATCAACCACCAACGCAGTCCCTTTGATGACAGTTTTTGGTCTCATTGACTGTGTTTCAAAATCATCAAAGATGGTTGCTCTCCTTCCCTAGGCTAGATTCTGGGTAGGAAAGGAAGAAATGGCTGGAAAGGGAGAGAGCCAGTGCTGTCATAATATACCAAGAAAGGAAGCAATAAGCTTACACAAATCTTATCCATACAACAGAAGAACAAAAAGGATGGTGATAAGGTGACCCCTGTGGCTCAGTTTCAAAGTGCATGCAGCAACGTATTTATTGATAGGTAGCAGACATCTGGAATCACACACAGTCTCACCTATATTACTAAAAAGAAGCATCTTAATACAAAGTGTGTTTATAAGTAACTCTTACCCTGTGTGAACCACCACACAGTCAGCTCTACAGAGTACCTATCCACATAATATATCATATACGGAAATATATGTACTTATAAGCATATTGCTTATACTATAAAACCACATGATGTAGACATAGGTAAAATTAAGAATATGTGTGTAACTATAACACATAAGTGGATATAGTTTTAGATAAATCTGTATCAGCAAAAACAAAATAAAAACAGCATCCCTATTTGTGAAGTTTGTGAAAATCCTATAATAAAATTAAACCGTATCCTTTACTGTAAGTCTTCTCAGAGCTATCATGTACAGCTGTGTAAATTGTCATTTACAATGAGATTTGCATTTTAAATATTCTAAGAAGGAGACAAGTTTCCCAAACTTGTTTATCCATGGCTTCTGAGAAATAGAAGAGTGTGAGGGAAAAATATTGATATAGATGAACATTCACTTAATGTCTTGGTGAGTTTGGGTAAGTTGTTCAATCTCTCTGAACCCTTAGATCCCTTATCTATAAAAAGGACTTATGGATATACATAGACTTGATATCATATTGCCTAACATACAATGAGTATTTAATCAATGATAACCATATTTTTTTTTAGGATGTTTATGCTTAGTAAATCAGAAACATTTGAGTCTCTACTGTTGAGGTCAAGCTTTGCCTTGTGCTTTAATCAGACCTATTCAGAGGCACGCTTAAATTCTAAAAGTGTAACTGTAAGCCAGAGTATTGTCTGTCAGAGAACTGATGTATTATGCACTGTTGAAGACATAAGGATTTGAGAGATTACAAATTGCTCATACTAAAGAATCAGAAATATATTGTGGAGTTTTAGAACCAATGTCAGGTTTGCCTGTTTTGTTTTGATAAACGACTGCAGTTAAGACATAGTATGAGGCTCCTTGAGCACACTACAAGGCCTCCCTTTGTCAACTACATGTCTGTTTGTGGCCGGTTTTCTTCAGGTATTTCAACCCAAACAATATATAATGACAGATAGTGCAAAAACAGATAGGAGAGTTCAACTTTTAGGCGAGACATGTTAAAGAGATTTTTAAAAATACTAAAACAGTCACTAATATTTTTGAAAAGTTATTTTTCATAAAAATGTTATTATAGGTCTGTTATTTTTAAATGAATTAATAATAAGTAAAAAATGTTTTTAATGGTTTCTAATATGGTAAAATTTGATAGCTAGAACTTACATAAGCAAAAGCTCTTTGGGGCCTTCTATTTTTAAGAGTGTAAACTGTTTCTGAGACCAAAAAATTTCTTGGCAATTTGGAGTTCAGCAAAAATAGCCTTACAAAATACGGTATTTCACTATCAGAAAAACTTGAGAACTCAACTTTTTCTCTTTGATTAGGTTCTTTAGTAATTGAAGATAAAGAGAGTCAGCCACAAATGCCTAAGCAGAATCCTGTCGTGGAACAGAATTCACAGCCACCAGGTGGTTTATCTTCAAACCAGTTATCCAAGTTTCCAACACAGATCAGCCTAGCTCAGTTACGACTCCAGCATATGCAGCAACAGGTAATGGCTCAGAGGCAACAGGTGCAACGGAGGCCAGCACCTGTGGGTTTACCAAACCCTAGAATGCAGGGGCCCATCCAGCAACCTTCCATCTCTCATCAGGTAAATTTGGAAGCAGGCCTGTCCTAACTTAGATAATTATAGTACAATTGTATTCAGCATCTCTTAAGATAACCAAGACATCTGTCATCTATGATCTGAATATATGAATCTATAAAACTTTATCAAAAGTATCCCTGAGTTAACTCCTAGTTTTTAGTCCTTCACAAAAAGAAATTAATGGTTTATTGAGCTGGTACAACTATTTTCATATACTCTTTGTTGTCTTCAAATTATAACCGAGGATAAATCGTTGCATTCCTAAACAACCCATGCCTATGGCTGATGGTAAAGTTGTGTATCTGTAACTCATCATTCCTGTGTTAGTGCTTCAGAATGATTCGTTCTTCAGTTATCTGGTCTTTGTGGGGAGGCACTGTTGAGGAAAACCACCGCACGTCTTAGAAATTAGGGTAAAACGAAATAGGAAAGGGTTGGGGAGTGGTTCACTAGAAATCTCCCTTCTTCAGACTCTATTTCTGAGCAGGTATTCCATGAACCATTCTTATTTTTACTAGGTATGAAGTACTCCATTTACTTCTAATCTGATTTTTGAAGATAAGTTTATATGTTCTGTTAAGGAGTTTCACCATCCTACTCAAGTTAGATCTGGGCATACTTACTAAAAATTTACTCAGGAATGTAAAGTCTTAGTAATTCATACAAATTGTTATTTATTAATTTATACTCTTCCTATTTCTGAGAAGGATTTGAAGTGGTATACTTCAAATGGATTGACATGAATGAAATGAAACAGGGTTTAATAAGAATCAAAGTGTGCAGAACTAGGCTAAGAATTCTTTTTACTTGAGAACAAGACTTAGAGCAGAATTTTTTTCTCAACCAAAGAAAACAAGAAACAGATATAATATCTATATTATTTGGTAAAAAGGAAACATGCCAGTTAATTAGGGAAGAAACGTTTTACTAGTATTTTTCTAGCACTAAGAGGAATGTATAATGTGGTTCTTTATGAAAAAGTAATTAAATGGCATAATAGTATTTTTTGTAGCAAATTTACAAAATGTGGAATTGGTCTTCATAGGGCTCTTACTTCAACCCTGAATAAAGTTATGGACATGGGTAGATCCTGATTTTGTCAAGTTGCTTCTGTGAAGACCTAAAGCAATTTATTTCAGGCTTATGGTTTTGTAGAATTTGATTAAGAAGGCATGTCAAATCCAGGGGAATATTAATACACCCTATAGATTATTCCTCTAGAACTTTGTTTTAACTCATGTTTTCACAGGAAGTAATTAATAAAGAATTTAAGAGGTCTTTGGTGAGTGTTCCATGGCAAAAGACTTGTACACTTTAGATACCAGGAGCACAACTGACAGAGTTGAAATTTTAAGAAAATTGAGGAATAATTTTGTCATTACCTCTGCAGACTGATATTCTGCAGGTAGACTTCAAAGAGTACCAAAATATTTCTAAAGATAAATTTAAAAAGAAAAGAGAGTTGAGTGCCTAGTACTAAGCATTTGCATGATTAATATTTAAGTGTCTGGGAGATAGAAAAGTGATTTTTATTTAAGTTTATTAATGTGAAAAAGATAAATTCATTATTTGTGTTAATTGCCATTTCACTAAGAAATAAGGAACTGAGGCAGTTAGTAGATTCTATGTGACTTGGTCCCTCTATCATTGTTATTTATAAGCAGTGACAAAGAAAATGATCTCTGAGCCTTTGGTCTACTTATCTCAGAAATTTGCTTTTGATCTTATTTTTCCTCTCTAGGGTTTACTGCTGTATAATCTATATAATACACAGTCTGTATTATGAAACCTATTTTTCCCTCTTAGAAATAAAGTAATTTTCACATCTTTTGGTCATTTCCTCACACAGTATTGTTTTTCTACTACTTTCAGTGACTCCTGAATCTTCTTTCATACTCATTTTTATTTTTATCTCTCATTTTTATGTGTTCTCTGCCAAATACTCATACATTTTTCACTCGTCAATTTGTCCTCCTCCACAAGCTTTTACACTGCTCTGCCTAGCTGTGTACTTAGTTTCCTACCAGTTTATTTACATGTAAGTGTGGGAAGGTGTCTGTCTATAAGGAGGCTGTGTGTGCCTCTGGCTTTGTGGGTATGCTCAAATCATACTCTACATCTGTCCATAGGACACAGTTAAATTTAATTGCTTACATGAGAGTCCCTTATTTCTTCTTCCTCTGAATATTAACCATGTAATCTGCGTGGTTAAAGAGTTGTGTGGTGCAAAGGTAGGATACAGAACTAAGTAATACAAACCTGATAGACTGTGCCTCTGTTTATTCAGCACTATGCAGTCTACTCCAGTGGACAGGTTGCAGTTTGTTAGAGAGCACTGTCACCTGTGTTGTTTTATACATAATTCATAGCAGCGGTTCTCACTCCTGGGTCAGATTTACTGCTGTGGAGATACTCTTGTACATATGTGTACATTAATTTTCCTGAACAGTGGATGGATGTTAGGACATCCACTATCCTTCATGGTTATTATGCACAGCTGGGGACTACTGACCTAGAATACAATCAAAACCTGAAATCATAAAGGTACTTAGAGTGAGGGTGAGGATAATGATGTTTATATGTCAGTTTGCTTAAGTGCTCAATTATTTCTCTGTTCTCTTTTTTCCGTCTGTATCTTCCTTGCAAATTAGTTGATTCCATTTAATTAAAGTAGCACTGGTTTTGCTTTTTCTCTTATGCTCATAACTAGTTCCTAGTCTTATTCTTCAAAGTTGCCTTCCCTGCTAACACAATCAAGTATAACAATTTAGGAGAGGGGAAAAAAAGCCCCTCACGTCTTATCAAACTCTGAGCTCCTTGATGGCAGGGTTGACATCCATTCCGACACCGATTTCTCAGAGTACGTTATTCTAGCATCAAGTGTCACTTCTTGACTTTATCAGTGTATAAATCTCAGTCTGGGTGGGGCTGTGAGTGTGGTAGCAAAGGGCTAATGTAAGTTCCTTTATTCTCTCTTAAAGACCGTTTTGGATGATTTCCACACTTTTTAAAAAGGTATCGCTTAGATAAATTTAGAAGTTTTTCACTATTTCCACTGTAATTCCCCAACTGTTTTCTGTTTGTGTTTCTCTGATACAAAACCCTTCAAATCACAAAACTTCAAAAATCAAAGAGAATTGCTATGGCTTCAGGCTTATGCGTCCATACAGTTATGACATTTCCTCTAATATTTTTCTCTTCTGCACCCACAGAATTTCCCTTGGTCTTGAAACAGTATCTAAATCTATTTTTCATTGGGTCCATAATTGCTGGCCCCTCTCGAGAGTTACTGAGGGTGAACCCAGTGCCAACTAATTTGTAAGAGAGGGGAAAGAGAAGCATTTACCCAGGAAAAGAAAGTAAATTCCACAAATGAGAAAGGAAAAGCAAAAATAGAGGGCAGGCCTCCCTTTTATAGCTGTCTTCCTTCAGAGGACCAAAAGTTAAGGTGCTGTTACTTCAGCCCTACAAATTTCACATTTGTCCCCTTGTGAATATGGAAGTTAATACTCCCCTTTCTGAGAAGTTCTAATCATATACAGTTTAGAGAGCTAAAAATAAGTACTTGCTTTACAATAAGTTGCCAACCATAGAATTGGTTCACCACGAGACTGCGACTGGCATATAGGGTTACCTTTTTTTAGAACATTGGTCTCAATTTCCACGGCTAGCATTTATGCACAAAGAGGGTTTGCCTTCCCAGCCCTTGCCCTATCATGTAACCCACCAATGTTGTCCTTGAAGAGTTTCCATTTGAAATCTATTTTTCTTTAGGGAAATTCATCCTCTTAGCTCTAATGAGTACCTTAATCCGCCCCCAGCTACACCCAGCAGGTGTTTTGGTGATGACATGGCAGAGTAGGTTTGGATTAAAGATCTAGTGCTGCCTTTTACTAGCTGTGTGACCTTTTTCAAGTTCTAAGCTTTCTAATGTTCAGTGTCCTCATTTGTGAAATGAGGGGAAGGTAATAATGAAGTAACACATGTAAAATGCTAATCATAATGCCTGGCATTTGGTTTGACCTCAGTAAGATCTAAAACTCATTAATTTTTAAATGTTATTAATAACAACTGTTTTCCTTATTCGTGCTTTATTGGTTAAGAGTGCAGACCTTGGAGCCAGAGTGCTTGAGTTCAAGTTCCAGCTTCCTCTTTTATTATTTTCATTAATCTGAGGCAGGTTATTTAAATTCTCTATACCTCAGTTTCCTTTTCTGTAAAATGAACAGAATCCCTACCTCATAGTATTATTGTGAAGATTAAATGAATTAACTCATGTAAAGCCCTTAAAGCAGTACCTGGCATGTAACAACCGCTCTGTAAATGCTAGCAATTATTATTCTACCATCACATTATTTTAGGAGATCTGAAGAGGGCAGTTCTTTGCAAAATGTAATCATCGGGGACTTCTAAGGATACCAAACACAAATTTTCCCTACTTCGTAACATGGCCTACGTCCAGTCCTTTTGTAACCTACTTAAAGTTGGAAACCCCTCTCCCAAGGCTCTTTCCTAATAAAACTTATCACATAGTTATACACATTCTGGAAGGCTGCCTCCTTCCCCCATACCCTTGTTGTAGTATTAATAAATTATTCATCTGTGACAGAGGTGGTGTCTTTCTGTGAAAGTTACAGAGTTCTCTATAATTTGTCTTACAAGAGATGATTGTCACTAAATTGGCATAATTTCTTTTTTCCAGCAACCCCCTCCACGTTTGATAAATTTTCAAAATCACAGCCCCAAACCCAATGGACCAGTTCTTCCTCCACATCCTCAACAGCTAAGATATCCACCAAATCAGAACATGCCACGACAAGCAATAAAGCCCAACCCACTACAGATGGCTTTTTTGGCTCAACAAGCTATAAAACAGGTATATATATTTACTTTCTTCAGTTTCTTGTTCTGCTTCTCTATTTTCAAATCACATTAAATTTATAGATAAAGCAATGAAGAGCCAGAGCGAGCATTTTTTTGGGGGGGGGATTTATTTATTTGAGAGAGAGAAAGTGCATGAGTGGTGGGGAGGGGCAGAGGGAGAAGGAGAGAGAATCCTCAAGCAGACTCCCTGATGAGCATGGAGCCCAACACGGGGCTCAATCCAGGACCCTGAAATCATGACAGCCGAAAGCAAGCGGTTGGGTGCTTAACTGACTGAGCCGCCCAGGCACCCCCCTTCTTTTTTTCTTTTTTTAAATAAATGTGAGTTACCAAGTTTATTATACACAGACCTAAAGAGACAAAGCTAAGAGAAAAGGTCTTGATTTGTAATTAACAAGAAAAATCAAGCCACTTATATTGATATTAGAGTGAAGTCCCAGAATAATCAGCAAGTCATAGGTATGAATTTTGGCAATACAGATAGGTATAGCTTCTAGCAGAGTGCATTAAGACAGAAGTATTCTAACAAATACAGATTATATTTCTGCAAAAGAGAACATGAATGAATCTTTAAATTGTTACAAGGAGGGGCACTTGGGTGGCTCAGTCGTTAAGCGTTGCCTTCGTCTCAGGGAGCCCTTCATCGGGCTCCCTGCCTCACGGGAAGCCCGCTTCTCCCTCTCCCACTCCCCCTGCTAGTGTTCCTGCTCTTGCTATCTCTCTCTCTGTCAAATAAATAAATAAAATCTTTAAAAAAAAAAAAAGCTGCAGGGAATGCCCCGCGGCATTCCTATAAAAAAATAAAAATAAATAAAAAATAAATTGTTACAAGGAGACTTCCTAAAAACAAACTGACAATTTTAATATGGGGTACATATATATATATATCTGATTAAGTTTAATATTTAATTATATATTAAATCTGATAAAGTTTAATATATTCTTAATGTCTTTGGGTAAAAATATTTTTTAGATATGACATTACTTTTTAACAAGTAAAAGTTCGGGGCACCTGGGTGGCTCAGTCGTTAAGCGTCTGCCTTCGGCTCAGGTCATGATCCCAGGGTCCTGGGATCAAACCCTGCATCAGGCTCCCTGTTCTACGGGAAGCTTGCCTCTCCCTCTCCCTCTCCCCACTGCTTGTGTTCCCTCTCTCACTGTCTCTCTCTCTGTCAAATAAATAAATAAAATCTTTAAAACAAAACAAAAGTTCTCTCTTTGTCTTCTCCAAGAATTCGTGTCAAATCTTTCTAGCTTAACACTTGTAGTTTGAGTTCAGTTTTCAGTTTTTTTTGCCAAAGCCAAAATAAGGAATATGATGCTATTTTCATAATTCTGTGGCATTCATTTATGAAAATTGTGTTCTAAAAAGTACACACACTGTGTGTGTGTGCGCGCATATCTATATGTGTGGTTATAATTAGTTTGGCTTTGCTGTAATATCACCAAACTAATTCTTAAATAATATTTAATAAAAATACTTTTAAATAAAAAGCATACCTTTCTCTATTTCATCGGTAGAGGGAGGGACAAGGGGCCCAAGCTATAGTTTAACCTTAAATCCTGTTTACTTTCCAAATAATTTTGTGACCTTGTACAAGTTTAATCTTTTAAATGTCATTTGCCCCAACTATACATTGAGTACCTTGCAGAGTTGTGCTGAAACTGAGTGCTAACATACACAGAAACAGCTAGCACATTCTTTGTACACAAATGTGTACTTTACCTCTTCCTCATTTATTATTTTTAATGGGTAGACACACGCTCTAAGACTGTTTTTTAAAATGTTTCCTGATCAAAAATGTAAACATGAATGAATAAATGAGCAAACTAGGAAAATATAGTCAGGAATTGGTTTTCAATTGGTTAATTTAATAAACTATAGCATATTTGCACAGGGAGAATACTTTCAGCTCTTGAGAAAATGCAGTAATCTATATGTGCTTATGTGGGAAAAACCATGTTCTAGAATTTTTGTGGGGTATTATCTCATTTTTCTGGTTGTGTATGTGTTTTATCATATATATATATATGACATGTGATATATATATATATGTATATACATCATATATATATGACCTATGTATGATATGTGTATATACATGATATATATAAATCTGGAAAGATAACACATTATCTGTAACTGTGATTATTCTGTGGGAGGGGAGGAGGATTAGGGTCCAAAGAAAAAGATGGACGGATGGATGGATGGATATGAGGGGTAGGTAGGTGGTGAAGACATTCACAGGTTTCTTTACACAATTTTTTTGGTAAAGAATATAAATTAGATTTTTCAAAATTGGAATGCTTCTGACACTATCACTCTATTTAGGGTAGTCTATATATAAACAGTGTGTTTGGAGATTTTTTTTTTCCCTTGCGTAGTCTTGAGATACCTCTTAGTTGCTTTCCTTTTCACCTATATTTTATTATGAAAAATTTCAAACACAAGTTGAAAGAGTTGTATAGGAGACAAAGTGTTCTATTTGCCTTCTCATTTATTCTTCCATATACCTATCTATTCATCCATCTATCAAGTGTTCTTATTTTTTGATAGGTTTTGAAGGAAATTGTAGAGAGCATCATGGCTCATCTCTATTACTTCTCATTCCTGATATTCTCTTAGTTACTGTAGCTTTTTTAACATAAATGACGAGTTTCCTCAGATGTTTGTTGAGGTTTATTTATCTGTTCGTATATAAGAAGTGAGTTTTAAGAAAGTCCTGAAAGCCTTGGTCTGGAGCTAATGCTTGATGATTAAGATTTCACGGTAGATTTAAGGCTACGAGGCAGATTTATTGGGAGAATTCCTAGTGTTTCCATCTTTAAGTCTTCTTAGGCTGGTCCAGTTCCCAGAGGATCTTCCTGTCCTCTGCCTAAAATGTAGTGCCTGGCTGCTCCTTGAAGCCACATGGGTAAGAGTGGTAGGAGGCCAGTGGCAGCGTGAGGGAAGCTCAGCATTCAGTGTGAGTGTGCTTTCTTCATCTTCATTTTCAGTGCACTACTTTTCTGCCTTCTGCTGAACCTGGTGCCTTTCAGTCAAATGACACTGTTTTACCTGTTTTAGAGAATAAACTTCCAGCCTTCATCTGTGGAGGTGGAGGAAGTCCATATTATCTTGGGGTAACTACAGGTAAAGTAGGAAAGGAACATGAGCTTCAGTGCTGCTTAAACAGACTCGCGACAGATTATCCTGTTTTCAGCCCCAGATTCACCTCCCGTGCTTCTAATGTCGAAGCCCTTAGGGGTTCTGCAGTCTGTGTTGACTGACTTCTCTGTTTTCCCCACTGCCAGCTTAGGTTTCAGCTTTATCAAATTGATAAGTGGTTTGCTGTTTGTCCATCTTCTTTCCGGCTTCCAAAATGGGATTTCTGTCTTCTTTCCTATGTTTTTTGAGTCAAAAGCCTTTTTAAAAAATTCCCCTTAACTGTTAACTTTAGTTTCAGGTGTCTCAGGTAGGGACAGAAGAAAATATAAGTGTTTAGCCCTCCATCTTTACCTCAGAGTTGCTGTCTCTGTGTATATTTCTTTTCCAGTATATATAAGCTTTCCAAGATGGGGTATTTTGGTTTTCTGGTGCATACTAACTGTTTTCTGGTTAAAAAAATCAGTGCTTGGGCGCCTGGGTGGCTCAGTCGGTCAAGCGTCTGCCTTTAGCTCGGGTCCTGATCCCGGGGTCCTGGGATCAAGTCCCGCGTCGGGCTCCCTGCTCCGCGGAGAACCTGCTTCTCCCTGTCCCTCTGCCTGCCTCTCTGCCTACTTGTGCGCGCGCTCTCTCTCTCTCTCTCTCTGTCAAATAGATAAATAAAATCTTTAAAAAAGAAAAATCAGTGCTTTTTATTTTACATTTTTGGATAGGATTAATGAAAATTATATATATCTGTCCATCTCCTTCCTCCCCCCCCCCGCCCCCGCCGCCTTTCAGTTCAAATTATAGTTGAATTCAAATAGCGGAATGTGTCTTCTACTTTGTTTTGTAAGAAAGGAACAGGAACTGGTTGGACGTTTCATGTTTTGGCCTGACAGACACCCTTTCTCCTGTCTTGCTGCTGTAGTGGCAGATCAGCAGTGGGCAGGCTGCCGCATCAACCGCCAACAGCACGTCCTCGACTCCTTCTAGTCCTACCATTACTAGTGCCGCAGCATATGATGCAAAGGCTTTCGGTTCACCGATGATTGATTTGAGCTCACCAGTGGGAGGTTCTTACAATCTTCCTTCTCTCCCAGATGTAAGTATACACAAAATTTATACTAAGAGTGTTTCGAAAATTTTAAGTGAACTTAGATCTGGTAAAAGGCTTGAGTTAGTCGGATTATAGGTTGTGTGTTTGGTTTTAGAAGTTATTTTCATTCTTTAGAAATACAACAGCAGAAAAAATAAAAACGCTAAGCATTTAAACATACTATAGAACATCTTTCATGGCACTGCAGTTAAAGGTGTCTGTCAATGAATGATTACCGTAATGGACTAGGGAAAGCAGGGAAGTAAGGACCTGGGCAGAGGTGCTGGAAAGTTGAGTTGCTGGAATGTGCTATATTAGAATAAGGTTGGCGGGGGAGGCTAGAATTGAAGACATCAGAAGAGGTGGAGACAAGTTTAACAATGAAAATGAAAACATCTCCTCCCAGATCATACTGGCCAGTGCGGAATTACCTCTGATTTAGTTTATATTTAAATTAAATACATGTACTTGCTGTCTTTGTCAGTATGACTTTTTAAAAAATCTTTTCCAAAGGCAGAAAATACAATATCCTATAGTCAGATCTCCAAGTATAAGTTGATACTTACTTTACCCTGTAAGGTTAGATAATTGTGACACAAACATTAAAAACTTGTAAGAAATATCTTGTCGGATTGTAAAATAATTTAATTTTCATTTAACTTGGTTTTTCAAGTTACTGAGATCATCTAATATTTCCTACTGGTTGCATCGTTAACCTTACCAGAGTTACTTAACATTTTGTAAAATAATTGCATATACTTTAAATGGGTAAAGTACATGTATTTTTCATACATAGGTGGTACATAGGAAAACTTCTTTTGTCTCACTCCTACAATTTTATTTCAGCTTTTAGGATTACCTCACAATGTAAATAACTTTTCTTACATTAAGAACCAATAGATCCAGTCACATTCCAGTATGTTTTACACTCTGAAAAGTATTGGCCAAGGTATTGCCAAAAGAATATTAACATAAATGACCCTGTGCACTTACTCCCTCCCCTAAAGAGAACCCACAGACCGTAGAATTGTCCTTCTGCTCTTTTCTCTGCAGTCCTTAGATACAGGTGACCCTTTGTCTCCCAGCCTTGCTCAACTGAAATTCTGTATCTGAGCCATAGAATAAAGAAGCTGATTTGAGTGACCATTTTCTCAATCACCTCAAAGACGGTTCATAATTAACACCATTGTAGATGGAGAGTTGAAAAGTAAATTCATCACACACAATCTGTGCCCTAGGACAGTAGGACTTAAGTCTCTTGTAGAATCCTGATTGAGAAAGGCTGGAACTATATTAAAGAATTAAACTTGAACTTTAATCACAAAGACATTTTGGGGAAATAAATGGTCTATTTAAGCATGGAAAGTATTCGCATCTAAAGAATAAAGTCTTATTCAGTAGAAATTTATCAATATTTTAGCCGAGCAATCAATTAAGAAAGAAGTGTTTCCTTTATACCTGTTATATTAAAGCAAGAATCTAGAAAGGATCCATTCTTCCTACCAAATAGTAGTAATGTACTTAAGTGAGGTTATTGTTCTAGAAATGTGTTATGTGTGGGCCTGCTTGATCTATGTAGTGCATACCATAGCACCAGTTCTCAATGTGAGCCAAAGACATGGGGGTCAGAGGCTCCACAAGGTCCTTCCTTTGTAAGGCCAGATTTTCTTCATCTTCTTCAACCAAAACCACACATCATAGGAGATTGTGTGCCGAAGCAGATATAAGAATCCAGTTGGCTGTTAGTAAGCCAGACACTAAAGAGGTTTGCTAAAATGTGAAACTGCTACTTTTCTCATCAACTTTTTTTTTTTGGCTACCTTTTGTTATTTTTAAATAAGTTAAGTATTTTTTTTGTTTCAATTTTTACGGGTGTGAATGACACATGATACTCCCTTATCCTTGCTCATAACTTCTGAACTAGTATGTCCTCAGCATATTTACTAAGATGGAACATTAAGAAGAATGAAAGCTTTTTTCAAGATTGTTTATGGGGAAAATATGCATCAGAACTTCTCAAATAGGATATTTACATATTTTTTTATTTGACAGTAATTAAACTATTAAAGTTTTCTATTAAATTTAAACTAGCTTTTAACTTGCAAAGTCAGGATGCCGTGAAATAATTTCTTTTCTTGTAAGATTGACTGTTCAAGTACTATTATGCTGGACAATATTGTGAGGAAAGATACTAGTATAGATCATGGCCAGCCAAGACCACCCTCAAACAGAACCGTCCAGTCACCAAATTCATCAGTGCCATCTCCAGGCCTTGCAGGTAAAGTGGGCTTCTTTTGATTTTGTGAGTGTTTTCCCATTTTTTACTCGACTTGTAATGACTCCCCACCCCTTTTTGTTGGATGATTAAAATGAGTCTGAGTTTTTGGCACTATTTAAAATTAGTATACTTTCAAAGTGGGAAGCAAAGGTTAAACCTCTGTACCTTTTCAGTTTCAATAAAACATAGGCATGAGAGCATTCCCAGGAGGAAATTAGCACTATACATTCTCTTTTTGGTAAGTTTGCCTGTGTTGTGGTCCCTTTTTTTGGATATGAGTTTCCTAGGGTCAAAATTTATCAGTGTCAGTCACTTCTTGGTGGTTTTGTTTGGTATTTAATTAATGTTTAAGGATTTCTAACGTACCTGCTCATTTCCTTTGAGAGAGAAGCACTCTAGTACCTACTCCCAGAGATCTTGGCAAAATAGGTGCCTTAGAACAACATAAGGAAGGAGGGGAATTTCTTAAGTCATTCACCAGTCACACAAACGTAATAAAGCAGTTATGCAATTTAAAAGGAGATGGTTATTTAAAACATAAACTTAAAATACAAACAGACTGGAAGAACACTGTTGACAAAATATGGCAGAGAAACTGTTTAATTATAAAACAAGTTTGTACAAGTAAATAAGGAAAGTACTCAGTATTGCCCAAGGACATGAGTAGATAACTCCCTGAAGAGGAAATACAAATAGCCAGTAACTTGGGGAATTCAGTCTCACTCGTGGTTATTAAAAATATCAAAACAAGATATAATTTCTAACTGTTGAAATTAGCAAAGACTTAAATAGAGAAAATACTCATTGATAAGAATTTGATGAGAGAAGTACTCTGATACATGGGTGGCGGGAATATAAGTTGATAAAACATTTCTGGAAACCATTTTTACAATATTACTAAAGCTGACATTTGTCCTTTACTGACTGTGCTAGGCATTGGATGAAGTATCTTAAATGCATTGCCTAGTAGAATATTTGTTTCAGTATCTCCATTAATTGGTCTCTGTGTGGCTTTCTTTCTTGGACTGCTTTTATATCAGTGCCTACCACTTTTTATTGTCTTCTGTAGCTTTCACTGATGCTAGTGTCCTCACTGAGATTTTACCCTGGTTACTCTAATGTGGGACATTTGACAGTGTTTGGAAACATTTTTGATTGTCACACCCTGGGTGGGAAATATAGAGGGATACTACTAACATCTAATAATTAGTAGAGGCCAGGGATGCTGCTAAACATCCTGCAATGCACAGAGAGCCCCACCCCCCCCAAAGAATTATCTGGCCTTAAATGCCAGCAGTACTGAGGTTGAGTACCCCCGCTAGTCTAAAGGAGTTAGACTTTGCTGCGAGTCCAACGACTGCTTATTGTTATATATAATTTCATTGTGTTCCAGTTTCAGTGTAGTATTAAGTGAGCACATTCAGTAGGAAATAAATACATAATTATTAATCCATTTTATGAATGTGAATGATTTCCTCTTCTTCAGGACCTGTTACTATGACTAGTGTTCACCCACCAATACGTTCACCTAGTGCCTCCAGCGTTGGGAGCCGAGGAAGGTAAACTGACTTAACCTTATTCTCTCATATATAAAATCTCTGATTCGATTTCTCTTGACAGTGCTCCAACATGCTCTTGGTAACTCAATGCATTTTGAACAACTTCCTTCATTTTTAACTTTTAAATTAAAATGTGAATAATTATATATTAATTTGATTAATTAATGGATCAAGTAAATAAAGTGCAGTTTTGTCTTTAAAGGTACAGAAATTGGGGTGGGGGGTAATATGTTGAAAATAAGAAAATACATTTGACTTTAGCCTAATAGCAAGGAAAATTTAAATGAAGGTAGGTATCACATACTGTACTATATAGGAATATGTACAAATACAAGCTCAGTGGGGAAAGAAACAATAACTTTATGCTAACTTCAGTGTCCTCTGACTTTTTTAATGGCCAAACATTAATTCTGCCTTAAAATAAATAAACTCATAGTAGTTGAAATTCTATCTTAGCTTACTGCTTTACTCGTCTATTTCTTACACTTGCAGATTTCTCCTAGATAATGAACCTAGTTCTTAACTTGCCTAATCATATGAAAGAAGCATTCTCACAACAAATGTTGGAGAGGTTGTGGAGAAAGGGGAGCGCTCTTATGCTGTTGGTGGGAATGCAAGTTGGTACAACCACTTTGGAAAACAGTGTGGAGGTTCCTTAAAAATTTTAAAATAGAGCTACCCTATGACCCAGCAATTGCACTACTGGGTATTTACCCCAAAGACACAGATGTAGTGAAAAGAAGGGCCATGTGCACCCCAGTGTTCATAGCAGCAATGTCTGCAATAACCAAACTGTGGAAAGAGCTGAGATGCCCTTCAACAGACGAATGCATAAAGAAGATGTGGTCCATATAGACAACGGAATATTACTCGGCCATCAGGAAGGACGAATACCCAACTTTTACATCAACGTGGATGGGACTGGAGATTATGCTAAGTGAAATAAGTCAAGCAGAGAAAGTCAATTATCATACAGTTTCACTTATTTGTGAACATAAGGAATAGCACGGAGGACATTAGGAGAAGGAAGGGAAAAATGAAGGGGGGGAATCGGAGGGAGAGGTGAACCATGAGAGACTATGGACTCTGAGAAACAAACAGGGTTTTGAAGGGGGGGGGATGGGTTAGCCTGGTGATGGGTATTGAGGGCACATACTGCATGGAGCACTGGGTGTTATACGAAAACAATGGATCGTGGATCACCACATCATTAGTTTTTGATGTGGTGATCCACGATCCATTGTTTTCGTATAACACCCAGTGCTCCATGC
>NW_027397074.1:76239719-76399375 GCF_003265705.2 Callorhinus ursinus
CATGTAGGACATTAGGAGAAGGAAGGGAAAAATGAAGGGGGGGAATCGGAGGGAGAGGTGAACCATGAGAGACTATGGACTCTGAGAAACAAACAGGGTTTTGAAGGGGGGGGGATGGGTTAGCCTGGTGATGGGTATTGAGGGCACATACTGCATGGAGCACTGGGTGTTATACGAAAACAATGGATCGTGGATCACCACATCAAAAACTAATGATGTGTTGTATGGTGACTGACATAACATAATAAAATTTAAAAAAAAAAAAAAGCATTCTCTGAAGAGAAAAAGGTTGCCTTTAATCCTATGAGAACATAGTGGCTATCTGTAAAAGGTTTTTGTCCCACTACACTTTTAAATATCAGAACACCAATAACTTAGGTCTCTAGTTAATTGTCTCCACACTTTGGGACAATAAATCGTTAATGTGAGCGCAGAGTCTCTTTGTCACTGACTAGAGAAGGAAATGGGAAAGCCTAAGAAGATGATGCTAGCTCTAAGATCCTGAATCTGGCTGCCCAGTTGTAGAGCCTCAGAATATTAAAGTCAATTTTCTTTTAATTCAGGTTTTATTTAAATGTATTTAAATGTCTTTCCAGAAGTGTAACTATTTAGATAGGCTAATATGTAAAACATTTTTTATACATGAAGCTGTTTTGCAGTGTAGCAGTTGCATTTCAGTTATGTATCATTTATTGATAATGGAACATAGTGACCATTGGTGTGAAGTTACAGCATTATTCCTAAAAACTGTTGTTACACTTTGTCTTAAGATACTTAAAGTAGCATTCTTTGATATTTTTTTTTTCCTTTCTTTCTTATAGCTCTGGCTCTTCCAGCAAGCCAGCAGGAGCTGATTCTACACACAAAGTCCCAGTGGTCATGTTGGAGCCAATCCGAATAAAACAGGAAAACAGTGGACCACCTGAAAATTATGATTTTCCTGTTGTTATAGTGAAACAAGAATCAGATGAAGAATCTAGGCCTCAAAATGTAATTTTATTAATTTGGGGGATACTATGGCTATTTGGGGGATAGGATGAAAGAAACTTTTAAATAGCAGATAGGAGGTTATATGTTTGTTATATTTGAAAACTGGGAAATAGACAACTTCAAGGTTGAAAAATTTGAGGAAATCTCTCAGTAAATTAAAAGAAAAAAATGGATGGAAAACAGGGAGAAGGGGCACCTGGGTGGCTCAGTAGGTTAAGCATCTGCCTTCAGCTCAGGTCGTGATCCCAGTGTCCTGGGATCAAGCCCCGCATCAGGCTCCCTGCTTGGCAGGGAGCCTGCTTCTCCCTCTCCCTCTGCCTGCCTGTCTGCCTACTTGTGATCTCTCTCTCTGTCTCTCTCTCTCTCTCTCTCTCTCTCTCTCTCTCTGTCAAATAAATAGATAAAATTTTTAAAAAAAGAAAACAGGGAGAAGAGTTTGAAAAATCAGAGGCTCAAACAAGGAGGTTGGGCATTTGAGTAAAACACATGGAAGATAATTGCCCACAAAATAATACAAGGAAATTTACTGTAGCTAAAAGCATGATCATTTGAGTTGAAGGGACCCACCAAGTACCAGAACATTAAATGAAAAAAGGGCTCAAGTTATATTGTCATCAGTTTCAGGATACCAGGATTCTAAAAGATTCCAGTGGAAAAAAACACCTTATACAAAGGATCAGACATCATAATAGCACCAGGTCCTCAAAATGGACACTGAAAGATAGTAGGGAAGTATCAAAATAGTGAGGGAAAAATATTTCATAGCCAGAATTCTGTACCCAGGCAAATTATCAGTCATGTGTAAAGATTAAGCATTTTTAGACATGCATGCAGGGTCTCAGAAATTTTAATTCTCATGCACTCATTCTCAGATATTTGAGAATATGCTTTATCAAAAATGGAGTGAACCAAGAAAGAAGAAGGCATAAGATCCCAGAAATGGGATCTAACACAGAAAAGAGTAGTTCCCAGTACAACAACTTCTCTAGTACACCATGTAGCAGAGGACGGAAGACTCCACAGAGATATATGTAAGCGCAAAAAGATGTTTAGCAGTATTGAGAGGCATCTTATCACCCTACTGGAGGTTGTGAGAATGCCTTAGAGATAGGGAACTAGAGAAGTAAGCAAATGAAAGGAAGGGAGGGAGGAAGGAACAATTGAATCATAGTAAAAACAAGAAGACAAAAAAGGAAGTGTAGTCATGGTATATTGTGTGGTTATGTAATGAGCAATATTTAGAGTCCTAATTATATAAACAAACACCTCTATTACACAAATTTGACTAAAAACTAGACATAATCAAGATATAACCTGAACACGCATTTAACCAAAAATTGATTTTTCAGGATACTTAAGCAGTGCAGCAGTGGTACTGACTTGGAATAAATGTTGGCCATAAAGTTATACCAGTACCTAACAACTTAAAAAAATAAATAAGTGTTTAATAAAGCATTAAGAGGGTGGCATGAATGGTGTGTGTGTGTAAGGAGGGGATGGAGAGGCAGGAAGGAAAAATCTAATCTTCCATACTAAGATATATGTTTACATATATTTAAAAACTGAAAATATGCTTGAAGTTGAAAATCGGGGGCACCTCAGTGGCTTAGTCGGTTAAGCATCTGCCTTTGGCTCAGGTCATGATCTCGGGGGTCCTTGGGATCAAGCCCCACATGAGGCTCCCTGCTCAGTCTGCTTCTCCCTCTTTCTCTGATCCTCCTCCCCACTTGTGCTCTCTGTGTCTCACATAGATAAGTAAAATTTTTAAAAAATAAATAGGGCGCCTGGGTGGCTCAGTCGTTAAGCGTCTGCCTTCGGCTCAGGTCATGATCCCAGGGTCCTGGGATCGAGTCCCACATCGGGCTCCCTGCCTCGCAGGAAGCCTGCTTCTCCCTCTCCCACTCCCCCTGCTTGTGTTCTTGCTCTCCCTATGTCTCTCTCTGTCAAATAAATAATAAATAAATAAAATTTTAAAAATAAATAAAATTGAAAACCTAAGAAATTACAGTATAAGTGTTTCATTTAAAAATGAATAGCAAAAGAAAAAGCGAAATAATTTGAAATGAGATTATATAATCATGATTTTAACCAAATCTACATTTATTACTTCGAAAATTTTTTTGAAGTTTAAAGGAGTTAACAGATTTTGTTATTGATCTAAAATTTTTTCTATCCTCGGCCTCAACATAACATTTAGATTCATCTTAAAGTTATTAATGACTCCTGCAGAAGTGAAATTCTAGGATTTAAAGCACTATACTTTTCTATGAATGATGAAAATTCAACAATAGGCATAGTTTGTGTCTGAGTATAATTTGACCCCAGAGCTCAATGTATTTACAATTCATATGGTTGACTCTACTACCCACCTATTCTCCCATTTCTGTAGCTGTTAGCAAATAAAAAGAGGTTTCTTATATTATCTACACTTCCTTTCTGCTGATTGTGTATTTTGAGGATAGTTTTTAGTAGAGATTCATGTCTTCTTTACCACTGAGGACTCTTACAACAGTTAGCAGTAAACCTGTTCTGTTCTCATGCATATTCACAGACTCTTTTGAAGTAACCAGGTGCCTATGAGAGAGGAGTCTACAGTCCAAAATTGCAGTAGTACAAATAAAGAATGTTGATTGTGAGAAATAACACGTACTCTTTAACTTCTTTCCATTGCAGACCAACTATCCAAGAAGCATACTCACCTCCCTGCTCTTAAATAGCAGTCAGAGCTCTGCCTCTGAGGAGTCTGTGCTAAGGTCAGACGCCCCTGATAGCACAGGAGATCAACCTGGACTTCACCAGGAAAGTTCCTCAAATGGAAAGTCTGACTGGCTAGATGCCACCCAGAAGTCACCCCTTCATGTTGGAGAGACCAGGAAAGAGGATGACCCCAACGAGGACTGGTGCGCGGTTTGTCAGAATGGAGGAGAACTCCTGTGCTGTGAGAAGTGTCCCAAAGTATTTCATCTTTCTTGTCATGTGCCCACTTTGGCAAATTTTCCAAGGTAAGATGGTACTTGCTTCCCTTTCCCACTTTCTTGCACTATAAATAACAATCACTGATCATTGCAATGTAATATAAAACCTTAGAAACCTAAGTAAAAGTCCACTTCGCACAAATGCATACTCCAAAACCTTCAACATAGGGTTTTTAATATTCTGCTTCCCATTCCCTGTGCATCTCTCAAAAACCTAGTCTGTTAAAGAGGGCAGGAAAAAAAAAAACAGCCAGTCCTTCAAATTACTACAAATTGTTACCCTAAAGAGCAGTGATCCTTATGCATAATAATTGCCACTATTATTCCATCGTATTTGCCAAGCATCGAGCTATATCATTTACAAATATCTCAAGTACATTTTCAAACCAACCCTGAGATGCTGCTGATGCTGATGATGATGCTGCTGCTGCTGCTGATGGTGATGATGATGCTGATGATGATGCTGATGCTGATGATGAACAGCAGCCACTGCGTTGATCTCTTTATTTCTTCAAAAGCTATACTTTTTAAAATTTAATTTCACATTTGAAGTTGCAAGAATAGTACCAAGAGCATTTCTTTTTCGTGAATCATTTCAGGGACAATGCCAGTTTTGCCTCACATCAGCCATAAGTTAACGTGTGTTTATTTGTGTTATGTGTTTATTTTGCATATGTGCTTCATGCCTCTTTGACTAGACTAACATTTACCACTTTGACCCTTGCACTGTATTGCTGCTGTTAAGCTCTCCCGGAATGGTGCTGTGTACATAGTAGTTATGCATGCAATAAATCCGCAGTGATTAAAATTCATGTCAAACAAACAAATCTGTATCATAGATGGTGTGGAGGAGGTAGGAAAGGGAGATGGTGAAGAAAGAAATGATGCATTAGGAATTCAGAAATACTTTATCCCCCAACAGTGGAGAATGGATTTGCACTTTCTGCAGAGACTTATCTAAACCAGAAGTTGAATATGATTGTGATGCTCCCAGTCACAACTCAGAAAAAAAGAAAACTGAAGGCCTTGTTAAGTTAACACCAATAGATAAAAGGGTAAGTTTTTTTGAAAATTTCTAACCTAGACTGTTAAACACTTTCTTTGGTTAGATGGGGATTATTATAATGCCAGTGTGCCTTTCATCAAAGAAGTGTATATTCAATCACATTTTATACTGATCTCTTTTTCCTTTAGTTTTTCCCTAAGAGTATAGGAATCTTAAATAAGATAACTTGTAACTTTTTCTGGTTAAAAAAAAAATTACAGTACTGTCCATACATTTTCTAGAAGCTTAAAAGACTGTACTTGAACAAGGTAAAACATGTATCCTCTATGTGGTCTAGAATTTGAGTCTACCTTTAGTAAATTTGTTTTCTTCTGTAAATAAGTTTTCTTCCTAATTTATTGAGAATTGGCACCAAAGAGATGGGCTTTTCTGTTTATTCTTCCTGGAAATAATTCCATTCTTTTACCAGATGGTACTGGGTTTATACCTCAAAGCCAGCTAATATAGTTAACTCTAATTGACAGAGCTACTACGTCAACACTTCTTTAGTAGTAAAGAAGTTCTTAGCTAAATTATTAAGTAAAACACTCAGTATGGGCCCCAAACATACACTGCCAGTGCTACCCCATATTTACTGGGATTAACCCTCAGCAGAGAGGTAGCCAAGTGTGTGGACAGCACCATGTGCATTCCCAGAGGCACCTTTGGACTGGACACACCATAGAAAGGGGTCCCTCTGTGGATCTCTTAACATACATATACTCTTCTTTATTGACTATTAATAATCAATATATAAATTAGAGAGATAAGTGGAAATTTGTTTTTAAAGACCTTCAGATAGGTTTCTCATGGTACTGCTTTTTGTTCCTATAAAAACTGCTCTCATATATCACATATACCCCAAACCGTTAAATAGTATAGTTCAGTAAATGACCAAAGAGATCAGAACTCTAAGTATTGATACTTTTCTGGTATTCATCTGGTTTTAATTCTTGTTGTATTTTGAGACCCATAACATTGGTATTAAAAATAAGCTGTGACTTCATTATTTTATTTTTTTTTTTTTTGCCTAGAAGTGTGAACGCCTACTTTTATTTCTTTACTGCCATGAAATGAGCCTGGCTTTTCAAGATCCAGTTCCTCTAACTGTAAGTATTAACATTATTTTGTGCATTTTTACATAGTAGGATGATTTTTTGTTATTGTTGTCTTTTAGAGCACGCACAAGTTGGGGGGGAGGTGGAGAGAATCTTTAAGCAGACTTCATGCCTAGTGCAGGGCTCAGTCTCATGACCCTGAGATCATGACCTGAGCCAAAATCAAGAGTTGGACACTCAACCCGCTCAGCCACCCAGGCACCCCACACAGTAGGATGGTTTTTTTAAACTTGATTTGTGAGAACGTAGTTTCTCTACCATTCTTTAGTAGTCAGTTTCCTATATCTAAACCAAATCTTAAAGCTTTCTTAACACAAATGGAATACTTTGATCTTGAATACACTTTGATGTTCACAAATTGGCCCCAAACTTGTATTCATTTTTCATATATTCTTCTCATCTCACGTATTTTACCTACAATTCTCTGGAATGATTTCTATTAATTGTTTCTCTTTCAAGAGGCTTAGGCATATATCCTAAGGTATTGGGAAAAAACTTATAATTTGAGATAAAGACTCCTGAAATTCTTTGACATATTTTGATTTGTATAGATCCAGACTTAAAGTACTAAGTAAACTTGTAACAATAGAGGAAGGGGTGTGTGTGTGTGTGTGTGTGTGTGTGTGTGTGTGTGTGTGTCTGTGTGTGTGTACACCACAGGTTCGCTGTATAGGTTTCTTTATTAATGACAAATTAGTACACAGAAAAGCAATGAGAACAATCTGAATTTTATTCTCCCGCTTGTAGAATTTATTTAGGATGGGTAGAATTTAGTCATTTTTATTATAACATCTCATTTATTTTGAAAGGTGCCTGATTATTACAGAATAATAAAAAATCCAATGGACTTGTCAACTATCAAGAAGAGACTACAAGAAGATTATTCCATGTACACAAAGCCTGAAGATTTTGTAGCTGATTTTAGATTGATCTTTCAAAACTGTGCTGAATTCAATGAGGTAAGAGGAAAAAGAAAAAACAGCAATGGGAAAATAATATTAAACCAGTTTATCAACAAAAGAGATGAAGATCTATGATAGCATAAATTTCTAGAAGTTCACGTTTGTCAGGGAATGAAAGGTAATTAGAAAGACTGTATCCACATTCCTAATCAAAGGTTTATTATATGGTAAGTGGAAGTGCAAATTACAGCTGACAACTTGAAAACAATTGTAGAAAATAATTTTACCTAAAAGCATCCTTTGTCATTCCTACCTTTATTTCTTAAAATATGGCACTTCCAGACTAAAGTCTTCTTGATGTTGATCTTGAAATATTAAGGATGTGATCTAAATTGCTCTGGTGTTTAAATTTTCTCAATTTTTGATCTGTCAGTTTATCTAAACATCTGTCGACTTACAGCCTTTTGTTGATGGTTTGTTCTGTGTATTGGTTACTTGTTCCAGAGATCCACATTTTATTTAATTTGCTTTAAAAAACACCTGTTCCATGATTCTGTGATAATGGCATCTCTTCAATAATCTCAATTTAGTAATACAGTCATATGGCTATCAATAACTTATAGAATAATCCAGATGATTCCAAGCCTTTTATTTACTTATCTGACCTTCTCTAGACTTTGTCTAGCCCCAGACTATTATTTACTTCGTATCAGTGATGGTGCATAAACATTTTCCCAAAACTTGAGTTAAAAGAGAACAAAATGTGAGAAATTTACTTTTTTTATTGACTGTTGACTGTCTAAAATATTGGTGTTTGTTTTTTAATTCATATTTTCATTTTTATCCAACAGCCTGATTCAGAAGTAGCCAATGCTGGTATAAAACTTGAAAGCTATTTTGAAGAACTCCTAAAGAACCTTTATCCAGAAAAAAGGTTTCCTAAACTAGAATTCAGGAATGAATCAGAAGATAATAAATTTAGTGATGACTCAGATGATGACTTTGTACAGCCCCGGAAGAAACGCCTCAAAAGCATAGAGGAACGCCAGTTGCTTAAATAAGCATGGCGTGTGCTGGTTTTTAGATTTTTCATTTTTGTTTTTAAAAAACATTTTGTCGGTAATTTTAACATCATTACAAAAAGTTTGTGACCACTCTGATCTGTAAGTTTTTGATGTTTACTAGATTTTGATTTCCTTAATAAACCATTTCTTTTAATCTTCTTATTAAGAAAGAGAAGGGAAGTAAGGAAAGGAGTAAAAGGGAGGGAGAAGGGAGGGAGGAAGGAGAAAGGAAGGAAGAAGCATCAACAACAAAAAGACATTCTTCCCACTTCTTGGATTTCAAAACTACAATTTGGAATGATAGCAACTATAGAAAGGACATAGAGTGTGTATGAACTCTTAAGTTGAAAATTTGACGTGGTTTGGATGTGTGCATTAATCCATTTTTAGAAAATACCACTACCCATTAATTATGGCCCAACCATGAGTTTAGGTGTACGGTACTTAAGAACAGTACTCCGTGAACATGAGTGGTAATAAGAGTTCTATCCTAGAATGCTGACTGGTGCAACAAAAAAGTAGATTAGATGCTATTAAGAAGGCACCTAACAGTATATCATGTAAGATGGCAACTGTATTAAAGAAAAAGCAGGAAAACAAATGTTTGATTTTTGTTTTGTTTTCTCCTTGTCTGTAGAGGTGTTTGGTATAGCAGGTGTTCAAAGCCATTTTTCATACATTTCTAAATATAACTTCTTCCACTGAGGAAGTAAGTGTACACATGTTTGGTGTGCTGTGTGTCTCTGTGTGGTTTGTTTGCTTCTTAACTGTGCAGGTGATCCTTTTATAATAAGACTCATTGTTTGCAGTATGGCCGTTAGTGGAACTTCCCGCAACATGAAATACAGCAGTGTGCACCATGTTTGATGTGAGGATTCTTCAACATATTGGGCATTAAATATAAGTTCCCCTGTAAGGGTCTAGTTTTGTGGTTTTCATCTTTCTTTATAATTTGGAATAAAAATGTGTTGTGGAATTTGGGATCAGGCAGTTGGAGGGAATTACAATGAAAATTTAATTTTTTCTGAAGCTCCTGTTGCCTGATTTTAAAAGTCAGAACCTGAAATTGAATCTTTTATCTGACTTGATTCTGAATTTCATTTTCATTCTCCTAATAGAGGTACAAAAGACCAGTCTTCTGAGAGTAAGCATAGTGTTAATGAACCAGACCTCGCTAGTTAAACTGACATTCATTTATTCCTTTTGTTTGTTCAGTGTCAAAGAAGGAAACTAAATTAAGATAGAAGAAAAACATTGTGCCATTTGCTGATCTAACATTTGACAAAATAGTTACACATGAAGTTTTTCAAAATAACCATTATAAAACATTAATTGAATGAGGAAATTTTTCTCTTTAGGCTGATAGAATAAAAATAAGGCTGAGGTGAAAGAACCTTAATCTTCTTTGGATGGTATCACCTCCCAGGAATTACACCTAGAGGATTTGATTTTTTCCATGAGGCATTACTTCTTAAAATGGACAATTTGAAAATATCCTGGAGCTAATTCATTGGGTTTTCACATATTGCTAAAGATAAAATATGAGAAAATTTAGGAACAATAGCTTCTCATTGTAGACTTAGGTCTTGTCCATAGTATGTCAGTTACTCATTAATAAAGAGTCTTAATCACTTTTCCAAACATGTGTTTCAGAACAGTTGTTGTATTAATTTGTGAATATGCATTTGACATTTATTCTCCAAAGGCTGAACAAATTTTGATAACAGTGCATATACCATTTGTCTTTTTTTTTTCCTCTAGCATTTTTTAGCACAGCAACTGTGGAGGTTTAGCTAGTAAGTTTATTGTTGGTATCTCAGAATACTGTTCTTCTGGCCATTTGTTCTTCCATACTTGTCTGCTGAGTTAAAACGGCAACACAGATAAATTCTGAGGAGGATCACAAAGGGAAATAGCACCTAAAGGGAGAAAAATATATAATTTCTTAAATGCATCTGAGCCAGAATTTCTACTATCGTGCCCAAACATTCACTGTTAAATTTAGTCATAATAATCTTTTAAAAACAGTATTTCACCTTTACCATTTTTTTGCTGATTGAAAGGTAGTTAAGAACCATCTTTCCTACAATCATACATAATACAAATTACATTAAAACTAGGTGTTTTTCTCTCCAAACAGCCTTTTTGTAATGGTCTTTAAGATTAAGTCTTTAATCTTAAGCACCTGTGTGCCTGGGTGGATTCCCAGCTAAGTAGTTCTTAAATTCGAATAGAGGTAAGGTTTGAGGTGAGCCTGACTATTCCCCATGCGCGTTTAGAGAGCATCTTCCCAAAAGTTCAGTGTGACTCAGGCAACTTTGACCTAAACTTAATTAAAACACTCCAGTGTTTACCTCTGATCAAAAACTCCAGATTTCCTTCTGGATTTGGAACCACAGCCCAGTGTCATAGATGCAAGACCCTGTAATGCTAAACGTGATCACATGACGACACCTTTGGCCAGGGCTTGTGAATTGAACAGACCATGTGGGAGCTAGGATTTACCTAATTCCAGCTCATCAAAAGCCTTCCCATGCTTTCCCATGGATCAAGCATCTGATCTTTCTGGCATAAGGCAATAATATATTCAGAATAAATTTGTATATGAGCATCTGGCAATGCAATTATTTTCTCCTTTCAATTAACAGGCCTTGCTTATCTTTTCTGAATGGAGGGGTGAGAAGTTGGATGTGCTGAAAGGAAAATGTCCTATTCCCTTCCCTTGGCAGTTTTACTTGCTTTGTCACGCTAAAAACCAGGCTTCCTGTTTTACCCCTACACTGTAGTATAAATGCAATATAACTTAGGAATACTTTCACAAAGATTCACTCCACAATCGGAAGGGTGAGTATACAGTTGATTGCTCCATTTATGAATTTGCATTTCAAATTCCTATGTTGTTATGGCGCTTAAACTTTTAAATTTGGGTTCCATGGACAGGCTAGTCAATGAAAGGAGAACTCCTCCTTTTGCTGAGGCCTGATCCATAAATTAATGTGAATCCCTTAAAGTTGCTACATGTGAGCAAAAGGTTTTTAGGTGTAAATAGAAAATGTGCTTATGTTATGAATGAGAGAAATTGAGTGATCTGATTGGTTATTGTAGACATGACCATGAGTTCAACCATCTAATTTCTAATGGAAGCCCTCCTTTTAAGTAACATGTACATATTTTCTAAAGTATTTTATAACCTCATGTAAATTAATGGTTGATATCCTTTTTTATATATTGCCCTTTCATCTTGGGTGTGAATTTAGTAAGTCATAATTCACATGGTGGTAGCTCATGTTCCTTCGTGAGAATAATGCTGGCCAGTCAGACCCCGATTACTTTCCCCACAAAGATTTGCTTATTGTGAAAGACATCATAGGCAGTAGTCTTTGCTGTTGTTTTGTCTTTGTTTTTTAATTTGGGGGGGGCGGTGGGGAGGGGCAACTGGTGCTTTGATTTTTAATAAAAATTAGCTTTGATGGATTTTTACTGTGAATGTTTTACCGCAAGCAATTTTAATGGAAAAATTACTGTATGTCATTCAATAGAATCTTACCTAGTTCGAGTCTCTCTTCATTACCAGCTTTGTGTGTTCCTCTAAAAAAGTGATACATAATAGGGATGAGCTACTAGTCTATAAATGATAGGAAAACTTTCTTAAAAATTCCAACATACGCATTTCACCAGCCTTATAAGCAAAAAATAATTTTACAAACAGGAAGGAAGGGGGTGATAACTTTAGTCGCTGATTCCCATCCCCCTCAAAGTAGGAAAACCAAAGATGTCATGAAAAATTCTCCTTGTCTAAAACATGTTGGAAGAGGAGAGGAAGACAGTAGGGACTTTTACGGGTCACTTTGAAAGTTTACTGATGTTAATTTCACCTGTAAACTTTCTAAAGTTTTGATTCTCAGAAATTACAACTGTTTTTAATAAAAACTACTATTGGAGGTGGCACCTGGGTGGCTCAGTAGATTGCAACTGGCTCTTGGCTCTTGATTTTGACTCAAGTCATGATCTCAGAGTCCTGGGATCAGGCTCTGTGCTTAGCAGGAAGTCGGCCTGAGGATTCTTTCTCCCCCTCTGCCTCTCCCATGGCTCACACGTGCTCCCTCTTTCTCTCTCTCTTTCTCAAATCTTTATAACTCACTATTGGATATTAAATAGATCTTACTTTGATAGGACTGGGAATAAACTTCTGTTTGATTCTTGAGTTTTTACGTAGAATAATTAAGTCCTACTTTGAATCCTAAAAATAGCCCTTACCTAAAAATTACAAGTTAAACATTTAGCAAAATTCTCTTTCCCATATCTTCAAAAGTAGATGTGGAAGAAAGTCTAATGTCCTCTGCCATGTATCAGGATACTTGTGTGAATTCTTTATCCATATTCTCTAATGCCTTTAAACTTAACACAAATGCACTAGAAAATTCAGTCTGGAATCTTTTCATTACTAATGATTAAAGCCAAGTTATTGTTTTGGGGGTAGGGGATAGAATACATAAATCAACCAGGGTTAAGCACTTCTCACCCTTGGAATGGGATTGTATGGACCTGAGAGGTGGCATTTCTCCAAAGAAAATCAGGGTGTTAAGAGGAAAGAGGAAGAATGGCAACAAGACAAGAATGAGGCACCATGGTTTAACAATAATGCTGGTTCTCTAATCTAATTGATTTTAGGGATTTACTGATGAGGGTATATGCTAAGAAAGCCCAAAATACAGAAAGTCTAAAATAAAGGTTTCAGCATTCATATTACAGGATGAGTTTTTGCCATTGTAGACTATGCTTTAAAGAGACTTAAATCTGGGGCAACCTGGGTGGCTCGGTCGGTTAAGCATCTGCCTTCGGCTCAGGTCATGATCCCAGGGTCCTGGATCAAGCCCCAAGTCAGGCTCCCTGCTTAGCAGGAAGTCTCCTTCTCCCTCTGCCCTCCCCCAACTCTTGATGTCTCTCTCTTTCAAACATCTGATTTAAGTCTCTTAAAAAAAAAAAAAGTTTCTATATATAGAACTATTAGGTTTGGGGTGACTTGAAATTTGTTGACTTCCATTTCTACTAATGACTAACTCTACTAAGGAGGATAAACAATACACATAAGTTTATAAAGGATTTCTTGAATTTAGTATTCAATTAAAATCACATTAATAAAATTTGCTGTTGACTAATTCAGTGTCTTCCAGGGAGCCTGGGTACTAGACTGGTGGACAACACTGTAAAGTTCCTTAAGCCTGGATACTTCCACAAGTACTGAGAGTTCCTGAAATTCTTGAGAAGATGCTTGAGCATCAGCTTTGTCATTGTTGACTGTGATTGTCCATCACTACTGTCCTTTGGTTTTATTATCCTTTGGTTTAATTATAAACTGCTGCTAACATGAGCATCAGGATTGTCAGTTATGATTGGGGGTGAGTTATTTAGCTAACCCTCCCATGTGTAGCCAAGACATCTTTGCATCAGAAATATTTGGGCCTAAAATTTTTAATAGCTATACCAAGGTAGGTGTGTAAACTTTTAAAAATGAAGAAAACAAATTAGGTGATTGCCTACTTCAAAAAGTGTTTGTTTCAGTCTCCATTCTCAAGGGTCCAGGGAACTGCAAAATGCTGTAGAAGGCAAAAAGCTTTCATAGGATGAAGAATAAGGAACAAGTAAGTATCAGAGCCCAAAGCTGGCTTGGCACTTGGGGATTGGCTGACTGGAACATTTATAGGGACCTGGACATGAAGTTTTGGTTTGCTGTTGGGGCACACACCCTGAGTAGAGCAGTTCCATCTTGGACCTTGAAATTTATTTCAGTAGCCCTCTGCCCCCATTTTTGATCAAAAATAATGTGACTCTTAGTTACCACTGGCTCTTGAGGTCTCAGTGTAGTATTCAGAAAAGATGTCAGGCTTATATTCTTGGGGCTGGTAATGTTCTTGTATTGTCTTTTGTTACGTGTGGACAGATCTGTTTAGTCAGTGGCTGCTCATAGGCATTTAAAACTTCGGAGAGAACACAGCATATTAGGGAGACACTAATTCTTACCAAAATAATGCCTATGGTTTGCAGAGTGCTCCAGGGTCAAGGTTCCTATTGATGTGTGGTGGCAAGCAAACACTCAAGGAAGAATTCTTGAGATTTTTTTGGTGCAAAAAGGTGCTTTTATTATAGCTCAGGGACAGGACCTGTGTGCTGAAAGAGCTGTCCTTTTGCTGGTGGTTATATGTCTAGTGCTCAAGGGGAAAGGGATGTGCAGGCACTATTAGGTCACAAATGTCTTTGAATTTCTACTTGTAAAACTACTTCCGCAAGATTCCTGTGGTGCTTATCAGTCATTCAGCTGGATATTAACTATCGGTGAGATGTACAGGCAATCATAAGACCCTTGAAGAATGTAGCAACCAGTACATATTTGATCCTTATCGAAACTATGCAGGCTGTAGGTCAGTCTTTGGGCTAAAGGTGAACATTTTTCTGCTTCTATTCCACTATTTCACTATGTCCCAAACCAACTAGAAATCAAGGAATGATCTCATAGAGGGGGATATTTCTTTAAGCCAGGTGGCCTGCTTATGTATTCCGTCTAATTGTCTACTTCCCTAGAAGTATTTATCCAGTGAGTTTCAGAGAAAGTGAGCAACTGGAAATCGGGGAGAAGTTTGTGACAAGTATAAAGAACTACAGAATCACCCGCCTCCCAGCAGATCCAGTAGTTGGTTGTAGGTTGGTTTACCCTCCTTTGTAATGGCCTGAGATATGTATATAATAGTATCCTCCTTGCCAGCCAGGGCGAAGCAATAGGTGGACAAAAGAATCATAAAGGATGGCTAGAGAGGGAAGGAGGCATGGAGGAATAGTTCATGGTGTGGTGTCCTGGGAAGAAACACTTTGTCTCAATGTCTGCTTTTCTTCCTAGTCAATTTGATTTTGAATCTCAGGTGTTTACATAGGACCAGATGCCAGATGGAATCTTCCTTAGTTGGGAAATATGTACCCAAGGTTTAACACTTTGGAATTTGGTAGGGCCCTTTCCATGAGTCTCACTTTTGCAAAAATACAAGTAAAACAACAATATTGTTAATGACTATTCATTATAATGAAATTGTTCTTTCTGTGATAAAACATTTTAAGATAACAAGAATTATGACTCAACATACCACTACAGATCAGATTTTTAAGAATTTAATGTGATTTTTTTGAAACATTTACATTAATAACATATCTGTATGGGTATGGATATAGCCTAAGAAGGTTAACATCACTTACTTGACAATGTTTCCTCTATAATTTAACATCAAATAAGCCTAATTAGGCTTAACTTTTGTTCTGTCTCCTTATTAGAAAAAATCTTTTGAGATGTGCCAGGGACCCTCTAGAAAATGTCCGTTAGTTCAAAGTCAAAAAGACTTTGTTTAGAATTTGAGTTGGGGGAATTTTGCCAAAGATACCCATTTACCAAGTTAACTTCAAAGGCTAATAACAAAGTTACATAGTTATTTTTTAAAACCCTTAGTTCTTGTAATAATGAGAAGACTGGGTTAAATACTTGACCTGTTAAAGACAACATGAAGCATGGTCAAGTATTTTGGTAAGACACAAATTCTTTAATCTGCCTAGAAAGCAAAGAAATGTTTATTTACACTATCTTTAGTGCAGATCAATAATCTAAGAAAACTGTCCTTTGAACAGAAAAACAAATTCTAATTTTGTACCAGTGTACTTTGATAACTGACTGAGCCACCCCTATTTAAGTGCCTGCCTTCAGCTCAGGATCCAGGCTCCCTGGCTCAGCAGGAAATCTGCTTCTCCCTCTACCCCTCCCCTCTGCTTGTGCTCTCTCAAGTAAATAAAATCTTGAAGAAAAAAATATATATATATCCATTCCAATCTTAGCCTTTTCCACAAACCAACAACTTTTTTAATATTCATTCAGGCCTTTTTTCCTCTCATTCTGGAACAATCCATTGTTTCCCTTTCGACAAATTATTTTTCCTTTAATAAAAACATCTCCATATCTGATAACTTCTCTTACCCAAAACACATCCTACATTTATTGCAGAGATGTTTCCTTTATTTATGTATATTTAGAATTATTAGCCCCTTAGAATCATTAATCCTTTAACAGTAAGCAATTGGGGACTATCTGTTGGCTAGTATTTTGTGGATTGACAAATGTATAATTTTATAATTTCAAGTATATTCCTCATAGGAAATTTTTCAGTGTGGCACAAAATATGTTTACTAATACACCCAAGTATTTTTATTTCCTCTGTAAAAGGAAGCCAGAAGTGGATAAACTTATGTTCAGTAGTTAAGGTCTCCGTATTTTATCTTGCTTGTAAATGATCTAGATATTCAGTGAATGTCCATCATTTAATTTAACTCAGGATAACTTTAAGGTTTCAGGTCACAAAAAATTTTTGGAAACAGTTTTTAAGGAAACCTACCATAAAGCGTAATTGTTGTTGAAATGTTTATACAAATAAACTTTTCTATCTCTTTATTTGTTCTTTAGATTACTCATGAGACATTAAACAGCTAACCATTACCTTATTTGACTTTCAGTAAACCCTAGGAAGAATAAAAGTCCTGTCTATATTATAATTAATATTGATAACTCTAAAGAACTGCCAGTTTTAATTAAGCCAAGAAACTTAAAATAGCTTTATTTTTTAAACCAAAGATTATCCTAGATCACTTGAACTTGAAAAACATTTGAGTTGGTTTCTGTATTTCTGAGAGTATACTTGATTTATATAAACATGTGTTTGTCTTTAAGCAACTTAAATAGAGCTCTTTACAAATTAATTTTGGCAATACCATCTGAAGGTAGAAAAAAATCCTATCTATAACATAAACATACAGATGCAAACCGGTATCTTATAGCTTTTGTTTTAAAATTTTGGCCATAAAATGGATACAATAATATACTAAACTCACTAGTTTGTCAAGAATAACCGGATCCAAATTTTGTTTCTGGCAGATAGAATAAGTTGTTTATCTGCTCAGATGGCTCAAACTTCTTACTAGAGTTTGTGGAGAAGACTTAAAAACTTTTCATTTACCTGATTTCCAAATAGCCTTAAAGTAACAATCGCCTCCCCAAAGTTTGCATTCCAAAGAAATGGCCCTTAATGGTTCCTAGAAAATACTGGTTAGAACATTTATATCTCAAAGGCACAGAAAAAGAATGCAAGTTCCTCCAAGAAGAATCTTTGTTTCCTAAGTCCAGAATTTTTATAATACCTACAAGCCTTTTGAGATGAATAGGGGAGGTTAAAAGGAGGGGTGGCCTTTTTTTGTTCTTGATTTGTAAGACAAGGACATTTTTAATTCCTCAGAGAATTGGGTCGCACCCTGAATGATACCAAGGGGCTGACCCACCCATACAGTCTTCAATTTGCTTTTTTATTATCGGGAGGATGATCTTCAACTAACAAATCAAAAAAAGATTCCTGTGTTCTAGATTTAGAGCTGTTTGTGTTTTGCATCCCCCCCCCCTTTGTATAAATTTCATTCTTAAGGGAGAAGACCTAAAAAGTTCTATCAGGCTCTGAATATTTGCTTGCTATTTGGCCAACTTCTGGCCTTAGGGTACTACAGAGTTACTTTTTGTAAAAAATCCTTGCAACTACCTTGCCAAATTTCAGCCAGCACAAACAGTAAATAATCCTGGCAATATTTAACAGTCCAAAAGATTTTACCCTGCCAAGATCCATAACTCCTCCCAAAGATAACCAAAAGAAAAAAGGACCTTAGCAATTCCCTAATCAACACTTGGTAGGCCCCTAGACACAAATGGGGTACAACCCACATTTCTGTGCAGCCATCTTTTGGCACCCATCCTGACAGTTGAGCTGCCTACAGACACAAGAATGAACAACCTACAAGCCCCAGCAGGCAGAAAGCCACAGTCTCAGGAAACAAAATGAGACTACGTAATTGCCATCCCTGGGAGAGAAAGGATCAATAACCAATGGGTTCCCTAAAACCAAATTCCCAAGAATCTGGATTTGGAAAGGAAAGGACAATGTGCAGTTTCTCTTGACCAGGCATTACAGTGGTCCAGAAGAGCTGACCTTGATAAGAATGATTTCTCTTCACCACCTTCTGCCAGTTTCACCAGGATCCCATCTACAGGCTCCACTAAGTGGAGTTTAAAATCGAGTATAGCTCTCAAGATTTGGTGAGGGTTTTCATTAATTTTAGTTTCCCCTTGGCAGTTTGAGGGAATAACTGGTAGTAATTTATAGGAGAATCCATCAGAGTTCCATCAACCCTAGCCTCGTGGAGGGGGCTAGAGGTCCTTCCTTTCAGAGTAAATATGGGGGCATTCAAATGTGATAAAATCTTTGAGGACAATTTTTTCCAGTGTCCCAGTTGATTGCACCAATTTGTGGGCCAGTGTGTTGATGATGGATGCCCTAGGATGGATGTAATAGGGGAGACCCAGCTGTTGTCTTAGGTTTCTGGCCTTGGAGCTGTTGCCGTTTTAAGGTCACTAACTTCCAGGACCATTGGCTTGGGTCTTGTGGTCTCTACAGGGTGGAAAGGCAATTCAGATAATGGAGGAGTAGACTGTTGATTACTCAGGTAAAGGAAGATAGAGGGGAGTTGAAGGTGTCCCATCATCTTAACAGTTTTGTTTTAGGTATCTCTTTTGTCTTAAATTTTATTAGCCTTTTGCACTGAATCAAACTATTTTAGAATTTTGAAACATCTTGGAGACTTCTACATACCAATTAAAATAGGTATCCCCTCCTGGTTATTGATTTGGGAACCCTTTTTTTTATTTACGTGCACTTCTTGGCGGTAGATACAGCTTCCAAGACCTCAATTCTTTGAAACTTGATCTTATTTAAGTTTTGGGTTTCTCAGAGTAAGTTAATCCCCAAGCGGGCTTGGGGATTTTGTGATGTCTTCCGTGTATTTTGTTGCACAGAATTTTTCTTGAGGTTGCTAAGTGACCTAGTGTCAGTCTATCTTGTTCTGTAACCAATGTTTCCTTGCACTGGAGTCTTAGATTTAGGTGGCAAGTGCTCTTTTAAGTGCTCAACCCATGCCCACCAACTTCACATCGTTGGCTTCCAAGATTCCAATTAGCAATGGCTTTGAATAGTCCAACTTGTGCCCATTTAGATTTTGTTGTGCCATTGGTTACAACAGTTCAAATTTCTTATCTTACTTCCCCAAGTCTCCCAGCATTTTATGCAAAGGATGTACCTCAAGGCTTTAGGAGTTGCTAACTGCTGCCACCCCTTGCAGACTCCCACTATAATGTGGTACCTTTCTGGGAACTATATTTTACATACATACATACATACAAAATATATATATACACACACACATAGTTGTATATAACTGTATATATTTGTAGCACATAGCTCGTTTAGATCAGAGCAGCACACAAAGCCTAGAAGTGACTTATCCACGGCCCTTGGTTTTGATGAGAGGAACAGTGAACTCAAAGGATTCAGCAGGCTCCTTGCGTGTGTGTCTTACTGTTCCATAGGGCCATTAGCAGTGTGCTTCAGATGCTCATCCTTGTTGCCAAAACCAGTTAAAAATTATTTAGGTGACCCAAACAAACCTTATTTGACATTTTATGGAGCAGGCAATGTCCATTCCCGAGAGTCCAGAGAACTACAAGCTGGGCAGAAGGCAGGAAGCTTTTATAGGATAAAAAATAAGAGGCCAGAATTGGCTTGGTGATTGGCACACTGAACACACTCTGGCCCAGTAGAACATTTACAGGGACATGAAGGTTATTTCAGTTTGCTAGGGCACCTGGGTGGCTCAGTCTTTTAAGTGTCTGACTCTTGATTCCGGCTCAGGTCATGATCTCAGGTGGTAAGATCGAGTCCTGCATTGGGCTCTGCACGGAGTCTGCTTGAGATTCCCTCTCCCCCTGCCCCCAGCTCTTGCACTCTCTAAAATAAATTTCACTTTGCTGATACAGCACTCTAAGCAGGAGCTATTCCATCTTGGGCCTAGAAATTTATTTCAACAAAACTATGGCCTGTTAGCCAAATTTAACCTCTGGCCCTCTTTTACACAGTCTAAGAGATAGGGATGTTTTTTACATTTTTTTAAATTTTATTTTATTATGTTAATCACCATACATTTTTTTAAGGCTGAAAGGGTGGTGGAGGTGTGTAACAGAGATGATATTTAGCTCACAAAATGAAATAGTTACTGTCTGGCCCTTTACAGAGAAGGTTTCCTGACTTTAAGCCATTTGCACCTCTGGTTCAAATAGGAATGATGTGCACCCCTATTGAAGCAGGCGTATAAACCCTCTCATACATAGACTTGGCTAATACAGTGATACTTGATATGTGGCTGCAGTGAGTTCTTTTTCCACTGCGAAGTGCAGATGGGAAGAGTAGAGGAACAAGCCGTGGGGTCCCCAGTTTTAGAGGTGTCCACAATAAGCCTAAATAGCAATAAAAGACTACATCTCAACATAAAAGCCTTAGGTGTTTTTTTTTTTTCTACACCATACCTAATTTGGTAGAGTGATATGCACAGGTGTGATGTCCTGCATGCTACAATTGCTCAACAAAAGGCAGATAAGTCATTGCATGATGTAGGAAAGCTTGCTGCACTTTTTAATTTTTTATCACATCATGGGAGTCTCCCATAAAGTAATAAAATTAAGATACAAACAGGATCTGGGAAAAAATTCATTTATTCCCAGCTTTTTTGCAATGATATGCAAGATTCATGCTAATTTAGGCATACTTTATAGATAAGCACACAATTTAAATAAATGCGAATTTTAATTGTGAATTTGACTGTTTTGAAAGGCTTAATGATACAACCCCAAGTTCATTCCTTAGCTACCAAATTTCAGGCCAACTTTTGCTACAAACCTCATGGGAAAATATCAAGTATATATGCATTTTCTCTAAGAAACTTTAAGAGACTTGATGTCAAAGAAAAGCTACCTTCCCCCACCCATCTCCCATAGAAACCTTTCCAATCTTAAAAGTATATTTTTATAGAAGTTCTCTATAGTCTCCGAAGAAGGACATCAATATAAAGTTTACCCACCTCATTCTCGTGTGCCTTATTTTTCAAAAATACATCATCAGTTTCTTAATTACCAAGTAGTATACAGAAATTAAACCAAGTTTTTAAAAATGTGCCACAGCTCTTTGTAAAGATAAAATGCATTTTTCTTCTCTGGTAGACATTGGTTTACGGGTCTTCATTTAATTTGCTGGAATAAGAAGTGATTCAGTAGATCAATACATTTAATAAAAAGAAAGCCTCTCCATTCATCCTCAATGTCTGGCACTCAAAACTAGTAATAGAAGATTTCTTAATAAACTTGTAAGGAATTAAGACCCTAGCATTTACCCTGTGTACCTGACCGGCAATGGTAGCTTTAGAGTTAATTCTAGTGTGATATAAACATCATTCAGAAAAATCACACTATAAATGTCCTCTTTCAAGAATTTAGCAAAGATTTGGAGCGAATACTTGGTTACTTTAGTTTCAGTGCTGCTCGAAGTTACATGCAAGCAAACTGGATACCCTTTTTTTTTTTTTTTTTTTTTTTACTGGACCACATTAAAGCAAATACCACACACACATTAGCACACACCTGGATGTCAGGTCTGCTTCAAAGAATTTCCATATTCCAAGCTCATTTCCTTTGGTCCAAAGATGATAGTTGAGAATACTTAAGAGATTTCTGCATCACTTACCTGCAGGGCCCGTCCTTTGGTCTCAATGGGGAGAGTAAATGCAGAAATGGCACATACAACACAGACCGATGAGAAAAGACACAGGGCCCCCAGGAATGATGCACTCATAAGAACCTGCAAGTCATAAGGAATGACTCAATTTATTGTGCCCCAGTCACTTCTAAATAGATTTTTATGTCAAAGGGGAAATCCTCTCTCCACCTTACATGAATGGATGTCCTTTGCAGCCATTCTGCAAATAGTGCATTCCTGACATCTTAGGTCTATTATTTATTTGGGCCCAGCTATTGTAGGCATTTTGTGTGACCCTGTGAGTTAGGACTGACATTAACATGTACTGGCCAGGTCAGACCTCTCTGCACCCACTCCTCGGTATCTCCAGAGCAAACCAGTATCTGGGGAAGAGACGAGATCTGGTTTTCCACACTTTCGTACCAGTCTAGTTTGCTCAACTTATAATTCTCATTGTATGCAGGATTCCCTCTGCCTAACATCCACTTGTTCCCCCTTCAGTTCTGACAGGATGGATTAGGAGGAAGTTTTGTTTGTTTGGGGTTTTTTGGGGTTTTTGTTTTGTTTTGTTTTTTGGAGATGCAATCTAATGGTCTCTGAAAAGATAATCAATTTTATCTGTTCATGATGCTTCATGTGTGACAGTACTTTCTGTTTGGTGTCCATTTTTTTCCACATTCAGAGTGGATTTCTGCCAGTTGGCCAAGACCATGCTCTGTTACTGGCAAGTTCAGACACTCCCATCTCCTACATCTGTTAACCCAGGGCTGCCTCCAGTTAGCAAAAAGCCAACCACTTGGTAGTTGTCGACTCATCTCACAAGGATAGTTAAATGAAGTGACTAAGGAACAGCAAGGCTCTCTACAGTCACAGAATACTACAATTTGGACAGACCTAGAAATTATCAGGTCTAGTCCAACCTAAAGTTACAAATAAGCCTAAAGTAAGGGCTAAATGACTACTTGTCCAAAGTCACATATAGATCCCTCACATGATCTACTGCTATTCAACCTCTTAGGTTCCGCTAAGATACACAATTTGAGAGCCCATCCTGTGTATAAGGCCTGCTGCCTTCCAAAACAGTAAATAATTCCACCTGCCATGCCAGCAACCCATGATATTAACTTCCTAACTATTGTGTAGTTGACCTAGGAAGTATTAGGTACTGCTTTCTTGTCTCCCAGAATAAGTTACAGTTTCCCCAAAGAGGAATTTGGGAAACCAGGCTCAAAAAGGGAAAAGAGGTAGGAACCAAAAGAGACCAGGCAGTTGAACCATGACCAAAGCATGCCACAGTTAAGCATGTGTCTAGATACATCTACCAATCCTGCCTTTTCTGTCCTTTAAAACCACAATTCACGCCACCACCAGCCATGAATTCTGAACTATTCCTCCCTATCCTTTGCAACAGATTTAAAGTCCTAGATGGTGTGAGACCTGATGGGTTCAATTTAGGTTACATAACTGCTCTACTATCTAGGATCAGAGAGAGCAACTGTTCCCCCCCCCCCTTTTTTTTTGGCTTCCCTACAGAGATACCAGTCTGGGCTTCATAGCAGGACTCTAGCAATCCAGTAGATGTTACTGGATATTCTTCCAATAAGCTCCTTTCTGCCTAAGTTAACCAAAGTCAATTTCTAGTGTTTGTAAAGAACTATAGTGCCTGATTATAAAAATCATCTGAGAATTTTATTACAACGTATATTCCCAGGCCCCTCTTTGATTCCCTGTATCAAAAAGATTAATCTGTTAATCCTCTACTTCTAAAAATCAGCCCAGACCAGGGACAAAGAGCAACATTACACAGTGAAGAAAGGTTTAGCCACCACCAAGACAATTCTAAAGGTTTCCCACAAAGCTTCAAAATATATTCAGTAAAAACTGAAAGAAGATCTAGATAAATCCACATACAGGTGGAGACTTCAATACCCCTCTCTCAATAATTGATAGAACTACTAGTTAGAAAACTGAGGACACAGAAAAACTTTATATGCCATCAACAGGGTCTAATTGACACAGAACACCTTACCCAACAAACAGCAGAATACACATACCTCTCTACTGCCCATGGAACATTCACCAAGATAGACCAGGTTCTGGGGGCATAAAATGAACCTTAAAAGATTTAAAATCCTAGGGTTGCCTGGCTACCTCGGTCAGTAGAGCATATGACTCTTGATCTCAGGTTTCTAGGTTCGAGCCCCACACTGAGTATAGAGATTACTTAAATCTTTAAAAATATATATATTTAAAATCCTAGAACGTGTTCTGACTTTTTTAAAGTATCAAACTAGAAATAACAGATAACAGCAACATCTCCATGTACTTCTAAATCCCGGGGTCAAAATCTCATGAAAAATGAAAATACAGAATATTAAATATGTGGGAAAGAGCTGATAGGGACAAAAATAAAATACGTAGGAATAAACAAGAAAGGTATAAGATGTATATGAAGAACATTATAATATGTAAAATTGACTAAGTCTATTTAGTTCTTAGAAAAATGTACTGTGAAAGTATACTTCTCAAAATAATCTGTAATTCTAATGGATTCTCAATCAAAATCCCAGTAGGAAAAAAAATCCCAATAGGATTTTTTGAGTCGATTTTGGGGAAATTGATTCTAAGGTTAATTTGGAAGAATGAACATATAAGAAAAATCAGGGAATTTCTGGAAACATGTGCAGGTGAGAGAATCTGAGGGAAGTTATTAGCCTAAGTGGCAATAAAGTTCTAATCATTAGCAGTGTGATGCTGGTGCCAAAATAGATCAGTAAAACAATGCATCACAAAATAGATCTAAGTATGAAAATTGGGCTTATTATAATAGCGGCATGGTAAATCGATTGAGAGGAGCCAGACAAAAGGATGATTAATGGCCTGGGGACAACCTGCTAGGCATTGTTTTGTTGCTTTTAAAGCTGAATTCTTACCTCAGGCCTTAAGCATAAACAATTTGTGAAATGATCAAAGAATTTAATGTTTTCTGAAAGCCTTTGAACTCGCAGTGTCTTATTTTTAGAAATGATGGATGCATGAATGATGCAGGCCAGTAAGCATGACATAAAACACTAAGTGAAAATGGTAAATTGAGGACATAATTTTAAATTTTGGATGCCAAAAAATTTGATACTAAAATCAAAAGACAAACCACAAACATTGAAAAAATATCTAGTATAATAATGGCTAATGGCCTGTAAGAGAGTTGCTAATCACATCAATAAGCAATTTGCCAAAAAAAAATAATACAAATGTATAATAAACATATGAAAGATGTTCAGCTTTACTAATAATGAACAAAGCACAAATTAAGATATAATTTATTGTCTACCATATTGAAAAAGATAAAAAAATAAAAGGTTACCATCCTTTTTGATGAGGAAGGAAAGAACACAATGCTTGCTTAAGAATATGGGCGCCTGGGAGTGCAGTCAGTTAAAGTGCCCAACCCTAAGGTTTCAGCTCAGGTCCACCATCTCAGGGTCGGGGGATTGAGACCCACATGGGGTTCTGTGCCCCACGTCAGGCTCCACACTTGGCACAGAGTCTGCTTGGGTTTCTCCACCTCTCCCTCTGCCTCTGCCCCTCCCCTCATGCTTACTCACTCCCTCTAAAAATGAATGAATAAATCTTAAAAAAAAAGTGTGTTAATATGTTATATCAAGGAGTGCATATTTTTTTTTAGAGAAAATTTGACAAGATCCATCATAATTTAAGATACATACACATTCGACTTAATTATCCAACAGACTTTTTCTACAGAATCATGCTTTTTCACTCAGACATATTCCATAGTCATTCCCACAGCTCTCTGCCCTACTGCAGGGGGGAAGGGGGTGAGGAGGGGCTCCCTAACCACACTAGCTAGCAGACCACCCCATCACTATCTCCTTTCTGTTTTCTATGTTTACATAGCATTAATTATACTAACATTAGTAAACCATTTGTCTCTTGTCCCTCATCCATTCTCCATTAGAATGTAACTTCAAAAAATGTGGGACCTTGATTTGTACAGTATCTGTAACATAAGAGTTCAGTGCTATTGAATGGCAGATATAGTTGCCCGTATACAAAGGTGTAGTGTGCATGATGGTCACTGTCCCATTGTTTGTAAAAGCAGAAAGAACACAGAAATGATTAATTCATCCACCAAATAACAGCTAATTATGGCACATCCATGCAATGGAAATCCATGCACTTACTTGAAAGAATGAGGTCAATCTACATTTACTAACATAAAAAAATTATTAATGTGAAGACAGTTGCAACATGTAGGTATGTGTGGGTAGATGGACAGTTTGTGTGTGTTTATACATGGGCCTAGCTACATGTATACTCACACAGATAGACATAAACAGTGTAAAGAAGAGTCAGACTCCATCTGATGACTGCTGCTAGCCCTTAAGCCTCACCCTTCCCTCCTCTTCTGCCCCAACCTCTGAACTGGTAAGAGCGCCTGGGTGCCAACAAAAGATCCAAACCACACAAGCCGCTGCCCTAGTGTGGGAACCCTCACCCCAGCCACAATAAAAACCCCAGCCAGTCTCCTTACCTTGCCCTCTCGAGGTCAATTAGGAGTGCTTGAGAGGGCTGTCCTGCTCTCCCAGGGACCTCAACTATGTAATTTAAAAAAGAAAAAACCTTTTCATATCCTGTTGATGTGTGTATACATCACCAGTCCTAATGATGAGAATATGGGGGGCATTCCATCTTTCTCCACAGGTGACTATAACATGAATACAGATAGATGTAGATAGATAATGCACATATTCATGGAAGTATGTGTACCTACATATATACATGCATCTATAGAATACACACAAATATTACTGGTACATACACACCCAGAAAGACAAATACATGCATAGAAAACAATCTGGAAGAATATGCCCCAAGCTATTAAGACATACAGTGGTTAGTTCTGGTGATAGAGAATTTTCACTTTTGCAGTTACACATTTCTATATTTGGAATTATATAACAAGCATATTTTGATATTTGGAAAAATATCTAGGGGCATCTGGGTGGCTCAGTTAATCATCTCCCTTTGGCTCAAGTCATGATCCCAGAGTCCTGGGATCGAGTCCCAAAGTGGGCTCCCCACTCAGCGGGGAGTCTGCTTCTCCCTCTCCCGTTGCCCCTCCCCCTGCTTGTGATCCCTTTCTCTCTCTCAAATAAGATCTTTAAAAATACATATATCTAAAAATAAGCGTTGTTAATAAAAAGGAAAAACCCCAAACTATACTTCCAACTCAAGAAGTACCTGAGAAACTAGTGTAAAAAATAAAAACAAGCCGAAATTGCAAATCAGAAACAAATTGACTTGATAAATTATGAATTATAGTGCATATAAATGTATGGAATTAAAAATGTAAAAGAGGACATAATCACTAACACAGATGAAAAAAAAAACCATAGAGAATAGTCCCCAGAGTTCTTTGTTAATAAATTTGCATAAATATTCAATTAAAATGTTTCCTGACATTTACTCAAGAGAAGATTAAAAAAAAACCAGGAGAACCAAAACACCAGAAATACATAGTGGCCAAAAAGTGCATCCTCAAAAGTGCCAGGATTCACTTTCACAGATGAGTTCTTTTGAATCTCCAAGGAAGGATCCAGGGAAAGAAAAGCTTCCAATTTCTTTTTTTATGAAACCAGGATGACAGTGACTGTGAAACCTAACAAAAAATAAAATACAAAAATCCAACTGCCCTCTCACATGTGAGTGTTGATTCAAAAATTATAAATAAAATACTGGTAGATAAAACCTAGTGGTTCACTAACAAAGTAAAACACTCTGGCTAACGGGACCCTCACTGCTGTCACTGGCACCGTGGCTGGGAGTCTTCCCCTGCCCACTCCTGCTCCCTCTCTCATTTACCCTAATCTCTTGCATGTGCAGTTGTTAGCATCTGCTTTTCCAAGGACTCAAACTGACTCAAGCTATTTCAGTAAAATAGTTGGATACAAAATCAAGATAAAAGATAAATTCAGGGGTGCCTAGCTGGCTCAAAGGAGTACGTGACTCTTGATCTAGGGATCAGGAGTTCAAGCCCCACATTGGGTGTAGAGATTACTTAAACAAAAACAAAAAATTCATTTTCTCTCCAGGAAAAAAAAAAAATTCACAAAATGTTTCAATGCCCACTATATGCCAGGCACTGGAGGAGGAGAAATACAAAAATGAGCAAAACATGCCCATAGCCTTGTCCTCACAGGGCTTCAAGTACTGGAAGAGATCGATTTTAAATAACCTGGGGGCGCCTGGGTGGCTCAGTTGGTCAAGCGTCTGCCTTCAACTCAGGTCATGATCCCAAGGTCCTGGGATCGAGTCCCACATCGGGCTCCCTGCTCAGCAGGGAGTCTGCTTCTCCCTCTCCCTCTGCCTGCCACTCTGCCTACTTGTGCTCTCCATCTCTGTCAAATAAAATCTTAAAAAAAAAATTTTTAAATAGTCTGGCAAACAAATCAGCAATTACAATCTGATAATCAATATGAAGGAAAATTTCAAGGTGGCACAAGAGCTCACAGCAGGGAGACCAGACTCAGTTTAAGGCCTCAGGAGGACTTCCTGAGCAGAGAATTAATCATAACTAACTGGAGATGGAGACAGGGCGGAAGGGGAGAGGGTTTCCAGTCCAAAGGAATAGCAAGTGAGAGAATCCCAGAAGGTGGTAACTGGGTAATCAACTACAAGAACCAAACTGTTTACAGCTAAGCAAACAGGTAGGAGCACAAGGTGGGAGCCTCATTGGTGGAGCCCTATAAACCAAGTTGAGGATTTGGGTCTTCACCTACAAAGAAGGGCAATGGCAAGACAACAAAAGGATTACAAGCACAAGAACAACATAGATCTGCATGGATACAGGGAGAAGAAGTTGAAGAAGAATAAGAGCTTGGAGAAGGAAAGTCATCAGGATGTTCTCTTGGCAGCCCAGTGAGAGGCTAGGGTGATTTGAACCAGAGTGGTGTCAGTGGTGAGAAAGGAGGAGAGGTGAATGATACAGGACCTGCACTAGGACGTTAGATCTGCGTCACTGGGGACTGAATAGGATGGGGAGGGAGAAGAGAGTGGAGAAGGACAACCCCAGGTTGGATAGTGATGCCATTCACTGATGGGGACTGGAAGAGGAATGCATTTGGGGAAAGATATCCTGAGTATGACATTGAACATGCTTAATTTAAGATGACTTTGAGACATTCAAGTGGAAATGCCAAGGAGGCAACTAGATACATGAATCTGGAGCTAAGTAAGGCCTAGTCCAGAGATACTAAGTTGGGAATCATGAGCATATGATTGGTAATTAAAATCATAAAAAATGGGCAAAATCACCTACATAGAGACTAACATATAAAAAAATGAGGGTCTAAAATTGAGCACTAAGAATCCCCAACAATAGAAAAGAATAGAAGAGGAAGATAAACCACAAGGAGATGGGGAAAGAACAGCCAGAGATGCAGGAGGAAACCCACAAGTATGCCAGGTGTTGGATGCCCCAAGAAGGTGACAGAAAGTGAGGACATGACCATCAGTCCTTACAGTAAGGGAGAGGTCGACATGGGAGATTAAAACAAGGTTTAGATGTAGAGGCATCGAAGTCATCAGAGATGGTATCAATCATTTTGGTGGAGTAGGGAGGGCTGCAGCTGAGTTTGGGGTGGGGGAGTCAGCGCGGGGAGGAAGTGAAGACAGTGAGGGGAAGGAAGCCAGTTAAGTAGTTGGGCTGGGAAGAGGAGGAAGGAAAGTCAATGGGGGTGAGTTTACCACTTGTAAGCTATGGAATCTTAAACACATTAAAATGTTGACTGGACAAGAAACGACAGATGTTGGCAGGGATGCAGAGAAAGGCGAACCCTCCTACGCTGTTGGTGGGAATGCAAGCTGGTGCAGCCACTCTGGAAAACAGTATGGAGGTTCCTCAAAAAGTTGAAAATAGAGCTACCCTACAACCCAGCAATTACACTACTGGGTATTTACCCCAAAGGTACAAATGTAGGGATCCAAAGGGGTACATGCACCCCGATGTTTATAGCAGCAATGTCCACAATAGCCAAACTGTGGAAAGAGCCAAGATGTCCATCAACAGATGAATGGATAGAGAAGATGTGGTATATATATACAATGGAATATTATGCAGCCATCAAAAGGAATGAGATCTTGCCATTTGCAACAACATGGGTGGAACTGGAGGGGGTTGTGCTGCGTGAAATAAGTCAATCAGAGAAAGACATGTATCATATGACCTCACTGATATGAGGAATTCTTAATCTCAGGAAACAAACTGAGGGTTGCTGGAGTGGGGGTGGGGTGGGAGGGATGGGGTGGCTGGGTGATAGACATTGGGGAGGGTATGTGCTAAGCACTGTGAATTGTGCAAGACTGTTGAATCACAGATCTGTACCTCTGAAACAAATAATGCAATATATGTTAAGAAAAAAAAAGATAGCAGGAGGGGAAATCGGAGTGGGAGGTGAACCATGAAAGACGATGGACTCTGAAAAACAAACTGAGGGTTCTAGAGGGGAGGGGGGTGGGGGGATGGGTTAGCCTGGTGATGGGTATTAAAGAGGGCATGTTCTGCGTGGAGCACTGGGTGTTATGCACAAACAATGAATCATGGAACACTACATCAAAAACTATGATGTAATGAATGGTGATTAACATAATAAAAAAACCAGATTCTAAAATGTTGACTGGAAAGGTCGGGTTGAAATCACAAGACAGATGTGATTATAAACCTGAAAAACTCAAAAGGCTCAGATGAAAAACCGTTAGGATTGAGTTCAACACTCACCAGCCTTTCCAAATACAACTCACTCAAACTGTGAGACTAGAATTTATAATGAAAGAAAACAATCTATTCGCAACAACAATAAAGAGCCTTAAAATGCCTAAGAATAAACTTAACAAGGTAATCAGAATCTCTTAGAAGAAAACAGTAAAATGTCAGCAAGGAGCATAGAACAAACATTGAAAAACTGGAGACAAACTCTGCTCTTAGGAAGAAAGTCACTTTTTCCTAAATTAACAGATACATTTAATGAATTAATAATTAAAATCTTAATAGGGTTTGGGCAGAGAGGGGAGGCTCTGAGGCTTATCTGAGAAAAGAACAATGAGGTGGGGCTTAGGCAGCCAGTTTTGAAAATGTACTATAAATATCATTCAACTAAGGAGAAGAATATGACAATGACGAAACCAGACAGATCAATGGACTAAAATAGCGAGGCTAGAAATAGACCAAGTAATTGTGGAAATGTAAGCAAACAGACATTTCTAAGCCAGGAATAAAAAATGGGTTATTAAGTGTGTAGGGACCACTGGCCCACCAATTAGGAAATCACACTGGGCCTTCTTCTACTGCAGTATCCCATTGGCCTAGAAGAGGGCAGGTCAGGAGTTTCTGGGTCAGAATCTGGGATGCATTCACTTCGTGAAGGCTGATTAAGTTGTACACTTAGGATTTGTATGCTTTTATGTGTTATACTTCAATAAAATGCTTATATATCCTCTCCCCCAAAAAAGAGAAGGCCACAAACGACTGGAAGAGAGAGGTATATTTTCATAATCCTAATCACAGACCACAGAAGTTGTAAAGAAAACACTGATAAACATGAGGGTCTATGAACTTACATTTTCTGTACAAAGCAAGGAGAACAGAAACAAGAATGAAAGACAAATGGAAAATTGGGGGGAGTATTTGCAATATGTCAGAAAAAATGGTTGAAATCCTTTATACATAGGAAGGATTCTCACAAATCCATGTTTTAAAGACTGAATTGAAAAATGGGAAGGACCCTGAACAGGCAAGCTAAAAAAAGATAAAATACCCAATTAAAATGTGAAAAGAACATTCAGTCTCATTACTCACCAAAGAAAGACTAATTACAATGACAAAAAGATATCATTTATTGCCAGTGAGATTTGCAAATACAACAAAAGACTAACAAAACCGGTTGACAAATATGTGAAGCAGCAGGACCTTCCTCACTTGTACAACCTTCCCAAAGAGAATGTTAGCACAATGTATCAAAATGGAAAATGAGCAGACCCCTTGACCTACCTACAATTTTTAGGAATTTATCGTAAAGGATGCTCATTACTGTTATTTGTGTTAGAAAAATATCAAGAAGTCTAGACATTTAACAATACAGAAATGATAAAGTAACTGAAAAGTTACTTTTGGAGTATACAAAAGAGGATATATTTTTCAACATGAATACAGGGGTTGACTTTTTATTGATATGAAAAATGTCTGCAACATATTACTGCATGCAAAAAGCAGGCTATAAAAAGTATATGAAAGTTTCTCTTCACGATGGCAACATAGGAGGATCCTAAGCTCACCTCCTTTCATGGATAGACTGAATCTACAGGTATATATGAAGTAATTTCCCCCGAAAGAAATCCATAAACTAGCTGAGCAACTCCTACAGATAGGGCAAACAAGAAAAAAACCCACATCAAAAAAGTAGGAGAGGCTGAGACACAATCTTGCCCTAAACCACACTCCCGGTGCATCCATCACAATCAGGAAGGAGCTTAGAACTCCAAGCTTCTCCCTGAGGAGCTATGGGTTTGAATCCCACATCTGACACCCCAACTTCTAAGACATGCACCTGAGAGATGAGCCCCCATAACATCTAGCTTTGAAAGCCAATGGGTTCGTATCCATGAAATCCCCACAGCCACAGAAAACTGAGAAACCACTCTTCAAGGGCTCACATGAACTCACCTGGCCAACCGCTACGCCCCTAACCCCCTATACACCCCCTCTCCCCAGCCAGGGCCCAGTGCAGAGGCAGCCCAGTGAAACACATGCAGTCTTTTTATGAAAGAGGCCTATTTGCTTATCGTAAAGCATCACCCTGATAGGCAAGCAAGCATCTACTTGAACACACAGCTAGGAATCTACTGAAATCCTCTCCAAAGATTGAGACCAGCAGGTACCAACTTTACACTCTCCCTTAGCCTTGCTCCAGACATCTGGTATCTCCAAGGAAGAAACTTGTGCACATATCTGGTGCCCTAGTTTTTGTGGCTAATGCCCAGGGGACACCTCCTGATCACCTGGATGTGACAGCTAGCAGAGCTGACATTTCACAGGACTGTAACCAGCAAAGAATTCTTAACCAGCTACACTGCAGGACATAGCAGTGGAGAGCTAGCAGACTGAAACTCCATCTTTCTGAAAAGGGGGGCTATTAGCTTATCTTCATAGCTTCAGCCTGAAGGTAGGTTCCTAACTCAATACTAGACATCAAGGGGCCAACTGTATTCCTCTCCAGATACTTTAGGGGGTGGGTGCTATCTTCTCCCTCTCCCCCTGGCTCACTCCAGGTCACCAGTATCTCCAGGAAAAGAGCTTAAACATATGTCTGCCCCAGTTTTGGTGGCTGCCAGCCAGGGGCACCCCTGGATCACCTGGTTCTGGTGGCCAACAGAACTTATGTTCACGGGTCTCATAGGACCCCAACCAACAGAAAGAGTTCTAAACTGGCTGTCTGAGGCAGAGGTGCCCTCACCCAGAGTACAGCGCGCACAGCAAACGGAAACACAGCCCCAGAGGCCTTTTCATTTATCTTCAAGCTGTGGCCTGAGGGGCAGGCTTCTACTTCAACCAACATTTAGGGGCTGACTACAATGCTCTCCAGAGATGGAGACCAGCAGACACCAGCTTCACCCTCTCCCTCTGCCCCACTCTAAAAGTAGTAAAAGCAACTACAACAATCTGTTAATGGATACTCGAGATAAAAAGTTGTTAACTGTGACATCAAAAACAGAATGTGGAGGGGAGTAAAAAATGTATAGCCTACGAATGAGTTCAAATTTAAATTATTATCAACTTAAACTCTTAGTTTCATTGATCTTTTCTATTGTCTTTTTAGTCTCTATTTCATTTATTTCCACTTTGATCTTTGTTATTTCCCTCCTTCTACTAACTTTCCGTTATATCTGTAAGAAGTCTTACATAAGCCTCATAAGTCACAAAGCAATAACCTAGAGTAGGTACACAAGATAAGGAATCCAAGCCTACCGCTACAGATAATGATCAAATCACAAAAGCAAGAGAAGAATAAGAAGGAACAAAGCCAGAAAATAATGAATGAAATGCTAATAAGTACATACATATCAGTCATCACTTTAAATGCATAGATAAGAAAACAAGACCCCTCTGTATGTTCTCTACAAGAGACTTATTTCAGATGTAAAGACACACATAGACTCAAAGTGAAGGGATGGAAAAAGATACTCCATGAAAATAGAAAGCTGTGGTACCTGTATTTTATCAGACAAAATAGACTTTAAGACAAAGACTATAAGAGACAAAGAGACATAATTACATAATGATAAAGGGATCAATCCAACAAAAGGATATAACATGTGTAAATATTTACACACTCACCACAGGAGCACCTAAATATACAGAGCAAGTATTAACAGATCAAAGACAAAACAGACAGCAATAATAGTAAGAGACTTTAATATCCCACTTTCAATGATAGGTTGTCCAGACAGAAAAATCAATAAGGAAATACTGGCCTTAAATGACACCTTAGACCAGAAGAACTTAACATATATACAGAAGATGCCATCCAAAAGCAACAGAATACACATTTTTCTCAAGCATACATGGAACATTCTCCAGGATAGATAATGTGATAAGCCACAAAACAAGCCTTAATAAATTTAAGAAAACTGAAATCCTATCAAGCACCTTTTCCAACCCAAATAGTACGAAACTAGAAATCAGTTATAAGAAGGAAATTGGAAAATTTACAGGTATGTTGAGATTAAACAACATGCTACTGAACAGCCAACGGGTCAAAGAACAAATCAAAGGAGAAATCAAAAAATACCCTGAGACAAATGAAAATGGAAATACAACATAGCAAAATTTATGGATATAGCAAAAGTAATTCTAAGAAGGAAGTTAATAGTGATAAATGCCTACATCAAGAAACAAGAAAAGGCTCAACTAAAAAACTTAACTTTATACCTCATGGAACTGGAAAAAAGAATGAACCAAGGCTGAAGTTAGTAGAAGGAAGGAAATAACAAAGATCAAAGTGTAAATAAATGAAATAGAGACTAAAAAGACAATAGAAAAAAATCAATGAAACTAAGAGCTATTTTTTTTTAAATTGACAAACCTTTAGCTAGACTCACCAAGAAAAGAAGAGAGAGGATTCAAATTAAATCAGAAATGAAAGAGGAAATGTTATAAACAAAATCTTAAAGAAAAGGGGAGGGGGGAGCCTGGGTGGCTCAGTCAGTTAAGCGTCTGCCTTCAGCTCAGGTCATGATCCCAGGGTCCTGGTATGGAGCCCTACATCAGGCTCCCTGCTGAACATGGAGCCTGCTTCTCCCTCTCCCTCTGCCACTCCCCCTGCTTGTGCTCTCTCACTGTCAAGGAAATAAATAAAACCTTGCGGGGGGGGGGGGGGGAAATGTTACAATTGATACCACAGAAATATGAAGGATCATAAGAGACTACAATGAACAATTATATGCCAACAACTTGGACAACCTAGAAGAAATGGATAAATTCCTAGAAACATACAATCTACTAAGACTGAATCATGAAGAAATAGACAAAGGGTGCCTGGGTGGCTCAGTTGGTTAAGCATCTGCCTTCGGCTAGGGTCATGATCCCAGGGTCCTAGGATCGAGCCCCTCGTGGGGCTCCCTGCTCAGCGGGGAGTCTGCTTCTCCCTCTCCCTCTGCCCCTCTCCCCCTTGTGCTCAAGCTCGGTCTCAAATAAATTTTTTAAAAAAAGACAAGTAATGAGGGGTTGGTAAAGATATACAGAAAACAGAACACTTGTTTACTGTTGGTGGGAATAAATTGGGATAGCCACTATAAAAACCAGTACAGAACGTGAAAAATAGAACTATATGCTGTGATCCAGCAATTCCACTTCTGGGTATTTATCTAAAAGAACTGAAAACACAAATTTGAAGAAAAATACATACTCCCACATATATTGAAGCATTATTTACAATAGCCAAGACATGGAAACAACATATGTCCATTGATGGATGAATGGATAGAAAGAATATGGTATACATATACAATGGAATATTGTTCAGCCAAAGAAAAGAAGAAATCCTGGCACTTGCAACAGCATGGATGGACCGTGAGGGTATTATGTTAAGTGAAATAAGCCAGACAGAAAAAGACAAATACCATATGATGTCACTTATGTGTGGAATCTGGGGAAAAAAAAAAAAACCCAAACTCACAGATACGGAGAACAGATTGCTGGTTGCCAAAAGCAGGAGGTCTGGTTGGGGGGGGGGGGGTTGTGCAAAATCGGTAAAGAGCGTCAAAAGATACAAACTTCCAGTTATAAAATAATTCCCAGGGATATAATGTACAGTGTGGGGACTATAATACCATATTGTATTTTCAAAAGTAGCTGAGAGAATAAATCTTAATTCTCATCACAAGAAAAATGTGTGATGGATGTGAACTACACTTATGGTGGTGATCATTTCATAATATATACATATACCCAATCATTATGTTGTACACCTGAAACTAGCATGTTACACGTCATTTATATCTCAATTTTAAAAAGTATATGAATTGTGATATTTAGGTACAATGTATATACATGTACATACACCTGTTCATTCATACATACATACAGTTAGAGTGAAAGAACGTCATTAAAATATTTGTATTTGTGGGGTTCCCAGGTGGCTCAGTTAGTTAAGAGTCCAACTCTTGATTTCGGCTCAGGTCATGATCTCAGGGTCGTGAGACTGAGTCCCACATCAGGCTCCACACTCAGCAGGAGTCTGCTTCTCTCTCACTCTCTGCCCCTCTCCCACCTTGCACTCTCTTAAAAAAACTTAAAAATAAAAATAAATTTTTGTTATCTCAGATAAAATATGAGGTAGTGAAATTTTAACTCAAACTTGTAATTTTCTGTGTTTTGGTGTAGAAGAAAAAAATCACATGGAAATCAAGCCATTGAAAATACAAATAAACACAAGCCTAATTATGACCCACAGAACACTGACAAAAACCCTCTCCTTGACCAAACTCTAGCCAGACTGCTCTAAGCCTCTTCTCACCCGGGCCCCAACCTTGGTCTATAAAAGACCAGAACAAACACTAGCCCAGTTTCTAACAGCTGAAGGCCACATCCCCAGGATGACCCTCCATTCCCCTTCATGTGTCTACATGAGAAACTCAAGTCTGCCCCCCAAATTTACTGTTTGTTCCAGTCAACACCTGGAGATAGGACCTTTGTCTGGGTTTCACATGGGCCAAACCCCTCCTTTCCACTTTTTGCAATTTTTCACTTCCCTTAGTCTACTATCCCACCCTCACATTCTCCCTGTAAAACGCATCACCCTCTGTGCAAACAAAATTTGGATTCAGTTTGCCCTAGGTTCTTTTTCCCTATTGCAATAGTTATTACTGACCAAAATACGTCCTTGCCCCTCGAACTAGTGTCTAGCTTTGTTTATCTTTGACAATATACACGTACGGTTTCTCAGTAAGTGTAATGCTTATTAGTGGGGCGCCTGGGTGGCTCAGTCAGTTAAGCATCTGCCTTTGGCTCAGGTCATGATGCTGGGGTCCTGGGATCGAGCCCCACTTCTGGCTCCCTGCTCTGCAGGGAGTCTGCTTCTCTGCCCCCTTCCCCAGCCCCCCGCTTATGCTCTCTCACTCAAATAAAATCTTTTTAAAAAGTATTGCTTATTAGAAATCACTTATGAAAATATAAAATGCATATTTTTTCATTCCCATTAACTTGTGAAGTGCTGTATACAATCTTATGCATAGATTCATTGGGTTTCCATGTAGCCAGTCAGGTATTTGATAGGACAACAAAATCACTGCTTAGCTGGGACAAGGCAATTCAGGCTTTTTGAGAGCCCTGAAAGATAAATTTTGGCTTTCAGCCTTAATTATGGTAGATTTTTTTTTCTGGGCAGAAATGTAAATTTTTTTACATAGTTTCTTCCTTGATCTTTCTAAGAGAAACATTTTCCAGAATTCTAAAATCTCTTTTCACCGGAGAACATGGCAACGTGAGATTAAAGCCTTACCATAAGCTTGTTCTGCCCTGCCCCTACCCACCCCCACAATTCACTATACAGAAACCAGAGTGCTCTTTTCAAAATGCAAAACTGATCGTGTCACTTACCTGCTTAAAACCCTTACATTATTTCCCACTCCTCCTCAGGAAAAACTCCAAGTCCTCACGATGCCTATAAAGCACTTTCTCTCCCTGCACGTGTCTCTGTTCTGCTCATCATGGCTAGTTTCTGTTCCTGGAACATACATATCTCTGTGGCATCTCCAGGCCCCTGTACCAGCAGGCATCCTACTTGAAACGCGATTTCTCTTTGTCAGTTGTCAACTTCTCCTATTTCAGGTTTCGACTCCAATGTCACCTTGCCGGAGAGGTTTTGCCTAAAAAGACCTGTCACCACTTTGTTTCACTATCATATTACCTCCGAAGCACTTATATAATTTGAAATTATCTTATTTGCATATTGGTAAATTTCCAACTTGAACGTCAGTCTCTTGAGAGCGAGAATCTTGTGTTGCTGTGTTGCCAAATGCTTAAACAACAGCCTTCCCCCGAAAGTCTTCTGCTACCATTTGCTGATGTCCACGGTACAAATACTACCACCATGGGTAATTTCAAGATCTGATGTGACATCAACCAGCCCGCAAAATTGCTTGAAAACTTAACAGTTCGCTTGCACAAGCCAGTGCAGACCAGCTCCGACCCACCACTGGAACCTCGTCTGGCTTCTTTACAGCTACCAATAAATGGAACTGAATCCAGGGACAGAGTAAGTGGGCAATAAATGGTGACTGAACGTTGAATTGGAATAAAAGAACTCTTAATTCTATTCTATCAGATAGAGATTGTAGCTAGTTGAGTCTTTTTTTTTTTTTTTTTTTTTTGGTGTTTTAACTGCCAAACTGTATGTAGAATTTGCAGACAAGTACTTTGAAGTCAACTTGTTGAATGGGTCATTATAAGAGGTTCCTAAATGCAGGGCAAAAAGAGGAGGAGGAGGAAGGGAAGGAGAAAGAGGAAGCATTAAGTGAAAGTAAAGCTTATCTCCCAGTTGGTATTTTCCCTGTGGATGGCCTGGCCTCCCAGAATGCAGTCCACAGGCCAATCTCAGCAGGTTCGTTCGGAGTACTTGTTAGAACTACACTGGTGGTCCCATACGCAGCATCAGTCTCTGGGTGGAATCCAGCAATCTTGTTATCCAATTACGCCCTGTAATTCTGATATGCGCTCAAATTTGAGAACCACGTCCAAAGGAAGGCGGACAGATTATCAGCTCCCGAGAATGACGCCAAGGCATACTATCGGTTTGGAGCAGCTCACCCCACCCCAAACCCAAGCAAATATCCTAGGAGTGAACAGATCTTGGATTCTGACCGCCCATTCCAAATTTGTTAAGAAAGCAAAACATCCCAATTGCACCGTGATCAAAATACTAGACTTAGAAGTATTTTGTTATTGAGAAATATTTATTTGAATATTTAGCATTTGGCCTTCATTATTAGTGATCATTGCTATTAGGGAACATTTATTGAGTGTTTACTATGTGTCAAATGTTGGGCTAAGTGCTTCCCATGTATTAATCTTTCCATGTATTAATACTCAAAACAAACCTATGTGGTGAATGCTATTATTGACCTTTATTTTACAAATGAGGGGGACACAGAGAGAAGAGTGATTTAACTGGCTGCAGGATGCTAAGCAGATCAGAGCCTATGGCCCCAGAAGACCTGGACCCAGTTGGTGATCTTTCCTGATCCACAAAGCCACCAAAAGCTGTGTGGCTTCTAGGGTAAATACCCACGAATACCCAAAAGACAGGTTTCAAGCGGTTGAGAGAGAGATACAATTTCTACTTAAAGATCAGAAAGTAAGATCATCCAGAAACAGGATTAGTATTTTACTTCTGTCTTTTACCACTATGCTTTTTTTTTTCTGAAAATGGTGAAAGCAGGATAAAAAAAAACTTTGAAAACCACTAAACAAAAGCTGCCCTCATTTTTCCTTAAGATGAGTGGGAAACACTCCAGAAATAGTTAAAAACAAATGAATAACCGCCTAGTGGTAGCAAAATGTGTTAAATTATAGGAAATACACCTGACAGTCTGTCGGCCCACAACAACCCCTTTCCTTTGAAAACTGCACTTTCCCAGCTGCACGTGTAAGATAACCTTGACTCCTGGCCACAAATGATTGAGCTCAAGTATGAACATCCGACCAGACCTGGCTAGTGAGAGTCCCTTTTCAGGGATGCAGAGAGAGTGCATCCATGTCTTCTGGTGGCTGGATCTAAGGATCCACGTTTGGGATTCCTGGGATGGCCAAGTACACAGAGAAGCATAGCACACTGGTCTGCAGGGAGAGGAGAGTAAAGCCTGAATGCTCAGAAAGGTGAAGGAGTACCACGGACCCAGACAGACAGGAAGAAAGGGCCTGGGTCCCTATCACCTCCACTGCTCGGACCCTCCCAGAGCCTAGGCTCACTCCATCTTTTTACTGCAGCCAGCTCAGGTGGATTTCCATTTCTGTGCCCAAAAAGAGAAGGACCAGTGCAGACAGGGCTCAGCCCCTCTGAGGAAACATGACCACGTTGGTCACCATATCTGCCTCTGTTTCCCTCCAGAAACAAGGGTCCATCCATGAGTCCAGGCCACCCCTGGCTTTTACCCCAGCCCATACCTGGTTTGCCCTAGCACTAGACTCACCCTCCCTGCACTTCCATGCTCTGTTTCCCAATTTTACCCCTGGACAGGATCAGGGCTCAAACCCATTCTCATTCAACTGCTCAAGCTCCTCATGTCCTCCCTTTCTTTTCCATTTTACTGCAACAATGCCCAACAAAATCCAAACCCTACACGCAATGAAATACATGCTATTGACCAACTACAAGCCTGGAAATGTTTACTTAGCCTCTCTCCCTGCCCAAATTCACCAAACAATGGGAAAACAACCCCTCAAGAAAATTCATTACATAAACAGAAATCCCCAGTTAAACCCTTAACTTGAAGGAACCCAGTGTCCCACTTTTCCCATCTCCTTTAGACTCATCCCCCTACAGACACTCCTGGGCTGTACCTGGGATATAAACGGTGCCACCATTGCACCAATCCGACACAGGGAACCACTGGTCCCCATCCCCAAAGCACGTATCATCGTGGGGTAGACCTGGAGGGAGGAACATAGGAAGCATTGGTTAGCTTGGACTCCTACTTTCTCAAGTCCTCTGCCCTTCCTCCCCCAGCCAGGGGGAGGTATACATCAAACACCAGATATTCTATACAGGTATGTAGGATATGAAATACAGGACATTTGTGTTCTCAGGCACACAACTTTGAATTTTTAAGTATCAGAAAAATAAACACTTAGAAATTATCATTTAATGACCAAATTCCAAAATATGTTTAATTGAATATTCCAAATATAATTTCAAAAAGGTAAGCTCTGGATTCAAAGAGAAGCCTTCCATTTCAGATCTATAAATGTATAAAGTGGTCCTACCAGAAGTAAAGAAAATCCTCCCCAAGGGACACCTGGGTGGTTCAGGTGGTTAAGCATCTGACTCCTGGTTTTGGCTCAGGTCTTTATCTCAGGGCCGTGAGATCAGTGCAGAGTCTGCTTGAGACTCTCTCTCTGAAGGGGCGCCTGGGTGGCTCAGTTGGTTAAGCATCTTGTCTCCACCTCAGGTCATGATCTTGCAGTCCTGGGATCAAGTCCCATGTCAGGCTCTCTGGTCAGTGGGGAGTCTGCTTCTCCCTCTGCCTCTGTGCACGTATGCTCTCCCTCTCACTCTCAAAAAAAATAAAATCTTAAAAAAACAAAAAAAGATTTTCCCTCTCCCTCTGCCCCTCCCACTCATGCTCGCACACTCTAATAAATTTTTAAAAAAGAAAAAAGAAAATCCTCCCCAAATGATGATTCAGTGAAACTTCTAACACAATGAACAGAACTGACAAGCATGCTGGGTACATGCAACATCATTCATGACATTCTCGTTGCTGAACCTTATGACAGAGGGGCACCTGACTGGCTTAGTCAGGAGAGCACGTGACTCAATCTCAGCATACTGAATTCAAGCCCCATATTGAGTATGGAGCATAATTTTTAAAAAATAGAATTTTATGGCATTAATCTACTTTTAAAAAAGATTTTGAGAGAGAGCATAAACAGGGAGGAGGGACAGAGGGAGAGGGAGAAGCAGGCTCCCCACTAAACAGGGAGATAGATATGGGGGCGTGGACCCCAGGCCCCTGGGATCATGACCTGAGCCGAAGGCAGAGGCCCAAGCGACTGAGCCACCCAGGCGCCCCCATAATCTACTTTCTTGATGCAACTTTCTTACACTTATTACAAGACTTCATTGATCTGTACTTCCTTAATTCTAAGCTCTTCTAGGAACTGGCAGAAGTGGTTTTTTTTATTTTTTATTGTTATGTTAATCACCATATTTTACATCATTAGTTTTTGATGTAGTGTTCCATGACTCATTGTTTGTGCATAACACCCAGTGCTCCACGCAGAACGTGCCCTCCTTAATACCCATCACCAGGCTAACCCATCCCCCCACCCCCCTCCCCTCTAGAACCCTCAGTTTGTTTTTCAGAGTCCATCGTCTCTCATGGTTCGTTTCCCCCTCCGACTTACTCCCCTTCATTCTTCCCCTCCTGCTATTTTTTTTTCTTAACATATTATTGCATTATTTGTTTCAGAAGTACAGATCTGTGATTCAACAGTCTTGCACAATTCACAGCGCTCACCATAGCACATACCCTCCCCAATGTCTATCACCCAGCCACCCCATCCCTCCCACCCCCCCACCACTCCAGCAACCCTCAGTTTGTTTCCTGAGATTAAGAATTCCTCATATCAGTGAGGTCATATGATACACGTCTTTCCCTGATTGACTTATTTCGCTCAGCATAACACCCTCCAGGAACTGGCAGAAGTTTAATAAGTAAGCAAATAGTACTTAACAATTTATGGGGAGAATGCTTTATGAAAGAATGGTTTTTCAAAACTCAAGAATTCTCAAAGCTATATAATACCAATACTTTTTAATTTATCCACTAAAGCAAAGCACATAGCCTCTTTACTTGGTCACATTTTGTTAAGCACCATCTGTCAAATGAAAAGTCAAGAAGCTGTCTGGCCTCAGTGGACACTGCTGTATTTTTAAGAGAAGGTCTGGGAGTGGAGTGCCTTTTTCGGGAGTTTTTCTTTTTCCAGAAAATGAAGCTGCTGGATATAACTGAAAACAATGGACTCAGACACATAATGATATCAGAGTTAAGAAAATAAGTCTTTTGTTCCTGTTTTGACAATTCTGAGTGGAATAATAGAAGGCAATCATCTTTAGGTACACGCTTTTGATTTTTTTAGAAAGTATCAAAATATTTACTTAGAAATGACCTTTTAAAATAATTTATTCCAAAATATGTTAAGTTGAATATTTCAAATGTAACTTTAGAAGCACACTGTATTACACAGATCAAATATGTCAATTCCCTATTTTTATCTATATGGGGAGAAAAGAGTATTTTTCTGCAGCTTTAATGGTTTGGACAGGCCATATCTGTAAGCTGAAGAGACTTCTATGTTTCCTGAGATGAAAACAAATGCAGCCCCCACCCCCACCCCCACCCCCCGTACTCTGCTTGGACTGCCCTCCTTGGGCGAGTATGCCTCAGGCCCAGTGCACTGGTACCCTTCCCCAGAAGACCAGCGGAAACCCCCACCCCCACGCCCACACCACCACCACCACATCTCCTGACCAGAGAGTTCTCAAGGCTTCTATTCTTGTGGAAATAACATCAGGTCTCATTTGACAGGTGACCAGAGCACACCTAGTTAAAACCCACCACATTCTGGCTAAGGACCAAACACTGCCCACTGCAGGCAAGGAGCCTCTGCAGACGACTGGCCTGAAGGACAGAGAAGCCAGCACACAGCAACAGAGTGCACGCAGCACATGCCAGAGATACCTAAAGGGCCAGGCCCTGGACACCATTGGACCCCTTCTTCATAAAGCCATTACTCTCAGGAGTAGGAAACCTAACAGGCTCTTCTAACACAGAAGAAGACAGAGTTAGACAAAATGTCAAGATGGAGGAATTCCTCCCAAATGAAACAACAAGATAAGCTCAGGGCCACAAATCTAAGCGAGACACATGTAAGTAACGTGCCTGATGGAGAATCTGAAGCAACAATTTTAAGGATACTCATTGGCTTTAGAAGAGAATGGAAGACTTCAGGGAGGCCCTTACCACAGAGATGAAAGAGTTAAAGAATCAGTCAGAAATGAAAAATGCAGTAACTGATAATAGAAACAGACTGAATGCACTGAACAAGGCTGGAGAAGCTGAGGAATGAATAAGTGATACAGAAGATAAAATAGAAAATAATGAAGCCAAACAAAAGAGAAAAAGAACAATTATAGATGAGAATAGACTTAGGAAACTCCATGACTCCATCAAATGCAGTAACATCAGCATCCTAGGAATTCCAGAAGAGGAAGGGAAAGAGAAGGGGGTGAAAATTTACTTGAGGAATTAAGAGCTGAAAACTTCCCGAATCTGGGGAAGGAAACAGGCATCCAGATCCAGGAGGCACAGAGAACGCCCATCAAAATCAACAGCAGGCCAACACCCAGACATATTGTAGCTAAATTTGCAAATACAGTGATCAAGAAAAAAATCCTAAAAGCAGCAACAAAAAGAAGTCCCTAACTTACAAGGGAAGACCCATAAATCTAGCTGCAGAGGTCTCAATAGAAACTTGGCAAGCCAAAAGAAAGTGGCATGATATATTCTAAGTGCTGAGTGGGAAAAATGTGCAGCCAAGAATACTCTCTATCCAGCAAGGCTATCATTCAGAATAGAAGGAGAGAGAAAGAGTTTCCCAGACAAACAAAAACTAAAGAAGTTCGTGACCACTAAACCAGCCCTGCAAACAATATTGAAAGGGACTCTTTGAGTGGAGAGACCAAAAGTAACAAAGAAAGGAACAGAGAAACTCCAGAAACAACCACAAAACCATAAAATGGCACTAAATACATTTAAAAATTACCCTAGACGTAAATGGACTAAATGCTCCTATCAAAAGACAGGGTGTCAGAATGGATACAAAAACAAGACCCATCTATATGCTGCCTGTAAGAGACATAATTTAGACCTAAAGACACCTGCAGATGGAAAGTGAGGGGATGGAGCAACATTTATCAGGCAAATGAGTGTCAAAAAAAGGTCAGAGTAGCAGTACTTATGTTGGACAAACTAGATTTTTTTTTCTTTAAATTTTTTATTGTTATGTTAATCACCATACATTAGTTTTTGATGTAGTGTTCTATGAGTCATTGTTTGTGCATAACACCCAGTGCTCCATGCAGAACGTGCCCTCCTTAATACCCATCACCAGGCTGACCCATCCCCCCACCCCGCTCCCCTCTAGAACCCTCAGTTTGTTTCTCAGAGTCCATCGTCTCTCATGGTTCATCTTCCCCTCCGAACTAGATTTTAAGCCAAAGACTGTAACAAGAGATGAAGGGCACTCTGTCATAATAAAGGAGTCTAACCAACAAGAAGATCTAACAATTGTAAATATTTATGCCCCCAAAGTGGGAGCACCCAAATATATAAAACAATTACAAACAAAGCAACAAGCATGGGGAAGGAGTCATGAAGTGGATGACCATGGGACTGGGTTTTGGCTGGAACACACATGAGGTTCAGATGAAGTTGCCTCTTTCTGAAATGACAAGGGGGAGTAGGAGATCTAAATTTCATCTGGTCCCAGGAATTCAGCTGGATAGGGATCAAACCATTCTGAACACCTACGAACTCAACAGAAGACTGAAGAAAAGAGTAGCAACAACTCTCTGAACAGAAGAGCGACCACTTACTGGAAGGTAGGACGTGTGGAGAAGTGAATCCGAGGCGATATTCGGGAGGATGGACGGCGGGGGAGGGGGCCTCCGTCGGCCGCTTCTGGCAAGTGCTAGAGCCGCGGAGCACAAAATTGGAACTTTTAGAAGTCGGCTCCGCTGAGGGACGTCGCTCCAGTGGCTAAGCGGGGGCTGGAACCCTTGCGGGACAGTGTGGTCTCAGGACCCTTGGGGTCACAGAAAGACCGGGGGTGCCTGAGTGCGGCAGAGCTCCCAGGAATCGGAGCGGGGAAGCCGGTTGCAGAGACGGAGCCGAGGCGCGGGCTCTCAGCTCGGGGTGGCCATAAACTGTGATCCGCGGCCCAGTCGGGCCACTGCTCCTCCGGCAGGGACCCAACAAGCGGCAGAGCCGGGGAGACTCCCCTTCCTCCCCGAGGAGGAGCGGCGCGGGAATGCACCGCAGGGATCTGCTGGGTTTGGAGACTCCACACGGGGTCGGGTGCCAGAGATAGAAACGCTCGGTCACAGGCCGGGTGAGCACGGAGTGCGGCCGGAGACTGGGGAGACGGGAGTGACTGCTTTTCTCTGGGGGCGCACTGAGGAATGGGGCCCCAAGTTCTCAGCTCCTCCAGGCAGAGATTGGGAGGCCACTATTTTCACTCTCATCCTCCAAAGCTGTACCGAGAGCTTGCAGGGAACAAAAGCTCCCGAGAGCAAACCCGAGGAGATTACTTAGCCCGGACCGACAAGGGCGGGGCAATTCTGCCTCCGGCAAAGACATTTGAGAACCACGACAACACCCCCTCCCCCAGAAGATTAGCAAAGAACAGCCGGCCAAGACCAAGTTTACCGATCAATGAGAACGCAGAACTCCAGCGCTAGGGGAATACTGCACATAGAATTCATGGCTTTTTTTTTTTTTACCATGATTCTTTAGTCTTTCAAAGTTAATTTTTTTAATTTTCTTTTTTTTCTTTTTCTATTTTTTTTATTTTTCTTTTTCCCTTTTTCAACCAACATCTTAAAGATTTTTCATTTTTAGAGTCATATTCTATCCCTTCATTGTAATTAACCCTATTTTTTGTATATATATAAGTTTTTCTCTCTTTAAAATTTTGGGATACAGTTTCTTCTAACAGACCAAAATATACCCTAAATCTCTGGTATATGGCTTGTTCTAGTCTCCTGCCTGATCACATTCTCTCCCTTTTTTTGTGTGTGTGGTTTGTTTGTGTGTGTGTGTGTGTGTGTGTGTGTGTGTTTTGTTTTGTTTAAATTTTTCTGCTTTTTTCAACCAACTTATCAATTCCTTTCATAAAATCTTTTATAATTTTCATCTTTACCATCATATTCCATCCCTTCACCATAGTTACCCTTATTTTTGTACCTATATAAGTTTTTCTTTCTTTAAAATTTTGTGAGGCAGTTTCTTCTAACAGACCAAAATATGCCCAAAATCTAGTGTGTGGCACTGATCTATTCACCAGCCTGATCATATTCTTTTTTCTTTCCCCCTGGTTTCAGGTCTCTTCTGATTTATTTAGTGTATATTTTTCTGGGGTCTGTGTTACCCTGTTAGTATTCTGTTCTCTCATTCATCTATTCTCCTCTGGACAAAATGACAAGATGGAAAAACTCACCTCAAAAAAAAAAAAAAAAAACCAAGAGGCAGTACCAACTGCCAGGGACCTAATCAATACGTACATTAATAAGATGTTGGAACTAGAGTTCAGAATGACGATTATAAAGATACTAGCTGGACTTGAAAAAACCATGGAAGATACTAGAGAATCCCTTTCTGGAGAAATAAAAGAACTAAAATCTAACCAAGTCGAAATCAAAAAGGCTATTAATGAGGTTCAATAAAAAATGGAGCCTCTAACTGCTAGAATAAAAGAGGCAGAAGAGAGAATTAGTGATATAGAACACCAAATGATGGAGAATAAAGAAGTTGAGAAAAAAGAGAGATAAACTACTGGATCACAAGGGCAGAATTTGAGAGATAAGTGACACCATAAGATGAAACAGTATTAGAATACTTGGGATCCCAGAAGAAGGAAGAGAGAGAGGGGGGCAGAAGGTATATTGGAGCAAATTATAGCAGAGAACTTCCCTAATTTGAGGAAGGAAACAGGCATCAAAATCCAGGAGGCACAGAGAACCCCAACCAAAAAAAAAAAAAAAAAAATCAATAAAAATAGGTCAACACCCCAACATCTAAGAGTAAAACTTACAAGTCTCAGAGACAAAGAGAAATTCCTGAAAGCAGCTCGGGACAAGAGATCTGTAACTACAATGGTAGAAACATTAGACTGGCAGCAGACCTATCCACAGAGACCTGGCAGGCCAGAAAGGAATGGCATGATATATTCAGAGCACTAAATGAGAAAAATATGCAGCCAACAATACTATATCCAGCTAGCCTGTCACTGAAAATAAGAGGAGAGATAAAAAGCTTCCAAGACAAACAAAAACTGAAAGAATTTGCAAACACCAAACCAGCCATACAAGAAATATTGAAAGGGGTCCTCTAAGCAAAGAGAGCATAAAAGTAACATAGACCAGAAAGGAATAGAGACAAAATACAGTAACAGTCACCTTACAGGCAATACATTGGCACTAAATTCATATCTTTCAATAGTTACTTTGAATGTAAATGGGTTAAATGCCCCAATCAAATGACAGGGGGTATCAGATTGGATAAAAAAACAAAACCCATCAATATGGTGCATGCAAGAGACTCATTTTAGACCCAAAGACACCTCCAGATTGAAAGTGAGGGGGTGGAAAACCATTTACCATGATAATGCACATCAAAAGAAAGCTGGGGTGATAATCCTTATAACAAATTAGATTTTAAACCAAAGACTATAATAAGAGATGAGGAAGGACACTATATCCTACTTAAAGGGTCTATTCAACAAGAAGATCTAACAATGTTAAATATCTATGCCCCTAACATGGGAGCAGCCAATTATATAAGGCAATTAATAACAAAAGCAAAGATACATATCAATAATACAATAATAGTGGGGACTTTAACACCCCCCTCACTGAAATGGACAGATCATCTAAGAAAAAGATCAACAAGGAAATAAAGGCTTTAAATGACACACTGGACCAAATGGACTTCACAGATATATTCAGAACATTCCATCCCAAAGCAACAGAATACACATTCTTCTCTAGTGCCCACGGAACATTCTCCAGAATAGATCGCATCCTAGGTCACAAATCAGGTCTCAACTGGTACCAAAAAAGACTGGGATCATTCCCTGCATAGTTTCAGATCACAATGCTTTGGAACTAGAACTTAATCACAAGAGAAAAGTCAGAAAGAACTCAAATACATGGAGGCTAAAGAGCATCCTACTAAAGAGTGAATGGGTCAACCAGGAAATTAAAAAAGAATTAAAGAAATTCATGGAAACAAATGAAAATGAAAACACAACTGTTCAAAATCTTTGGGATGCAGCAAAGGCAGTCCTCTTGCCTTTCTCAAAAAAACAAGAAAGGTCTCAAATACAAATACACAACCTAACCCTACATCTAAAGGAGCTGGAAAAAGAACAGCAAATAAAGCCCAAACCCAGCAGAAGAGAAATAAAGATCAGAGCAGAAATCAATGAAATAGAAACCAAAAGAACAGTAGAACAAATCAACGAAACTAGGAGCTGGTTCTTTGAAAGAATTAACAAGATTGATAAACCCCTGGCCAGACTTATCAAGAAGAAAAGAGAAAACGACCCAAATAAATAAAATCATGAAAGAGGAGAGATCACAACCAACACCAAAGAAATACAAACAATTATAAGAACATATTATGAGCAACTCTATGCCAGCAAATTAGACAATGTGGAAGAAATGGATGCATTCCTAGAGACCTATAAACTACCAAAACTGAACCAGGAAGAAATAGAAAACCTGAACAGACCTATAACCACTAAGGAAATTGAAGCAGTCATCAAAAGTCTCCCAACAAACAAGAGCCCAGGGCCAGATGGCTTCCCAGGGGATTTCTAGCAAACATTTAAAGAAGAATTAATACCTATTCTTCTGAAACTGTTCCAAAAAATAGAAATGGAAGGAAAACTTCCAAACTCGTTTTATGAGGCCACCATTACCTTGATCCCAAAACCAGAGAAAGTCCCCATCAAAAAGGAGAACTACAGACCAATATTCCTGATGAACATGGATACAGTAATTCTCACCAAAATACTAGCCAATAGGAGACAACAGTACATTAAAAGGATTATTCACCATGACCAATGGGATTTATTCCTAGGCTGCAAGGTTGGTTCAACATCTGCAAATCAATCAATGTGATACAATACATTAACAAAAGAAAGAACCACATGATCCTCTCAATAGATACAGAAAAAGCATTTGACAAAGTACAGCATCCTTTCTTGATTAAAACTCTTCAGAGTGTAGGGACAGAGGGTACATACCTCAATATCATAAAAGCCATCTATGAAAAACCCACAGCAAATATCATTCTCAATGGGGAAAAGCTGAGAGCTTTCCCCCTAAGGTCGGGAACACGGCAGGGATGTCCACTATCACCACTGCTATTCAACATAGTATTAGAAGTCCTAGCTTCAGCAATCAGACAACAAAAAGAAATAAAAGGCATCCGAATCAGCAATGAAGAAATCAAACTCTCACTCTTTGCAGATGATATGATACTTTATGTGACAAACCCAAGAGACTTGACCCCAAACTGCTAGAACTCATACAGGAATTCAGTAAAGTGGCAGGATATAAAATCAATGCACAGAAGTCAGTGGCATTTCTATACACCAACAACAAGACAGAAGAGAAATTAAGGAGTCGGTCCCATTTACAACTGCACCCAAAACCATAAGATACCTAGGAATAAATCTAACCAAAGAGGCAAAGGATCTGTACTCAGAAAACTACAGAATACTCATGGAAGAAATTGAGGAACACACAAAGAAATGGAATAACATTCCATGCTCATGGAGTGGAAGAAAAAATATCATGAAAACATCTATGCTACCTAGAGCAATCTACACATTTAATGCAATCCCTATCAAAATAACATCAACTTTTTTCAGATATGGAACAAATAATCCTAAAATTTGTATGGAACCACAAAAGACCCTGAAGAGCCAGAGGAATGTTGAAAAAGAAAAACAAAGCCGGTGGCATCACAATTCCAGACTTCCAGCTCTATTACAAAACTGTAATCATCAAGACAGTATGGTACTGGCACAAAAACAGACACATAGATCAATGGAACAGAATCGAGAGCCCAGAAATGGACCCTCAACTCTATGGTCAACTCATCTTTGACAAAGCAGGAAAGAATGTCCAATGGAAAAAAGTCTCTTCAACAAATGGTGTTGGGAAAATTGGACAGCCACACATGGTCCAGGATGAAACTGGACCATTTCCTTACACCACACACAAAAATAGACTCAAAATGGATGAAAGACCTCAGTGTGAGGCAGGAATCCATCAAAATCCTTGAGAACACAGGCAGCAACCTCTTCGACCTCAGCCGCAGCAACTTCTTCCTAAACACATCGCCAAAGGCAAGGGAAGCAAGGACAAAAATGAACTACTGGAACTTCATCAAGATAAAAAGCTTTTGCACAGCAAAGGAAACAATCAACAAAAGCAAAAGACAACTAACAGAATGGGAGAAGATATTTGCAAATGACATATCAGATAAAGGGTTAGTATCCAAAAATCTATAAGGAACTTATCAAACTCAACACCCAAAGGACAAATAATCAAATCAAGAAATGGGAAGACATGAACAGACATTTGTGCATAGAAGACATCCAAATGGCCAACAGACACATGAAAAAGTGTTCAACATCACTCGGCATCAGGGAAATACAAATCAAAAACCTCAATGAGATACTACCTCACACCAGTCAGAATGGCTAAAATTAACACGTCAGGAAACAACAGATGTTGGCGAGGATGCGGAGAAAGGGAAACCCTCCTACACTGTTGGTGGGAATGCAAGCTGGTGCAGCAACTCTGGAAAACAGTATGGCGGTTCCTCAAAAAGTTGAAAATAGAGCTACCCTACAACCCAGCAATTGCACTACCGGGTATTTACCCCAAAGATACAAATGTAGGGATCCGAAGGGGTACGTGCACCCCGATGTTTATAGCAGCAATGTCTACAATAGCCAAACTACGGAAAGAGCCAAGATGTCCATCAACAGATGAATGAAGAAAATGTGGTGTGTGTGTGTGTGTGTGTGTGTGTGTGTGTATACACACACACACACACATATACATACCACACAATGGAATATTATGAGCCATCAAAAAAAAATCTTACCATTTACAACGATGTGGATGGACCTAGAGCATATTATGCTAAGGGAAATAAATCAATCAGAGAAAGACAAGTATCATATGATCTCACTGATATGAGGAATTTGAGAAACAAGACAGAGGACCATAGGGGAAGGGAGGAAAAAAATGAAACAAGATGAAACCAGAGAGGGAGACAAACCATAAGAGACTCTTAATCTCAGGAAACAAACTGAGAGTTGCTGGAGTGTAGGGGGGTGGGAGGGATGGGGTGGCTGGGTGATAGACATTGGGGAGGGTATGTGCTATGGTGAGCGCTGTGAATTGTGTAAGACTGCTGAATCACAGACCTGTACCCCTGAAACAAATAATATATTATATTTAAAAAAAAAAAGAAGATAGTAGGAAGGGAAAAATGAAGGGGGGGGAAATCGGAGGGGGAGACGAACCATGAGAGACTATGGACTCCGAGAAACAAACTGAGGGTTCTAGAGGGGAGGGGGGTGGGGGGATGGGTTAGCCTGGTGATGGGTATTAAAGAGGGCATGTATTGAAGGGAGCACTGGGTGTTATACGCAAACAATGAATCATGGAACATTACATCAAAAACTAATGATGTAATGTATGGTGACAAACAAAACAAAACAAAACAAGATAAAAGACTCCACTAAAAAACAAAACTACAGGCCAATATCTCTAAAGAACACGGGTACAAAAATTCTTAATAAAATACTAGCAAATAGAATCCAACAGTACATTAAAAGAATCATCCACCACTATCAGGTGGGATTTATTCCTGGGCTTCAAACGTGGTTCAGCATTTGCACATCCATCAACTGGACACATACACCACATTAATAAAAGAGTAAGAACCATAGGATCCTTTCAACATCCATTCATGATAAAAACCCTCAACAAAGCAGAGTTAGAGGGAACATAACTCAACATAATAAAGGCCGTATATGAAAACCCACAGCTAGTATCATTCTCACTGAGGAAAATTGAGAGCTTTTCCTCTACAGTAAGGAACAAGACAGGAATGTCCACTCTCACCACTGTTATTTAACATAGTACTGGAAGTCCTAGCCTTAGCAATCATACAACAAAAAGAAATAAAAGGCATCAAAACTGGCAAGGAAGGAGTCAAACTTTCACTATTTGCAGATGTGATACTCTATAGAAAACCCAGAAGACTCCACCAAAAAATTGCTAGAATGGATACACAAATTCAATAACATGGCAGCATACAAAATCAATATACAGAAATCTGTTGCATTTCTATACCCCAATAATGAAGTAGCAGAAAGAGAAATCAAGAAATTGATCCCATTTGCAATTGCATCAAAACCCGATACCTAGGAATAAACCTAACTAAAGAGGTCAAAGACCTGTACTCTGAAAACTACAAAACACTGGTCAAAGAAACTGAAGATGACGCAAAGACATGGAAAAATATTCCACGCTCATGGATAGGAAAAACAAATATTGTTAAAATGCCTATATCACCCAGAGCAATCACACATTTAATGCAATCCCTATGAAAATACCACCGGTATTTTTCACAGAGCTAGATGAAATAATCCTAAAATTTGTATGGAACCACAAAAGACCCTAAATAGCCAAAGCAATCTTGAAAAAGAAAAGCAAAATTGGAGGCATCATAATTCTGGACTTCAAGCTCTATTACAAAGCTGTAGTGATCAAGACAGTATGGTACTGGCACAAAAAAGGACACACAGATCAATGGAACAGAGAGCCCAGAAACTGCATGATTAATCTCCGACAAAGCAGTAGGGACTATACAATGGAAAAAAGGATCATCTCTTCAACAAATAGTGTTGGGAAAACTGGACAGCAACATGAAGAATGAAACTGGACCACTTTCTTACACCATACACAAAAATAAATTCAAAATGGATGCAAGCCCTAAATGTGAGACAGGAAACCATTTAAATCCTGGAGAACACAGGCAGTCACTTCTCTGAGATCGGCCATATCAGCTTCTTACTAGATATGTCCCCTGAGGCAAGGGAAACAAAAGCAAAAATAAACTATTGGGACTACATAAAATAAAAAGTTTCTGCATAGCAAAGGAAACAATCAACCAAACTAAAAGGCAACCTTCGGAATGGGAGAAGATATTTGCTAATGACATACCTGATAAAGGGTTAGTATCCAAAAGATATAAAGAATTCATCAAACTCAACACCCAAACCAAAATAATCCAGTTAAAAAATGGGCAGAAGACAATAGACATTTTTCCAAAGACATACAGATGGCCAACAGATATATGAAAAGATGCTCAACAACACTCATCATGAAATGCAAATCATAACCACAACGGGATCCCACCTCACACATGTCAAAATGGCTAAAATTAACAACACAGGAAACAACAGGGGTTGGGGAGGATGCAGAGAAAGGGGAACCCTCCTACACTGTTGGTGGGAATGCAAGCTGGTGCAGCCACTCTGGAAATAGTACGGAGGTTCCTCAAAAAGTTAAAAATAGAACTATCCTACGATACGGCAACTGCACTACTAGGTATTTACCCAAAAATACTAATTTGAAAGGATACATGCACCCCAATGTTTATAGCAGCAATGTCCACAATAGCCAAATTATGGAAAGAGCTCAAATGTCCAGTGACTGATGAATAAAGATGTGGTATAGATCTACAATGGAATATTATTCAGCCATCAAGAAGAATGAAAACTTGCCATTTGCAGCAACATGGTTGGAGCTATGAAGATTATGCTAAGTGAAATCAGTCAGAGAAAGACAAATACCGTATGATTTCACTCCTATGTGGAATTTAAGAAACAAAACAAATGAACATGGGGGTGGGGGAAAGAGACACAAACCAAGAAACAGACTCTTAACTATAGAGAACACACTGATTGGTTACAGAGAGGAGGAGGGATGAGGGAAACAGGTGATGGGAATTAAGGAGGGCACTTGTGATGAGCACCGGGCGTTGTACGGACGTGTTGAATCTATATTGTACACCTGAAACTAATATTAGACAGTATGTTAACTAAGTAGAATGGAAATAAAAACTTGGGGGCAGGGGAAGAAAATGAGCACAGCTTTACCTACCAGTCTCTGTAGTGCCACTTTCTCTAGCTCAATGAAGGACAAAACCAATTAAAATACTGTTAAGTTGTCTGTTCACATATTACTTCTAGGAAAACTAGCTCTTTAAGGTGGGTGTTTGAGGAAATTCTCTAGCTCCTTCAGGTAGTGCCCTGCTTACAATAGATGTATTAATTCCATAAAGAATATCATTCAAATTTAGGCTATTATATTCAAATTTAAGCTACATGTGGCAAATAACAGATGGAGGGGAACACAGCATGGTGCTAGGACAAGGAGTTGGTCTTTTACATGCATGCTGTGTCATGAGAAAGGTGGATCCTTAAATGTCCTCTCATACACTGGCTTTCACTAGACTCCATGGAGCAAACTATCAAACCGCCCGCTAGCATTTTCTTGGAGTACTTTTAGAAAATTGTCAAAAGTCAACAGAAGCTAGGATGCGTCTTCAATGGACAGACACCCTAAGTAGCTCGCCGTGCAGGTCTTGGAGTAACCAACCCACAACTGACCTCAGCAGTGTAAATGTAGATGGTGTTGAAGTTGGCTGCCACCAAAGCCCTCAGCATGAAGAGGAAGCCTGTCAGGCCAGAGCTAGGGAACAAGATGCCAGAGATGTTAGGAAAGGCAGCATGGAGGGCTTTCCATGGCCTTGACAGGTGCTCACATTACACAGCTTAGCATTAGAAATGCTGACACATGCCCACAGATAACCGGGTCCCAGGGAGGTGCTGCTTCTCACCTGGCCTGATTGTGGGGTCCTAAAGTAAATGCTGGACCCCAACCTTCAACCCAACTCCCCATCTGTCCTTCCCACTCCCCCAAGTGTGCTGTTCCAGCCTGGCCCCCCCAGATTAGCCCACCTTCAGCTACAACCCTCCAAAAATGATGCTGTTTGCAGAAGGATATAGATTACTATTGAGGACATCCTAGGATTGCAAATTAGAGAGTGAAATGAATTTTTACACCACAAGTAGGTTACCTATTTCCCTGAACTATTGTAACAACAGTCCAGATAATTTGGTAAACAACTAGAGTCCTGACGTTCCACGAAGCTTAGCATAAAGATCCTAAATACCCTGGTGGGTGGAGTGATTGTGCTTTGCACTAGCACCTGTATCCTGGGAGAGCTGAGGCAGGGCCGGGTCAGTGCAAGAGGGAAGGGGGAGTGGCAGGTACCAGGAAAGGCCCATTCCAGTCAAACCAGCAGCCCATTCACTACTCCCCTGGTGAAAGGGACTTGCCCCAATGCCCACTGAACACTATGGGTCAGGAAACCACAACTTAAACCCACTGCACAAACCTAGATTATTTTCAAGCAATCAGAGAGAAAAATACCTTGATGTGCAAATGTTGAGGAGAAGGAAGAATAAGGCTGTGCATCCCATGGTGATAGAAAGGCTCAGCCGTCTCCCTAGGAAATTGATGCCCAGGATATTGAAAGGATTCACTAGAAAACAAATGACAATGACAATTTCTGAAACCTCGAAAGCAAGTGGTATTTACCAACATTGGCAAGGATTCCTCCTTGTCATTTCAGAAAGAGGCAACTTCATCCGAACCTCATGTGTGTTCCAGCCAAAACCCAGTCCCATGGTCATCCACTTCATGACTCCTTCCCCACGCTTTTTCCTCGAGGGTCGAAGGAGGACAAGCACTGGTGTGTATATAAAGGGTATTTTATGCCCAAGATGACTATAACACTTAGGTCTATCGTTAATTGCAAACCTGCTAGATCTATATTTTAAATGGTTTTACTGTTTCTCATCAAATTTACGAGGCCACTGATTTTTAAGTACTATTATTTTATGTCTACTAAAATGCAAACAGTGCCGCAAATTAAAATCTAAGTAGCCATTGTAAGACATCTCAGTTTCGGAGACGTCCGAAGTGGGGTTGGGGGGAATGCATCTTAGAATTGATAGAATATATTGGGCGCCTGGGTGGCTCAGTTGGTTAAGCGACTGCTTTCGGCTCAGGTCATGATCCTGGAGTCCCGGGATCGAGTCCCGCATCGGGCTCCCTGCTCGGCGAGGAGCCTGCTTCTCCCTCTGACCCTCTCCCCTCTCATGTACTCTCTCTCTCTCATTCTCGCTCTCTCAAATAAATAAATCTTTAAAAAAAAAAAAAAAGAATTGATAGAATATAGTAATTCAAAGCTCTACTCCTGCAGACTTCTCCCCACACCAGTCTGCACTGGAGACACGTGAGCCAGGAAGGTGAGGAGACCTGTTCAGCTCTGCCAGGCAGGAGCCCGTCTAGGACAGGCTCCCCCACCCCAAACAGACAGGGCCCCCAAAACATGGAGGTCGACGCTTACGAGCAATTTCGCCAACGGTGCTGATAATCATGGTCCGGTAGTCGGAGGGAGCAAACACGTGGCAGTGGCAGGGGCTGTGGTTCTCCTCTGTGTCCGGCAGGGTTACGGCCACCCCGGACTCGGACTCGGACCGCGAGCCACACACCAGGTCCCGCTCCAGCAGCTCGGCGCTGGCCAGGATGACGCCGTAGTAGGCAAAAGAGATTCCCACCCTGGAAGGGAGAGAAGCCGCTCATTAGAAAGCTGCCCCCGGCCTGAAGGAGGGGCCAGGCCAGCAGAGGTGGGGAGAGGTGGGGAGAAGAGGGGACAAGGGGGAGAGTGGTGGGGGGGGGGGGGGGTGCAGGGGGGGGGGGGGGGGGGCGCCAAAGGCTGGGCGCGCCTCTCCTGGGGAGCCCGAGGGAGGCATGCACGGGAACCCAGGTGGGAACGGGATTTGCAAGTGCAGCCTGGGGCCGGATCCGGGAGGACCCCACAGCCGGTGAAGGAGATTTGAAGCTTGGACTCACTTTCTATCTCCGCTCTAACAAATTAGCACCAGCTCGGTGGCTGAAAAGAACACACATCTATCTATGCGCTCTGTTCTGTAGGCCAGAAGTTGTGTGGGTCTGGCTGATTTCTCTGCCATGAGGCTCCCAAGGCAGAAATGCCAGTGTAGGCAGGGCCTCAGGCCTTGCTGGGGATGGGGGCAGAATCTTTCCCGATCCAGGGCAGAATTCAGCTCCATGGGGCTCCATCCCCTTGCTACTCTTGACCAGTTGCTCTCGGTTTCTATAGGCTTCCTTCCTTCCTTGTCTTCACAGCCAGAGACGCTGAGCCGGGTCCTTCTGCTCTGGAATCCCTCCTCCCGCCTCACCTCGCGCTTTCTCTTCCACTCCATCTGTATTCCCAGCTGGAGAAATCTCTCTACTTTTAAAGACTCAAGTGATTGGATTGGGCCCACCTGTTTAATCCAGGATAGCCTCTGTATTTTAAGGCCTGTAACCTTAATTACATCTATACAGTCCCTTCATACCAGCACCCAAATTAGTGTGTGATTAAATCAACAGGAGTTGGTAATCTTGGGGGGGCGGGCGGGGGCGGAGAGTGATCTTTAGAATTCTGCCTGTCCCAAAGCATCTTTAAAGGCCAGGAGAAGGGGTGCCTGAGTGGCTCAGTTGTTAAGTATCTACCTTCCACTCGGTTCATGATCCCCGAGCCCCGCATCCGAGCCCCACATCGGGCTCCCTGATCCGTGGGAAGCCTGCTTCTCCCTTTCCCACTCCCCCTGCTTGTGTTCCCAATCTGTCAAATAAATAAATAATTTTTTAAAAAATAAAAAATAAAAGGCCATGAAGAGCCACGGGGGGGGAGGTTGCTTTTGCTTTATATGAACTTCCTGTCTTTTTTCTGTCTATTCTTTAATAAATATTTGTGTTGAGATAAAATTATAATAACGTACAGAAAAGTTCATGTGTCAAAGTCAAGGAAAGAAATAGCCCCCCAGAAACTCCGGCGGTGCCCGTCTTAGCTTCACAGAAGTGGTTGCAAAAGCCAGCCGTCAACAGCATAGGGGGACAACCAGGGGAAAGCGCCAATGTTTGGTTATCAGCCGATATTAGTGAGATGATTGTTAAACTTGTCTGTTAATTATAGGAGTGGAATCATCTAAGAAAATGTCCTCAAGTAGTTGAGACTCTTAATGAAGTATCAGGTTGAAATGTCACGGAGCCTGGGCTTGCTTCAAAGTATGTCAGCCCGGGAAAACACAGCCGAAGCAATTATGAGGGACTGCCCGTGACTGTCAGATATGGGCGATGGATCAATCAGAGGTCATCACAGTACCCTCTACTTCTGTGTGCATTTGAAAATTTTCATAACAAAGTATCAAAAAAAACCCAATAATTACAATGCTTCCCCTTGTTATTAAAGTAACTTTAGTTCGGGGCGCCTGGGTGGCTCGGTCGGTTAAGTGTCTGCCTTTGGCTCGGGTCATGATCCCAGGGTGCTGGGATCGAGCCACGCGTGGGGCTCTCTGCTCAGTGGGGAGCCTGCTTCTCCCCCTCCCACTGGTGCTCCCCCCTGCTTGGGCTCTCTCTCTTTCTCAAATAAATAAATAAAATATTTAAAAAAAAATAAAGCAGCTCTAGTTCAATTTCCAAATATTGAGAGTATTTTAAAAATTAAAGCCTTAAGAGGCAACATACCAGCCTATTAATAATGATTTTATCTGAGAAAGGCAGGTAGACACTTTCCTGAATTTAAACACTGTTGATTAGTTTTGCCTGCTTTCTATCTATATATAAATGGAATCACAGAATATGCATCTGTATGTCTGCTTCCTCTGCTCATTATGTTTGTAAGATTCAGCCATGTTGAATGTAGATAACTAGTTTTCTCTTTCCCATTATTGTATAGTATTCTATTTTATGATTGTAACACAGTGTATCCATTATACTGTGAATGGACATGTGGGTGGTTTAGAGTTTGGGGCTGTTACAAATAAAATAATGCTAAGGACATTCATGCAAATGTATTTTGGTCAACACATGTATGCATTTCTGCTGGGTATAAAGCTACGAATGGAATTACTGAGTCATAGGCTATGCATATTTTCAACTGTGATAAATACCTCTAAATGGTTTCCCAAAGTGGTTTTAATTTGAACTCCAGTCAGCAGTGCATGAGAGTTCCAGTTACTTTACATTCTTCCCAACACTTGCTATACTTAATCTCATTGGTTTGTTAATTGGTATAGTTAATTTAATTTTAGCCATTCCAGTGGGTTTGTAACGGTGTCTCATTGGTTTTAATTTGCATTTCCCTGGTGACTTTAAGGTTGGGCATGTTTTCATATATTTTTTGATGCAGTGCCAGTTCAAGTCTCTTGCCTATTTCTCTACTGGTTTGTGTATCTTTTTCTTGTTGGAAAAAATTCTATACATATAATTTTATATATCGCTACAGTTGCATATATATAAAATTTTATTTGGTAGGTATTTTAGAAATTTCTTCTCCCAGTTGGTGACCTTACCTCTCAGATTCCTCATGGTATCTCATGGCTCAGAGTTCCTAATTTAATGGAGTAGCACTTTTTGTATCTTGTTTAGAAAATCTTTGCGTATTCAAGGTCATGACTGCAGAGAGTGAGGCACAAAGAAACCACCAGAGTCTTTGATTTTGGTAACTTCATTGAATTTGATTACTGGTAACTTCAAAGGATCACTTTGTCGTGTGGCGAGGAAAAAGGCCAGACTACAAAAGGTTAGAAAGTGACCTCATATGAAAAATAAAAATCCAGTCATCAATAATTTCTTTCTCCTTAAAAAAAAAATGGTTTATTTATTGGTTGGTTGGTGGTGGTAGCAGAAAGATAAGACATTGCTGGAGTCAGCCTTGGGGTTTTACTCCCCCCTGGCACTGAGTGGATTTACTTAAGTCGGCTCTGTGTTTATTGAAAAGTCATTTTGAAATGATTACATTCTTACCATATGACCCAGATCTGTAACGTGGTCCGTAAATATTTAGCACCCAATAGGTCTGCAAATCTTCCTCTTTTTTCCTGGGGGGGGGTGGTGAAAAGGGACAGGCAGATTAGAGTTAGTGGCCTACAGACTGGCAGAGGTTGCTCTAGTATTTTAGAGAACAGAAAGTAAGAACAGTGTGGGAATGTAATGGGGCATGTAATGGGGCTCCCATGAGCGCACCTCACCCAGCCCACAGATCGCTGCTTCTCATCCATCTCGGCCAGTCAGTCTTCGCATGCTTTTTATTATCATTGGCAAGGACCAGCCCATTGAAGTGAAAATTCTAACCCTTTCTCTCTTCCTCTTCTCACCAGTGCTGGTGAGTGGGGGGGTAAAGCACAGAAAATAGTAGGATACAAGAAAAGCATAACCATAAAACTGTTGGGAGATTCATTTAAACTTCACATTAAAATGGAAAACCTAGTATTGAAAAACAGCGTGAGAATTGTGTAAGAAAAAGAATGGCATACATTTGGAAGGAGGATAGAATGCCCGATTTCTTTTTGTGTCTTTAGGGTAATTAGCACAACTCTTATCCATAGTCACTGCTATGTCCAATATTTTGGAGAAAAATAAATAAGGATGGGTTATATACGATTGAGCAGTGATGGATTTTTATTTAAAGCTAGGAACGTAAAAAAATAAATAAAGCTAAGAATGCTTTGTGTGTGTGTGGGGGGGTACTTTGTTGAAAACCAACTATTTTTTTCTCACAAATAGACCTGGAATTACAGGCCCCCTTTAGATAGACCAGGAGTATGATCCTAGGTGTCCTGGATTTTGTTGTCACAAAAAAGTTAAAGTTTGAAGAAACTTGCTCCAGTGACTTTTTTTTTTTTTTTAAGTAATCTCGACACCCATGGTAGGGTTCAAATTTTCAGCCTAGATCAAGAGTCACAAGCTCTACCTACTGAGCCAGCCAGGCATCCTGCTGATCTAATGACTTTTAGGCTCAGCTCCTAAAGGTCACTGTGGGCAAAGGGTAGCAAGTGACAGTCCCTTTTCATCTGCTTTCCATACTGGGGCTCTGGCCAGTCATCATTGGAAAACCTCTGAACTAGTCCTAGCCTCCCATTTTCCAAAAGAATATGTGACCCAGAGAGGGCAAGTGACTTGCCCAGGGTCACACAGCTCTTTGGAGGCACAGCCAGCCTGGTATCAGGTCTCCTAAACACTAGTCCTGAGTCTTGCCCATCTGCCTCCCTGACATGCCCCCTTGAGTCTAGATGTGACTATGGTCCCCTCAAATCCTCAAGTGTAACTGGAGATTCAGAACTCTGAGTCTGCCGTAAATCACAATGAATCATAAATTATAGTCAAAGAAATTAGGTGGTCATGAATCTTAGACTGCAATCCAAACTGGTGGACTCATTCACTCATCTATGGTGTGGCCCTTCCTTAGCCAGTCCCCAGAGCTTCTCGTCTCCGAGTCTGTGCAGTGAAGCTGCAGAGGCTGCCCTGCCCAGGCCATCGTGTCCAGCCCCCTCGGCATGGCACTCGGATGGCAGCCAGCATGACGAAATCCACTGCATATTCCTGCCTCTGGTCTTGGCTCACACCACTCCACCTCCTTCCTCCCCTGAGGATGCCTCTCCTTTCAGTGTTCAATTTATGCCTCAATTATCCCCTCAAGGAGGCTCCACTGCCCTGGCCATGCTCACCTCTCTGCTCTGATCCTACACGCTGTTGCCTGTGCCACTCACCTGGTTCTAACATCTGGCTGTTTTATTAGTGGTTCTTTGCTGTGCGAGCCTCATCTCACTAAGCAGATTGTAAGAAACTTGAAGGCAGGGTCTGTGGCTTATAGCTCTGTATCCACAGGGCCTCGCACCAGAGACAGTCATGAAGGACAAGACCATCAGGTGGGCATATGGATGGAAGCTGCAAGCTGAAGGCAAGGGGAGGAAAGCAGGGGGAAGAGGAAGGGGGAGAAAGGAGAAGGATGTAAGAGGGACGATGGAGGATGGGGAATGTGGAGAGAAGATGGAGACTAGATGGGGTGGAGGAGGGAGGGTAGTTGTTATGGGACTTGAGTCTCCCTGATTTAATACTTTATAATATATTTTAAAGTTGTTAAGAGAGTCGCTCTTAAATGTTCTCACCACAAAAAAAAGAAAAAGAAATGGTAATTATGTGATATGATGGAGGTGTTGACAAACTCTATGGCAGGTATCATTTTGCAATATAGAAGTGTATCAAATCAATACACTGTACCCCTTAAATTTACACAATGTCATATGTCAATTACAGCTCAATAAAGCTGGAAGAGGGGTAAACAGAAGAACAGCCTCTCCCACAGGCATGCCAGCCCTGGTGAGAACCTACAGCTTTTCTCTGTACTGCTGGTGTCCCTGCTTTGTGTCACTCTCTACCTCTCTGGTGATGCCTTTTGCTCAGTCATATGTCCAGCATCCTTGTATTCTGTCAGTCCTCCTCTTATCAAAATCTTCACTTAGCCATGGATCCAAGGATACAAAGGCTGATTGATAAAGATCACAGAAGACCTTAAATGCCAGGACGAGGATTCTGGGCTTCACGTATAGTCAGGGACTGAGAGGGGCAGGGGCAGGGAGGCACTGAAGGCTCCTGAACAGAAGGGGTGGTATTGGTGTTTGAAGAATACTCGTCTGACAGTGTTGTGCTGGATGACATCACAGGGCATGGGGCAGGAGGTGGCAGTGTGAAAGAAAGAGACTGGACGGAAAAGCCAACTGTTGTAGAGGCACCAGTGGGATTGGCAGCCGATCAGGCTTGGTGGTGCAGAGGTTTGCAACGTCTCAAAGGGGATGCCACAGTGAGATGAGCATTAATGAACACCTGTTTCAGGCTGCAATGTGAAATAAGCCAGACACAGTACTGTATAATTCCCCTTATATGAAATAGAGAATAGGCAAACTCATAGAAACAGAAAGCAGAAGTTACCAGGGATTGGGGGTGGGTAGGAGTGAGGAGTTATGGCCTAACAGAGTGACCGTTCAGGATGATGACAAAATTCTGAATGTATTTGATGCCACTGAATTGTACACTTCAAAATGATGACACAAACAAATGGAAAGACATCCCATGCTCATGGATTAGGAGAACAAATACTGTTAAAATGTCTATATCACCCAAAGAAATCTACAGATTTAATACAATCCCTATCAAATATCAACAGCATTTTTCAAAAAACTAGACAAATAATCTTAAAATTTGTGTGGAACAACTGAAGATCCTAAATAGCCAAAGCAATCTTGAAAAAAGAAAAGCAAAGCTGGAGGCATCACAATTCTGGACTTCAAGCTATGTTACAAAGCTGTAGTGATCAAGACAGTATGGTACTGGCACAAAAAAAGACACATAGATCAATGGAACAGAATAGAATACCCACAAATAAACTCCCAATTATATGGCCAATTAATCTTTGACAAAGGAAGCAAGACTATGCAATGGGAAAAAGTCTCTCCAATAAATGGTGTTGGGAAAAATGAACAGCTACATGCAAAAGAATGAAGCTGGACCTCTTTCTTACACCATACACAAAAATAGGCTCAAAATGGATTAAAGACCTAAATATGAGATAGGAAACCATAAAAATCCTAGAAAAGAGGACAGGCAGTAATTTCTCTGACATCAGCCATAGCAACATTTTTCTAGATATGTCTTCCAAGACAAGGGAAACAAAAGCAAAAATAAACTACTGGGACTGCATCAAAATAAAAAGCTTCTACACAACAAAGAAAACAACAAAACTAAAAGACAACCTACCAAATGAGAGAAGATATTTGCAAATGACATATTCAGTGAGGGGTTAGTATCCAAAATACATAAAGCACTTATACAACTCAACACCAAAACACTCCAATAATCCAATTAAAAAATGGGCAGAAGATATGAACAGACATTTTTCCAAAGATGACATTCAGATGGCCAACAGACACATGAGAAAATGCTCAACACCACTCCTCATCAGGGAAATGTGAATCAAAACCACAATGAGCTATATCCTCACATCTGTCAGAATGACTAAAATCAAAAATACAAAAAACAACAAGTGTTGGTGAGGATGTGGAGAAAAGGAAACTTCCTGTACTGTTGATGGGAATATAAACTGGTGCAGCACTGTGGAAAACAGTATGGAGGGTCCTCAAAAAATTAAAAATAGAACTACTGTATGATCCAGCAATCACACTACTAGGTATTTACCCAAAGAATATGAAAATACTAATTTGAAAAGATATATGCACCCCTATGTTTATTGCAGCATTATTTATAAAAGCCAAATTATGGAAGCAACCCAAGTATCCAGAGATGAATGGATAAAGAGGTGGTGTAAATATATGGTAGAATATTACTCAGCCATAAAAAAAAGAGTGAAATCTTGCCATTTGCAATGACATGGATAGATCTAGAGGATATAATGCTAAGTGAAAAAGTCAGTCAGAGAAAGACAAATACCGTATGACTTCACTCAAATGTGGCATTTAAGAAATAAAACAAAGGAACAAAGAAAAAAAGAGATAAATAAAAAAACAGACTCTTAACTATAGAGAACAAACTGATGGTTACCAGAGGGAAGATGGGGGGTAGGGCGATGGGTGAAATAGGTGAAGGAAATTAAGAGTACACTTATCATGATGAGAAATGAGTAATGTATAAAATTGCTGAATCACTATATTGTATACCTGAAAGTACTATAACACTGTACACTAATTATACTGGAATTAAAATTTTTAAAAAGCCGTGTCTGGAAAAAAAAAAAAAAACATTACAGTTGACCCTTGAACAACATGAATTTGAACTGTGCAGGTCCACTTAAATGTGGATTTTTTTTTTATATAAATACAGTACAGTACTGTAAATATATTTTCTCTTCCTTATGATTTTCTTAACATTTTTTCTTTTCTCTAGGTTATTTTATTGTAAGAAGACAGTATATAATACATATTACATACAAAATATTGGTTTGGTTTGGTTTGGTTTTGAGAGAGAGTGGGGGAAAGGGGCAGAGGGAGAGGGAGAGAGAGAATCTTAAGCAGGCTCCATGCCAAGCACAGAGCTCTATCTCACGACCCTGAGATCATGACCTGAGCTGAAATCAAGAGTCAGTTGCTTAACCAACTGAGCCACCCAGGTGCTGCCCATACAAAATATATGCTAACCAACTATTTATGTTATCAGGAAGGCCTCTGGTCAACAGGAGGCTATTAATGAAGTTTTTGAGGAATCAAAAGTTACCCATGGATTTTCAACTGCATGGGGAGAGGGTCAGCACCCCTAACCCCTGTGTTGTTCAAGAGTCAACTGTACTCACTTTAGAATCTTGGAGTCCTTCCTTTCCTTTTCTGAGATCAGTTTCTTAATTTGACGAATGAAAGTACTATATGTTGGCTAACTGAACATAATAATAAAAAATAAATTTAAAAAATACATATAAAAAATAAAATGCAAAAAAAAAGAAAGTAAAATATTTGCCTACCTCATAGGGTTTTCTCTAAGTATCAAATAAAAAATGTACATCAAAAAAAAAAATAGAGATAAAAAACACATAGGGAGAACTCTCCCCTCAGGAAATTCAGCCTTCCAATAAGAGTTTTTTGTCTTGGTTTTTGGGTTTGTTTGTTTGTTTGTTTGTTTGTTTTTTAATGTTGCTGAGGAATATAAAAAGACTTGACTAGTGGGAACATACACTTTTATCAAAATAAAAATATTTAATATTATAAAGGTATCAATTCTCTTTATGTGTTAACTAATAATTCCAACACCATCCCAATTAAACTCTCCTAGTTTTGGGGGGGGAATTAGGAGAAGATCTTAATAAAGTGACTTCAAAGTTGTTCCAGAAAAATAGTACTGAGAAAATAACTTGGAAAATTCTGAAAAAGAATTTTGACAAGGGGACTTATCCTACTAGATATGAAAAATACTGTAATTAAAAGTGTCACATTGGACCAACAATTAACCTGTATCCTTTCCCCAACAACATGAAATACCCTCTTTATCATATAACAAGTCCTCATACATACCTGAATCTACAAATCTGTCATTAGAACACAATAGAGAATTCAAAAATAGACTCAAATATACAAAAGATGGATTATTCAATAAAAATATATGAGTGCAAATGGTTAGCCATTTAGATATAACCAAATTAGACCTGTACCATGTTTCTTATATTCAATTAAACCCAGACAGATCCAACATTTAAGTGGTAAGTATGAAACCAAATTAACCCAATAGAAAGGAGAAGGATACCAGAATGTTGTTGTAAAAGGTAAGCTTGAAACCACTAAAAAAGACAGTAGTAAAAATATTACAAATCTAAACAGATACCTGCTTAGAAAATAATGTCTAATTTAGGGAAACTTATGAACAACATGAAACAAAAACATAAGACAAAAGTAATTTGGAAGATGAGACTGGGGCAGATCAGAACTAACATCTTCAAGGGCCTTGTACTGTTCAGAGAGCAAATAAAGACACTAAGTAACATAGATATTGTGGGTACTCATTTTCAATATTTAAGGGCTATAATATATATCTTATATATATAAGAGATATATATATATATCTCTTATATATATAAGAATATAATAATAATAATAGTAAATATAACAAAAGAAATAGAGTGCACAAATTCCTAGCCAGTAGAAGGAAGCACAGGGGGAGAAAAGCAAACTGAATCACTCTAATAAAAGGTAGGAAAGGAGAAAGTGAAAGACATGGTTAAGAGGAAATATAAAATGGCAGAAGCCCAAATTGTGAGTAATCACAATAGATATAAATGGATCAAATTCATTACTAAAAGGCACAGAATACCAGATTGAGTGAAAAAAATAAAGATCAGTTATATATACACACAAGAAATAACTTTAAAGCAAAGCAACACAGGAAAGTTAAAAATGAAGGTCTGGAAAAAAGATACATCAGGAAAAATGCTAACCTAAGGTAGTTTTGATATAGTAATATGAGAGAAAATAAAATTTAAGGCCCAAACCAGTACAAAATAACAACATAATAAGGTTAATCCATGAGACTAAGCCAATCATGTGTTAGGAAGCAACAAGATATCCTGAAAATATATGAAGTAAACTGTCAGGACTGTAAGGAGAAAGGAACAAAGCCATCATCTTATTGAAAAACTGTTAGCTCAGCCAGGCAAAATCTAGCAAAAGTGTCAGATATTTATATGGCACAATTAACAGTATATAACAAAATATATATACTCAATGAGAACACATGCTCTTTTTAAGCACACATGGAACATCAATTAAAAGTCACTATGTAGAGAACAACAGAAAAATCTCCAATATTCCAAATAGTTGATAACATCCTCTGACCAAAATGCAATTAAATTAGAAACAAACAAAAAAGGGGAGTTAACGGATAACTCACTGGTTAAAGAGAAAGAACAGTTACAAAATAGATATAAAAATAAAATTACTCTGTAACAAAACTTGTTAAATGCAGCTTAATTAAAAATCAAAACTTAATTAAAAATCAAAAAGACTGACCATAAATGAGCTAAGTACTAAACTCAAGAAGCTAGAAAAACATAAAAAGCTAAAGGAGAAAACAAAGAGTAGAAATTAATAAGACCACAAAAAAAAAAAGTCAATAAAGAGAACAGCAATGAAAAACCCTTGTTCTTTGAAGTTAATACACAAACCTCTAGTAAGAGGACCATGAAATAAGAGAAGGCACAAATATATGGCATTAAAATGAAAGACGGGACATATTGCAGCAGATTTTTGAAACTCCTAAGAGGACACTGGGAACAATTTTATATCAACAAATTTGAAAACCTAGATGAGCCGGACAATTTTCTAAAATATATACACTACCAGAATTGACTCAATCAAAAGTCTTAAATAAAAGTAGACTCTAAACTTTACATAAATTAAATCATAGTTTTAAAAACTCCTCCATGTAACACCCCATTGTTACCCCCCCCACTGCTCCCCTCAAAATACATATTAGGCATAAATGACATTAGAGGCGAGTTTCACCAAGCATTCCAAAACCATATTCCAACCATAACCAAGAGGTGAATTTCTATCTTACATAAAGTGTTGCTGAGTTGGCAGGACAGGTGAGGAAGGTACCACTGGTACCTATGATTGACCCGCCTACAGTTGGGTGATCAGGGCTGGTGTGAGACATGATTTCAGATTGACATTAAGAGTCCTGGAACCAGTAGAATGTAAATGCCAAATTTTTTTTTAAGAAATCATTGAGGGATGCCTGGGTGGCTCAGTCGGTTAAGCATCTGCCTTCGGTTCAGGTCATGATCACAGAGTTCTGGGATCAAGTCCCACATAAGGTTCCTTGCTCAGTGGGGAGCCTGCTTCTCCTCCTGTTCCCCCTGCTTGTGGTCTCTTTCTCTCTGACAAATAAATAAATAAAACCTTTTTTAAAAAAAGAAATCATCTAATGAGGTTTATAGTTTGATATCACTTATCATTTACATCATTTATAAGGCCAGTACAAGAAAATAAAATTATAAAACAATCTCTCACCTATAAACAAAGATGCCAAGACATGTGACTAGCTCTGCAAGGTAGAGGTTATTATTCCCATTTCATCAATGAGGAAAGCGAAGGTAGGTAATTTGCTAGGGCCACCTGGCTCTCCACGGAGCTGGATTTAGTCCCAGTCTGCTCTGCTCTTATCCCTCGTCCCTCTAGGGCAAGGCTAGAGAGTGAAGGTCCCCTCCCCTCTACCCTTCTAGGACTGAGGGGATTTCTGGTGGGAGGAGAAGACCTCCCTGCTGGGAACTTACCAGGATGGGCTCCACCAGCTTCCCCTCCGGCATGACTGAGCGGTTTATCCTGGCGATGCGCTGCAGGGTGGCGAGGGCAGCCTGAGTGTTCCCAGTGGAGACACTGAAGCGAGCGGACTCGGGAATAAACTGGGCACAGAAGGAAAGAGCATCAGAATTCAACTGCTGTGGACCCCAGGGGTTCCATAGTGACTCTTGTATAGTCACATGCCCCAGTTTCCAGGGATGGAGGAGCAGCAAGCATAAAGCCACACAGTATGGCAGGCATCTTCAGCATTCCAAGTTGATCTGGAACAAATAGGGTGATATCCTCCTTACTATAGTCCCATCTTGATGACATCAGGATGATCCAGAGCCCAACCTACTCGTTAACACAAGGAAATGCTTACATCCACTTGGTAAACAGCTGCCCCAGGGTCCCTCTACTGCACTGTCAGCCCAGCCTCTCCCCAGAAATCCTGCGATCTCCCACATGCAACAGCCCACAGCATGAATACAGCAGGGGCTCTGGCACCCACAGGGGGAAGAATCACTCCTGACTCACCAGACAGACCCTCAACCCACTGATCGTTGACTGCCATACTCAGAAAACAAGACAGGTTGGGGCACCCAAGTGGCTCAGTCAGTTAAGCGACTGACTTCGGCTCAGGTCAAGATCTTGGGGTCCTGGGATTGGGCCCCATGTCGGGCTCCCCACTCAGCGGGGTCTGTTTGTCCCTCTCCCTCTGCCCCTCCCCCCATTCATGCTCTCACACTCTCTCAAGGAAATAAACAAATATAAATACATACATACATAACAAGACAGGCCTCTGTGGAGGCTGGGACCTTGACAGTCACCTTGAACCACTCCCTACCCTTCATGCCTCACAACCGATCAAGGCGGGCTGGTTCTTTCTCAGAAAAGCACCTCCCCCAGCAGCACCCTGCTCCCTATCCCGTGGCCAGCAGGCAGGGCAGGTCCTCCTCATCTCCCACTAGGATGATTCCGACTGCTTTCCTGGCGTTTTCATGTTCCCTCCCACCCAGGCGCCCTGCAGCCGTGAACCAGCTTCCCAGCACACAACCCCTTCCATGCCACCAGCACCCCTTGCCTTGAAGGCCCTCATAATCTGGACACAGGCCTGTGCTCGCACCCCGCCTCCCACCAGCACCCTTCATTCCAGCCTACCTGCTCTCCCGCAAACATATTCTGCATTCACACCTTCGTGACTGGGCTGATGCCTCAGCTCTGCCCAAATGCCCTTGCCCCACTCTCTGGCCCTCCCCATGCAGGCTGTTCCAGCCCTCAAGGCCAAATTCAACAGCACCACCTCACTGGAACAATCCGCTCTCTCCCCTGAGCACCCACAGAACGAAAGCTGTGACAGTGCTGACCAAGTCCCACTGGTATGATCACCCTTTGCATTTGTATCTATCTCTCGCTGACTGGCTGGCGCTCCTTGACGGCAAGAACTGTATCCTATGCATACTTTTAGCCTTGGAATCTAATGCTGAGCCTAGTATATACTCGGTGTGAATGTGATCAATCCAAAGGCAAGACCAGATTCAAAATAATTCTTAAAAAGGTAATAACATAACTGCATAGCTAATGCACATTGAACACTGTTCATGTCCCAGGCTCGGGAAGAGCGTCTTACACATTTCCTTGTTTAATCCTCCCCACTGCACAGGGAGATAGGCCCTATTCATGAGGTGGGACAACTTGCCCAGGGTGGTGGGGCCGGCACAGTCTGTGTCTGACTATACCAACCAAGGCAGGCAGGCTGCTCACGGGAAGCCCCAGGTCCACTAAGCCCCTGGGCCCAGGCACCTGCCGCTCTGTGTGGGACGCCAAGCAACCATGCACCGCAGAGAAGACACTGACCAATGGGCTCATCCAGGAAAAAAAAAAAAAAAAAGACAGGGCTCTGGGATCAGGTGTCGGCAGAAAGAGTTGAAGGTAATGCTACTGTTTCATTCAAAGAAGGAAAGCTCGGATTGGGCTAATTTTCCCCTTAACTGTTTGGAGGGATATCATGTAGAAGATAGACCTCTGGATTTTCAGAGAGAAGTACTGAGACCGCACATAAATTCATAAGGAGGCAGGGTCCCCTCACGTTCAGAAAGAACTTCCTAAGAACTAGGGCTGCCTGCAGATGAACACACTGATGTTGTCTATAAAGTCTCGAGTCTGAAAGTGCCCAAAGCTGGGAGTGTTCTGGCCGTGACAGGATGTGTGCTTGTGGTTGGGGTATGAAATAAATGCCCTCCAAGGACCCTTGTGAAATCTGAAATTCTTTGATTCCACAGTGTTAGGTAACACACACACACACACACACACACACACACACAACACATCCCAGTTCCACTGAGCTGCCAGCCCCATCTTTGAACAATGAGCATAATTTTCCTAGAACCTAAGGATGAGGATGATTCTGCAGATCAGAGGGAGAGCAGAAGGACAAACCAGCTGGTCTATAGTGGCCTGAGAATGTGTACCCGGCATCCGACTCCCAGCACTAAAGGTTAGAGAAGGGTCAGCCCAAATAGGGTGCAGCTGTCCGACAAAACTTCCAGCAGTAAATGATCAGAAGGCAGGCTAATGGAGGGGAGGGATGGAGCAGATCGAGACAGTCTCGAGTGAAGGAAAGAGGCAGATGTAAGGCTGATACTTATGGGGTGAAAGGACCCCTGGGCCAGCTGGAGGAGAGGACCAGAGGGAGCCCCATGAGCATCCTCACCTTGAAGGCCAAGATGAGGATGATGCCAGGAATGGAGGCGATGCGGATGAGCCACCGCCACCCAATGGTGGGGATGACCACAGAGGCCAGGCTGATGATAAGCAGGGAGCCAGCCAGCCAGAAAACCTGAGGAGAGAAGGGGAGGTTGAAATTCCTCCTATCAGTGCACCTGGCTGGCTCGTCAGTGGAGCTTGTGACTCTTAACCTGGGGTTGTAAGTTCGAGCCCCATGTTCGTTATAGTAATTACTTGAAAATAAAATCTTCACAATTCCTCCTATCAAGTGTCCTCAACCCTGCCTCTCTCGGGAGCATTTCAGTATAAGAGGTTGTGATGGAAGAGGGTCCTCCAGGACCTGGATGAACAGGGAACATTGCTTCACTTCTCCGTGGCTCAATTTGCTTGTCTATAAATGGAAGTCTCAACTAGACAGGGGGTCAGTACTATCACCAAAGTTTTAAAAATCGGAGACACTGACATTTTTCCCCATTGAGTAAATAATAGATTTACTGGTTCATAACTCAAAAGGCACAAAGGAAAACACTGAAAATACTCTCTTCCTCTCCTACTTCCCATCCAGTTCTCTTTTTAGAAGGAACCAATATTACCAATTTCTTGTGTCCTTCCAAAGCTGTTCTATGCATATACAAGCTAATAAGGATATATCTTGTTCTCTTTTTTCACAAATGGTATCATAGTATAAGTATTGATTTTGTACTGAAAAATGTATCTTGAAGATCATTTTATATCGACAAACAACATGGCAGTCCATTACGGCCAGTCCCCGTGGGTTTGGGAATTAGAATGAGTCCAAGTGTTAGCCTGAACATTCTCTCCCCACTGGAAGATGGAGAGTAAATGACAGTTCCATTCCACCTCACAGAGATAGAGAGAAGACAATAGAATAAAAGACCCTTCATGGGAGACTAATTAAGGGGTGACGAAGGGGTGACTATTTTATCACTAAAGAATTCTATTATAAAAACTGAACAGGATTATTTCAGAAAGTGCTAAGGACTATGAAAAAAAAAGAGTAATGTCATGGGGAGTGATCAGGGATGCACTTCCTGAAGAAGGAACAAATAAGAAGACTAGCAGTTAGCCATTGTGATAGACCAGATAGGGAGTCTATCACAGTGACAGGGGATAGGTCACTGACAAGGATTTTAGTAGGGAAATGGCAAAAAATTTAAAAACTGATAATCTGGCACAGATATTAGACCTAAAAGTGACAGGGTTTCCTGATGGACACTGCAGTTGGGGGCCCATCAATAAGGGATGAATCAGTAGGACTTGGTGAAGGATTGAATGGGGGTGAGGGCACAGGAGGGGCTGGGATGGCTCTTAAGTTTGTGGCCCATACAATGTTTATTACTAGCTGAGAGTGGAAACGTGGAAATAAGACATTTCAGGGGAAGATGAACAGATCAATTCTATCCATGTGATATTTGTGAAGCGATAGTCAAGTGACTCTCCAGTAGTCTATTGGCTACCTGCATCTGAAACTCAGGGAGATGCTCTTGGTTGTAGACAAAGATATTTGGGTTTACAGATATAGGAAGCTAAAACCATTGGAATTAATTAGACGACTCAAGGAGAGGAGGAAAATAAGACTAGCAAGGAGAAGACATGACCAGGAAGCGTGCCATGGAATGAGTGGCAGATGGAAGAGAAAATGTCCACAGATGAGCCTGAGCAGGACCACACCCATGAAACACTGTTGAGGATAAAATCCAAATTCTAAGTATTAAAAGTGTGTGCATCTATCTTAACACAGATCAGAAGAAACCTGGGAGAAATGTAAAGAGTTAGCGTGCAGTGTTTGTTATGTTCTTCATCATTTTTTGTTGCCTACATTGAGTATTAGAAAAATTTAAAATAAATTTTAAAATATTCTCCTATGGCTTTACTTATGGTCAAATATATGTTTCAGTGAGAAGAGCCTTCTCTTTCCTGGGCCCCTGAAAGTCAGGGCTTTTGGACGATGATGGCATCAGAGATGCTACAAGGGCACCTAGATTGATCGACATAGCTTCTGATGCAAAACCTCTCCTCAGCAGCCAGTGGGGCCTGGGGCGGGCTTGGGAGCATCCCAATCTCCTCACCTGGATAAATGGCTCAGCTGGACAAGGCACTTAGTCCCCACAGGCATGGGCCAATTATGGCCTCAAAGATACTAGTAACCCTAGAGGGGAGATGGGCTGCCCTAAAAAGGGGTAGTAGCTGTGTCCCCCTACTGAAGACTCAGTGGGAAGACAAAGTCCATTCCAGATGCATTCCTGGGCTTCCATCATTCCACTGAGACCAGCCACTGGAATGTTTCCCAGAAGGGGCTACTGTGTTCTAAATGCTACTGTGGGGTGAGAAAAAGTCCTGGCTGAGGACACCTTGAAATGGGACCCCAGGCATCTAACCTTCCCAGTGCTCTTTAGTTAACACCAAGAAATAGGCAGTGTGCTCATCAGACAATCAACCAGCCAGACACAAAACCATGTGCATCATATCCTCTAGGATAAGACCGGGTAGGATTCCTATTTTATCTTACCTGAGACAAGGGGAGCATGTAGCCTCGATATTTTGTAGGCAAAAATTCAGTCTTTATGATTAGTCTAAACAGGAAGGAAGGGGGAAGAGAATAATTTTGTTTTTATCAAAGCAAATAACTTAAAAAAATCATAACTTTTCTTGTCATAGAGATGAAGAATGCAAAAACATACACTTTGTCATTGTGAAAAATATATATACTGCTCTCAGCAGCCAGTTCCTGCTAATATTCGGTCTTTGGCTCCAGTTTCTGACACAGAACACCTAGAATCCTTGGACTTCCCTGGTCCAAAGGAGCATCATTTGGTCTAATGAGGTGGCTCTCGGTGAGCACCTGGATGGGGCCTGGTCTGAAAAGACCAAGCCATGATTAGAATTATGGAACATCCAGCCCTATCCCCCATCCCCCGGGGAGAGGAGAGGGGTTGGCATATGAGTTGATGCCTATATGCCTCATGCCTATGTGATAGGGCCTCCCTAAAAATCACTAACATCCAAGGTTTGGTGAGCTTCCAGGCTGGCGAACACATCTACGTGCTGGGAGGGTGGTGTACCACCAACTCCACAGGGACAGAAGCTCCTGCTCTCAGGACCCTTCCAGACCTTGCCCTCTGTATAGCTCTTCATCTGGCCGTTCGTCTGTTTCCTCTAAAATATCCTTTGTAGGGACACCTGGGTGGCTCCGTTGGTTGGGCGTCTGCCTTCGGCTCAAGTCATGATCCCGGGGTCCTGGGATCGAGTCCCATATCGGGATCCTTGCTCGGAGGGAAGCCTGCTTCTCCCTCTGCTTGCTGTTCCCCCTGCTTGTGCTCTCTCTCTCTCTCTCTGACAAATAAATAAATAAATCTTTAAATAAATAAATAAATAAATAAATAAATAAATAAATAAATAAGTAAAATATCCTTTGTAATACATCTGCAATAGTAGGGAGACTGTTTGTCTGGGTCCTGTGAGCTGCTCTGGCAATCTATTGAGCCCCCAGAGGGATCTGTGGCAACTTGCAATTTGTAGCAAGTCAGACAGAAGGCGTGGATAACCTGGGGACCTACTGCTTGCGGTTGGTGTCTGAGGTGGGCGATGGCTTTGTGCAACTGAGCCCTAAACCTGTGGGGTCTGAGCAAACTCCTGGTTAGGGTCAGAATTGAACTAAATTGTAGAATACCCAGCTGGTGCTGGAGAATTGGCCGGTGTGTAAATAACCCACACATTCAGTGTCAGGAGTGAAGATTTATCGGGTTGCCTGGGTGGCTCAGTTGGCTAAGCAACCAACTCTTGATTTCAGCTCAGGTCATGAACTCAGGATCATGAGATCAAACCCCACATTGAGCTCCAAGTGGAGCCTGCTTAAGATTCTCCCTCTCCCTCTGCCTCCTCCCATCACCCCCTGCTTGCATGTGCTTTCTCGCTCTTAAAAAAAAAAGTGAAGATTTGTCACAAGTACTGAGTGTGAGTGTGTAAAGGAAAACAGCAGTTTTTCCTAACAATTACATTTTGCTGTATAATTGTGAACAGCTAACATCCACGTAAGAGAACAATAAGAAATTTGCAACTGCTCTGGTTACATGTTTCTTCCCAAAGTTATTTTCAACCTTCTACCATTTAAGAGATATGAGCCTCATTTTTCTCCCCCAAAAATTGGCAAAATGTTTTTGCCAAGCCTGATTCCCCTTTCTAAAACATACTTGGGAAATTAAAATACACCTAAAAGAAAGTAAATAGTTAGCCACAGTGAATGGTGACAGTCAAAGCACGGATTTCTAATTAATTTTGTGAAGAGACAAATAAATAGAATCATACTCCCTTCAGTTTTCTAATTGCGCTTCCCTGTTGCAATTATTAACCAGGGTTTGGGCTTTCTTAACATACTTATTGGGCCGGTTCCCCGAGGGATGTTGTAAACAGTCAAGCTAACTTCTACTCCTGTCGGGCTCCACAGCTCAGAGTGGGGCTTAATTTATGCCCCAGAGGGGAACAGTCTTTCTGCAACACGTTAAGGTAATAATTGGGTGCTTTGATATGATAATACATTCTAAGGGTAACCTGCTCCAAGGCACCCAGGAGACAGTAGCCTGAGGGGCTCTGTGAATTTAAGGGAGGCTCGGGAGTTGCGGAACCTTTAGCACAACTCTCCAGGCACAAGAAGACACTGCGCCCTTATCCCAGGGCAGAGAAGGACAAGCAACCACCGTCTCTCTCAGCAGTCTCCCTTTGCTTTGCAAATGCACTTAGACACAGTCTTCAGTCACAGGTCAATGGCGTTTTAAAATGGTTACTCCTTGGGCACCAGGGTGGCTCAGTCAGTTCAAGGTCATGATCCCAGGACCCTGGGATCAAGTCCCCCATCGGGCTCCCTCCTCAGCAGGGAGTCTCCTTCTCCCTCGCCCTCAGCCCCTCCCCCCTGCTCATGCTTGCTCTCTTGTTCTCTCTCTCTCTCAAATAAATAAAATCTTTAAAAAATAAATAAATAAAATGTTTACCCCTCAATGTTAAAGGGGCTTCTGATCAAACTAAACTTTTCCAACAAATTCTCCAGCAATGAATAGACTGTGTTACCTACCTCACACAGCACTTTTGCTTAGCATTTAGTCTCACAAAATAAAGAGCAGCCTTAGGGACAAAAAAGTTTAAACATATTCACCTCTAGTGCACTCTTGCTAGCCTCGCCATCAAACATCATTTTGATGAGCAAATAGCTCCTAGTGGAATTTGCAGCCGTCACTTCAAGAAAAATAAATAAATAAATAAAAAGCTAAAAAATAATTAGCACAAGTGAGGTCTTATACATTGACAGTTTGTTGATGCAATTGGCCCATGAGCCACAGCATATGTGTAAGTATCTGGTGGTGTGTGCATCTCTCTCTCAAGCATCCTCTAGGTGAAGTCTTTACCCTTGTGCATGGCCAGACACACCGCAGCCCACCATTGTCCGCAGGAAGACAAACCAGACGTAGGACGGAGAGAAAGACGTCAGCAAGGAGAAGTAGGCTCCCCACAGGAACGAGATGAGCAAAATCTGAAGCAACAAAAGGAGACTTATTAAAGGGACCTGCCTCAGTGGAAGAAGTTAATGGGAGAAAATTTAACTTCTGAAGGTGATTTTTAATTTCCATCCAGATGTTTGCTTCTCAGAGAAGCTAATTCTACAGGGACCTCACCAATCTCTCTCAATCGTCAAATAACACAGTCTATGCCATTGTATTGCCTGAAAGTCCAGACATTCCAAATTTAGACCATTCTTCAAAACTGCCAGGCTGCATCCACCCTAACAGGTGACCGGAGCCCAAACTTGTAAATCAGGATGCAAAAACCTGCCTCATTAGGAGCCCAGGGAAGTGCTGTGTTGGAATGGGATGAGGAGAAAATTTAAGGTATTTGCGTTTTCCCTGATCATAAGAATAATACAAATTCACAGAAGAGAATATGGAAGAAAAAGAGAAAACAAAAATATTTAAATCTTGCTTGACTTCCCAACCCCTCAAAAAAGACATGTTAACATGTTTTTATCCTATTTTCCCTGCTTGAAAGGGAAAACGTATTTTTAATGGCTGCAAAATATTCCAGTGGAAAGATGTACTATAATGCATGTAATATAATGCATAAACCCTTTCCCTGTGGTTGAATGCTGAGGTTTTCTCAACTGTGACAATGTCTGCACAGAAATCTCTGTGGTTCTCTGATGGTCTAATCGGGCTAGATTTCTGGAAAGAAAATGATCAGACTAGAGTGCGTATTCTCAAGGTTCTTGGTCCATCCTGCCAAACCAATGGTCAGAAAAACTATACCAATATGAAGTCTGTACACTTGCAGCTTTCTCTAAAAGAAAAAGAAAAAAATCCTTATGGATTTGATACCCCAAAAATCATACCTTCTGTTTCCTTTTGATTCCTCCCACAATCAAATGTTTTCCAAGATATCTTGACCATTTTTATTTTTTTGTAAAATGTCTTCTTGTGCTTTTTACATTTTTTTGACATACTTGTGTTTTCAGATTAATTTATGAATGTCTATGATATTTACTTCGTGTACTTCAAAACATACAGCCAATTCTATAATTATTTTCCTTTGGTGCTTGTCCCCCCTGTGCTTATGCTTAGAGTGGCCTTCCCTACCAGAAACCAGACGAGGGGGAAAAAAAGAGAGAGAGAGACCCAGGTTTCTAATCAGAAGACATAGGTTTAGATCTTACTGTCTAACCTTAGTAGATACGTGACCTTGAGCAAGTGGCTGAGTTTCAAAGCTACACCAAAGTAAACTGTGTGAAGCTGCTTATGTTTCTATGTGTCATCCTCTACATTCTCAGATTTTCTGACTGTGCACACCCATCAATTCTGTTCCTGGATGACGGGGACCTGCTGTGAGGACAGGTACCCCAGGAAAAGATGAGAAAGCAAGAAGCCAAGCCTGGAATTCCGGCACGTGGTGTCAGAGAAGGACACTTCCACCTGTTCTATCTTGGTTATAGACAAAGAAATGTCCATTAAAGAGAAGCAGGGGTGACATCATCACAAAAGAAAATTCCAAATCATACTTCAAGGCCAACCTACCTTCCAGCGGCCATATCTGTCAGCAAGTAGGCCAAAGAGGATGCTGAATATCATGTAGCCAAAAAACACCATCTGGAGGTGGAGTGAGAAAAAATGATCCAGTAAGGCAGGCTTTCTAGAATATGCTGATTAGCTGCATTTCCCATTCATTCATCTTCATGAAAAGTTGACTGGAAATGTGCAAAGGGTAGAAGCTTCACAAAGCCCCCCTGCGTCTGGTTCCCATGTTCAGGGCTTCAGAGGCTGATGCTTCCCATCGGTTCACCCCACACATAGAGAGGCTGCCCCCAGGTGGAAACAGGGGTCAGAGGAACAGGTAGTTTATCTCCCTCTGATCCAAGATGATGGCCCTGGCCTCATTCTACTCAGATGTATAATTGTGCATTTCCATTTTAAGAATTAAAAAAGAAAAACCACCTCTATTCATTCATGACCTGCCTGATCCCACCCACAAGTTGAGCCTCCTAGAAGCAATTTTCCTTTATGTTTTTACAGGTAAACACAAACTTTAAATAAACACCCAAGCCAAGCCCCCATACAGAAACACTCTTCAAAACTAATATAAATCTGTTTCTTTTCCATCCCTGTTCTCACAACAGCTTATCCTACACTGATAAAATTCAAGAACCTGGGTATGATACCAGCATTTTAACTCAGTCTGAGCGGCGATCTGATGTCTATGTCTTTAGGCTACTTATTTTTCTTCTTTCAAGCAGTGCCAAGCTTCACTTGCTTTCCTTTCTAGTAAGATCTCTGACTGATTGACTCTAGGGTAATCAAAGGAAAAGTGTTAGCTTGCATTTCTAAGACTTTTTCAATAAGAGAACTGTTTCTCTCTGCTGACTGCTTTGCTTTCTCTTTTTTTTTTCCCCTTCCTTACTCTTCATAAGGAAGACTCAAACGCATTTCTTCCACAGGGAACTAGAAGAAGAAGAAGAAAAAACCACATCATATCTGTTCTTGAACAACAAAGCCATGGTATTCCTCTACCCTGCGCTTTCCAGGATAGAAGGGGAGGAGGGAAGAAGCCAGTGTTCTCTAAATGCCAGTCTTGGGACAGATGCTGCCCTATCATGAAATCTAATCAGTCCTGAGAAAAAAAATGGTGAAAATAAGGTCAATGTGATACGTTTTGAATAAATCTAAATGTATTAAATATTAAGGGCTCTTTTTATTCTGGAATAATTTTCTTTCTGATTGTTGATATGAATGTGCCCCTCTCTCTTTTTTTTTTTTTTTGAAAGACGATGGTAGTCAATGGCAAGATTTTTTACCTCTTTCTCATCTCCTAATAGCCTTAATTATCAAATATATATATTTTTAATGTCAACCCTATGTCAGCCGCTCAATTAAAAAAAAAATCATATCAGGGTGCCTGGATGGCTCAGTTGATTAAGTGTCTACCTGCCACTCAGGTCATGATCCTAAGGTCCTGGGATCGAGTCCCGCATCGGGCTCCCTGCCCCACAGGGAGTCTGCTTCTCCCTCAGTCCCTCCACCCCCACTCCCCACTTGTGCTCTCTCTCTCTCTCTCAAATGGATATATAAACATCTTAAAAAAATTAAAAAGTCAGGGGTGCCTGGGTGGCTCAGTTGGCTAAGCGACTGCCTTCGGCTCAGGTCATGATCCTGGAGTCCCGGGATCGAGTCCTGCCTCGGGCTCCCTGCTCAGCAGCGAGTCTGCTTCTCCCTCTGACCTTCTTCCCTCTCGTGCTCTCTCTCATTCTCTCTCTCTCAAATAAATAAATAAAATCTTAAAAAAAAATTAAAAAGTCATATCAGTTGGTGAATCTCAAAATTTGGGTGCCCCTGAAATTAAGCAATTTCTATTATGAAATTATCAAATTCCCTCCAAGAAGGAAAGAAGTAAACTCATTTTTTTTTCGTTTTGACCAGACTTGATTAAAAGGAAGCAATCACAGACTGCCCAGGGTAGGGAGGAAAGTGGCTCTTTGGATTTAAAATACTTTTGTTTATTGAGATGCTATGTTGGGTTAATAGACTTAATTTCCCCTGGATTAAGCTCAATTAAATGATTAATAAAGATGAAGCAAAGAGTCAAATAAGATCAAATTTAAAGTTTACTCTGTTCTCGCCCATGAGTGGCAGATTTTTTTTTCTTTCTGTTTTCTTTCCATTCAGTGTAAAGACATGACTTTCCCAAGGCTGAGCTGTTTATTATCAAGCCTGTCTGGAGTACGAACCTTGACTCAATGCCTACGTGAACCCCAAAACTTGTGACTGCTAGTCCTGTTTGGGAAATCGCACAGAAGGGAAGACATAAACTCTCTCTCTCTGTCTCTCCCCCTCCCTTTGGAGGGTCTGCTTTTTCTGCAGGTACTTATTTTGAGCATAAATATTACTCTTCTATTTCTGTTTTACGCCCCACATGAAGTTTTGTTTCTTCAGCGCCAGCTCTTAGTCACAAAACGTGAGGGACTGTAATTCATCCACAGTCCTCAAGGTTAACAACTGCTTGGGCCAGGTTGTCTGGAAGATGGCAGGTGGCACTGGGCTTGGGGAATGGGGAGCCTGGGAGTTGGTCAAAATGTGGCCTCTTGGCTGAATCAGTCCGAGCCCCTCCCGTTGGCAAGCCCGTGGCCAGTGAGCCCAGGGTGCGGTTGCCAAAGCCGGATGGGACTCACAGCCAGGGTGACAGCCACGAAAAGACAGTAGCCAGCCAGGAACTCAGAGCAAGACATGGGCACATCTGGGGTGACTTGAATTCCCTAGAGAAAAGTCTCCTGAGCCGTGACCCACCTGACAAGGAAGTCGTGTTACAGGTGACATCAGGGAGGTGCCACCGAAAACAACATAAACGCAACCGATGAAATGTCACTTGTAAATATAGAAAGTGTATCATATAACATAGTTTCATGGGAGCGACGGATGCAAACACCACAGCTGGGTGCCCCAACATCCTCAGGAATAGAGAGACATGCATATTCACAAGCCCGCTGGGGTGTGGTGCAGCTATAATTACACGGAATCTTACCGCGGTCACTCTAAAGGTACAGGGTTGATAAGGAATGCTTTCCAAACTGCAACTGTCTTTTATATGTAGAAGAAAATGAAAAATGGCCGGGTCACTTCATTACAAGCCCAGGTAAGGTCTTTAGTTGTTTTTATTTATACCCCTTCCCTCTTCTAAAAGCGTTAGAACTTTTTTTATTTTTTTAAAGATTTTATTTGTTTATTTGACAGAGAGAGACACAGTGAGAGAGGGAACACAAGCAGGGGGAGTGGGAGGGGGAGAAGCAGGCTTCCCACGGAGCAGGGAGCCCGATGCGGGGCCCGATCCCAGGACCCTGGGACCATGACCTGAGCCGAAGGCAGACGCTTAACGACTGAGCCACCCAGGCGCCCCAGAACTTTTTTTAAAAAAAGGAACAAGTGCAACAGAATTAATAAAGGGATTTTAAAGAGAGAAATGGATGTCAGAAAATAAGCAGATTGTACATTTGCTGCTGGGATTGAGTCCAAAACCGGGCTCCACGCTTCCTGGCCTCCACGACACAGAGAGAAACACAACTGGGCGGATAACGTACGTTATCTGAGAAGAGAACTCAGATGGGTTCCTTAGGGGAGGAGGAGGTTCCCGGTTCCCAACACAGATAAGAATTCCCAGGTCAAGTTTGGTTAAGGCAGTGAGTGAGTGAGAGCTGGGGACACCCCTTCCTCTCTGCCCATAACCCCCAGAAGCCTAGGGGGCTGGGGAAAACTTCCAGCATGCTCCACGGCCAGTTTCAGACCGTAACTCTCACTCTCTTAGAAGGCCTTACCGTCTTTCAAGGCCTCCGCCAACTGACTCTGCATCCTTCACCCATCTCCGCCTCCCTGCCTCCTGATACTCTCCTCTCGGTGAGGATGTTGGCACCTGTCTCATTGCATTTCTCCCTATTTAGTCCTGCCCTCATGAAAACCAGCTTCAATACCCAAGTAAATCAATTCTCCACTCCTCACCTTCTGTTTCTTTCACCTCCTCAGCTGATGTGACCTCTTAAATACTTCCAGAACACACTGCCTTGCCTCCGTGCACTCTGCCACTTTACTACTGCTCACGTATCCACCTTCCAACCTTATCTCCTCAGGGCGCTTGGAAATCTGACCACGTCTCTCCTTAAGGCCCCTTCATGGCTCCCTGTCAACCACAGTGTAGCCTCCAACATTTGTAGGCATGAAGAGCCTCTTCTAAGATTTTTTTTAAAAAAAGTTTTACCAGAGCTCCGCATGATAGGAAGTGTACTTCAATATCCATTTAACTAGAAATACATAATGACTATGAAGTCAATGATGTGTTTAGGTGAAATTGATCTTTGTTACATAAAAGAGTAATTTGGAAAAACTGTCATATAGATCTGTGCCAAATTTATTGTGCTTGGGGGGCTTGCGCATGTTGACCGAAGTTGGGGTGTGGGGGCCCACAGTGGTCTCCAGAATGGAGTCCATGCATGGACTCCAAGATGCTTCTGATGCCCACCTGTCTCTGCAGCCTTGTCTCCCATTGTTCCCTCTTCCTGACTTTCTATTCAAGCAACATGGAGCTGCTTGTACTCCTGCCAACACACATGCATGCACACAAAGCGTGCTGGCGATTCACGGGTATTTAATAAACACCTTTTGAAAGAATGCTGTAGAATATCCTTAATTCCACTCTGTAGCAAAACTTGATGTGCACTTCATAAGGCTATTCACAACGATCTTCGAGAAAAGTTGAATGCATACCACAATACAATTCCGTGAGCGTGATTTGGTGATTGCATAAGTCACTATGGTCCAACTAATTTGCAGTCTGACTCAAACCATAACTAATCCATGACTTAAGGGCTACTCTCTCTGATTTGCATTTGTCTCTTCTAGTCTCTTGCTAGGGGCTAGAAAAGAAGCAATTCAAGGGTGTGCTCCTTACAGGAAAAGAGAAAAAAAGAGAAAGACCCCAAATGGTAGTTTGGGCCTGTAAACCCATGAGCTTTGGAAGCCAACACACCAAGCAGTGAGGTAGCCTTTGGCTCTCAGCCCTGTGGGATGGAGGAAGGGGAGCAGAAGCCCTGGTTCTCAGTTGGTTCATTCAAAGCACACGAAGCAGGCACTCACCGTGGTCACTAAAGCCACCTGCCAATTCTCCAGCTGCCATTCACAGCGGATGACAGGAGACACGACTGCTATTAACATGATCTCCATGGCCTCGACAACCTTCAAGAAGGAGGGAAACGCCACATCTTAGTGCTAGTTTCTCATTAATCTTCCCATGTGTGCCTGTCCATCATTCTTCTAATCCTAATCTCCTTTCCCTCTGCATTGAGGGAGCACCTACAGTGTACGCACTCAACACTGCTAGTTGGGTAATGACGTATAGTAGAACTTTGGCTTTCGTGGATATAATGTTTATGGTTTGAATAATTTGAGAGGACTCCCACAGATTTATGACATATATTTATTTGCTATGTTGCTGATCCATGTATTTGCACTATAGCACTATGAGGGTGTTATGTGCATGTGTGTTGGGGGAGTCACTTAGGTAGTAGATGACCTAACTACCAGCATCCACATCAGCCTAGCTCTGTGGCTTCATACTCATCATTGTGAAGGTCTCAGGGCATAGCCTTTCCAAATGGACTTGTGAAATAGTCTCTGATCTCAAGAAGCTGAGCTGGAAGGCAAGCTTCATGAAAACTAGAAGAGAGTAAAGCAGCAAGTACAAAGCAATGAGTTCATCACCAGGGAAGAAGGTCTATTTGGCAAGCCTAGTGTAAGTTATGCTCCCAAATACTTCTTTCAATAAGAAGTTTGAATATTATCCTCTGTCTCTATCTTGTAATCCATTGTAGGGTGAGTTTATCTCCCAGGGAAAGGAAGATGTAGATGCTAGAAAAGAATTGATATTTGGGTGGATTATGTATTATAGATGTAGATGCTAGAAAAGAATTGATATTTGTGTGGATTATGTATTGTATGGGAAGAGAGGAGAAAACTAGTATCACTCTAAGTAAAATTAGACACATCGTCCTCAAATATTTTGTGCATGAGAATCATATGGGACACCTGTTGTCATTACAGATTTCCAGAATCTTTAGGAGACACTATTTATAATATAAATATTGTATTTGTAACTCGAAGGTCTGGGATGAATAAAGTATAGTGGTATTAGCTACTATATGGGAATTGGAAAGATATCATAAAGGTTTGTCTCTTCTTGGAAAGTACTTTATTCATGTTTAGAGTTCAGATAGCTGGTGTGTTTTAGCCCCAAAAGTATAATGAATAAGAGACGGCATGACAACCTCAGAAGGATGTTTGATTTATTAAACTTCTCTCTCTCAGTAATGAGGAGCAGTTGGGTCAATATCAATCAGGACTCTACTCCTCCAAGTGGTCTTAGGAGAAAATAAGCCAATAAGGGAGAAGACCCTGCCCCACTCTGATATAACAGCCTTAGGGGAGAGGGACACAGGGGAGCAGCACCGTATAAGAAGATCTCAGAAGACCTCAGAGAACACCAGGATTTGGGACGCCTGGTCGCCGACTGGGGCTGCACCACTGTTGTGATGTTATTACATACACCCTGGTCATGTGAGGCCCTGAGACCCAACTATTGCTCCCACTGCCTCTGACCAAGAACCTTAAGAGACCATGGCCAGGAGGAGCCATGCCCATCACTGTCAACACACCTATTCTGATGAGAAGATTCATCCAGTGCAGCCCATCCTAAAACCAGGGAAGGGATTTGGTCACCACACACAATTAAACAGGTGTGTGTGTGTGTGTGTGTGTGTGTGTGTGTGTGTGTGTGTGTGTGTGTCTGACAGGGAGGAAATGGCCTGGTAAATAGCCCTTCCTACCTGATGGGTTGGGAAGAACTGAAGCAGCTTATAAAACACTTAAAGAAGACCAGAAGCTATTTCACAACAACATCAAGGGTAAATGTGCAATAGACATACAATCTCCATTGACATGGATCTGGATATGGACATCAGGGGTTACCTATACAAAAGTGATACCTATCCTTTGGGAAAGGGGTACACTAGCACCATCTTTCTAATACAGATAATAACTAGTAAAGATATACCCCCTTTGTGTAGGTGGTTTGGTTGATTTGGGAAGGTAAAAAAAATTCTGCATATTCTTTTCACTTGCCAGAGGGCTATAATGGAAGAAAAGACAGGGTTCCCAACATATTTCAAGGTAAAAGATGCAGAGAGTTTAACAGTGTTTAAGCCAAGGGGACCATGTAATGAAACCATACTGGAAACCAAATATGTAAAACAGAAGTGGAGATGTTCTGGTTGAAAGTCATGATAAAACCCTCCCCAGTCACACACATTTGTCCCTTGTAATATGGAACTTAACATTTTGGAGCCTCGGTGAGACATTACTTTATAGATGAAGAAATGTTCTAAATTATATTACAGTTGGTTATTATAAAAGTAGGGTCAGGATGTGTCTTACTTTTCTCTCCATTCCTGGACTGCCTCCTGAGAACACAAGGCTTTGGAGCCCTGCATCAGAACTTGCCAAGTGCTCCCACCAGCTCACATCACTCTTTTTCTCATACCATTTAGCTGAGGGCGAGGGGCAGGGCTCCCTGTTATTTACTCACTAGTGTCCTCTTGGCTATCTTTATGTCCCACCTTAAACCACTGTCATGTTTACCACTTCTCTCAGTTTTTCCATTCTGTCTCATTATCACTATCATATTCCTAACATATTCTCACTGCACCGATGACAAAAAGAGGAAGCAGTAGTGGTCTCTTGGGACAGTCCCACTGTTGGTCAAAGCCCTGGAATTGAGCTATCACTCTTCTTTTCTCAAAATAGCAAACCTTCATTAGTGTCTCCTAAAGGTTCTGGAAATCTGTAATGACAACAGGTGTCCCATATGATTCTTATGCACAAAATATTTGAGGACCATGTGTCTAATTTTACTTAGAGTGATACTAGTTTTCTCCTCTCCTCCCAGAGAAGGAAGAAATTTAAACCATTTTTTTAAATGAATACTGAATTCCCAGAACATAAAGACACAGATATTTATATGCTCATAACCAAATACCTGCCAAAGGTAGATGAAATTTATTTTTTAATTAACCCCCTCACAGGGTTCCTGCTCCCTTTCATTCCCCTCCCTGAATGGGCATCCCAGAGCTGGAGGTCAGTGGAAGCCTCTATGTGTCCAATAATGAATTCACTTTAGAGATTCAAATGATCTCCACAGAGCACTCACCCCAGTGCTGCCCATGATCAGCAACAGGGCAATGTGGAAACGTCCAAATCCAATGGTCTCCACGGCATCTTCCACGGTGAATGTCTTTGATTCTAACAAGGAAGGGCAGAGTGAGAGGAATAGCCTCTGTGGGAAGGGAATGTATGTGGACAATTGCTCACTAATAATGAAGAGAAAGTTGTTGGGAAACCAATTCATTATTATAAAAAAACTGGTAAATACAGGGGGAAATTAAGAAGCAGCTTGAGGGTCCGAGGCTTCCACGATCATCTTACCTTTTGGCTGGGTCTCTGGGGTCTCCAGTCTCAGCTTCCGAAGGCTAATGATGGTGACTGGCTCCGTCTGCTTGGTCGCCATCTTCTTAATGGTCCCAATTCCCCACACGGCTTCTCTGATGGAAGCGGGAAAGGGAAGAAGAAAACTATATAATAGAATGCACATTTTCCTTTAATCTTCACAGAAAATCTGTGAGGTTAGTTTTCTAATTCATCACCATCTTACATATAAGGACCCTGAGACATGGAGAGGTCAAAGGGCCAAATGAGATGATGGGGCCCCAGTGGCTAGTAATCAACCCTGCGTCAGGGGCCAGGTGAGCTCTGGACGATTTAGCCGATAGCATCCTCTATCTGGGAGTGAAGATGGTCTTTGCTGCAGAGAAATAATCACAGTAACCGGCGCTTTACATTCCCGTAGATCCTGTGGTGTATAGTGGGCTTTCTATGTAACATTTTCTTTTCATTCTGACAGAAACCCAGGAGCACTTCTTTTCATTGGCTCCCTCCCCCTTCTTGTATTTAGCCCAAAGAAGGATTCTTAAATCTAAAAATCAAAAGAAAAACAAAACAAAGAAAGCTGAGTATCAACTTAGTGAAGTTTTTTCCAAATGACTTGAAAACGTTTAACTCTTGAGGTCATTTAACTCTATATCCCTAGTGGGATAAATAGAAATCCTAACTTATTCTCAGTAATTAGATTGTAGTTATTAATGTAGTTATTAATATTGGTATCATTATTTTGATACTAGTACATATTGTAGGATAAAGCAAGTAGTAATTATATTAATATGATTAGGAATCAAGACTTTGGGTGTAAAAGAAAAACAATACAAAAATCAGAGAAGTTATATAAAAATCTTATAATCCTAACTTTGAATTGGAAATATCACTATGAATTCACTATGTTTTTCATATATACATATCCTAACATTATCCACTGGAAGAGCCTGGAAAAAATGACTAATGAGCACTCCTAGATCCCAGATTGTTTTCTTTCCTATTTCCCATTAAAAGAAACCCCGGTGCCTTAGATAAATGGCTAATTCTGGATCTGGGACAGGAAATGTGTAAATTGAGCCTGGAACATCTTGTCATACCAGATAGCAAGGAAGATATCAAACACTCCTGGGGTTGTAACAAAAGATTACAAGATTCAACCTAAAAAAGGCTCCCATCGGCCAAAGATGGGATCATTTAAGCATCAAGAAGAATAATGACTGCAAAGAATTGAAACATATCAAAGATATCAAAATCCATTGTTCATAGCAACAGTGAAATGAAAATCCCACTAATCAACTTTGGAGAATACTAAGAGACCAACTCATTATTCTGAAAACTAGTAAATATCTTGTCTTTCTTGTACAAATTCTTTGTACTTCAGGGTAACCAAACAGTTGGTGAAAGAAAATTGTTTTTAATTTCAGCTAATACATGCAAGGAAAAGAAGGATGAATGGAATTAAATTATCATGACTTTGCAACTAGATGAAATAATGAATCTAGGCAATGATTACCAATGGCTGATAAACTACTAGTTGAAAGGCTGATGAAGAAATGGGTAAGAGATGGATAAGACTGATAACACCTGTAGCCATCTACAAATCTTAATGCCACCAAAAGAGAGACAATCAGATATCACGTGGTCCTGATGAGCTGCAATAAGACTGGAGTATACATCACCTGTGATGTATTCTCTTAAGAAGAAGTTCAAGCAGAATCTGATCCTCTAGCTCTACCAACGTATACAGGAGATGAAGAAGAAACTCATTAAACTGTACCATGTGGCTGCAATAAGAAAAAATCCAGAATGTGGGAAGTCGTATAAGATAAATGACCCAACTTCTTCAATGAAAAAATGACAAGATGAAAAGAAGAAAGGGGAACTTATAGACTAAAGAGACAAATCAACCAAATAAATGAGTTGATCTTATTTGTATCCTCATTCAAATAAACCAACTGTAAAACATCATCCAAGAGAATGAGATGAAGAAGAGAGGAGAGGAAAGTCAGGGAAATGTAAACAAGTGTAGAAGTTTGATGATATTAAGGAATTTCTGATAACATCATTAGATGTGACAATGATATTATGGCTATAGTAGAAAAAAAAAGAATCTTTGTATAGTAGGGATACATACTAAAATATTTAGAGACAAAATTATACGATGTCTGGGATTCATTTTAAAATAATTCAATGAGGAATAAAACCATAAAACCTAAAAAAAAAATAAAAATAAAATAAAATAAAATAATTCAATGAGGGGCGCCTGGGGGGCTCAGTTGTTTAAGCGGCTGCTTTCAACTCAGGTCATGATCCCAGGGTCCTGGGATCGAGCCCCACATCGGGCTCCCTGCTCAGTGGGGAGCCTGCTTCTCCCTCTCTCTGCAGCTCCACCTGCTTGTGCTCTCTCTCTGTCAAATACATAAACAAAATCTTTAAAGAAAAGAAAAAACAAACAAATAAAATAATTCAGTGAGAGGACTCCTGGGTGTCTCAGTCAGTGAAGTGTCTGACTCTTGATTCTGGCTCAAGTCATGATCTCAGGGTCATGTGATCGAGCCCTGCATCCAGCTCCACGCTCAGTGGGGGGTCTGCTGGAGATTCTTTCTCTCCCTCTCCCTCTAGTTCTCATCCCACCCCCCCAAAAAACAAATGAATAAAATTTTAAAACAATTCAATGGTAGCGTGGAATACGGTGCATAAGAAATAGATGGGCATACAGAAGAATAAAGAATGCCCATATGTTGAAAATTATTGAGGATGATGGGTGCATTTAGGATTCATTTTACCACCTGCTTTTGAAATGTGTAACATTTTTCAAAATCGGTTCAAAAAGTGAGGTTTTGAGATTTTAAAATAACTTTTCCAATGTCAGACCACTAGTAAATAGCAGAACCGGAACTCCAACAGAGGCATTTTTTCCCCAGAATATAGAGATAGCCACAAACCAGTCTACAGCAGCATGTCAAGGTCACTCATGTTTGCTAGCTCTGTGTCTTGTATTGTGTGAGCTCCTGCGAAGACTTCGAAGGAAGGTCTGGCATGTTCTCTGCCCTAAGGAGTTTTTATTCTAGTCGGGGACACAAAAGATACACATCAAAACAACTATTCTGTAATATTGATATTATTTGTGTTCTTAAAACACTATCACAGAGACACAAATATTCCCAGATGAGAGATAGATCAATAACGCTCAGAAGTAAGACCATGAAATCCTCTTTCCCAAGAGAGAACATGAAAAGTACAAAAAGCTGTTATTTTCCCAGAGTGGAAAAAGTAAAAAATAATTGGCCTCTCGGCCCATATGAGAGCCTGAAAATCACAATGACAGACTGTTCTAGAACTACCACTCCCTTTCCAGACATTGTCCAAACACCCCTTGGAGAGGTGTTCTTTATCTGATAACTTTTTTAATGAAGCAGTTAGCAGAAAAAATCCCCTTCTTTTGATTATAAAAGGACTTCTAGACACATTAAAAATTGGCTATGACAGGGACGCCTGGGTGGCTCAGTTAAGCGTCTGATTCGATTTCAGCTCAGTTCACGATCTCAGGGTCAGTGAGATCGAGCCCCATGTCGGGCTCCATGCTCAGCGGGGAGTCTGCTGGAGATTCTCTCTTTCCCTCTCCCTCTGCCCTTCTCCCCACACACGCTCTTTCTCTCTCTAAAATAAATAAATAAATCCTTAAAAAAAGCTTAGCTATGACTGACCATCCCATTTCTAGATGGGAAGATGAACTAGTAACAGATTTAACTTAATCAAAATTTGAAAACAAGACCATTCAGTGAGAATTAGATAATGGTGAGGATTGTACAAACTGGCACTAAAATTGTACTAAAATTCACCAGATTATATACTTTAAAATGGTCAATTTTACTGTATGCAAATTGCATCCAAAAAATTTTTTTTTCTAAAAAGTAGTAATTCAAATCACAGCAGCAGACTTAACAACTGAAAGTGATTCTGGCCATTTAGAGTCTTAGAGAATAAAACCATTTAGTTGGGTGGGAAAATAATTTTTTAAATCCCACTAAGTTCATTTTGAGTTCAGTTACAAATAAAATGCTTAACAATAAGCTTAATCCTCAATCTTTAATCAACACTTAATCTCTCCTGCAGTCAAGTTTTATGACCTCTCATAGCAATCAAAACACGTTTTAAAATTTTGACAATCACCAAGGCTTACGTTTAGAGGAGTAATAAAACAACCTCCAGCAATTCTCCTTTTTGTAGTGAGTGGCAAAAAAAGAAACCCAGGAAATCTGCCATTTACTATTGAGCAGAGCAAGTTTTAATTCGTATGTTTTAACCTGATTAGGTAGTTCCATGGGTCATAAATATCCTACATTCCTCCCTTCTCTTACCAGCAAAGAGAAGCAATTCATCACAGAGGGCCTGGCAGAAGACGTTAGGTCCAAGATAATGACTTCACAGCTTTCTTGAATCGAAGCTGATCCCAGAAAGGGAGATTCACATTTGTGATACCATATTTTTTTTAAGTTTATATTTTTAAGTAATCTCTACACCCAACGGGAGGCTCTCATTTACAAGCCTGAGATCAAGAGTCACGGGCTCTACTGACCGAGCCAGCCAGGCGCCCCATATGATTCCACATTTTTCTTGATTGAAGAGCAGATTCGTATTATTTTGTTTCTATAATATGAATGAAACTAAAATGTAGCATGTTTTTAGGCAACCGATGAGATAAAGAAGAGAGAATTCCTTTTGGTCATGACATTGGACATCAAAAAATAAATATAATCTTCACACATAACGCTCGGTCCTAAAGTGAGCAATATTTATATGGTCGTTAAAAAAAGACCGTTTATCCATTTTCAGGTTTAGAGTCAACATTTGAATAAAATACATAGACTTGATTGTGGTTTCAGAACTGAATGGAAATGTTAAAGATTTTTTATTTTATTTATTTGTCAGAGAGAGAGAGAGCACAAGCAGGGGAAGTGACAGAAGGAGAGGGAGAAGCAGACTCCCTGTTGAGCAAGGAGCCCGACGTGGGGCTCGATCCCAGGACCCTGGGATCGTGACCTGAGCCGAAGGCAGACGCTTAACTGACTGAGCCTCCCAGGTGCCCCCGAAATGGAAATGTTAATACCCTCAACAATGAGTAAAATTATCCATGATAAACAAGAGCCGGAAGTCAGGAAAGATGGAGGGATGGGCAGGCATCCCCCCTGAAGAGTCCACATAAAAACCAGGGCTATAAAGATACTATTTATAATCACAAAAATAACTAAGAGAGTAACTAAAAATAAGAGCAAGAAAAAGAACAAGAACAGTATAACTTATGTAAAATGAAAATCTGTACCCCAAAACTGGACATTTTACATTTTACGTAGATATATGAAAATGCCATTACAGGGACCACCTACAGGGCAAAAGGAGTGAGAGCTTGGGATGTGGGTGAACGGGAATGAAAAAATACATACATAAAAACATACATGTAAGAGACAGGACGATGTGCATGCCAGGTATTATGGTGCTATGCTGGGGACCGCTCCCACCAGCTTCTGAGGGCAGACTGCACACATCTCTTCCCACCTCTGTATTCAATAACATCACGTTGGTAATTTAAAACCAGCCACGGTGGGAAGAGTTACACCAGGGAAATCAGCAAACACTGCAAATCAAGGTACCACCCCCTCATCCCCTCGTTATTAAACACACCACACCTCAAAGCCCCTGTTCTTCCTTCCTTACCAGTGACTCTCAACCTCAAGAAGGAGGTGGTGTGTGATGTGGAGAACAAAAGGCAAAAAAGAAAAAAATTGAATTTCCTTACAACTTATAGCTTACTGACAAGTATTAGGACAGGCAGGGTGACCTTCCTCAAGGAGCTCCAACTGCTACAAAGTTATTACTTTGCTAGAGCACTGGGTATTACATAAGACTGATGAATCATGGAACTCTACCTCTGAAACTAATAGTACATTATGTGTTAATTAATTGAATTTAAATTAAATAAAATTTAAAAAAAAAGAAAAACAACAATAATACTTTGCTAGAGGCAAAACTAGCTTGACGTTAGCTGGACTTCCAGGATCCCATATAAAAATCCCTTTGGAAACTTCCTTTATCTCTACGCCCCCACCCCCCCACACCCCACCAACTTATATGTTAGCAATCATCCTCCAAGCATATGGCCCACTGATAATATATCTAAAGGGTCTCGTGACTAACGTTTTACTAGACAACAATAAATGACCTTTCCCTAACAGCTAGCTTCTCAACGTCCTTGAAATCTGGCTTCCAAATTCCTTAGAGACTTAATGCTATTCCTAACCCCCTCCCAACTTGAAAGTATCTAATCAGCCGCTCCTCACAATCCCAGTGCAGCTCCTTCTGCCCCGGGGGCCTGTCCCCGAGCTTGAATAAAACCACCTTTTTTTTGCAGCAAAGACGTCTCAAGAATTCTTTCCTGACCGTTCACTCCCGGACCCCAACGTTTCAACATCAATACGGAGTGACATGGATGGCTCGCAAATTTTTTCCAGGTGATCCTGATACAGTGATCCCTACCCAGCCCCACCTGAAAACCATTATTCTAGGCCTTTCAAATAGTTCGTGCCAATTTGGCAATGTATCAAAAGCCTTTAAAACTAGTTTCATCTGAACTGGTAATCCCCACTCTAACAATTTGTCCCAAGGATGTATCTCAAATGTGGAAAATGCTCTCTATACAAAGTTTACCCAGAAAAAGAATTTTTTTAAGTTTATTCAAGTCTACTTTAACAATAATAAATTGGAAACGGCCTAAGTGTGAAGAGGGAATGGTTCTAAAAACTGATAATACATCCAGCATTTAAAATTATATTTATGTAGCGTTTTTAATAACATGAAAAACACTTGCTATTGGTTTTTTTAAAGATACTTATAAAATATTGGGAGAATGGCAAAGAGGAAATAATGACCTAAATCATCATCTTTTGTCTAAGTAGAGAACAATGGATTGATACTGTCTTAAGTTGATAAACTAAGAAATAAAATACAATTATGTTGTTTTAACTATAAAGATAATCACCAGAAAAAATAAAAAAATAAAAAAACAAAAGAAATTTCTCTGGGGATGGGGAAATCAAGTCAGGAGATTGTTTATTTCTGTTGTAAACTCATCTGGCGATTTGATTTGTTGCCATGGGCACTTACTACTTCAATATAAAAATTATAAAATTCAATAAATGTAAACAAACACAGACTATCTGCAAAATATGTGTTTAACAAAGGCTCGTGTAGGTCAGGAAGGAAACAACGGAGGGGTCAGGATGTGAGGAACAAACACAGAATAAGTACAGTGGCTGATAAATGAAATTATGTTCAACCTAACTAGTAACCATGCCTTCAAAATTAAAAAGAGCTATCATTTTCCTTTAACAGATTCGCAAAAATCTCAAAGATTGATTATACCCTGTGAAAGGGAAATAAGCACTCAAATTATCGCTGGGAGTGTACGTTGCTACAACCATTCTGGAAGGCAATTAGGCAGAGATGAAAGAATATTGACTAAGCAATTTCACTGCCAGGATTCATCCTAACGGGCTAGTCAAAAGGCAGACAAAGATACAAAGAAGGTCACCACTCAGTTGTTTCAACAACAAAAGAATTGGATACAACCAATACCCACCAGTAGAGAAGTGGCTAATCAGAATACCACTTAAAACATCTTAGTGAAAGGCTATTTAGTGTTGAAAAGCATTTTCCAAGAGGTGTATACATAATGCATATGTATCCATAACGTATAAGTATGTATATATTCATCCCAATTTATAAAATTTCATTTGAATACGTACCTATACAGAAATTTCAGGAGAGACGTCCGAAACTGTGTTTTGTCTTTCAGCAAATATTTGTGGAGCACCGCTATGTATCAGGCAATTGAATATAACAAAGCAGTTCCTGGCCCCCGAAGGACCTACAGTCTCATGGGGAGCAAAATTATGGAGTCAGGCGGGAGCAGCATGGTCCCAGGGGTAAGTGGAAGTTGCTCTGGCACACGAGGGAGGGCCCCTGCTCTATGGAGTCCTGAGACCTGGGGAGGCTTCTGTAGGCAATTCTGAGTGGAGGCCTGAAGAATGAGCAGGAGCCGGCCAGTGGGACAAGGGAGAAGAGAGGAAGGAGAATGTAGGGTTATTCCCATTCTTTCTTCTTTATGCTTATCTCATTGTTTGAATTTTTAGAAAAGCTAGTTCTTTCACCATAAAAATTCTTTTTGGAAAAGTGAACCAATGGAGAGTTGACATGTTGCTCACGGTGCTGACCAGGCCACTGTCCTAAGCAGGCCTGGGCCACATGCCCCCTGCTGCCCTCCATCACTGGCCATGACCTGTTGGGTCAGCAGTAGGTGCTTCCCCCAGACACAGTCAAATCACTGACGGGCTGGGAGTCCACAGGTGGCCTGGCCCAGGAGACCCTCTTTGATAGTAGTAGTGGCTGCACAATATTGTAAATTATACAACTAAATGCCACCAGGAGCACCTGCGGGGCTCAGTGGGTTGAACGTCTGACTCTTGATTTCGGCTCAGGTCATGATCTCAGGGTCGTGGGATCCAGTCCTGCCTCAGGCTCGGCGCTCAGCAGGGAGTCTGCTGAAGATTCTCCCTCTCCCTCTGCCCCTCCCCGCACTTGCACACACTCACTCTCTCGCTCGCTCTCTCTAAAATAAATAAATAAATAAATCTTTAAAAAATGCCACTGCATTGTTCACTTTAAAATTGGTATAATGGTCAGTTTTATGTTATGGGTATTTTACCACAATTTCAAAAATTAAAAGTATAAGAAAAACCATTTGCAAATGTGTGTGTGTGTGTGTGTGTGTGTGTGTGTGTGTGTGTGTGTGTGTAGGCGCGGCACCCAGCAAATAAATGTTGGTAGTACATATTAACCACAAATTACAAGAAAAATATTAGATTCCAATAGATTGATAGGCAAATTACATGAACAAGCAATTCACAAGAGACTATATAAATTGTAAGCAAAACTGGAAAACAGTTCAGCTTCTGTAATAACTGACAAAATTAGAGCCACAAAAAAATCCTTACGTATCATTTTATACCTACTAAATTAACAAGCGTAAGAAGGAGGAAAGGACAGCAGGAAGGAGGAAGTAGGGAAGAGGAATTAGAGGTAGCAAGGAGGGAAGAAGGAGGGATGAAGGGAAGGAGTTTCTTCTATCTCAGTTCCTTCTCTGAAAATAGAAACAATACCACGCTCCCTGTGGCAGAAGTAGCTTGCTGCCTTCCCAGTAATGTCCTCCTTTGTACCTTGCTGATGAGGGTGGCCACCCAGGGGCAGGTGGAGGTGGGAGGGGCGGTGCTTCTGAGAAAGCCTCTTTGCCCCTCCCCCCTTCCTCCTGCACAGTGGCAGGCATCTCAGGTCATGACGCAAATATGGAAACTTGGAAACCAAGTCTGGCAGGGCAGAAGCTAGGAAGAGCCCGGAACCTCTCCTACAGGTGTAGACTACTTACCGCCAGACATCTACGTGGGAAAAAAATTAAGCTCTCTGCTTAAGACACTGTTATTTCTGGTTTCTGTTCCTTGAAATTGTGTGCAACTTTTTTTTTTTTTTAGGCTAGTCAAGTGTAGCAGTGTGAGAGAAGGAACAAAGAACTCTGTAGTTGGCTGTGATCAATGAATTGTGAACACCACTGCACTCAGACCAGCCAGTTGTGTGTAATTCTTAACTGATAAGCTTCCTTCTTCATTATGTTACAGGATTAGATGGCACGATGTTTGTATAATAGGGCACAGTGCCCGTTGCAACGTAAACACCCATGGGAGTACTGTTTCTCATCTCTGAATAAAGGTATCAACTAAATGTCTAAAATGTCACCATAATCACAAATCACATACACACAGGGTAAGTTTTTAAGTATTTTCAGAGTTATCAAATGTGTATCTCTCCAAAAGCATTTATTGCTAATATTCCACTAACATTAGAACACATTGGGCTCAAATAAAAACCACCCAAATGGAAAAAAAAAAAAGTTACTTGTTTTCTGAAATAGATTGACCTTATTTCAAGGGTAAACCTAAGTGGTGTTAGGAAGCCATCACACATGCTGCATGCCTATTGGAAAATAGGATCTCAAAACTTCTCCATCCAGATGTATGACACTGATACCATCCAAATCAGTCGTCTCATCTTACTTACGAAGGGCACGACAAAATGGATAACTTTTACCAAAAACACCGTTGTTCTACATTACTTTTTTTTTTTAAGTAGACTCCACACCCAGCATGGAGCCCAACATGAGACTCAAAATTACAAACCTGACATCAAGACCTGAGCTGAAATCAAGAGTTGGGCGCTTAATGGGCGGAGCCACCCAGGCGCCCCTGTTCTACATTGCTTTAAATGGCAAAATCAGTATATTTTACAGGAAAAACAAAACAAAACAAAACACCTTCCAAACTCCAGTTTGGAATGGGCTCCTGGCCGCAGGGGTGAGGTAGGTGTGGAGGAAAGGGGCATCAGTGATGTGTGACTCACTCAAACTCCCCTCAGAGAAGAAAGCCTCAAACCAGCCACTGAAATAGTGGTCATGGTCTCCAGTTGCAACACGGATCTTTCTAATGCCCAGCCCCTGAAGATGGTCAAGGCCCGGATGGGTTCCCAATGTCCGGGGATGTTGCCAAGGGATGGAAGAAATGAATGTACAAATTATCTGCAGCAGAGAAAGTTCCCATTCCTGCCCTGTTAGGTTATTACAGGGTCTTCAACAACAGGATGTCTTTGGTGGGTGGGTAGGGTGAGGAGCCACAGAGGTGTTGATAGGAGATTATCAGGATTTGGGCATTCACATCTGTGCATTATAAATGAGCTTACATTCCAAATCATTAAGAAGACACTCAAATATTAACTCAAAGTTAATACACAGGGGAGTATTCTCTTAGTATTTTCTAGACTTTCACCCAAAAGTTTCGTAAAGAAAAAGTTTTCATAAAAAAAGAGGACAGGGGCTCCTGGGTGGCTCAGTCAGTTAAGTGTCCAACTCTTTGTTTTGGCTCAGCTGGTGATCTCGAAGTCGTGGGATTGAGCCCCACATGGGGCTCTGTGCTCAGCATGGAGTCTGCTTCAGATTCTCCCACTCACTGTCTCTCTCTCTCTCTCTCTCTCTCTCTCTCTCTCTCTCTCTCAAATAAATAAATAAATAAAAAGAGAAACAAACAAAAAAGAGGACAAAATGTTTCACAGAGATGGGTATAAGGAACATCGCAGATAGAGCTTGTAATCTCAGCTCTGGAATGGAGTGTTGGAAAAGCTGAAACGGCATCTTCTGTTGTCTCCCTAGACCATTCTAAATCCCTTCTAACACAGGGAGAGGATGGATGGATGGATGGTGGATGGATAATCAGTCAGACCAACTCAAGAAAAGAAGGAAGAACATGGGGAAGAATGTTTCCCACTTCTCACAATCAGTTCCTTAAACACTACAATGGGAAAGTAACCCATGACCTAGTTTCAAAGAATCTGTAAGAACTGACATATTGGGGGTCTACTCTGAAACTCAAATGGCTCACATGGCATTCAGGCTTCATTAAAACAGATTGTAAAGCAATGACAGGCTTTTCTTTCTATTGCATTTTGCTATACTAAATTTTTTAGCTGGAAATAATTGAGCCATGGTACAGCTTTTTTAAAACTGAACATGCTTGTGTCTGTGTATAATGCAATTTGTTTTGCAATATCATCAGTAAGAAGAGTAAACTTTTCATATTCCCTGTGCCTTCAGCCAAGTTTGAATGGTCAAACCCCAATCCCCACCTCCCCCACCCCCACTCCAAAGCAGAAGAAGTAAATTCAGATCCACGTTGCCCATGAGAGTTTCTTACCTGTGTATATTCCTTGGAAAGCTTTCCAGTTTCAGGCTCTTCTCTTCACATAGCAGTTAGACCACTGGTGGCCCCCGGAGGGGCTTCTGGACTAGCCTGCTCAAGAAGCCCGGCCCCCAGGTCATCTCCTCCCCTTTTGGCTCAATCCTGCGAACCGAACCGAATTCCTTAAAGAGCAACCTTGCGTCTTGTGCATGTGAGTGACATCCAGGTCACACCCCCTTTCCTGTAGCCCTTCACCCGATCCCTTTTTAAAGGGGAAATTACATTTCTCATTGAGACTGAAGGAGGCTGTCAAACCTTGGAGAAAACTAACAGTTCTCAGGAAGGCCATGGAGACTTCGGGAAGATCAGTGGTCTAGGCAAGGGGAAGAAGGAAGCTTTGCCCTTTCAAACCTTTTCTTGCAGCCATCATTGCTTAGAATTAAAGGGCAGAAGGCTGGTGATCGATCTAAGCATAGCATATTTTTAGATAGTTGTTGAGAAGGGCAGGATGAGCTGAGAACCTTGAAACTGCCCAGTGACCTTGGCTTCTATGGACTTAGAGCTAACATTTACATGCTGCTTTTGTCTGTTCTTCCCTTCAGGCAACATCACTGGCTGGGTACCTGGTCCATGCCCGGTGCTTGATACCCGCCTTCCACAACCCAGAGAGGTGGAGATCACTATCCCCACTTCCCACCTGAGGACACACATGATAAAGTGTCACAATTGGAACTCAAATATATCAACTCTCATTCTTAGGCTCAACTTGCTTTAATCACTGAATATTTGTGGAGCAGCCCATTGTGCCTTAAGTTGTGCTAGATGAGTCATGACGTTGACATAGAAGTGACATGGAAGCTTCCTTGGGTATAAGCAATGACACTTCCATGAGCACCAGTCAACCCCGCTACATGGAGGGGCAGGAGGGAGCTGAAAAAAATAGAGATTGGTCCAAAAGGTAAGTTTGGATTTGGTCAGATCTTCTGGAATCTTAAGAACTAGATATTACATAGAAAGTGCCCTCTGGGATGCCTGGCTGGCTCAGTCACAAGAGCATGTGACTCTGGATCTTGGGTTGTGGGTTTGATCCCCACACTGAGGGCAGAGTTTACTTTAAAAAAAAATTAAGTTAATCAATAACACTCAGGCTAAATATATATATTACTCTACACCTGGCTCTTAGCAGTTCGCCAATCCAGGAGCCTTAGAAATGACTTCAGGGCCAACAGACCCAGAGAGCAAGACCGTCTGGTGGTCTCCTTTCTGGCAAGCTGTTTTCCAGAACTTTCTCAAGCCTTCAAAGCTCTTTCTTCAGTTCCTGCAGCATAATGTATATCCAGCAGCTGCTGCTGATGTCATGTTGTCACATTTCATTCCGCAGGATTTAACAATGCAGAGCCACACCGTTCCACCCTCCTGTTCATAAAGAGAACATTACCCTTTCTTTCCCACCTGCAGTGAAGATTCATGAGAAAGTTCCTAATCTTATAAAGCTTAGCCCCAGGCAAAGACAAAAGGTGTCTGAGGAACCAGGAAATGAAAGAATAAACTAATCATAATCCTCTGGAATTAGTTTGTGTACCTCTATTGCTTAGCTTTGGCCTGTAATTATCAATACTAAATTTTATGGAATAATTTTGCACAAAGACATCTTCAAGAACAAGGGAATAGCCCAGCAGTTTATTTTCTTAAATATCATACTTACAAAATTACAAGAAAACATCAGTGTAGCCCTCCCCCTTTTAGTATTTTAGACCCAACCATGAGGTCTATAACATGGTGAAGTCATATCAAATCCCAAGGCTTATAAGTAAAATATACAAGGCTTCCCGCCTCCAGCGAGCCAAGAACAATCATCCCATTGACCAGCTCGCCCAGGCTGATGCTGAAGACGAGCCAAACTTCTCTTGCTGGCACAGAGACTGAAGCCAGAGGCAACGGCAGGCTGCGGGGCCTGTAGCTAGTCCTCGGCTGGCCCATCCAGGATGCATTTGAAGGAGAAAGGAGAAAACTTGTAACCAGCCCCAACGTAGAACTTGTTCTGGAACTCTACCCTGGGGAGGGTTGCGGGGGGGGGCAAGAAAAAGTGAGATTAAACACATAAACTAGAGGCTGGCGGCCAAAGGGAAGAAGCAGAACATTTATAAAATCAAACTGGGGGGTAGGAAAGCACTCAGGCTGGTGGCCTCCACAGGGATCCTCTGATCATGAAAACCCTTCTCTTGCCTCCCGCTTACACCTTTCCCTGCCTCTCCCACCCTACTTCCTCCAGGCGTCTGCTACCTGCTCTGAGAGCACAGCAGAGCCACCCTCCGCACAGCTCCCATAAGCCAAGAAGCCCTCGCCGGGCAGCCTTGTCTCACAAGCCAGGGACAAGAAAATGTCTCCCCGGGGTGAGACGTGGTTTGTCTTCTCCATCCTGATCTTAATTAACCACGGGGCTTACACTATTGCAGAATACCCAGAACCTTAACTTAACGTTCTGATGACTTCCATCACGGATACATGTATGATCCTTTATGCTTGAGGATATTCATTTCCTCAATGACAGGGGGAGAGGCGATGTTACAACCAGAGGGGGGGATGCTGTGATTCTGTCTGCTCAATACATGGAGTGTCAACACTTCTCTTTACGAACAGTGGGCACAGGGGGAGGTAGAAAGCATCAGTGAAAGCTGAAGACAGTCTATGGGGTGTGAGGGTGCACACACACTCTCAAGATTCTGGGCTAAGAGATGACTCAGAGGGAAAACAGAAGCTTCAACAAATGTTTTCATATTCGTAAACCTAGTGATGGCTGATAGTCTGCGGACACATCTGTGAACGTCAAGGGCTCCTGTGAGTGCCTTCTTCCTTCCAGGTACCCTCCTTCTGTTTCGACTTTGTACAGGGCAGGAGCCTCTACCATTGGTATAATTCCTGCACTCAGCAACAAGAGCCAAATGTCCCAGATTTGCTCAGCATGCCTCTGTGAGCCTCTCTCTGATCTGTCATCTTACCAGTAGTTGGAGGTGTCCCTTATCTTGAAGCCAGTTGTAATATAACAAGTGAACATTTAAAAGAGAACGAGTAAATGGGAACTAACATTTAGTATAGGGCGGCCATTATATATGTATACACACACACTCACACACATACACACCCATGCACATGCACACACACGTACGCACACATGCACACGTACACATGTGCGTACACACGTGCGTGCACTCACACACGCATGCGCGCACACATGGGTGTACATAGCATACACACATGCACGCACACATACACACGTGTGCGCGCACACAGGCACACACACAAATACACATACATCACCATGTAATATTACACCAACAGAACCAGGTCAGGGTCTGAAGCCAGCTGGCGGGTCCTGCAGCTCATCCGCTCTCTAGGGCCCACAGAGCCTCTGCGGGGCAGCCTTGCTCACCAGTGCAGTCGCAGGGCGTGCAGGAACGCAGACAGACCCTCCATGATCAGAAGGATGGCTACTGTCAGCACAGCAAATACGGTAAAAATGACGAAGACCCCAATGAGTCCTCCCCAGCCTCGCAGACGAAGGCCGATGTTCATCACCATGGTCCAGAGCACCTCCGACAGTTCTGTAAGAACAGGAGAAACATTCTCAACCACAGGGTTTATCTTCCCATACTCTATTCCTGGGTCTGCACACCCTAGGATCCCAAATCTCAGCTCTCGGGTGGAGAACAGGCATGTGTGCCCTAGGGCACCCGTAGGAGATTGTCGGGGGCAGCTCTGCTCATCATGGAGGGGTTTCTGTCACGATGACAAACATATGGTAGCCTGTTATTCACCAATGAAAGTGAGCAAACTACAGCTACCAGCAGCAACGTGAGTAAATGCCAGTAACATCATGGTACGCCACAGAAGCGAAACACAAAAGAATACATATGATTTGATATGGGCTGAATGTTTGTGCCTTGCCCCCCCATCAAAGTCATTTGTTGAAGCCCTACCCACCAAAGTGATGGTATTCGGAGAAGGGGTCTTTGGAAGGTGATTAGGGTTTGATGAGGTCATGAGGGTGGGGCCCTCATGATGGGTTAGTGCCCTTGTAAGAAGAGACATCAGAGAGCTATCTTTACATTGTTGGGTTGAGACTTGAGGTCACCCAACCTAAAGGTCACAGTGGCATGGCCCAGAGAGATCAAGCCCTGTCACTTGCACGTGGCCACCAGGACATGATGGGAAGAGACACACGTGGGAGCACAAGGAGGAGCACCTGTGTCTGTACTGTGACCCCTGCCCCCGAGCTCTGGCTTTCAGCTGGAGTAACACAGGGTCCTTCATGGCGGGAACAGCTTCACCTCCATCTACTTATACCCCTACCCACTCCTCTGCACTCTGAGTCAGCATGGACTCTTTGCCTCTACATTTACTAAATTATTGAAATAAAAACTGAAAGCAATTAGAACTGCACCATGCTGTGAAACTCATGTGGCTTCTCTTCCCCGTGGCCCTTAGATACAGCAAAATCACAGTTTCCCCAAGAGCTGCTTTCCCCTGCTCCGGGTCCCAATGGGTAGGGGGCTAACAGTCATACCATCTATTTCCACAGGGCTTTTCAGTGAAGACTTCTCATTCACAGTAGCTCATGGGAGCCTCCCCCCACACCTGTGGGAAGGCAGGTGCTTAATTTCTAATGTTTCACTTTCACCTCCTCCTTGTACCCCCACCTTGGTGATTTTTTTAAAAACATTTTATTTATTTATTTGACAGAGAGAGAGAGAGCACAAGCAGGGGGAATGGAAGAGGGAGAAGCAGGCTTCCTGCCGAGCAGGGAACCCAATGCGGGGCTTGATCCCAGGACCCTGGGACCATGACCTGAGCCGAAGGCAGGCACTTAACTGACTGAGCCACCCAGGTGCCCCCATCTTGATTTTTGAAGCATGTGTCCAAATACAGGCTCCTTCAACTCAGGTCTTAACATGACACCAATGAACACAATATGCTAGAGTAGTAAATTTCCACTGTTTTAAGCTGCTGAGATCTGGGGGTGGTTCTTACTGCAGCACATTCTAGCCCAGCCTGACTAATACAGCAGGCTAACTATGAGAACCGCACAGGAAAGTCAAGCCACACACAGGTTAAGCTGCTGCCTGAAGTACTGAGCTCAAAGTGGTAGAACAGAAACTAGAACAGAATCAGTATTTGTTGTCATTCTACGAAACTACCTCTTCAAGCAAGTTTGTTGGCATGAAGCAGAAGGTATCCATGGGAACTATACATCTCAGGAAGTTCCAGAAAGACCCAATGGGTGGACCATGCCAGGCAGCTGTGAACCATATGGATTTTTTGGAGTCAAATTACATCCTCAATGAGCATGGGCTGGCCAGAGGAGGCCCTCCTGTTCTATCTAGTTGTGACCTGAGCCCTCCAAACCACACCTGAGATCAGAGCTAAAGGCAGACATCAACACCACTGACCACACAAACTCAGAGATCCATGTCGGGTCCCAGGATAACCACTTCACATGAGTGCATGTCAATGCACAAGTAAACATACATGGATGCTTGTGGGTGTCTGTGTGCAGATACTTATAGGCTGGATGTATGCATCCAAGCACCTGTGTGCATGCAGAAGCGTGTATGCGTGTATGTGTGGGAGTCGATGCAAGGAAATGAACACGGCCTGAGCAGTGAAGACTAATGGTGAGCACTTGCATTTCTGCTACAAATCAATAAGCAGGCTCACTTTCATTGCTTTGGTTTCTATCCATCAAGCACACACTTTGGCCTGGTTTCTCAGTTCCACACATTGTGCTCAGCGTGGGAACACAGGGATAGAAGACAGGGGCCTTGTTTCCAGGCTAATCACAACAGAACTGTAATCAGTGCTAGGATGGGGCACTCCCAGAACTCAGGGAAAGGGCACCTGCCAGGCCGGGAACCAGGGGAGGTGCCGTCTGAGTAAGTTCTGAAGGAGGAATTAGCTACCAGTGAGGAGAAAGTTAAAGAAGAGAGGAATAGGGGTGCCTGGGTGGCTCAGTGGGTTAAGCATCTGACTCTTGATCTTAACTCAGGTCTTGATCTCAGGGTCATGAGTTCAAGTCCCACGCTGGGCTCCACGCTGGGCATGTAGCCTACTTAAAAGAGAGAGAGAGAGGAATATTTCAAGCAATTGGGCTGCAGGGCAAACACACAGAAGGGCCCAGAGAGCGTGGCAGCTTCAGGAGCCTCGGTGCAGGTCCTTGTGGCCACTGCCTCCTTAGAAGAGGAAGGCAGGACAGTCAAAGCCCAAGAAACTGGAGACATGAAGCCTGCAGCAGGTGTCAGAGCGATGAGCCCAACAGCCAAGAAACGCAGGCGGCCTCTAGAAACAAGAAATGGTGGCAAGGAAATGGATTCTCCCCTAGAAACCTCTAGAAGACACCCAGCCCTGCTGACACCTTGGTTCTAGGACCCCTGAACTGTAAGATAGTAAATGTGTATTGTTTTAAGCTGCTAAGTTTGTGATAATTCATTACAGCAGCAATAGGGGACTGATACAGAGGGTAACCGCTCTAATAATATAAAGTCAGGCCTACGGGAAAAATGTCACATCTTCCTAAGAAAGAAGAACCAGAAATAACCCAAGAAGGCACTTCTCCCAACAAGTACTTCGATTCTGTTTCCCAGGGGAGCTCTGATTGTGACCCTGAGGGCGACTCACTCACGTGCATGAGCCAGGCTGAGGGCCCAGAGCCGGAGGTAAGAGGCTGTGTTTGAAATGCAGCCCAGGCAATACTCGATCGTGTGGATGGCTTGATGCACAAAGATGTCTCCAAAATTGAACTGAAAGAGAGAGCTCTTTATTCTAATTTCATTAAGAATTTCCTCCATGGAAGGTATCACAAATGAGACACAGATGAATAAAACATGAGCTCCACCGTAAGTCGCTTCCAGTTGAACTAGGGGAAAACAAATATTAACATACTCGTAGGAAGAGAACTAGCAGCACAAAGTAGGAGCTATAGTATGTGTGCAGTAACATTTCCCAGAAATAGCTGAAAAAAGTTCAGAGAAGAGAGAACAGTTGGTAAGGCATCACAGGAGGTGGATGGGTGCTGAAGGAGGGGGAAGCATCCAGAAGTAAAAGATAAGCAAGACCATTCGTTCTGAAGGAAATGACTCCTGCTAAGGAAAAGGCTGGGAACATTCTGAAGGCGAGTTCTGGGGGAAAACAGTTTGGCTGGAAGTGGGAGCTTGTCTGGTGAGGAGTAGAAAGGAGAAACCAGGTGCTGAAGTTTCAGGAAAGGACAGAGCTGAGAAAATAACCTGGAGTCAATGAGGAACCATAAAAAGCATCTGAGTAGAAAGTGGCCGGGGGGTGTGGGGGCACAACATAAAGAAGTATTGGGGGGAAGATTAATCTGGTGACAAAATGGACCAGCAAGGGTAAAGCCGATAAGCAAAAGAGCCTGTTGGTTGATTAGCTCAGGGGTGGGGAGGACGAAGGAGCACACGGACAGCTGTAGCCACTGTTGGCCTCACGCACTCTGATGCTGTGGGGACAACCATCCGACTGGCACCAGCCCAGCCCTCGAATGGCGCACGGCCTGGTGGGGACAATGTGCACGGAAGGTGCAATAATCAAGAATCAGCAGTACGGTGGGGACACAGAAGGGCCTCTCACCCAGGAGGGGCCGGGATCGTACAGGGCTCTGAGGCACCTGAGTCTGAGCAGCTAAAAGAATGGCATTGATAGAAATGGAAAATCGGAGAAGGAGATCAGTTGATGTATTCAGATGTGTTGCATTTCAGGTGACAGCCAGCCACACAGGTAGCATCTCTCAGCACACAGTAGAAGAGGCAGAATAGGCTCAGAAGAAAAGTCTGGGCTGGGAATGCGACACCTAGGACCTCCCCTGTGGGAGGAGCAATAGTGCGAGGTAAGCGGACTGGGAAGATAGCCAAGGGGAAGAGCTCCCAGACTCGGAACGCATCTTCATTCCGAGGTGAGAAAGAACAAAACGGATGATGCAAAGAAAAGGTCAAAAGGCCAGGAGGAGTCACAGGGCTATGGTCAAGGTTGCAGAGAAACCCAGGAAGGAATGGGGACTGTGGTCAACCACGGCAGGAGCTATGGAGAGAAGACAGAAACCAATGTCTCTGATTCAGCAAAGAAAACAGCTGGGAGGAAGTGAAGGGCAGGGATGGGCAGAGAGGGAGAGAGCGGAGAGACAGAGTCAAGGTGAAGGAGGGATGTGGAGTGAAGCATTAACCCCACCCAAGGAGAGGGCTGGCTTTGTCCCGGCTCCTGGGAGGCAAGCTCTAAACTCCTCACATCTCCCGCGTGAAAGAACTGTCTTTGTTTTTCATGGTAGCCCCCGGGACCACATCTGATCCTTTCCGTGGTTGGAAGGTTGAGACCAGGAGCCAAGTGTTTGCAGTCCAATCTCCAGGGAGTGGATGGGGCTGGAGACAGAGTACAACCACTGGGCTGCCAGTCTATGGAATGAAACGCCAATCAAACTTTGGACACTGGAGCGCAGGTGAGCTTCCTGGGCTGACAAGGCTGTGTGCATGGTGCCACATGCTGGGAGATGAATGCCTCCCTAAGGACACAGAATTCTGGAATTTGGGGCGCCTGGGTGGCTCAGTTGGTCGAGCATCTGCCTTTGGCTCAGGTCATGATCCCGGGGTCCTGGGATAGAGTCCCACATCGAGCTCTCTGCTCAGCCGGGAGCCTGCTTCTCCCTCTCCCTCTGCCACTCCCCCCTGCTTGTGCACTCTCTCTCTCTCTCTCTCTCTCTCATTCTCTCTCTCAAAAAAAAAAAAAAGAAAAAAAGACTTCTGGAATTTGGAACCCTCCCAGAGTTGGATTCTGCCTATGTGCCTTTTCCTCTGGTGGCTTCTGATTTCTATACTCGTGCTACAATAAAACCCCAATTGTAAGGATCGCACTTTACTGAGTTCTCTAAGTCGTTCTACAGATTATTGGCCGTGATGGAATGTGAGGGACCCTGAACTTGTAACTGACTGATCTGAAGAGAGGGTGGTCGTGGGGATCCCCAAACCTGTGGCTAGTGTCGGAAGTCAGAAGTCTCGGGCGGACTTGGCAGTCTGGAGAGCTGTGCCCTTAACCCCGAGTTTGGCCAACACCCGGTGTGGAGAGAGGTCAGAGAGGACTTTGAGGGGACAATGTAATCAAGCCTGTGTTTGCTTTGCCACGGGAGACCACACATGACTGCACTCGGGGGACGGGACCTATGAATGGCGCCTCAAGTCACCCCGACAAAGGCAGCCCGTTCACCCTGACTGAGCAAATCCTGAGGGCAGGGGAACAGAGGAGAGAGATTGTCCTGGACAGGCTGCGATGGGATGCATCCGACGATGCGTGGGCTGGGTTCTAAAACATCCCAGCAGGTCTGATAGACTCAGTAATATTAATAGCCACTAATATGGGCTACTCTCCGTACCTGGAATCTTGTTGGAAACATTTGATCCAGATTTTTCCTTATTTCTAATTGGCCATCCATTAGTTTAAATGGTATTTTTTTTTTTTTTTTTAGTCATTAACACCACAAAGGGAGCTTCTTCTAGCCTCCCCTCAGGCTTCACAAGAACCCTGTCCTCACTCCAGGATTAGAACAGAACTCCAGTTAAAACCCCCAGCCAGTTGAGGCTTATGGGGTGTTTTAGTGATGGGATAAAAACAGCCACCTGCTTCATCTGGGAAAATGTGGCACATTCCTGAGGGAGAGTGACTGCCCTTGGACAGCAATGGGCAGGGAGGGAGGAGGAAAGCGAACAATTACTGAATTCACAGGAGAGGCAGATAATGTTACAAAGATAGGTCAGCAAGGTCCCAACAGAGCCAGGGTGGGGACAGGAGAACAAACTGGGGAAGGCTGCCAGGCAAGCTCGTGTCCGGGAGCGGGGCTGGGAGTAAACAACCCGCCTTTGACTTCAACAACCGGGCTAGATTTGGGCTGGCTCTTGGTTTGAGGGGCCCTGACTGGACAGTTCCTAATAAATGTAGCTGACTGCCAAGGGCACAGTTTGGAGTCAAGGAGGCCTCACTAACATCGAGGACCTCCGATGCCAATAGATCTCACAGAGACAGCAGCACCTGGGTTAAAATGTTAAAACACTCCTAGATTGGTTGGTGAGGAGTTGTTGTTCTTTTCTATTTTTTTTTTAAGATTTGTTTATTTATTTTAGAGAGAGACAGTGAGCAAGAGACAGGGCAGAGGGAGAGAAGATCTCTTGACCCTGAGATCATGACCTGAGCCGAAAACAAAGAGTTGGACACTTAACTGACCGAGCCCCCCAGGTGCTCCAAGTAGCTGTTGTTCTTTTTTTTTTTTTTTTAAAGATTTTATTTATTTATTTGACAGAGAGAGACAGCCAGAGAGAGAACACAAGCAGGGGGAGCGGGAAAGAGAGAAGCAGGCTTCCTGGGGAGCAGGGAGCCCGATGCGGGGCTCTATCCCAGGACCCTGGGACCATGACCTGAGCCGAAGGCAGACGCCTAACGACTGAGCCACCCAGGCACCCCTGTTGTTCTGACCCTATAGGCACTCCCCCTCCCTTGCGACCTCCCCAACGTCCCACGACTCTGCAGCTACAGGGTTGCCACCAGCATGGTCCTCCTGACCCTCCCAGATCCACTGCCCAAGTCCTTTCTGATGGACTGGTGGCCACACCCTACTGGCTGTTGAATATTTGACAATCACCCTTGATGAGATCCCACATCTAGAATCTGTACAGACTGGGGAGTCTTTGTCAACTACCGAGTCCCACATACCTCTTCTTCATGGTCATCCTGAGCCCCATGGGCACCTGCAGAAGCCCTCTGGCCAGTGCTCATGGAAAGGCTGGAGTTGTCACCTTCAGTGTTCTCTGTGGCTTCCTCTTGGATCCTGGAGGCCTGCAGCTGTCAGCAAGCAAGGAAGTGAAGCACTAAATTCACCCTTTGAATTAGAATTACAATTTATTCTATGTAAAATAAAGGCTGTCATCAAGTATTAAGTATGTACCAGACACTGTTCTAAACTCTCTCTACATCATCTCATTTAGGCTTCATGACAATCTTTTCATATGAGCACAATTATCACCTTGTTCTACAGAGAAGTAAACTATAGCAAAGGAAGTTTAAGAAATGTACCCAAGATCATACAGCTTGTAAGGCTAGTTAGTAGCAGAGCCAGGATTCAAACCCAGGCAATCTGATTCCAGAACATGTGCTTTTCTCCATGGTGCTCCAGAATGTGCCAAATTAATCTGTCTTTACAGTAAACCAGTGCATGTACAAGAGTACCTTTTATTGTTAAAATATATATATATACACAATATCATAAAATAGTCACAGCCTTGTGACCTGAACAGCTAGATTTCTGCAGGCAAAATTAACTAGGAGAAATTAATGACTGCTATAGTCTGAGTGTTTGTATCCCCCCTAATTCTTATATTGAAATCCTAAGCCCCAAAGAGGATAGTAGTCGAAGGTGGGGCCTTCAGGAGGTACTTCGGACATGAGGGTGGAGCCCTCATAAATGGGTTAGTGACCCTATAAAGGATTCCCCATGCAACTCTCTTGCCCCTTCCACCATGTAAGGACACAGTGAGAAAGTGCCAGCTAAGAACCAGGAAGGGGGGGCCTCACAATGATGAACATACTGGAGGCTTTGAACTTGGACTTCACAGCCTCCAGAACTGAACAATCAATTTGTTGTTTATAAGCCACCCAGTCTGTGGTATTTTGTTATAGCAGTCCAAACGGAGTAACACAATCACTTTTTGTCAACACTAATATACTCTTTTAAAATAAAAACATCACTTTATAAAAACAGCTAAGAAAAAAATTCAAGGACAAAAAAATCTAGGTGTAGTCAGCACATAATTTGGCCTGGTTTTATCCCTGAGTTTGTTTGTTTATTGATTTGTTTTAGAGTAGGGGAAGAGGGCTGGAGCAAAGGGAGGAATAAGGCTCCACTCCCAGAACAGCGCCCAACATGGGGCTCAATCTCATGACCCTGAGATCCTGACCTGAGCCAAAATCTAGACTCAAGACATTTAATCAACTGAGCAAACCAGAGGCCCCTCCCTGAGTTTGAATAGACTATTTCTTTCAAGTTACTCTGAAACTTAATGTCCCATGCCCAAAGTTATTTCCTAGAATGATTTTATGGGTGGAGTATTGCAAATTAGGCATTAAGGTCTTTTTACCTTTCTTTCTTTAGTGGGTCTACAATCTAATATTTGCAGAGCTTTAGGCAAAGGTAAAAATGGAAGTCCACATGTCATATATTTAAATATTTAAGAGTTATCAGTCAAGCCCACAGACCCCTAAATAAGATATGTTCTAGCCTCCTATCTTGATAAATCAATCAATCAATCAATCAAGTCTCATAGGAACTTGAAAGGTCAGGTTCAAATTCAGAGTCCTACACCAGGACATGGCAGCACAGGTGAGTTGGCCCTGCACTGTGGCATGCACCTTCTCCTTCTCCTTTCTGTTCTCATCCCATAGCACGAGGGCCATGTGTGCACACATGTGGACACTCCTGCCACAGTGTCCATGTTCCACCCACACTCCCCAAAAAGAGTTGCCCCATGTCAGGGTCTAGTGGTACACATGCCACTGTGTGGTTGGCACTTGGTAGGGCCTGGAAATGGACTTGAGTCCATTTGGACAAGAATTCTAGGGTGCCAGGTCCCGAGAGGGGGCTCTGGGTAAGCCTTTCCCCTTGGCCCCATAGTTCCTTATCCCATGATGAAGGATATGGCTCATGTTAACATGACTTTGTCTTCCTGAAATCCTATTTTCTCTCCCCCTTAACTTAAAGAAGAAAATCCCAAAAAAGACACAGAAGATAGTTTTTCCATTTCCATCCCTAATTTCCAGCCTTTTCTGGTCATTATCCTGGAGTTGGTTAAAATAAACATGAATAATTTTGCACAAGCATAATACTGGACTTTATAAATCCTAGTGCCCATCTTCTACTAACCAACTCACAGTCTTTGAGCCTGCCCAGTGAAATCAAATGTACAACAACTCAATTTTAAATTAGTTACTTACAACTTTCTGAAAACACATGTACCAAAAGACATGCACAAGGATATTTACATCAGTATTATCTGTAATCACTAAAACTAGAGACAAGCCAGGGACTTCCAGGGAAGATGGCAGGGTAGGAGGATCCTAAGCTCACCTTGTCCCTTGGATACTCCTGGGTAACACCCACATCCATGTAAAGAACCCAGAAAAGGACCCAAAGACTGGCAGAACACTCTCCACAGCTAAAGGTAGAGAAGAAGCCACATTAAAAAAAAAAAAAATGGTAGGAAGGGTGAAGATGCAGTTAGGAAACAAACTGATGCATGACACTGTCCATGGGAGGGAGGGACACACAGGCTTGGAGAAGGGAGAGGAGTAGATTCCAACCAGGCACCCCAGGTGCAGGGGGACACACACTAGGACAAAGCCCCATATCATTTGGCTTTGAAAACCAGAGGGGCTTAACTTCATAAGTTCTTACAATCAATGGGTTTTAACACCTGGAACTGTAAAAATCAGCAGGCTCCACCCTGGGAAAGTTGGAGGGGATAGGAAACTGAGTCCCCATCTTTAAAGAAAGAGCATAACAAATAGCCCTGCTGAGATACAGCATAGAAGAAGCAGTTTGAAAAAAGGGGATATAAGGGAAGGAGATTTACTTACTAATCCCAGAACAAGTACTAGCGTGGCAAGGATCTTTGAGTTCTCCAAGAACAAAAGAGCTGGCCTGGCCATTTCCTTCCCCCATCCCCTAGCCTAGTTACACAGTCATCTGCAGGAACCAGTGCAGCCAGCAAACATTCTCCACCCACCTTGCTAACAGTGCCCCCAACCCTACCCTACCCCCCACCATGCTTTTCTGCGAACCACCCCCTCCAACCCACCCTTCGCAAGAGTCCATCCAAAGCAGCACCACAAGCATGGCATTGTGGAAGCAGCCCCCACAGCATTTATCACCATTCCAAAGTGACTCTTGCCCTGGGGAGAAGGGAAGATAACCACGCAAACCTGTTCATGAGTGGTCCCAGCGGTAGGCTGGGGGCAGACAGCGGGACTGACTATAGGCCCTGTCCACCAACAAAAGCTTCTCAGGGACAACATAGGGAAAGTGCCCTGCAGTTCAGTGCTACTGCATCTCTGGCAAATGCCTGGTCTGTCCCAACTCGAGCCCAAACTGGCTCATTAACAAACATAGGGACAAAACCCTGCCCACAACAGGCAAGGAGTCATTGCAAATGACTAGACTAAAGGCAAACATAGCTCAGCCACAACAGTGGGACACACACAACACACATAGGAGACCGCCCTGAAGACTGAGATTCTGGTGAACAGAGGTAAGATCTCTTCTTCATAAGGATACTACTTTCAAGAGCACAAGATGTAGCTGACTTTCCTAACACATAGAAACACAGAGAATTAGACAAAATAAGGAGACAGAGGGATATGTCCCAAATGAAACAGGACAAAATCCCAGCAAGAGAGCTAAGTGAAACAGAGATAAATAGTATGCCTGATAGAGAATTTAAAGTAATGGTCATAAAGATACTCACTGGACTGGAGAAATGAGTGGAGGACCTCAGTGAGACCCTCAGCAAAGAGATAGAAAACATAAAAAAGAACCAATCAGAGATGAAGAACTCAATCACTGAAATTAAAAATACACTAGAGGGACTAAAGCTTAGATTAGAGGAAGTGGAAAAACAGATCAGTGACCCAAGGGACAGAGTAATGGAAAGCAATCAAAGCTGAACAAAAGAAAGAAAAAAGAATAATAAAAAATGAGAACAGATTAAGGGAACTCAACAACACTATTGAGTGTAATAATATTCACATTGTAAGCATCCCAAAAGAAGAAGAAAGAAAAGGAGGCAGAAATTTTACTTGAAGAAATAATAGCTGAAAAGTTCCTGAATGTGGAGAAGGAAACAGAAGTCCAGATCCAAAAGGCACAGAGATCCCCCAACATAATCAATCCAAGGAAGCCCACACCAAAATACATAGTAATTAAAGTGGTAGTGATAAAGAGAGAATTTTAAAAGAAGCAAGAGAAAAGAAAACAGTTGCATACGAGGGAAGTCCCATAAGGCTATCAGGGGCTCTTTCAGCAGAAACTTCACAGGCCTGAAGAGAGAGGCAAGACATATTCAAAGTTCTGAAAGAAAGAAACTTGCAACCAAAAATACTCTCTCCAGCAAGGCTATCATTCAGAATAGAAAGAGAGATAAAGAGCTTCCCAGACAAACAAAAGCTAAAGGAATTCACTGTCACCAAACCAGCCCTACAAAAAATGTTAAAGGGGACTTTTCAGGTGGATATGAAAGATCATAAGCAGGAGTAAGAAAAGTAAGAAGCACAAAAGCAATAAAATTAAAAGTACATCTATAAAAATGAATCAAGGGATTCACTAAATAAAAGGATGTAAAATATGACACCACATACCTAAAATGTGAGAAAGGGAGAAGAGTAAGAGTTAGTGCTTTGAGTATGGGTTCAAACTTAAGTGACCATCAATTTAATATAGACTGCTATATGCATAAGATGTTATATATAAATGTAATGGGAACCACAAATCAAAAACTGGTAAAAAATATGCAAAAAATAAAGATAAAGGAATCCAATTATATCACTTAAGAAAGCCACCAAAAGGTGAAAGAAGAGAGCAAGAGAAGAAAGGAACAGAGAAAAATTACAAAAACAACCACAAAGCAAGGAACAAAATGGTGATAAGTACATACCTATCAATAATTACTTTGAATGTAAATGGACTAAATACTCCAATCAAAAGACATAGGGTGATGGGATGGATAAAAAACAAGACCCATCTCTATGCTGCCTATAAGAGACATATTTCAGACCTGAAGCCACATGCAGTTTGAAAGTAAAGAGATGGAAAATATTTATCATGCAAATGGAAGTGAAAAGAAAGCCAGGGTAGCAATACTTACATTGGATAAAATGGACTTTAAACAAAGACAATAACAATAAACAAAGAAGGACACTATATAATTATAAAGGGAACAATTCAACAAGAAGATATGCAATTGTAAATAATATGCACCCAATAGAGAAGCACCCAAATACATAAAGCAGCTATTAACAAACATACAGGAAGTAATCCGTAGTAATACAATAATATTAGGGAACTTTAACACCCCATTTATATCAATGGATAGATCATCCAAACAGAAAACCAACAAGGAAACAGTGGCTTTGAATGACACATTGGACCAGATGAATCTAACAGATATATTCAGACCATTACTTCCTAACACTGCAAAATACACATTCTTTTCAAGTGCACATGGAACATTCTCCAGAACAGATCACATGTGAGGCCACAAAACAAGTCTCAACAAATTCAAAAACACTGAAGTCATAGCATGCATCTTTTCCAACCACAATGATATAAACCTAGAAATCAACCACAATAAAAAGTCTGGAAAGAACACGAATACGTGGAGGTTAATTGACAGCCTACTCAACAATGAATGGGTCAACAAAGAAATCAAAGAGGAAATCAAAAAACATATGGAGACAAATGAAAATGAAAATACAATGGTCCAAAATCTTTGGGATGCAGCAAAAGCTGTTCTAAGAAGAAAATTTATAGCAATACAGGCCTATTTCAAGAAGCAAGAAAAATCTCAAACAACCTAATCTTACACCTTAAGGAGCTAGAAAAAGAACAACAAATAAAACCCCAAACTAGTACAAGGAAGGAAATAATACAGTTTAGAGCAGAACTAAAACAGAAACTAAAAAAAAACAGAACAGATCGATGAAACCAGGAGCTGGTTCTTTGAAAAGATCAACAAAATTGATAAGCCATTAGCTAGATTCATTGAGGGGGGGGGAGAGAACTCACAATCAGAAATGAGAGAGGAGAAATAATAACCAATACCACTGAAATGCAAAGGATTATAAGAGAATATTACAACAAATTGGACAACGCAGAAGAAATGAATAAATTCCTAGAAACCTATAACTTCCCGAAACTGAAGCAGGAAGAAATAGAAAATTTGAACAGACTGATTACCAGCAAATGATGAAACTGAATCAGTAATCAAAAAACTCCATATAAATGGAAGTCCAGAACCAGATGGCTTCACAGATGAATTCTACCAAATATTTAAAGACTTAATACCTATTCTTCTCAAACTATTCCAAAAAACAGAAGAGAAAGGAAAGCTTTCAAATTCATCCTATGAGGTCAGTACTATCCTGATAAAGACACCACAAAAAAGAGAGAAAACTACAGGCCATTCTGTCTGATTCATGAACATAGATGCAAAAATCTTCAACAAAATACTAGCAAACTGAATCCAACAATACATTTAAAAAATCATTCACCACAATCAAGTGGGATTTACCCTGGAATGCAAGGGTTGTTCTATATTCACAAATCAATCACAAATATCATAGCAACAAGAGAAAGGATAAAACCCATATGATCATTTCAATGGATGCAGAAAAAAATATGACAAAGTATAACATCAATTTATGATAAAAAAAAAAAAACACAACAAAGTAGGTTTAGAGAGAACATACCTCAACATAATAAAAGCCCTATATGAAAAACCCACAGTTAACATCATCCTCTATGGTGAAAAACTGACAGCTTTTCTCCCAAGATCAGGAACGAGACAAGGATGTCCACTCTCACCACTTTTATTCAACATAATACTGCAAGTCCTAGCCACAGCAATCAGACAACAGAAAGAAATAACAGGCATCCAAATTTGTAAGGAAGAAGTAAAACTTTCCCTATTTGCAGATGATATAATACTATATATAGAAAACTTGAAAGACTCCACCAAAAAATTGGTATAACTGATCAATGAATTCAGTAAAGTTGCACGATACAAAATCAACGTACAGAAATCTGTTGCATTTCTATACACTAAAAATGGAGTAGCATAAAGAGAAATTAAGAAAACAATCCCATTTACCATTGCACCAAAAAGAATTAAATACCTAGGAATAAACTTAACCAAGGAGGTGAAAGACCTGTATTTCTGAAAATTACAAAACACTGATGAAAGAAATTGAAGATGACACACACAAAAATGGAGGTATTCCATGCTCATGGATTGGGAGAACAAATATTGTTAAAATGTCCATACTACCAAAAGCAATTTGCAGATTTAATGCAATCCCTATCAAAATACTAACAGCATTTTTCACAGACTAGAACAAATAATCCTAAAATCTGTATGGAACCACAAAAGACCCTAAATAGCCAAAGCAATCTTGAAAAAGAAGAACAAAACTGGAGATATCACAATCCCAGATTTCAAGATTTACTACAAAGCTGTAGCAATCAAAACAGTGTGGTACTGGCACAAAGAGACACATAGATCAGTGGTACAAAACAGAGAGCCAGGAAATAAATCCACAATTATATGGTCAACTAATCTTTAACAAAGGAAGCAAGGACATGCAATGGGAAAAAAAGTCTCTTCAGCAAATGGTGCTGGGAAAACTGGACAGCAGCATGCAAAAGGATGAAACTAGACCACTTTCTTATAACACACACAAAAATAAAACTGAGAATGGATTAAACACCTAAATGTGAGACCTGGAAACCATAAAAATCCTAGAAGAAAGCACAGGCAGGAACTTCTCTGACATCATTCATAACAGCATTTTTCTAGATATGTCTCCTGAGGCAAGGGCAACAAAAGCAAAAATAAACTGTTGGGACTACATCAAAATAAAAAGCTTTTGCACAGCAAAGGAAGATCCCCAAATAGCCATAGCAATCTTGAAAAAGAAGAAGAAAACTGGAGGTATCACAATTCCAGATTTCAAGTTATATTACAAACCTGTGGTAATCTAAACAGTATGGTACTGGCACAAAAATTGACACACAGATCAGACACATAGATCAGAACAGAACAGAGAGCCCAGAAATAAACCTATGATTATATGGTCAATTAATCTGTGACAAAGGAAGCAAGGATATGCAATGGGGAAAAAAAACAGTCTCTTCACCAAATGGTGTTGGGAAAACTAGACAGCTACGTGCAAAAGAATGAAACTAGACCACTTTCTCACACCATACACAAAAATAAACTCAGAATGGATTACAGACCTAAATGTGGAACTGAAACCATAAAAATCCTAGAAGAGAACACAGGCAGTAAGGTCTCTGGCATCAACCATAGCAACATTTTTCTAGGTAGGTCTTCCAAGGCAAGGAAAACAAAAGCAAAAATAAATGACTGGGACTACATCAAAATAAAAAGGTTTTGCACAGCAAAGGAAACAATCAACAAAACTAAAAGACAACCTACTGAATGGGAGAAGATATTTGCAAATGATATATCCGGTAAGGGGCTAGTATCCAAAATATATAAAAACTTATACAACTCAACACCAGAAGAACAAATAATCCAATTAAAATATGGGCAGAAGACACGAATAGATATTTCTTCAAAGAAAACACACAGTTGGCTAGCAGACACATGAAAAGATGCTCAACATCACTCACCATCAGGGAAATGCAAATCAAAACCACAATAAGCTATATCCTCATACCTGTCAGAATGGCTAAAATCAAAAACACAAGAAACAAGTGTTGGAGAGGATGTAGAGGAAAAAGAAACCTTGTGTACTATGGGTGGGAATGCAAACTGGGGCAGCCACTGTGGAAAAGAGTATTGGAAGCTCCTCAAAAAAATAGAAATAGAATTACCATATGATCCAGTAATTCCACCACTGGGTATTTACCCGAAGAATATGAAAACACTAATTTGAAAAGATATATGTACCCCTAAGCTTATTGCAGCATTACTGACAACAGTCAAATTATAGAAGCAACCTGTCCATCAACAGACGAATGAAAAAAAGAGGAGGTGATGTGTGTGTGTGTGTGTGTGTGTGTGTGTGTATGAGAATATTACTCGGCCATAAAAAAAGAATGAAATCTTGCCATTTTCAATGACATGGGTGATCTAGAGGATATAATGCTAAGCGAGATAAGTCCATCAGAGAAAGACAAATCCCATATGACTTAACTCATGTGGAATTTAAGAAACAAAACAAATGAACAAAGAAAAAAAAGAGACAAACCAAAAAACAGACTCTTAACTACAGAAAACAAACTGGTGGTTACCGGAGGAGAGGTGAGTCGGGGGATGGATAGAATAGGTGGAAGGGATTAAGAGTATTCTTACTGTGATGAACATCAGGTATTATATAGAATCGTTGAATCACTACATTGTATATCTGAAATTAATATAACACTATATATGTTAATTATACTGGTATTTTAAACATAATAAAAAAATTTTAATTAAAAACAAAATAAACGAAGATATAATAAAACTAGAAACAAGCCAAATAACTATCAATATACAAATGGATAAATAAACTGTGGTAGATTCACACACAGTAATACTATATAGCAATTACACACACGCGCGCGCGCGTGTTCGCACACACCTCTGGAGTATGACACTGGATGAAGGAAGCCAGATCCAAAAGAGGGTGTACTGTATGATCCCCCTAACATAGCATTTAAGAATAAATGAAACTAGGGCACCTGGGTGGCCCAAATAACCGCCGGTTATGGAATCATCTCTTGGATGGAGGTGGTAGAAATGTTTCTAACATGAAAAAGGACTACCAGGATCCTAATCGGCAGCCTAAAAGACCAACCGATAGCTATGCATTCCAAGGAGAGCCCAAGGAGACAGGCCTCCACGCAGTCTTGGGGAGCTCCTGCTACCCAGAGTCGTTTTAGGGGGTGTCATCCAAGATGGCAGACTAAGAAAACCTTCTCTGGCTTCCTTCCCTATTATATAAGTCATCGTGGGGAAAAGCGAGAAATCAACCACGTTGAGATCAGCAACTATTTACACATTTTGTGGAGCAAAGAGCAAGGCAAGCTATTATTTTAGAGTGTGGGGAGTCAGGTGAGCCAGCAGCTCACTTACAGACTTACGGACGTAAGCTCACTTGACTTAACGGACAGGCTGAGTTTCTAGAAAAGAGAGTGGTATCTATGTCGGCAAACAGCTATTTGCCACCTTCCTTTGAAACACTTGGTCACCTCTAGACAACCTTCCACCTCACCCGCCCTTTATCATCTGGGTCTCTCAGCAATTAGCCAAACAATGAACAAGTATTCTTTGTTTTGTCTTTTTTTAAATTCATCTCCCACTTGAATTGTATTTACCGAGACAGACTTCCTAACTAGTCAAAGCTGACCAGGCACAAAAGAAGAGAAGCAGGTGATGTAGGGAAAGGGCGCCACCTAGGGACGTACCTCCAGAACTCCAGTCTCATCTCCAGGTCCCTGACTCAGCCAAGGCAATATCCCACAGATTTTAGAAAAGAACGAATTTATCTCAAAATATCTACAGCCACTTAAAACATATGTGATCTCAGCACATTCCACTTACTGTTTGCACTGATGTAGATAGAGCCGAGACTGATAATCTCAAGCAGCTCTCATGTGGATTTCTAGATTCTGACGTGCCCTAGGAGGTCAATCTTCCCAAATCCTATTTGATTTAGACTGATAGTAAACTCTTCTTCATTCCCTGAATAAATGCGAGGCTCAGGAGCAGTTCACACAAAAGGAGGAAATGGGCTGAAATGGGTGTTTGGCAATAGGGAAAAATCACAAATAAACGGAAGCTGGCTTATTTGTATTTCTTTACTCCTGCACTAGCACACTGGAACATAATACAGTGAAAGCTCACAACTGTAAAAATCTGATAAAAACAGCTTTCAATATTCACCAACAAACTCAAACTATAGTAAAATACTTTTATTTTCAACTAATAACACAACCATGTTCAGACTCTTATACGTCATTAGCTACCAGTAGACTTGGTGCACACACAGATGCACACACATACCCTGAGCAAAGTTAGCAAAACATAAGATTTAAATGTGCTCGTCCTATTTAATAGAGCATTGTCCTGGAAATAAGAAGGACCGCAAAGCCCAGCATTCTGGTGAAAGCCCAGATTTCTATTTTCAAAGAACCCACACTCTTACCCACAGTGAGTGAATGGAAATGAATAGGCACTTACCAGGGATTTTCGATGATTGGCTCTAAGAATAAATGGCTTAATCAGAAGCATCCACGGGACAGAAATCAAAGCCATAATAACAAAGAAACTCTGGACTTCTTGCTGTAAGATCAAAATCGTAAGATCCCATCACTTCAAGGTGATCACACGGCATAACTTATATGATAAAAATTATAAATATGGATCATTTTAGTTGTACTTTATTTTGAGAGATCTAAAGCATGTCAGTGTATCCATTCACCTTTACATCTTGGAGTATTCCCACTGCAGTCCAGTGGTGCCCAGCGTCAATCCAGAGTGGGCACTGGAAACTCACTATCTTATTCCTTACTCTTTGAGTACCCTCTTGCTATCCACCCACCCCACAGGTGAACAAGAAGTACTCACAAGGCACATAATAAGGGCAACTTTACTTATCCCTTGTCCCATGGGAATAGTTAGCCCCTGGCCCTGCATGAAAAGTGTGGCAGGCCCCATGACTTCACTGGTCACTCCACAGTAGCCAAAACCCCTTGGGTCACTTGAAGTGACAAAGATGATCTCAATTAGCAACTGTATATTCCCAGGACTAGATAATTATCTGTGCTCTGTTGCTCTCTGTCTTTCAAAAAAGAAAAATAACTTCTTCTCAATAAGAAAAAAAAAGCTTCCTCACGCTCTTGCTGTGGGTGAGTCACCCGCCAGGCTCTGAGGTAGCCATGTTGGACTCTCCCTGGCTGTGTCCCTCACAGCTCCCTCTGGGCTGAGGCAACCACGGTCTCGATGCTTCTGCTGAAACCCAGAATTTGTCCCACCTTATCATCCTGCTGCACATTTCCTCTCACATCCTCATGCCCCCACCTCTTATTATAAAACCCCTAGTCACCAACTTGGAGGAGGGACCCAGAGCTGCTGTGTCAAAGAACCAGGAAGCCCGGGGAGGCTTAGTCAGAGCTACTAAAAGGCATGGACACTGGCTGCTCGAGGGGGTAAGGAAAAATGTTTCTTAGACCTTCACTTTTCTTCTGCTGTTCTGGCCAAGCTCTCAGTGAATGCCAGGGGACGATTTTTATGCCGGTCGTGGTAAGATTCACCCCGCTAACAGTGGGGACATCCTAGCCCCTCAGTCTTCCTTCTACTTTCCTCCACTCTGAAACGCTCAGAAGAGGGAAGGGAGCCTCAGAAACACACCATGCTTGCCAGTCCTAGCTTCCTGCGCTACCTCATCGCCATTTGTCCATCTGTATGCAAGGTTTTCCACCTCACGATGTACACAGCAACCAGAGATTTATATTTATCTGTTGCTCTTCTTCTTTGATATTCAAACATGGCACCACGATGGCCATGGCACTGTTGGGAAGGGGCTGGGTTATCAACTTACATCGTCTCTTCCAGCTGCATGACCCCAAAATGAGGCTATGGAAACTTCAAACTGTGTCAGGATAATGCATCTTCATACCAGGGCACAGGGAAACCAGCCAACTCCCAAAAAGGGTTTTGAAGGGGGAAAAAGAGCTGGAAGAACCATTCACTGTGCAAAGTTCAGTGCATATTCCAAACCAGGTGAGGACTTTAGTCTCTATGAAAGGAGGTAGCGCGTGAAATAGTTGGTGAGTCTGAGTCCTTTGCCTAAAAGAGAAGACTTCTTCGGGAAGTCCAAGTGAACTTTCATTCAAACGCCGGCACTGAGTAAATGAACCTTCCAAATATGTTCATTTAGTGCTCATAGTCTAGGGGTGGTTCGTATACCATTCACGGAGGTATAACGAAAACATTACAACAGTGAAGTGGGCTACCTCAAAAGGGCTTTCAGAGATATAGGTCTTCTCTGATTATTATCTTAAACCTGAATTATCTTTATTTTTCATAAAAAATGCCCTGCCACAAGGCATTTTCTCTTCTAATTTTGTTGCTCCTATAGAGGAGGCGAACACAGCTAGGACTCAAACGCATGAGGCCACAAGCAGCCACAGGAGGGCACAGCACGTCTTCAGTGAGGACGTCCAGGCGTCAACAACCTTGAGTGGGTGGGTGCTAAGATGGCTCAGTCTTGCAAATAACTATTCCCTGCAATACTCAAGACTGCGAGAGAGATGTGACGTTATCCAGTGCATAAAAGAAGAAAAAAAAAACCCCATCGATACCTGATGTTTGTACAGGGGTGCATTGGAAGGGTCATCATAGTTAAACAGAAACATGTTAATGAAGTGGATGAGGATGCTAGGGGCATGCTGGGACGCACGGACATCAAAGTGGCACCATTTGAAAACGATCATGAAAACCAAGTATCCAAAGAGACACAGGATAAAAATCATCTCAGGAATAAATTGCAGAACGATGTTGAGAGTTCTTCTGAAGTATCTGGGGGTGGGAAACACACACATGAGAGAGAGAACACTGAGCGAATATCAGGAACTAATTATTCGCCCCAAAGCACAAAATGTTCATTTTTCGCACACTGCATCTACTTCTTAGCAAGCAGCAATTATGCAGGGATGGGAAAAGGAGAAAGGAAGGATTCAAGAGAACCAGAGTCTGGAAGGTAGTGTCTGAAGCAAAGGGCAGGTCTGCAGGGAGAGCTGGTGGTTTGACCTGCACACCTAGCTCATACCAACACAACCAAGGGCACAAAGATATGGAAGGGCGACTAGGAGGCTTTTTCTCCTAAGACACGGGTTGGAAAGCTAAGGCTTGTGGGCCAAACTGAGCCCATTCAACACAAGTTGAAAATGATTTTTACATTTCTAAATGGTTGACCAAAAAACTCAAAAGAACAATAGTTTATGATATGTGAAAGTTATACGTAATTCAAATTTTAGTGTTCATTAATAAAGTTTTATTAGAACACAGACCCACTCATCCGTTGACAGATTATCCATGGCAGCTTTTATGCCCCAACGCCAGGACTGAGTAGTTGTGACAGAGACCGTCTGGCCTCCAGACCCTAAAATACGTACTCTCTGGCTCTTTACAGAAAGAGTTTGCCGACTCCTGCTCTAAGTTCTAGAGAGAGTCCCACAAGGCTAAGTTGGTGGCCCCCAAGTTAAAATGCCAGAAAGGGTCCCCACTCCCTTTGCTAATTGCAAGAGTTATCTGAGGGAAAAGGGAGATCTCACGATAAAACAGGATCCCTGGATCGGTGAGGCCGGCCTGACACACACTGAAACCAATGATACACTGCTCCAGAAAATACTTTCTGGGATTACCTCTCATTTAATTCTTGTGGCTCTTCCAGGGAGGCAGAGGTCACTGGTCACTGGTACCAGGGTCACTGGTCACTAATCGTCACTAGTTGGCCCACTAACTATATCTGATTTTTCGAATAGATCTGCACTTGTATGAGCTTTCAGGTCAGGGGGCACCACGGGGCTGGCTCTGGCCAATGGGAACAGAAGTGGTCTGGGTCGCTTCTTGGGGGGAAGCCTAAGAGTCCATGTTTTCCACATTGCACATTCCACATTCAACTTTCCATGTTTTCATACATTGTTGCCTTTAGAAAAATAGGTTTGAGAAGTTTTCCGAGACGTAGCTTGATACAAGGAAAGGAAAGATAAGACACGAACAGCCCAAGTGAGAGGCTGCTGACATCAAAGGGAACTGAGAATCTGAGGGCACAGGGGCCCCAGTGTACTTACCTCTCCATTTGCCCACTGGTGGGAGCTAATCCTGGATATGGCAGTGACCGAGACCTTTCAGGTTGGGGAACCCAAGGTGCTATGGGCTTGCCAGTCTGTTTCTGAACCCTCAAATATTTCTGAGGTGAAAGGAACACTCCTACTTGAGCGACCCAGCTCAGGAGAAACAGAGGTCCCACTTCTGCCAAACCAGCCTGTCCTGGCTCAAGCCAAGAGACATGGCAAAGCACTCCCCGTAGGAAGAAGGAAACTCTTGCACAAAGGGACACGGGGCCACATGGGTGGCACTGTCCCTGCTCTTCCACGACAGGGTCAGACCAACAGGCAGCAAGTTAATCATGAAAACTTACATGTGATTGAAAAGGCTGAGAATAACACCGAAAACCATCTGGACAATTCCCAGGATGACTGACATCTTCATTTTGTAGGAATTCAAGAATGTTAGTTTGTTTGAAGCCAAGTTCCAAATCTGGATGGGAAACGTGACAAGAAAGGCATGAGACCAGAGTCTAGAAGTTTTATCGGGGGCAAGAGCAGGACTTCTCCTGAGGAAGTCACTGTAGGGACCACATTTTCAGATTTTGATCCCGTTCAACGCATGCATTCTAGGCTCGGGAAAGGAAAAGGAAGAAACCCCTTATCAATGCAACTCTAATGACAAATGTGTCAGAACCATCAGTACATTAGTAAATATCAAGTGGCCAGAAGAAAGAAAATCCTACGTGATTTTTCCTACTCAGGGAATAGACATTCTGAAACATTGTGGAGAGCTTCCAAACTTGCCTCAGTTCCACTTCTTAGTGGTGGAGATTTCTGGCCCATGAATGTATCCAATCCCTTCTTGATAATACCACCTTTTACTATGATTTCTATAGTGCCTCACTTTACAAAGAATTTTCCTGGGTCCATCTCTAGAAACCACTCTTGTAGCCAATATTTATTAGCACTAGGGCCAGACATGGTCCCTGCCTTCTCCATGGTCCCTGTTTTAAACACAGCTGCCAGGCTTGCAAAGGGAGGGACATGTATCCTTGCCCTCCTAACAAGACTGACACACAGAGCAAGCGCTCAGAGGGGCTAGGGGGCTGGTCAGGGTCGCACTCTCGCTAACGGTCCCATGGTCTCCACTCCTACTCTTAGTAAATGGTTCAAGTCTTTGCTCTGACCTCCAACCCCTCCTCAACTTTAGACACATCCCCAAACTGCCTGCTAGACATACGTAAGGGTTTGCTATACCGCATCTCAAAGGTAACAGAGCTGCAAGGGTTGTCTCATTTTCCCTCCTAAAACGACTGCCTCCTCCAAACTACTTTGCTTCTGTTAAGGGCTCAAAGCACCCCGTGGGCACAGTCTCAAGACAAAGGTACCTTGCCCCCACCCCATGCACACATACAGGCAGGAACCATATCTCACTGATGCTCTCTTTAAAATGTCCTGAGAAGCTACAAGCTGGCCAACCACTAAGAAGGCTGCTCGGAAGGCAGGCAAAGGGTCTCCAGTAACAGGTGTCCAGACACCAGGGGCATCTTCTCTACCTCCCCCATCTGCCTGGCATTTCAACAACACCAGGCTTGCCCTCCACCCTTTGCTTTTCCCTTCGCCTGCCTGCTTGGCCAGTCCCAACAGGATCACTCAACATGGTTAGGACAGGTTTACCAGCACACTGTAGACCCAGCCAAATCTGACAAACTAAAAATTGAGTACCAGGCACCTCCTAAGCTCTTTAAATATGCTATCTCATTTAATTCTAACAAAAACCCTATGATACAAATATAAATATTCCCGTTTTACACATAAGAGAATTTATCTCTGTCTCAGGAAGATTGAGTTCTTTACACACCAAGGAAGAAATAATACCATGGCATATGGGGTATTGACCCTATTTATGTACCAGACTCTCTTCTGGGTGTTTTATGCATAAAAATCATTTACTCTTCTGAGCAACCCAGTGAGTTAGAGCTGTTGTCATATCCATTTTGCAGAGACACAGAGGTGTTAACTTGCTCAAAACCACATAGCAAGGAAACAGAAAAGGCAAGATTTATACACAGGCTGTCTGATCCAAGAGCATAGGCTTTTAACCATTTTGTTATGTTCATTTATTACAAAAGATCTACAAACACTTTTAGAAAGACCTCTCAGCTCTGACAGCCAAATATTTTTGTGATTTGATTCGCAAAAAGATGTCGCACATGTCAATAAATGCAACTGTAGACATTTACATTATGTTAAAAATCCAACCCTTCATTAATAGAAGTAAGTGCCGGGGCGCCTGGGTGGCTCAGTCCACTGAGTAACCAACTCTTGATTTCAGCTCAGGGCATGATCTCGGGGTCATGAGATCAAACCCCAGGTGGGGCTCCAGGATCAGCGGGAAGTCGGCTTGAGTTTCTCTCCCTCTGCCCCTCCCCCTGCTCACACATGCGCACTCTCTTGCTAAAATGAAAAAAATAAATCTTTGGGCGCCTGGGTGGCTCAGTCGGTTAAGCGTCTGCCTTCAGCTGAGGTCATGATCCCAGGGTCCTGGGATGGACTCCCGAGTCAGGTTCCCTGCTTGGCCAGGAGTCTGACTCCCCCTCTCCCTCTGCCCCTTCCCCCCGACTTGTGCTCTCCGCTCTCCCTCGTGCTCTCTCTCAAATGAATAAATAAAATCTTTAAAAAAAAAAAAAAGAAATCTTTAAAAAATAGATAAGTGCTGACACAGGCACAGAAATGTTCTGTTAAAGGGGGTATCTCTGGGGAAGAGAATTACCAGAATAGGAGAGAGAACGCTTTCTTTTTTTTATACTGTTTTGTATTATATGGATTTTTAATCTCATATATGCCTTATTTTGTAATAAAAAGGCCAGAAATTTCAAAAAATTTCAAAAATAATTGCTACCAGGAAAAAAGTTAATTCTTTCACCCTCCCACTTCTCTTCCACCCTCCCCTTCTTCCTCCCTCTCTAACTGGTGGGCAGGCAGACAAAGCTGCCTACACAGTAGACACTCCAGCCCGGTCGGTTCTGAGCCGTGACTATACTGTCCTTTGTCTGAGCAGCAGAACTGGGCAGGCAGGATCTGCTGATAGGTCAGGGGTGGGCTGGGAAGCGAAGAGAGGACAGTAGAGGCAAAGAGATTCAAAGGAAAGGAAGGTCAACCAGACCCTAGGATCAGCCCCCTCTATACTCCTCCGTTGCCTCCTGGCTAATCATGAAAATTCCTTGGACCACAGAAAAAGCCTTCCAGTCCACAAAGATAACAACTTGCATTTGTTTTCCGCACTTTGCAGTTTACAACAAAGCTTCCAAGGACTTCACCTCTTTTGATAAAGCTTAAATTCCAAGTGCCTCCGCGTGGCAAATATAAACAAATCCTGGGAGATGCACTTCCATCTTTCTAAGGGATGGGAGGCAGACAAGCGGTGGGAGGACTCAGAGAAACTGAAGAAGAGACGACCCATAGAGAGGAGAGTACAGTTCTAGGGCCGGTACTGTTTACTCTCGACTGTCAGCAACCAAAACTGAGGTCCCAGGACCTCTCCCACAAAAAGAGCATAGAAGAAACATTTATTGACGGCATTTGCCAAGTTGGGGTCTAGCCCGCTCAAGCTCATCTGGGGCACAAGGCTGCCACTTGGTGGCGGTTATGTGTTGGGACATCATGTGTACATGGCTTTAAGCAAACAGGCATGGGAGCCTCCTCGAAATCCCTTTATACCTAAAAGGCTACGCCAGGAAGCGCCTCTGTTTTGCTTGGCTCAAATCCAGTTGAGATAGCTATAACAACCACATAAAAGTTAAATCATACCTTTTTTTAAAAACTTATATCAATTCTCTGTGGTAAAATAAAGCAAAAATAAGAGCAAATCCACACTTTCCTAGGAAAAGGGAGATGTTACTCACTGCAAGAAAGAGCCAGAGTAGGCAACTTGATCGGGATGCTAAATAACTCCTCTAATATGCATGCTTTCCAGGCAACCAAGGGCCTTTGAAAGAAGCAATCATTAGCCATCAGGGGTATAAATTATCGGAGAAAGAGGCAGAATGTTTGAGCAACTATATGGAAAATGAACCACGAGCTAGGTAAAGGGTACAGGTAGGACATTTACTTGAGTCCTGCACAGTGTCATAAAACCTCCAGAATATGTAATTCTATCTCAGCATAAATGTGTTGATTTGACAGTCTCTGGCACTTTCTCCTCCTCTACCTAGAGATCTCCTCAGCAAGACATTTTACATAATAAATATTTAACCCAAGAAGACATTACCGGATCAATCCCAAATGGGTATGGATTTCCAGAGTACACTCCCGGAATGGCTGGGTCCAGCTGTAAATATGGATTTGTTTCCATTACATATGTGCTACAGTGGGAGAAAGGAAAAATAAGAACAAAACCAATGATCAACCAGAGGTAGGAAAAATATACAATAGTGTCCTTGGTCATGAACTTGTAAGCCAATCAAAGCCTCACTGTTGGTGCAACTCATCCTTTGGCTCATTCAATCATCCCATGAATGGTTACTGTGTGCCAAGTATCGTCCCAGATGCTGAGGCTACAGACATGACCATCCGGCCTCTGAAATGTCGAGTCTCCAAAGGGCTCCTACCCGGGTGGAGTATTGTAAAGAAAAACAGTTATACCACATCAGAAAAGAAGTCAGGCTAGGGATGAAGGAGCATAGAGGAAACAAATCTCAACACAAGGACAAGCCTGGGAAACCTCCTCGGGGAGCACATGAGCTCATCCTGGGGGAATGAACTCGCTTTCACCCATGGACCCTAAATCTCTGTGAAACTTAGCCCTCAAAATTCCATTGAATCCCTTTAAATCAGTCTCCCAACTTTGCCCAGAAGCATGGACGTCAGTGGGTAGGAGTTTCTTACTATCTCTGCAAGACCATTATGGGTATTTGTTTGTTTGTTTGTTTAACAGAGCACACATCTACAGAGGAGCCAAGAAGGAGTAGTGAAATGATGAGGAACAGAGTTCTGGCAACTTTGGCTGGCTACCTAGGAATATACTCCCTCCCTCCTACAACTGAGGCACTGGAGAGTATTGAGTAGCAGCCAGGGAATCAGGTAGCCCGATCATGCTGATCAGGCCCTCCAGATGCAGTGGAAACAACTGGCCCTGACTGGCCATCTCAGACACAGACACCCCCGTGCTAATGGCATGCCTCACGGCAAATGGTTGCACTGAATTAGCAGAGATTTGTTTGTGTGTGGACAAAGGAGAAAGCCATCCCTGAAGGGAGCGAGTTGGCCGCCACAGCAAAGTCACGCTATCTGTTGTTGAATGTAAACAAGTTCACAGAACACCAACACCAGACAAAGCCACCCTGTGACCGTGCTGGATCCAGACACAAACAAGACCGATCCACAGTCATATCTGATATCAAAATATGGACATACCAAAGCAAGGACAATGTCCAAACCACAAAAATGACCAAAGGTTGCCCTCATCCTCTGGGGAGCCAGACCCTGTAAGCCCTTTCCCACACCCTCTTGCTGAGATGCTCAAGCTCCCCACTGGCACACCACATTCCCTGAGTCAATAACCTCAATTTTGGGGGATGACAGGCAGGCTTCTGGTGGTCTTGGGCTGACAAGTATTGTGACAGTGTCCCTAGTCAATTGTCAGGGAAAGCAAGACCCAAGACCTGGCTTGTGACTCGTGACCAAAATCAGCTTGCTGTGTCCTTTGCCACTCTGATGGATGACGTCAATTTTCGTTTGTCTCACTGTCAATGAGGTCCCACTTCATATAATCAATGCCGGGGCACATGGCTGAGCGTCCCTCAGACTGGGCTTGGCCTCCAAGAGCCTTGAATTGAGCCAGAGGTCATTTATGTGCATGAAAGAACATCCCAGCCCACATTTGCAGAATCGCAAAAAGCCAGTTGACTCGGACCTCTCCCAATCACACTCCTGGGCAAATCAGATTTCATCTTGGTGGTTTGGTGAAATGATGCTGATTTAACATGTTTCCCAGTCAATCATTTTACTTATGAGTTTAAATCTAAAGAGCAAATCTAAGTAATTTGCCTTTAAATTTATGAAAGCTTTGTTCTCCTAGGCATCTCTTCAGGGTACTAATTGTAAAGCAAAAACAAAAACAAAAACCCTTGTCAATATAGCCATCTGTAATTCTGGAAAATGTTTTATTCATTTTAATTCATTAATTAATTTTATTTATTGTTTGTTTAACAATAAACAAACTGTCCTCTACCACAAGGAACTTGGACCCAGCAGAGAAACCAAAAAGATGCACCGAACCTCCATGACACCGTCACCCGCACTCTTACTGTCCATCCAAGCTGTGGTTGGTGGGCATCGAGAGAGCTCCCAGGTCTCTCTCTTCTGCAGCCATGTCCTCACCAGCTACCCCCCACGCCCATGCTGCCCTACCTGCCTTCCTCACTGCACTGCCCACCAAACACAGGGAACCGCTGTTGCAAAACTAGCCATCCCCTCCTTTGTGTTCGACGTTGAATCAATATGCTCTGAAACCGTCAAAGAAAATGCCCTTCAGATGAGTCTGGGACCTTGAACACAGGGAATCAATCATTTATATATACTTCAACACCCATATCAGCCTTCTCTCCTCAGCCCCTGGATGCCTAATTTCACTGTTTCCAGTTCCCTGACAGAACAAGGCATGCTTCAAAGGCCTCCTTCTCCTCCAGGGAACTTGGCTTCTGTGACTGATACCAAGATGATATCCATTTATACAAACTGATACCCGTTGACATCCGCTCCATTGTTTGCTCTTGCAGTAGTGCTATGCACTCCGTGATATATACTTAATTGAAATTTTAAAATGATTTCCAAGGGGCACCTGGGTGGTTCAGTCATTAAGCGTCTGCCTTCGGCTCAGGTCATGATCCCAGGGTGCTGGGATCGAGCCCCGCATCGGGCTCCCTTCTCGGCGGGAAGCCTGCTTCTCCCTCTCCCACGCCCCCTGCTTGTGTTCCCTCTCTCGCTGTGTCTCTCTCTGTCAAATAAATAAATAAAATCTTTAAAAAATTTTAAAAAAAAAACTATTTCCATGTATTACAGTTGTTGGTGTTGTCTCAAGTGTTGTCTCAAGTGCTTCTAGTCCAGTTACTGAGGGACTGGTTTGAGGTCTCTCGCTCAGGAGATAAAATGGAATTCTTTGTTGGATCTGTGGGCACACCTCTGAGCAGACTTCCTGGCCATGAAATCCACCACTGAGGCCCCCCCGGACCCATGTCTGTCTGTAAACTTACTTCCATGTGCCATTTCTGAACATGGGTCTGACACTCCAAGAAGAGCCGAAGATGTTGAAAGACTTGGAGAAGCAGTCGTTGTAAATCAAGCCCGTGTAGATGGAAAAGATGCCCATGAGGAGAATCAGATAGCGTCCATGGAAGAAGGTGTTCCAGATCTGGCCTCAGGAAGACAGAGGGGATGACCGTCAGTGGGCTCAGCACCAGACCCCGGGGTGGGAAGTATGTTATGGGATGTCTCCAGCACCACTGGCATAGCCCCAGCAAGGCACACAGGCCCTATACAGAGAGGCCATGGGACGAGGCAACATCAAAGTGATCCAAATAGAGCACACGCACATCATTATTTTCCTGAGCTTATATCCGTGAATCAGAAGAGTCCTAGACCAGAAATTGTTACTATGGAAGTAAAACCATATAAGCCCCATATTCTTGAAGTGATCATTGGTTAGAAAACATAACTGTAGCACAAACTGAGGCCTCACATGTCAGGGAAGGGACGTGACGGTGGGCAGGTGTTGTCTCAAGTGCTTCTAGAAGACAAGCACGGAGCTGGACTCCCACGGCGGCTCAATTTCATTGCAAGTCAAATCTACACTCATTTTGGGTCTTGTCATTATAAAATCGAGTCTCTGTCTAAGCACATCCACTAAGGAGAGTCAAGTGTTTCTATAATACTGAATGATGTGTGTCGATCATTCTCAGACCTGCTCAAGTTTAGCTTTGAGACTTGGAATATTTATTATAGGCAACTACAGCTGTTAAAGTGGCTGGTCATGCAAAACTATACTGGCCAGGAGTGGACTTTCCCACTAACTTTGCTGATGATTAACCCACTGTGACATCATTGAACTAGCTCTAGTTAAGACAACTTGTAATAAAAGTCTGCAGATATTCTTAAAATGCAGAACACAGTGAAAGGCACGTTTCCGGCTTATAAAATGTATTAAAATGAACATAAAGTGACCCTAACTAATTAACTTTGAAACACTGCAGACTCTTGAGTTGTCTCAACCTTCACAACACCGAGAAGGCACTTCACAGAAGGTGTGGACACTTCAAGTGTCAAGGTGAAGACACAATATTCAGGGTTTCTTGGTGTTTCATAAGAACAATGGTCATGGGCTGATTGTGGGAGAAGGGCTCTGCCATGAAAAAATATTTGTGATTTTTTTTTTTTTGAGAGAGAGAGAGAGAGCATGCGTGCTGGGGAGGGGCAGAGGGAGGGAGAGAGAGAGAATCCCAAGCAGACTCCCCGCTGAGCACAGAGCCCGATGTGGGGCTTGATCCCAGGCCCCTGGGATCATGACCTGAGCTGAAGTCAAGAGTCAGATGCCCAACCAGCTGTGCCACCCAGGTGCCCTGGAAAAAATATTTGTGATATTTTAAGTGGAAAAAAAAGAAGTCCACAAATTAAAATGCACTATTTGATCCCAGTTTTTTAAAAATTGTTTATTTGTGTATAAGCACACAAAAAAATGGAAAGATACATAAAAACATTAGCTGTGATTTTTCTCTAGGAAGTTAAATTGTATTTTCCCCATTTTTAAAATAAACATATATAGTCTTTATAACCAAAGGGGGAAAAAATCAATAGTGGGGAAAAAAACTTAAAAATAAGATCAATGCCTGGTCAAGCAATGTACAAAAAAAAAAAAAAAAAAAAAAAAAAAAAAAAAAAAAAACCCAACCCCCGTAAAAAAAAATAAAAAAAAAAAAAAAAAAAAAAAAATGCTGAAAGGAACCGCACCGCACCAGCCAAAGCATTTGAGCTTTGGGCAGGAATTTCTGTGTTGAATTTTGGCCCTCTTTTACTCTCTATCTTTTGCTTTTCATAAAACAGGTTGTTTCTATGGTGAAAACAACATACACATTTTTCATACTCTACTTACAACCTCAAGGAAATGAGGCAAGATATTCGGTGGACACCCACCTCATTGTTCATCTTCTGGGAGAGCAAGCGTCTCTCATTAAGGACCATCCAAAGCGCTGCCAGTAGCATCACGATGCCATGACCACAGTCTCCAAACATCACAGCAAACAGGAAGGGGAAAGTGATGATGGTATAGGGAGCTGTAGAGATGAGACCCCCAACAGCCTGAGTCCTTCCCACAGCCACTGGGCCCCCATCAAAGATCTGTCGATCATGTTCCATGCCCCACAAGCTGGTTGCCTTGTATCTTCCTAATTCTGTCTTCCCTCCCCATCCCCAACCCCAACACATGCTTAGCTCCCACATACATCAGCTCATCAATAAATAAGCATTATTACTCCCCATTTACAAATGAGCTGAGTTTTGAAGCAGTTAAGTGACTTGCCCAAAATCACAAAATTTAATGGGTTTTAAAACCACTTTTCGGGGGCGGGGTGGCGCCTGGATGGCTCAGTTGGTTAAGCGTCCAACTCTTGATTTCAGCTCAGGTCATGATCTCAGGATGCTGAGATCAAGCCTGGAGTCCAGCTGGGCATGGAGCCTGCTTAAGATTCTCTCTCTCCCCTCTGTCCCTCCTCCCCGCTCTAAAAAAATAAATAACAATAAAACCAGTTTTCTATCTCTGAGTGTTTTGTATACTCTTCCACTACCACTTTTTGCCTGTTTCTCCAGCGTTCACATGCACCCGGCACCTCCAGCAGTTACTCACAGGACACCCAACCTATGGGGCCCCTGCATTACAGGTCCCAAGATTAGGACGCAGGCTGGACAAAAGCACTGTGGACGACATGACTGGAGGGCAGCTGGTCTACCCCTTTGTTTTTACAAACCAGGCAACCATATCCCACAGCTTATGGCACTAAGAATCCAGTCTTCTGACTCCAAGTCCTGTGTGTTCTCATCTCACCCACAAAACAGCTCCAGCTCTATGAAGATGTTGAGAGATGACCCTCACTGAATTGGTAAGGGAAAAAGAACTGAATTTAACTACCTAATAGCTATGGTTTAAGAGAGAACAGGTGAAATCTTGACAAAGAACAAATCTTTCACTAATCGCCATTTATGCAAGACAAAGCAGGGCATCAGGAAGCCAAACAAGATTTTAGGGATCTCACAGTTTTCAACAATTCACCTCCTCTGCCACCCAAGGGGTCAATCTTACCCACTTTTCATTTTCGAGCTTCCCCATTATTCAATGCATCAGACCCATACAGACCTGGGTTCATTTCCCGGTAACTGCCCACACCATAGGCATCTACAATATTCTGAAAGCCGGCTGTGAATTTATTGGTCCTGTTAAATGTGGGAGGAGCTGCTTTAGATTGCACTGCAGTCAGGATGGGGACCATGGAGGAGCCACTGAGTTCCTACAAAAAACATTGACAAAAAATGCAAGGAAGAGAGCTTTGAGCTGGGGGTCAGCACGTGGATCACAGTCCAATTCGCACCATCCCTTAAAGGTAAACTTGGAACAATTTCTTGACTTCTGTGAGACCCATGACCACATCTGTAAAAGTGAATACCTTCCTAATACTTATCTAGTTTATCCCAAAGGAAAGTCATCAAGCGGGTAGAGTTCTGGCCATTTCCATTCTCCTGCTCCTGCAAATGCACCTGTTGCACCCAGTTCTGGGTCCTCTATTTTCCTTTCTCTCTACTCACTCCCTCAAGAGTTTACCCACTTTCCTCATTCTGCCCCCTTCTTTCAAACGGCCCTGACCCTCCTCCGAATTGCAATTCTGTTTTAACTGTCTGCCTGGGCTTTCAAACTCTCATGTCTCAGCAACCCCACAAAATCCGGGAGCCTAAAACCAAACTCATCAACTTGCCCCAAAGCCAGGTCCTCCTTTGGCCTCGCTTCAGCAGACTCCATTCTCCAGATCCCTGAACCATTGGAATCATCAGACGTGTCCCTTTTCCTGGTTTAATCAATCAACCAATCACCAAATCTTCCTGCTTGTCCCTTTCAAATCCTCTTCTTGCTGCCATCCCCGAGCCTCGCTGTCGTCTTCTGTCTCTTTCCCTTCCGTTTATCCTACACTCCAGACAGTGAAATCCTTTGATAAAATAAAACCAAGAGGACTGCTCCAGTCATGCTACCCTCCTACTCAAAGGCTTCTTATTACCTAAAGAGTGAAATCAAAACTCTTCAGTCTCGCAATCAAGACTTCTTTCCAATATTGACTTAGACTCCTTTCACACCTTCATCCCCAGTATTTCTGCATGGAAACCAGCCGACTCCACACCAGACATCTTACCCAGGTATGAACCATTCCCCAGGCTCACCCTCCAGGAACCCTCTGGTGGTTCCAAAGTCTAACAGCACTTACCACCTGCACACTCAGTGGGACCTAGCACCCGCCAAATGACTGCTCATCAATGCTTCTAACAACACGAGGTCAGTATCAACTACCCATCAAGCCCCACTTGACTAATGAGGAAATGAAGGTCCAGAGAGGTTAAGTAACTTCCCCTACGTCACACAGCAAGTGGAGGAGTTCCTTACTCTGTTGGTATATATCTTTATGTGATCATGATCTCCTTAAGAACAAGGACTGTGGTGTTTTGTTTTGTTTTTAACATGGGCCCCAGCACCTGACACAACACCTGGCATAGAGTATTTTTTGCTTGTTCATGATGATGATAATGAAAGCTAACCCCTTACACTTCTCCCCTCGCCTCCTACCCACACAGGGCCTTCTACTCCTATCTGGAAAAGACTTTTGTCATTTCAGAAGGCTGAAGAAACTGTAGAAACAGTCAGAAGTGGCCTTGTAGAAGTTTGACTCCTTTGTGATGACAGGATGACCCCGTTTAGTTCAGATCCCGGCATCAGGACACCTCCCCGATAGCTCCGCAGGCTCGTCCACACTGCACTGAAATGTTTCTAAAATGCAAACTGGATCATGTCACTCTGGCATGAGAATAAAATCAGACCCCTTACACCACTAAAAGTCCTTCAGGACCACGCTGCAGCCTCTCCCTGATCTTCCTCCCATTCTTTAAACTGGCTGCACCCTCTCTCCAGCCACTGGCCTTCAGGTGGGCCTGCACCACACGCCCCTCCGCACCACCAGTCACCTGCTCACTGACCCCTTCCATGGTTCAGCTCAGGCGTCACTTCCTCCAGGAAGCAACCCCATCCTTCCCATTCTGAGTGACAAGCTCTTCTTAAGTGCCCTGTTAGGTCGTTACTGGACTATCACATGGGGACCTTCAAATCCTGCCTCCTGGCTCCAGGACCGTGGTCAAGTCACTTCTCCCTTCTGTGCCTCAGTTTCCTCATTGTACAAGGGGGATAAAGATAGGCCCTACCTCCTAGTCCAATCCCACCTCAAGGCCTTTCTTTCAGACCCTCCGGCCTGAAAGCTCCCCCTCCTACCCCGCCGCCCGCTCCTGTTCCAAGCCACCTGCTCAGAGGGGCCTTCTCCAGTCACAGCCCTAGAATGGTATCAAAAGACCTAAAATTCCAAGCGCTGCCTTGACACCTTTGAGTCTCACAGGGCCCCAAAGGCCAAACCGTGAATTCCTCTGCCCTCACCAGATTTGTACCCACGAAGCAGGAAAGGCTCCCCACCCAGCTAGCTCCCCCATGGGCCAGACCACCCTGCCTAGTCTTCCGCCTCCCTGCCACCCCAGAAGTGTATTCAAACGAGCTCCTCTCGTCCTCCCATGGAAACCAGGGCCCCTTCCTCTTGTGGGAGGCTGCGCCCATAGCCCCGGTTGGCTCATTCTGCCCCCAAGTGCGAGCCCCAAGTACCACCTCCATGTGGCCCCGTGCGGCCCCGTGTGTGTGTCCTTTTCCCCCGGGCTCTGAGCATATGTGACTAGCCAACTGCTGTCTGTGTCATGTGTCCGCAGGCAGCTGTTGTGTGTCTGGCCGTCTGGTACCGTTCCTTTCTTCACCAGTAGGGTGACTAGGTGATCAGAACAAAGGCTCCCTCCTCACCCCATCCCCCCCCATCCCTCACTTTACTGCCTGCTCACCACCATCGTTGCCTGAAATCACATTAGTGATGGACATGCTTACTATATGTCTTCCTTTCTAGAAAGTCTGTCAGGAGCGGGGCTTTGCTCTGTCCGCATAGCCCCAGATCTGTTCCTGGGGCCCAGTGGCCATCTGGAGAGGTGAAGGACGAAGGCTGTGACCTTAACTAGGGTACAGAGTGCTGAGCACAGCTGTGGGCACACAGTGAGCACAGGTGTCTGGTTATTTGTCTTTCCAGCCAGGTGTGACCTCCGTGAGGGAAAGGACAGACCTACAGTCACACTGACTGTGGTATCTACCATCACAACCAGCAGAGTGATTGGTACAGCAGTGCTCAACATGCACTTGCTGAAGATCAAAGAAATGTTGAATATTTGCCAGAAAAGGAGTTTCTAATAGGTGCCCGGCCCTGGATTAAGAACTGAAGATATGAAGATGAGGGAGACAGTCCTTGGGAAGTTCATGTGACGTGGGAGGCTGACAGAGGCGCCTGACGGAGGCACTGCTGAGGCTGGAGGTGAGGCACCCGTCCCCTCCCCAGTTCCATCTGCCACTCACCATGCCTTGCTCCAATGCCCTCTTGATGCGCCCAGTGTCTGCCACCGGGAACCAGATCTCGGCGATGGCACACTGCTGGGTGACATCAATGTTGCACATGTTCAGGATGTGGTAAATGGCCTTCATCTTCTGCACTTTAATGGCCCAGGAATGCCAGTTGGCAGCGGCTTCTTGCAGGAGGCGCTGACGGTGAGACTCTGTTTGTGTGATGACCTGGATGGGGAACAGCACACAGAGAAACAAGGAACACTCATGCAGGGCTCTGGCAATGTGGCAAAATGGAAGGCCGTCAGCCATCATGGCTTCTCCGGCTCTGGGCTCCCTCCTCTGGCCTGCAGTCCTTACCCGCCATCAACCCTCATGAACAGTTTATCTTCCCTTGTAGAGGTTAAAACCCTTGGGCAAAGATTGTATCTTCCCTTTCTTCTAAATTCCTTAGAGTACTATTGTCATGGATTGAACTGTGTCCCCAAAAAAAGATATGTTGAAGTCCTAACCCCTGGTAACCATGAATGTGACCTTATTTGGAAACACGGTCTTTGCCGATGTAATTAACATGAGGTCATGCTGGAGTAGGGTGGGCCCTAACCAATATGACTGGTGTCCTTATAAGAAATTTGGACAGGGCGCCTGGGTGGCTCAGTTGGTTGAGAGACTGCCTTCGGCTTGGGTCATGATCCTGGAGTCCCGGGATCGAGTCCCGCGTCGGGCTCCCTGCTCGGCGAGGGGTCTGCTTCTCTCTCTGACCCTCTTCCCTCTCATGCTCTCTACCATTCTCTCTCTCTCTCAATAAATAAATAAAAATCTTTAAATAAAAAAAAAAGAAATTTGGACATCTAGGTGCTCCTGGGTGGCTCAGCCAGTTGAGCGTCCAACTCTTGGTCTCAGCTCCGGTCTTGATCTCAGGGTGTGAGTTGGACCCCCATATTGGGCTCCATGCCCAGCGTGGAGCCTACTTTAAAAAAAAAAAAAAAAGGTAGAAATTTGGACAACTAGAGACGTAGGGAAGAATGTCTTGTGTGATTTAGGCAGAGACTGGAGTGAAATATCTACAAACCAAGGAACACCAAGGACTGCCGACAACCACCAGACGCTAGGGAGATGTCTTACTCTATTCAGGCCATGATCACACAACACCATGCTGGGTGGCTTAAACAACAAAAATTAATTGTTCACAGTTCTGGAAGCTGGAAGTCTGAGATCACTGTCTACCATCATGGTTAGGTAAGGATTTTCTTTTGGGTTGCCGACTTCAAATTCTATCCTCACATGGTAGAAGGGGCAAGCAAGCTCTCTGGGGCCTCTTTTATAAGGGCACTAATCTCATTCAGGAGAGCTCCACCCTCATGACCTAATCACTTCCCAAAGGCCCCACCTCTGAATACCATCACCTCGGACATGAGGTTTTCAACATATGAGTTTGGGGGTGGGGGCGACACACATTAGGACCATAGCAGAACAGGCGAGGAAGGATCCCTTCCTAGAGCCTTCAGAGGAAGCGTGGCTCTGCTGATCCCTGGATTTCAGACTTCGAGCCTCCAGAACTGTGAGAAAATAAATTTCTGTGTTTTAAGCCCCGCCCCGCCCCAGTTTATGGTCATTTGTTATAGCAGCCCTGGGAAAGGAATACCTCTATCAAAATGCTTTACATATATAATGTCTTCAATAAATGACCAGTGAATTAATGAAGGAGGGAATGGACAATTTTGCCCACAGAGAATTTATTTAATGGGATTCGTTTTTGTTCAGGGTTACCAGCGTATACCCGTCTCAGCAACCTTCACCAGTGGCTCCCCAGGTCAGACTAAATAGGAACATAAGTTTGGAATAACTTCTTTTCCTCATGAAGCTTTCATAAAATGTAGTATGGAATGTTTGAGGAAAGAAGTTCAAGGGCAATTGCGTCAGGGAACCACAATCTCCTTGACAAGTGACAAGGAAGGAACAGAGGGACTTAAAGAAATTAAGCACAGATTTTTCTGGGAAGGCAAAGATGTCTGTTATTCTAAGCGTTTCGTAACACAAACACACTCACATACCACATTTCTAAAGATCCTCCCTGAGGATCCAGAATTGTGCTAACAACGGATTCAGCAGCCATGAAAATTTTAAATTTAATTAAAATTAATTAAAAATAAAAACTCAGGGGGCATCTGGGTGGCCCAGTCAGTTAAACATCCGACTCTTGATTTTGGCTCAGGTCATGATCTCAGGGTTGTGAGATCGAGCCCTGCATCAGGCTCTGCACTGGGCATGGAGCCTGCTTAAGATTTTCTTTCTCCCTCTCCCTTTGCCCCTGCCCACCTCTAAAAAAAAATTAAAAATAAAATAAAATAAAAATTCAGTTCCTCAGTTGCACTAGCCATGTTTCAAGGGCTCTGTGGTTACGTGCGGCTCATGGCCACAGCATGGCGCTCGCAGGTTAGATAACACGCCCACAGAAAATTCTACAGGACAGGGCTCATCTGGAAGAAGCAATGTGATGCAGGCCCAGCTGCTTTTAGTGGATTCCTTTCAAAGCTTATTGAAGCAAGTGTTCCAATCATACGAGTGTCAAGTGCCACCCTGGATGACAACTCACTTTACAAGAGGCTATGAATTTGGGGTGTGTCACATGGTGAAACTAGACTCACCTGCTGTTTTTACGGAAGTAATTGGTCTGCTCAAACAACTGCGTGAGTCAATGGAAAAAGAATCAGTCAGACTGCTTGTTCAACCTAACTGGCTAGTTAGTTGTATCCCAGATGTGGCCCAGGCCGGGCTCACAATAAAGGGCTCCTTCTATCCGACTGCGCTGGCCACCCAAAAGCTGACTGGGGCTCAAGCCAGGCACAGCCGTACTGATACTCAGAATCACCACCTCCAGCTTACTGGACACCGTGTTCTTATCATGAAACCTTCCGTCATGATCGCTGGGAGAGCGCAGTTAACATTCCAGCTGGCCCAAAAGCGAGGGCACTGGGTCACAGGACTTAAATGGAAATGGCAAAAGTAGCCCCTTGGCAGGCCCCAGTCAGGTCACGCGCCTCAACTCCTCACTCACGGTGATTAAATCTTCCAGCTTCACATTGACGTCGGCCAGCATCTCTCTGCGCTCCGCCACAGGCTCTGGGCAGGGGTATATGGTGGCTCGAAACCTGTGTTTCAGACATTCCAAAGGTCACAGGGGGTTACCACGGAAAAGCCTGCCAAAACGTCCCCTTCTGCCAAAGCCATCACTTGCTGACTTTGGTTAGATGACCACCGTTTTCTAGAATAACTGTCTCGGGGCGCCTGGGTGGCTCAGTCGTTAAGCGTCTGCCTTCGGCTCAGGTCATGATCCCGGGGTCCTGGAATCGAGCCCCGCATCGGGCTCCCTGCTCGGCGGGAAGCCTGCTTCTCCCTCTCCCGCTCCCCCTGCTTGTGTTCCCTCTCTCGCTCTGTCTCTCTCTGTCAAATAGATAAATAAAATCTAAAAAAAAAAAAAAAAACAGAGTAACTGTCTCTTTGGCAGTCAGAAAATGAGTCCCAGTTCTAAGGGTTCTTGATGCATCGCTCGGCACTATTTAAATTCAAGCTATGATTCTATTCAATGAATGAGCTTCACTCAAACCAAAGAACCTGTGAGCTTTTAGGTAAATAAGACCACAGCTCGACTTGTCTCTTCTCCCTAGAATCGACTAAGGTAATAACATCTTTCTCTACTGAATAATTTCTGCTGGAGTAAATCGATTCTGTAAAATCAGAAACAGCTCAGCATGAGGTGTGCCTGCTTCTTAGCGGCTGATAAAGGGTGTGAGAAGGAACACAGACATGGGTATGATGCCTCCTTTCCGTTACCTTGACATTTGCTTACTCAAGTCCTCTCTGCTCCTATTCCCACAGCTCTTAAAGATAAGTCGCATTTTTAACACTATCTAGTCAAATGCAGGAAAGTTGTTCTAAAATCCTAAGGGACCTCAAAGAAACCTCCAGTCAAGAGTACTTTGTCTCACACACCTCTTCACCTAATCGTGACCCAAATCACTGATGAAAGAGCCATGAACAGCCTCTTACCCTTCACAGATCTTCTTGATTTTCTGTCTGAGTTGCTCTCCTTGATAAAATATGATGAATATGTTCTTTTTAATTTCTTCTTTCTGGAAAATCACAACAGTAAAAACTATATATTTTTATATATATACAAAACTCTGTTACATAATATATTATCCATAATAATATAAATAATTTATATAATAATACATATAATATATATAATTTTATATATATAATTTTTTTCTTTTTGGTTATAATGTAATTTTTAGATTGAAAAAAATTTTTTTAATTATAACTGGTGGGGTGCCTGGCTGGCTCACTTGGTAGAGCATGTGACTCTTGACCTCAGGTTACGAGTTCAAGCCCCACGTTGGATAGAGAGATTACCTAAAAAACAAAATCTTAAAAAAAAAAATTACAGCTGGAAAATTTCAGCTTCACCCAGTTGATCTAAGTTCGTAATTCTTTATGGTTGAGGGCAAGGCCACTGAGAGAGGCCAAGGCAGCCTTAAAGCAATAACCCTAATAGTGGTTATACTAGCCAGACCACAGCTGAGCCTGTATTCAGCTCTAATGCTATACTTAAGAGGTGGGCTCATAAACAAGAAACCATGCAAAAGAGAGGAACCAGGTTATTATAAGGCTTAAAATGAAAGTAGCAGACCTAGCTCACCAGAGTTAACTCACGTACAATATTTACATTTCAAGGGTGAGTGGGTGTTTGATGTTTAACAAAGGTAAAGCCATGTCTAATTTTTGACTCACTGTATGTCCATAGGAACACTGATTAAAATGCAATTCTCAAGTCCAAGTTTGACAATTCACAAGAAAGAATATATATTTCACAAGCATATATGAAAGCGCTCAAAGAAACGTGCTGTTTTACTCTTACTTAATTTGGGGCAGAGGGGGGTAAAGGCAAAATAATGAAATCCATCTTTGGAAAAGTTATAACCAATCCAGTACACTCACCATATGCCACTCAGGGCTCTGGAATCAGGTATGGCCCCACTGAAAAGCCCTTTGTCAGGAGCCACCAAGTGTCATGAAAATGCCCACCCCCTTTAAGCCAGTAATCCTATTTCCTTGAATTTATATCAAGGAAGTAATTCAAAAGGAAAGAACAATGACATACATAAAGATGGTCATCATAGTGTCTGTGTTCTGGAGAAAAACTGGAAACAAAGTCCATAAGTAGATAGATAATGTCATATCGACTCACTGGAAATCTTCCACATCAATTGAAAAGAAGATAAAAATGAATCGTCATTTTGGCAACTGCTCATGGGAGCCGGGGAGGGCTATTTAGGATTTGGGGTGGCTACCTGCTTTACATTATCTCCAAAGGCTCCTTTGTCCAAGGACCCCTGGTCCTTTTCTGAATCTCTCAGGTCCTCTTGTCCCTGGATCCACCAGAACCAGGAATCTACTCTGATCTCATGTCATCTGCTCAGTGACCTTCGATATCAACAGGTGAACGTCATCTTTTCCCAGATGCCTACTTTATACTCTATCACCATAACTATTACATGTCAAAATATGGTTGTGGAAAGTGATGATTCAACATCAATTTTTAAAAATAATATCTATAAGGGACACATACTGATATAGGGGGAAATTGTATTCTCCAAGATCAAGAGAAGACCAAAAAAAAAAAAAAAAAGATTCCATGTTTATTACTACAACCCGCTTGTGGCTTATGGACGAGAGAAAAAGAGCACAAGAGAAAAAATAAGCTTTCTTCCTATTTTAAATCTCACTTAACTCTGAAATTATTTTCCATAAAATAAAACCTCAAATTAATTTTTTTTCACCTCTACTTTGGAAAAGATTAGGACACTTAGAAATAGGCCCAACTTGGAATTAAAAAGTAAGCGGCTTGAAATGCTGACTGGAAGGGCAGAGAAGGCCAACATTGCAGAATTAATAGCAGTAAGTGCGGGGTACTCAGTGAAGAGTCCTCTCAAAATCCTTGTTGGAAGCGCTCGGTCCACTGACTCCGAGCATCAGCAAGCATCAACATAGCTGGTCAAAAAGGCAGAACTGGGGGGGCGCCTGGGTGGCTCAGTCACTAAGCGTTTGCCGTCGGCTCAGGTCATGGTCCCGGGGTCCTGGGATCGAGCCCCGCATCAGGCTCCCTGCTCGGCAGGAAGCCTGCTTCTCCCTCTCCCACTCCCCTGCTTGTGTTCCCTCTCTCACTGTGTCTCTCTCTGTCAAATAAATCAATAAAATCTTAAAAAAAAAAAAATGCAGAATCGGAGGCCCTGCCCTCGTCCCACTGCTTTAGAATCCGCATTTTAACAAGATGCCCAGATCATTCCCGCTCCGGTGCACACTGAAACTTGGGGCTCACTGACCCAAGCCCAGTTCTTAGCTCCTGGTGAGGAAGACCCAGCTGCTGCCTCGCGAGGCAGGAGCACTGCTAAGTCTCCAGGACCCGGTATAGCTGGGTCTTGGAAGCATGAATAGTTGTGGGGTGTTAACAATCAGTCCTTGAATTGACCTTTTGTAGGATTTTTTTTTTTTTTTAACAAAGGCGGGGAGAGAAAAGCCAGGAGAAAGAAAGGCAGTGGCCATTAACTTCACAGAATTGAAGACCCACAGCTTCAGAGAACTGCCCCCCCACCCCGCCCCCTGCAAGGGCCCCAGGAAACTGAGGACAGAGTTCCCCACAGCCCACGACACCCACTGTGACAGGATCCTCCAGAGTCGTGTCCACCTCGCTGAACTTCAGGTAGATGTTCCCTCGGCACACTCGCCACAGCAGCCTCTCAAAGGAAGCCATCCGCTCCCTGTTGATCACCCCGGCCGTGAACCTGGCAGTCAGATGGGGAGAAGTTGCTGAGGCCCAGGGAGCGGGGTGCAGGGAGAAGGCCCCGTAGGACCTGAGGACGTGCCAGCACGAGATGGAGGCCTACTTCCCTCTGAGCACGAGGAGGATTCACTAGCTGTCAGGGGTCCGAGGCCACTCAGCAGCCCAGCCCCTACTTGCCCCAAGTCCCTTTTGGCCTCCTGTTTCCTCTGATGTATTGAGACTTCCTTAGTCACCCCAATACTACATAGTCCCTTACTTGCAATTAGAAATATGATAGCCCGTCCATTACGGCATCGTAGCTAAAGAAAGAAGGAACTGTTCAACTGCTCAACAATGGGCTCTATGCATTTTTCTAAATACTGCGCTAGAAGTGAAACAGACATACTCATTTACATTTATCTCTGCTTTTAAAATCATCCCTGTGTCTAGATAATTTCCAATTGAAATTTTTTCTATTAACTTTAAAATGGTTGCTTTCATTGGTCTTTCACTTTAAATGTGCGCTGAGCCTTTATTACCTCCTGATCAAATGTTTTCAATGCATACACATCAATTTTACTTGGACACTGAATGAAATCCCACTGTTTTGAATCACCGTGCATTTTAATACCACATTACTCCTTCTTGTGGATGATGTGATCATATGACTACCTCATTGCTAACTGCACTTCAAACAGCAAATTTCAAATCTATTTTATTGCCAAAGCAGTATTTCCAAGATGAGGAAGCAGGAAACAGTTGAGAACAGGCATCTAAACAATTCTTGCCACATCCTCCCCCTGTAGGAACAACATAAACATTGTATTCTTCAGGCTCCCAGAATGCTAGTTTCACCATTAACAAGAAGGTAACACTACCTTCCACTCCACCAACCTGAAGAGGTTACTCTTGGGTTTAATACAGTGTGGAGGTCTATATTCATGTGAAATAGCCCTCATTCCAGTGTCTGGTTCATTCATCCATTCATTCACTCACTCACTCAGACCCTCTGGGGAATCTATCACATTCCAGGCACTGAACTGTGGACCAGAAACCCATCTATCTACATGTAACTTTCAGAGCACAGTTACACTAACCCCAGTTTTCCAGTCACACAGGCAGGGGTCGCTCTTAACTCCAGGAGACCCGAAGTGTCTTCCATAAAGAAATCATCAGCGAGGTTGGTTTCCGTCTGAAAGTCAAAGAACTACTGCTTTCTCTTAAATGTATTTAGGCAAACTTCAAAGCTCCCTCGACCTCAAAGGTTTGTCTATTTTTAACAAAACTTTTATTTTCCACAAATAGTTAAGAGAATTCAAAAAGTCGAGTGCTCCTTGCCAGATCAAAAACTTCCCCCAGGGTGCCTGGGTGGCTCAGCTGGTTAAAAGACTGCCTTCGGCTCAGGTCATGATCCTGGAGTCCCAGGATCGAGTCCCACATGGGGCTCCCTGCTCAGCAGGGAGTCTGCTTCTCCCTCTGACCTTCTTCCCTCTCGTGCTCTCTCTCATTCTCTCTCTCTCAAATAAATAAATAAAATCTTAAAAAAAAAAAAAAAAACTTCCCCCAGTCTTTTACTACCGAAATCCCAAATCTGCCCAAACTCACTGTTGTGCTTTGTTCCCACTTCCATCTGTGTGTTTAGGGCACATACTTTCCAAACAGCATCATGATATGCTTGTGTTTAGTTCAAATTGGCACCGTTTCCCCCCGAATACCCTCCCCCGTCACTAATGACCTCGGCATGGGGCAGAAACAAGCATGATTTATGCATATTCCAAACCAGCCAGTTTTCAAAATGGAAACTTGAGGATCTGGGGGAAAGGTCCCTTTAATAAAGAGTCCCCAGATAACAACCTCAAAGAAATCTTGGGTTTTCTTCAGCAGATGTTTGAGTTCAGTCAGTTCTAGGAAGCTTTTCTTCAAAGCCTGCTGGTTCTGGTTGGCTTCCTGTAATTCTCCTTCCAGTTTTTCTAGAAGAGTCTATGAAGAATGGAAAAAGAAGGGAAAGTAGGCAGACAGTGCTGTGATATTTACTGTACATTAACACACTACAAATAACTACAAATAACTACAAATAACTAAATATCAAAGAAGAATTCAGTGTATCATAATGTAGCCAGAAGTTGAGTGGCATGTTCAGTCCAACTCAAAATGACTGTAGAGCTATAAACTAGATCCATTTTCATCAAATAGGATTAGAAAACACTCTGCAGGGATGGAAATTAGCTTCCTGAAGAAGCCAAGGCATTTCAACAAATTGCATGTCTCTCCCCCATATAAAACACGAGAAAAGGGAAGCTGGAGTGAATTTACATGTTGAGAATTCCTTCTGCCCCAAACATACTGCAATGATGAACTAGAACAAGAGGAATCGCTAGTTCTGGGTTGGAATCTGGAGAACCAGGTACAAACAAGTAAAAAAGGCTATATGGGGAACTGTGAGCACAACACGCAAGAAGACAAAACAAAGAAAAAACAATCTTCCTTCCAAAATGAGCATACAAAATGAGTAAGTCTCAAGAAGAAATCTAATGATAAGAAAAATCAGGGGCACCTGGGTGGCTCAGTCGTTAAGCGTCTGCCTTCAGCTCAGGTCATGATCCCAGGGTCCTGGGATCGAGCCCCGCATCGGGCTCCCTGCTCAGCAGCGGGGAAATCTGCTTCTCCCTCCCCCACTCCCCCTGCTTGTGTTCCCTCTCTCACTGTGTCTCTCTCTGTCAAATAAATCAATAAAATCTTTTTTAAAATTTAAAAAAAAAGAAAAAAAATCACCAACAAAATCAACAATCAGAACACAAATTCACATTGGGTGAAATTATTTTTATGGAAAAAGAGTTTAAGGCTTCTTTTAGAATGCTCAAAGAGATAAGTGAAGGCATTGCTTACACACACACACACACACACACACACACACACACACCAAAAAATTATTAAACCAACGTGTCCTAAAATGAAAGAAAAGGTAAATATAAAACGGGAACAATTAAGAAATCTTGGAAATGTAAAATATAGGTATTGAAATTCAAAATCTAATAGGTGAAGATCAGCTCTTTATTGGACACAATTCATGAATGCACTACTAAGATTTGGTATAGAATGAAAGCTCATTTCTCATTTATCCAAATGTCCACCCACAGTAGAATGGATAAAGCTCCTAAAGTATGGTACATGCAATAAAAGAAACACTACCCATCAGTGAAAACAAATTAATTTCAAAAACATGAAACAATACGGTGTCTTAAAAAATAAAATGACGTAAGAAAACAGCAAGTTGCAAAAGAAGAAACATGATTCCATTTATATAAAGCTAAAATGGGCAAAGCTATTTAAAAGAGTAAATGCTATTTAAAAGAGTAAATATGTGATAAAACTATGCTATTTAAAAGAGTAAATATGTGATAAAACAATGAAGAAACGAGGAAAAGAAAAATACAAAATTCAGGACAGGATTATCTCAAGGGAGGAGGGGAAGGACGGGGGGCACACAGAAGGCTTTTAAGAGCATCACTGTGGTCATCTTTTATGTCATACAGGGTGATGGTACTTGGTGTTTGCTATATCATTATTCTTTCTACCTTACACATATTTTCTAAAAATTCTACTGTATCAATTCAGTATTTAACAAAAACAATTGCCAGTAAATCAGCAACCACAATATCTGAAAATGGATTAAGATCACCTATTAAAAAACAGAGATTATCGGGCGCCTGGGTGGCTCAGTCGTTAAGCGTCTGCCTTCGGCTCAGGTCATGATCCCGGCGTCCTGGGATCAAGCCCCACATCGGGCTCCCTGCTCAGCAGAAGCCTGCTTCTCCCTCTCCCACTCCCCCTGCTTGTGTTCCCTCTCTCGCTGTGTCTCTCTCTATCAAATAAATAAATAAAATCTTAAAAAAAAAAACAGAGATTATCATGCTAGATTTCTTTTAATCTACCTGAGGGACACCCTTACCAAAAGATTTAAAAAATAAACAGTAAAACAAAGATATCCATGCAAATATTAGTTACCTTCCGCCACCACCCTCAAAAGGATATTAGTATCAGACAAAATTGAATTAATAACATTTCTTATGATGGAAAATTTTACATATGTTAGATGGACAGAACTGCACCATGAACCCCACATACATATCAACCAACTTCAATTGCATCCCATGCCCTCCCCTCCCAGAGATAATCACTACCCTAAATTTTGAACACTAACTATAGTGGCACAAAGGTGGGGGAAAAAAATGAAATCCCCATTTCTTAACCATTTGCTCTATCCACTTAATGATTCTGCTAAAAATAATGCCACTTTTAAAAATATTTTGGAGAATCATGCATCATTTAAGAAACAGTTTACAAATGATAGTAAATGCAAATAGTAGAAAATTATAATGTAGACTATGGACATGTAATTACATAAAAATATAGCTGATAAGGATAAAACCTGAAAATAGAAAAGGCAGGTTTTGCTGAGATGGTGGATTTGTGGGTAGATTTTTTTTTTAATTAATACTTTCCCTAGGATTGTTATGAAAGCCTCTTTAGAAATTCTGCATAGCAAGAGCCCAAAGCCAATTGTGTATTCTTGCCAGAAGGATTTCCCTCCCTAGGAATGTTGGAGGAACACTCAACTCACTGCCAGATCAGTTGAATCAGTCTGTCCCCTTGACCAATGGTTAGATAGATATTGCTACTCATAAGCTCATGTTGTTCTAATTTCATCTTTATAATAAATAATATCCAGGGGTGCCTGGGTGGCTCAGTCAGTTAAGCATCTGACTCTTGGTTTCAGCTCAGGTCATGATCTCAGGGTCGTGGGATCAAGCCCTGCATCAGGCTCCACACTCAGCACAGAGTCTGCTTAAGACTCTCCCTCTCCCTCTGCCCCCTTCCCCCCCCCCTGCTCTCTCTCTCCCTCTCTAAAAAAAATAAATAAATCTTTAAAAACAACAACAAAGAATATCTAAAAGGAAAATACTGAGTAAGGACTGTTGGCACACATCTGATTGTCCCTTATCTAACTGGTTATTACTACGAATGTATGAGAGTGTAGAGTTTCAAAACCAACCAATCAGCCAATACCAAACTCATTTAGATGCATTGATTTTTTTTTTCTTTTTTTTTTTTTTTTTTTTTTTTTTTTTTTTGCTGTTTTTTTTTTTTTTTTTTTGGATGCATTGATTTTTTTTTTTTTAAGGTACTGTCTGAAACATACAACCAACACAACTTCTCCCAAAATATCCAGGATTTAGTATGACAGGATCCAAAATATTTTTCAGGGGAGTTGCCAGTCTCATATCTCTGTCTGAGTATCTTTATTTATACCACTAACAGCTTCAAAAATTTCAAGAATTTTAAGTTACCTTAAAAGAAAAAAACAAGCAAACCCAGCCAGAGATAAAGCTCGGGCGATGAAGCTCCCCTACCTTCCCGCCTCCTTTAGTGGGCCCTTCCTCTTCTGAGAATAAATTATCCAATTTTTTAAAATCAAGATCTGCAGGGCCTTCCAGGATCTGGCTCTGCCTACCTTTTGACATCCTCTCCCACCACCTCACCCCTCCCTCCTTCCTCCACTATCTCCTCTACAAGCTTCTAGAAGTCACAGCCAGGTTTTGTTTCTCTCTAAGGTACCTTGTACATGGCGGGCACTCAGTGTTCTATAAAAGGAAGTAGAGAGAAAAAGAAAGATGGAGGGCCACCAGCTATCGTGTTCTTGGCTCAACATACCTCCAACATAATCATTTCCCGTGGAAGAGGGGTCGGTGGGGGCCTCTCTGGCAACTGAGGCACAATCTCATTTTGCATCTCATCTTCCAGGAAACCTGTGGGATGAAACCCCACCAGAGATCCCAAGGTGATTGTGTTTTCTCCCCTAAGAAATGGATCCAAGCAGACAGCCGACTTTCAGCCGGCTCAGCTGCCTAAATTGCCCCCAGGACCTGCCACAGCATCTGGATCCCAACTCTCACTGCCCCACTTTGTCTCTAGAACACTTTGTCCCTATACAAATAGGGACATGTTTGTTATAATCCAGTCCTGCAAACCACTTACCTCCCCACCAGTTCACATTTATTTTTTTTTTAAGATTTTATTTATTTATTTGACAGAGAGAGAGAGAGAGAGAGCGAGAGCAGGAACACAAGCAGGGGGAGTGGGAGAGGGAGAAGCAGGCTTCCCGCCGAGCAGGGAGCCCGATGTAGGACCCGATCCTCAGGACCTGAGCCGAAAGCAGACGCCCAACCACTGAGCCACCCAGGTACCCCCCACCAGTTCACATTTAGACAGTAAACAGAAAATTGGCTTACGGAGGATTCTCTCCAGTGACTCACACCTTCTCACTTCATTTACAAATTTCCTTTGGAAGCTGTTCACATTCCCATTTAACTAGAGTGGGGAGAAACCACAAGACACACATTGGTATCAACAGCCACCATGTATTCCCTTTGGGGTTTTTTTGTTGTTGTTGTGTTCTTTTGGTTCTGTTTTGTTTTTTGTTTTTAATGCTGGAAAATGTTGCTGGAATCATTTTAGGAATAGATATTTCCATGCACAAGACATGAGTTACAGGCAAAAAACTTGATATTCTTACACATAATCCCCCAAATGCAAATTTGGCACCCTGCCCAATAAATGTCACTGAGGAATAGCCTCCCATCAGGTCCTAGGAACTAAGGACACAAAGAACAAGACATGACCCTTCCCTGCAGGAGCTTAGTTTTGGCCATGATCTTGGTGAGGAAGTAAAGGGGTAAGGAGTCCAATTTTCTAAATCAGACTCAAAAAAGCTTGGTAAGGAAACCACCTCTGGGAAATGATACCCCAACATCACACTCAAGACCATCTCGCCCTAGAATATCACCACAGAGAGACTATGCACCCCACGATACTTTGGCCTCAGACTGACTAATTAGGAGGCATTGATTTCTGTCCTCAGAACAAGGTTTGGTAATCTACATGCCCATTGGAGATATCTAATTCTTGGAAGATACTACTTAGGAAAGAAAGTCTAATGCCATCTAACAAGTACTGACTGTACTAGAGCTTCAAAACATTCCTATAGAGGGGGTACATATGGAGGAAAGAAGAACAGGTTTGCAAGTCACTTGCTCAGTGTTATCACAAATCTTAGCCAGAACAACTAGAACCACATGGAATTCCATCTATCCCAGCTCAGGGCTCCTCTCCCTGCACTTAGTTCACTAGAAGAAGTGGTGTGAAAGAGATATCTACTCCCACCCCACCTTCCTCTGGCCTTCCAAGAATGCAGCACCTACATCTTTGAACTGAACCAATCCAAGCTCCCCAAGCTCAGCCACACAGCAATATGCAGCCTCCACCTGAAGAAACAGTTGGGACAAACACATCTCCTCACTGCGAAACACAGACGCCATCTTGACACAGCCTTGGTCTGCAGGAGACAAAGATATTGGAGAGAGTAAGGGTGTAGAAACCTTCGGATCAAAACTGGCTTTAGTTGCACTATATTAATATCCAACATGAAAAAAATCCAACAGGAATGGCTCCTAATTTTCAAAATCTAAACAAAAACAAGATAGCACTTTTCACCACCTATTGGATTGGCGAAAGATTAAAAAATACGATTACAAACTCCTGTTGTAGACGGTGTGCGAGAGCAGGCATTTTCATACACTTAGTAGTTGAAGTCTAAATTTGTACAGCTTTTTCGGAGAGCAATCTGTCAGTGTCTATCAAATTTTATATTACTCATACCCATGACCCCGGATTTCTGCTGCTCTTCATCCAGACAAACTTGGAGAGGTATGGGAAAATAGATGCAAAAGATGTTTCTGATAACATTGTATACAATAATTGTAATAAATGGATCTAATCCAGATATCCATCAACAGGAAAGTGATTAAGCTGACCTCCAGAACCCTGTGCAGTCAGCCAGAATAAAATAAATCTGTATGTCCTCTATAGGGAAAAAGGGTATTCATGTAGAATCCATTCCCATCAAAGACCCTCTGGACTGCTCTACCACTGCCAAGCCAAATTACTTGCCCTAAAGACCAACCTTCTGGAATAACTACCACAACTCCAGAATGGGCCCCCTTTTCTCATTTCATTTTATAATGTGTACAGTAGCTATTGTTTGCCAGACCCCGGATTTATCCCTTCTCTGCTTTAAGTCTTCCATCATCTCTATTTCTTATAAAATATAAGATTTGTCCAACAAAAGGCTGCGTATCTGGCCTCTGCCATCCCCTCCAGCTTCACTTCTCTTCACATTGGTCTCCAGACACACGGAATTTCTCCCAGAGCTCCCTCCTGCCTCAGGACCTTTGTCCATGCTTTCCCCTAGATCTGGAACCTCACTCTCTTCCTCCCCCTGCCCCCCAGTAACCCACACACCCAACATAATCCTGTCATTGGAGCCTCAGTGTCAGGATCCTCCTCCTCCATAAGCCCTTCCAGACCACCACCAACACCAGGTGAACCAAGTACTCCCGGAACAGAAATCACTGGCAATTATTTGTTTAATGTCTGTGTTGCCCACTGGCCAGTAAATTCCATGAGGTTAGAACTATGTCATGTTCTCCATTCTATCACCATTCTAGCTCAACCACAAAGCAGGTACTCAGAAGATATTTCCCAATTAATTGACTAGAGCCCAAACTTCATCCCTCCCTCCGGAATGCCTGGCCTGATGCTCCATTTTTTTGCCTTTTGACACCTAGATGAATCAAAACTTTTCATACTACCCTTTCTGGTAAATAAGGCAATGTTTTCATAAAAGAGACACACGCCCACTAGCAGCAAGCAGACCAAGAACATAGGGTGAAAAGCCTTCTTACCCCAGCTTTGCCCCAGCAGGTCCTGGACAGGTATCTGTGGTAGGGCGAGAGCTAAGGCTCCCGCACTTCCTCAGCCCAGCCCCGCAAGCAGGTGTTTGGTCAGGGCTGGTGAGTGGCGGGCCAGGACCAGCCTGGCTTGGGGATTCCTCAGGTGGCTTCCCTGCGGCCACGAGCCCCTCCCGGTACTTCTCCTCCCTAGGTGCCTGCAGAGCCCAGAGGCAGCCCTGTTGTATCAACACTGGCCTGTGGGTGAGGACAAACTTGCCTCACCGGCCAGCCCTGCTCAAGCCCCCTCCCTCCCCCAGCCACCTGTGCCCGGGGCCACGACCTTGGGGCCCCACCAGGAAGCAGTGACTTTCTTCTCTAAGGAAAGTAACTTACCTGCAGCGAGCAGAAGTTTTGGGAGAGGTTTCTAGAGGCCTTCGAAGGAAGGGCCCTGGAGACAACCTTCCAATGTGTCTACGAAGCACACCCAACACTCCTTGTCACTGTAAAAATGAAATCGTTCTGGAAATGAAAAAAAATATGCCCACCATCCTAACAAGAGCTATCTTCAAAAACACTTTACTTCCAAAACAGAATACACCAATGAATAGTCGGTAGCTAAAAGTCAGCTTCTGATGTGACCCAGGTAAAAAGAGACAGGGCCAGACATGAGGATTTACCCTTTCACTGGTTATTACTGTCTTGCATTTATTTGGTGGGGAAGGTTAGGGGCCGAGGAGTGAAGCGGTTACAGCCATGTCTCCTGGTTCAGGGGCTGGTTACTCTGCAGAGACCACCTGCGTGCCCATTAATGAGCTTGGCAGAGCAGCTTTCCCTGCGGGGGCAGATCCCTGCATGCACCCACCTGGGGTGCCTGCACGATGTACCCTAGAATGAAAGGGGTGCTGTTTTGGTTTTTTTTTTACCTTTTACTATGGAAAAATTAAAGCATCTGCAAAAGTACAGAGAACACTCTAAGGAACCTCCACAGACAGACCACTCAGCATCACCTGTTGAATTCTGCCTCATCAGTACCCTCACCTGCTTCTCCTACACACCCCAGACTGTTCTGAAGCTAATCCCACACATATTATGCCTTTCAAAATATTTCAGTATGTATCTCTAAAAAATACATAATCATATATACAATATAAATATATTATAATATACACACGTGATATATATTATATATAAATATTATATATTATTATATATCTATTACACACACACACACACACACACACACGTGATACCATGATCACACCTAAAATTCAACAATAATTCCTTGATATCAAATATCCCATCAATGTTCGAATTTCCCAGGTTGTCTGAGATCTGTCTTTTTTTTTTTTTTTAAGATTTTTTATTTATTTGAGAGAGAGAGAATGAGAGATAGCACGAGAGGGAAGAGGGTCAGAGGGAGAAGCAGACTCCCTGCTGAGCAGGGAGCCCGATGTGGGACTCGATCCTGGGACTCCAGGATCATGACCTGAGCCGAAGGCAGTCGCTTAACCAACTGAGCCACCCAGGCGCCCTGAGATCTGTCTTTTTTAATAAACCCCTCGGGTAATTCTTGTGCATCATCAAATTAGAACTATTGCTTTTGAGAACACGGTGCAAGATCTAACTTCACCTTGGGAGGCAACAGGGTGAAGGCAGTGGGAGACGATCAGCTGAGCAGGTGCTGCTTGAACCTGGGGCGGGGGGTGGGGGGGCAGGGCCTCAACGGAAGCAGGTGGCCTGTAACGAGGCCTGTAGGAAAGGTAGTGCTTGGGTTTCTTAAGAAACAGAGCTTGGCTGCAGCCACCCATCCCAACATGGCAGAATCACTTGAGTCCAGACTCACCGGGGCAAAGATCTGAAGGCTGAACTCAGGAGCGACAAGGCAGAGCTGAAGGATTAGGACTGAAAACTTCAAGGAGAATGACCAACGCTGAGTCTGCCTCTCTTGCCAGGGGAACTCGAGGGGAGAGGAACCCCCGCCCCAACCGGTTCCTCCCTCTCCTGCCCCTTCCCCTGCCCACCTCTCATTCTGCTCTTCACCCCAACTGGGGGTTGCTGTGTCTCCCCGCCAGTGGATGGTGTAGACGTTCTCAAAGGTTCCGGGGCCCAGGAATCACTGAGGGGCATAGAGAGGAAAAGCACATCTTGATGGTTAAGAGCAGAGTTTAGAACCAAACTGCCTGAGCAAGGATCCCAGCTCTCATTTACCATGTGCGACCCTGGGGAAGCGATTTAACCCCAGGTTCCCAGAGTCCTTCTCTGCAAAGTATAATAGAATATTAGGTAATTATTTTGAATGTAGAAGTATAAGAGGGAGACTGTATTTCAAGGCTTGCTTTCTTTTTCTCCTAGAGCCCTAAGTGGAAGGTGCACACTCATAGGACACCTGCTGGACAATAAATTAATGCAATCTGTCAAAAAGGCAATCTGCATATCCTTGGACCCAGTAATCCCACTTTAGGAACTTCAGCCTATGAAAAAAATTTTAAGGTTGTAAACCAAAATTTAACTACAATAGTGTCTACTGCAGCATTAAGTGTAATAAGCATGTAACCATAAATGACCTGAATTCTTTCATCCATCCACTAAATATTTATTGAGAGTATACTATGTGCCTTCTCCGTTCTGGGCTCTGAGGATAGGGCAGTTAAGTAAGACAAAAGGTCCTTGCCCTCATGAAGCTGATGTCCATAGGGAAAGAGACAAACAGTAAACAAGTAATAAATTAGCAAGATATTGCAAAGTATAAAAAGAACAGTTATAGAAAGCTAGGCTTCGGAGAAAGGAAAAGAGGCTACTTTAGGTAAGCAGATAATGGCCATTGGAGCTGAGGTGTAGAGGATTAAAATGAGCCAGGCTTGCAAAAAAAAGGGGGAAGGGAGTCCAGGCAGCAAGGAACAGCCAGCCAAGCAAGAGCGTTCACGTGACTTCATCCGCCTAGCTAGCGTATCTCCTGAGCGCTTCCCTGCGCTGCGCATTGTTCCTATGACTGTAGAGCACATTTCATTACTTTACGTGTGTCAATCACTTAATCTTTTCAATAACCCTATGAGGTTGGCGGTATTCTTATTCTCAAGTCACATACGAGGAAATAGAGGCACAAAAAGGCTAAGTAAGTTGCCCGAGGTCACACAGCCACTCAGGACAGGTCATCTAACACCAGAGTCCCTGTTTACAACTATGCATGGTATGCAACCTGTTCAAGAAATAGGAAGCCAGTGTGGCTGGGGCATGAGAGGGTGGGAAGAGGTATTAGAGCGCAGAGGCCGAGCCGGGGGGGTTCTGAGGGGCCAATAAGAAATTTGGATTTTATTCTAATCACACTGGGAAGCCCTTGAAAATTTTGAAGCAGGGGAATGACATTACCTACTTGATTCGCATTTTCAAAAAATTTCTTTGACTTCTGCTTCTGGAAAGATGGAGTAGAAATACTTTTTCTTCCCAGTAAGTAAAACGGAAAACCCTGAACATTATATATACAATAAATATTAGAAGGCCCTGAAAGGTAGAGAGAAGACAGACCTTCTAGGAAACTCAGGGTCTGAGAAATGACAGAGGTGAGTTCTCTGGGGGTTTCTTTTGCTTATTAGATCCTAGGCTTGGTGCTGCAGAAGCCAGCAAGAAATGCAGATAGAAAAAAAAAAAAATCCCCCCCCAAACATTCCCAAATAAAGCCTGTTCTCTCTAGCCAACGGATCAGGAAAGGGGCAGCCTAGCAAGAAAGACTTTTAGATAATAATCACTCTAATCCAGCCAAACACCACAGAAAAGACTGTGATCCCATGCCCACTCATGCCCGCAAAGCCCAAGTGGAAAGCCCAGACTTCTACCCTCACCCAGATGTACCAAAGTGACACCCCCAGTATCGTGTCATAGAAGACCAAGTGCAGAGTCTGAATTCCCAGCCCTTATTATCCCTGTGATAATAAGGCCCCCCTTGTTAGCCTCGTTGGGTGGAACCTACAAATGAAGGAGGAAGATGTCCTCAAATTCCTTGCAGCAGGAACCCACTTAGGTGGCACCAATCTTGACGTCCAAATGGAACAGTACATCTACAAAAGGAAAAATGATGGCATCTACATTATAAATCTGAAAAGAACCTGGGAGAAGCTTCTATCAGAAGAGATCCGATGAGAACTTTCCCAACTGTCCATTGGTAATGAGACCACCCCCTTACTGGGGCGTGGAGGTCATGTGGAGAGCAGTAACCAGGCACTCCTCTCTTCCCAGACAGGGTCATATCAGCAGAGGTCTAGTGAATAGAAGAATAAAGTAAGAGAAACCACACTAACTGATTTCAGGACTTACCATACAGCTACAGTAATCAAGAGTGTGGCCCTGGTGGAAGCACAGACACACAGGTGAATGCAAGGAAATAGAGAATCCTGAAATAAACCCACAACACAAGTCAGGTCAACTGATTTTTGACAAAGGTGGAAAGCATTTCAGTAGAGGAAGGATCACCTTCTCAGCAAATGGTCTAGACCAACTGGACATCCATAGGCCAAAAACAGAACCAAGACCTAAACCTCATACCCTCTACAAAAATTAACTCAAAACAGATCATAGATAAATTTAAAATGTAAAACTAGAGGCACTCGGGTGGCTCAGTTGGTGAAGCATCCAACTCTTGATTTTTGGCTCAGGTCATGATCTCAGGGTTGTGAGATCGAGTCCAAAGCAGGCTCCTCACTCAGCGAGTCTGCTGGAGAGCCTCTCTCTCCTCCTGCCCCTCCCCCGCTCCATGTGCATGTGAGAACATGCTCTCTCGTAAAAAAAAAAAAAAAGAAAGAAAGAAAGAAAGAAAGAAAGAAAGAAAGAAAGAAAGAAAGAAA
>NW_027397074.1:76399385-76566604 GCF_003265705.2 Callorhinus ursinus
AAAGAAAGAAAGAAAGAAAGAAAGAAAGAAAGAAAGAAAGAAAGAAAAATGTAAAACTATAAAACTTTGAGAAGAAACACAGAGAGCATTTTCAGAACCAAGGGCTTGGTGAAAAGTTCTTAGATAAGACATACAAAATGTAATCCATAAAACAAACAAAAAAATGATAAAAAAATTTGCTGTGCAAAAGGTCCTGTAAAAAGGATAAAAAGAGGGGAGCCTGGGTGGTGCAGTCGGTTAGGCACAGACTTCTGGTTTGGGCTCAGGTTGTGATCTCAGGATCATGGGACTGAGCCCCAGGACAGGACTGAGCCCCAGGACAGGCTCCAAAATCAGCGCGGAGTCTGCTTAAGGCTCCCTCTCCCTCTGCCCCTCCCCCTGCCCTCTCCCCGCTCACATGCGCTCTCTCTCTCTCAAATAAATAAATAAATCTTTTAAAAAAAGGATAAAAGGACAAGCTAAAGATTGGAAGAAAATATATATAAGCCACGTATCTGACAAAGGACTCAACTAGAATTTGTCAAGTTTTCAAACTTCAATGGTAAAAAATCCAATTAGAAAATGGGCCAAAGCCATAAAGAGACAGTTCACCTAAAAGGATGTACACATGGCAACTAAGCTCGGGAAGAGATGTTCAGCCATTAGGGAAATACAGGTTAAACCACGATGAGATACCAGTATATACCTATTAGGACAGCTCAAATAATAGTGACAATTCCAAACACTGGCAAAAATGTAGAGAAACTGGATCTGTCATGCATTGCTGGTGGAAATGTAAAACAGTACACTCTGGAAAATGGCTTGGCAGTTTTTTAAAAGGCTAAATATGCATTTTCCTTAGGACCCAGCAATCACACTCATGCCATTTATCCTGAAGAAATGGAAATTTATGTTCACAAAAAAAACCCCTATATATCAATCATACCAGCTTTATTTGTAATAGCCAAAAGCTGGAAACAACCAAGATTTCCTACTTATGGTACATCCATACCTTAGAATATTACTCAGCACAAAAAGCAATAAACTATTGATAAACACAACTTGGATAGATCTCAAGGTGATTACGCTGAGCGGAAAAAAAAAAAACGAATCTGAAAGAGTCACACAGTATATGATTCCAGTTATATAACATTCTCTAAATGACAAAAAATTACAGAGATGGAGAACAAATTAGTGATTGTTAGGGATTAGGAATGGTGGTGGTGGTGGTAGTGTGTGTTTGCATGTCTGTGAAGGGGTAACAAGGGAGATCTTCACAATGACAGGATAGTTCTATGTCTTGATTGTGGTGCTGGTTATATGAATCTATGCATGTGATAAAATGACACAGAACCATATACAATTTTATGTCATTGTCAATTTCCCCATGTAACCAATGGGGGAAAACTGGGTGAAGGGTATATAAGACCTCCCTGTCCTGTTTGCAACTTTCTGTGAAATCTATAATTCTTTCAAAATAAAAGATTTTTTTTTTTTTAAGATTTCAGGAAGAGCAAAGAAGATGCTCTTCCAAAATGCCAGTGTGCTCAGCTGGCATTATATAATGGAGAGAGGACAGAGACAAATCTCTGGAGATGTGTGTTCTAAATCAAACTAGCCCAAGAGATTTGAGCGGCCCCCAGGTGGGGAAGACAACACCCCATCATAAGGCCCAGGTCCTTCACTGCCAAATGAAGATACTGAGCCAGATCGGTGGTTTTTCAAACTGGTGCACAGAACCCTGGAGATTTTGCAGAACCCTTTTCAGGGGCCACTGTGAGGGAGTAGGAAAGGATAAGGGGTTTAAACTATGACACATATATGTGATAGAATACAGGACAGCCATTAAAACAGCATGAAAAGCGTTCTACTGACAAGGAAATATGTTCTTGGAACACTGTTGATAAAGTATTTTATGAAACAGTATATATAGTATCATTGAATTTTTTTAACATGTGTAATCCCCATAGAAAGATGTGGAAGGAACTACACTGAAATCATCACGATGGGTAGGGTTTGGATCTGGATTTATGTGCTTTGTCCTTTTCTTTATTCTCTGATATTTTTGTAACAAACACATAACACTCTTGATACAGGTCTTAAACCTTGGGATCAGATGGCTTTCAGATTTCAGAATGCTCCCTATTTAGAAAGTTAAGCCAGGTATAGATGATATATTATATCCCCGTGGGTCCTGGGGGCAGCATTTTGTAATCAAAGCATGTTAATCCTTCTGTACTTAAATATTTACATTCTTACTATGAAGAATCAATAGAAATTATACATGCCTCACGTTAAATCAGGTCAGATTGTGCTGCCAAGTCCATAAAAACTGTTTTTGTTTTCAGAGCTTTATGGATTTCTGGATTGCAAATAACACATGGTCCGTAAAGAAAAAACAATACAAAAAATTCCTTGGTGGGGAAACACTAAATCCTTAGTGATACAATGTTACAAAATGAAATGGCAGCTTGAGCTGGCATCATATTCACAACTGTATAAGCAGTAAAATGGATATGGAAACTGATTGGACAGAGAAGAGACAGAAGGTAACAGTTGTGCAACAGTAAAGATAAAAATAGGGCCCATTTCATTTCCGCTGGGCATTACTGGTACTTCACCAAGCACAATGCTAAGCATCTACAGAAACTTCCAGAAGTGAGTCTTGATGTAGCCACTTATTCACTCAGGGGTTATTTATTTATGGAGCACCTACAATGTGTCAGGCTCTGCTTTAGGCTCTGCAGACACAGCTGGAAACAGGACCAAGTCCCTGCTTTCACGGTGGCTTATGTTTTAGTGGGGGTGGGAGAGACCAAAACTAAAGAAGCCTACGAGTCAATAGAAACTGTCTAAGGCAGAGAAATCAGGAACAGTAATGGCAGCATATTAGCTAGAGATTTTGACAGTAACAACAAGAAGAAAAAACTAGTCAAAAGTAGTTCTTAGGGAAAAAAACCACAGACGGAGTGGAGCGGGAGACCTTAGCATTACTTTGATAACCCCTTTGCACCACTTGATTTTTTTAAATTAGCATCCGTTGACTAATTTGAAGAAAATCAAACATTTAATTAAAACCAAATTTTCACTGACAATAAAAGAAAATCATCTCAAAAAATATTGATTGAGCAACTATGATGTGCCGGGCAAGGTACATCAATGGGCAAAACAATGCCTGTTCTGGTGAAATCTAGCAGGGCAGTCAAATATAATGATCCTAATATCGATGGCTAATACACAGATGATGCTTACTATGGGCTAATATAAGACAAAGCCCGAAGAAATAGCTATAATTTAAATCCCCATCGTTATGGTTTGGCTGGTTTACAGATTAGGAATCTGAGACAGGTGACAAGTTCAAAGTTGCTCAGCTAGTAAGTGGTAAAGGGGAGACTTGAACCCAGGTAGTGTGGCTCCAGAGCTGAGACTCTCTAGTCTCAGTAATCAAATTAAGTAACCACAAGGACAAATGTGTAATAATTGAGATGGGTACACGGAAGGACGGACTCTTCTTCCTCAGGGGAAGAAGGCAGTGTAAACAGGGCAGAGAGAATAAGGGGGTGGGGAGTGGGGTTGCACTGGTGAAGCAGGAGGAGCACAGCCATGAGCTGCAGACCCTATTAAGGACGGTGGCTTTATCACAAGAGCGACTGGCGCCCTTGACAGGTCCGAAGCCTGTGGGGGGACGGGGGGGGGGAGGGCAAACGGCACAGCCTGGAAAACATATTTCTAATTGCAGAGCGGATGGGGAGGGAAGCAAGAGCTCCAGCAGGCAGAGCAGTTCTGAGACGAGAGCCGTGGTCCAGGCGAAAGAGGAGATATTGTTTTATTTTTAATATCCTGGGGGACAAAATGGAAAGCACCCAGAAAGCACTTTTCTGGCATAATGAAGTCAGGAGAGTGCTGCTGGTGTGAGTTGTCAGCTGAATGAGCTGCTATTTTCACAGAACACCATCTTTACTTGAAAGAATGCCTGACAAGCTATGGTTATTCAGACAGAGGCATTTGGCGGGCGCTTTCTCAGAAATGATCCAAACAATTCTGTCATTTCAAAGGAAAACAACTGGCATTGTTTGTTGCCAATGATGAAATTCTAACTTTCAAACAACAATTAAAATTTTGGAAAACTTTTTTGCGCCAACATGAACTTGACAGCTTCTCAATGCTGAAAACTTTTCTGATGAGGGTATTTCTGTGGCAGATATTTATAAATGTGATTTTTCAAGTGATTATATAATGAAATGTGACAGCATTTGGGAGATCTGCAAAACTCAGTGAACCAGTATTTCCCAAATGCCCAACGCATGATGTTACACAGTCACGTTTGGGCAAATGATCCATTGAGAGCACACGATTAGCCAAGGGATTGTAATGAAAAGGTCAATGGTTTGGTTTCTGATTCTACATTGCACCTAGGCTTTTAAAAATTACTACTTGTTAAGTTTTGGTAGAGAATCAATGAAAAATACACATGACTACCTGAAAAGACTAGTAAAACATTTTTCCATTTTTTATTTATTTTTATTTTTTTAAAGATTTTATTTATTTGTCAGAGAGAGAGCACAAGCAGGGGGAGCAGCAGGCGGAGGGGGAAGCAGGCTCCCTACGGGGCAAGGAGCCGGATGCGGGGCAAGGAGCCCGATGCGGGGCAAGGAGCCCGATGCGGGGCAAGGAGCCCGATGCGGGGCAAGGAGCCCGATGCGATCCTCGATCCCAGGACCCTGGGATCATGAGCTGAGGCAGACGCTTAACCGACTAAGCCACCCAGCCATCCCCATTTTTCCCTTTTTTAAGACTACATATTTATGGGCGCCTGGGTGGCTCAGTTGGTTAAGCGACTGCCTTCGGCTCAGGTCATGATCCTGGAGTCCCGGGATCGAGTCCCTCAGTGGGAAGCCTGCTTCTCCCTCTCCCGCTCCCCCTCTGTGCATGCTCTCTCTCTCTCATTCTCTCTCTCAAATAAATAAATAAAATCTTTAAAAGAAAGACTACATATTTATGTGAAGCCAGATTTTCATCATGTATTTCAACAAAAATAACATATAGCAATGAGTCCAAATGTAAAAATAGATAAGCAAAAGACATCCAGCTGTCTTCTATTAAGTCAGACTTTAAAGAGATTTGCAAAATAAAGCCAGCGATGCTACTCTTTTCACTAAATTGTTTGTTTTGGAAAATACAGTATTTTCATAAAAATAGGTATTTATACTAACATATAACAGGTTATTTCCAGATAAGGTCACATTCTGAGGTCCTGGGGTTAGGGCTTCACCCTATGAAAACAGGGAGTGGGTGAGAGGCACACAATTCAGTCCACAACAAGGGGGACAGATGCAATGAAGTCAGGCCCCGGAGTGGGGGACCTCAAAGGTCTGAAGGCAGGACAGAGGAGATGGACCAGAAACAGATCCAGAAGGCTAGCCAGAAGAGAGAGAATTCAAGAGAAGTATCTCAAGAATCGTGGAGTGCTCACCGTCTGTCCTCTGGAGGTTACCGGTGACACGGATGGACCTACTTGAGGCACATGAAGGAGGCAGAATTTAAAGAAGGGACTGGGGAATTGGGAAGTCAGTGGCTGGTGAAGAAAGCCAGATACTCTCAAATTCTCTCAAGATCTCAGGCTGTGATTTGCAACGACGTGGATGGAACTGGAGGGTGTTATGCTGAGCGAAATAAGTCAATCAGAGAAAGACATGTTATCATATGACCTCACTGATATGAGGAATTCTTAATCTCAGGAAACAAACTGAGAGTTGCTGGAGTGGTGGGGGGTGGGAGGGAGGGGGTGGCTGGGTGATAGACATTGGGGAGGGTGTGTGCTATGGTGAGCGCTGTGAATTGTGCAAGACTGTTGAATCACAGATCTGTACTTCTGAAACAAATAGTACATTATATGTTAAATAAAAAAAAAGAAGAAGATAGCAGGAGGGGAAGAATGAAGGGGAGTAAGTCGGAGGGGGAGCTGAACCATGAGAGACGATGGACTCTGAAAAACAAACTGAGGGTTCTAGAGGGGAGGGAGGTGGGGGGATGGGTCAGCCTGGTGATGGGTATTAAAGAGGGCACGTTCTGCGTGGAGCACTGGGTGTTATGCACAAACAATGAATCATGGAACACTACATCAAAAACTAATGATGTAAATGTACAGTGATTAACATAACAATAAAAAATTTTTTAAAAAGATCTCAGGCTGTGAAAGGGAAGGAGGGAGCAGGGCAGTAACTGAGGGGAAAACTGGCGTCAGGGAAAGATTTCACTTATTTTCTCAAGGAAGAGACAGTTGATAATCCAAGATAATTCTGTGAGCTCTAGGGACCCAGCACATCTAGAACTGGGCACCTTCTACCTTTCCCTACCCGTTAGGTGCCTGTAAGACAAATGCTTTGAATCAGACAAAGATAAATTTTACATTTCTCTGCGAGTGTCCTGCCTGAGCACAGTCTTTCCACAGAGCATTTCACAGCATTGCTGACATGCCCAGGGCTGGAACGGTACCAGTGTCAGCAGCAACCCCAGTCCAGGGCGTCCAAAACCAAAGTAAGCTTCCCAAATTCTCTGCTGTGAATCTCAGTAGCGGGAGGGAGGGCCAAGAGGAGAGGAGAACCCAGCACAGCGGGGACCCTCAAGAGCATCTCCGGCAACGGGTAGAAAAGACACAAAAGATCGAGTCCAGACCACTCCTTGGAGTCAAGGCGCAGGCGAGCTCAATAGCTTATCCAAAGTTAGGAAGTAGCTCTTGTTCCTTTGTTTGTGTCACTATTTTAAAAAAGCAAGGCATCCTCCTATTAGTCATTAAGTCTGGTTTTTTATGACTCTTCAAAATTCTCAACCCAAGGCTTTAAATTGACACCGTTGGCATCAGGTCTTGAGAAAAACAACCTTCTCAGAACAGAATCGGTCCCCAATGTGATCAAATGTTTTTGACATTCAGGGTTTACTACCAGTGATGCCATTCTTTAGACAAGTCTGGGGCACAATGCCAGTTTGGGTCTCTTTACACTTGTCTATGCAGGTCTCCGGTGAGGCACCGCCGTGCCCCTAGGACTTTCCTTAAAAGGGCTCTTGAGAAAGGAAAGAGGTGAGCGCTCCACTTACACCCCTTCAAAATGGGCATTCTTTTAAACAAAGGGCCTCCTTTGTTCCCACGTCCCTATACAGGGGATTACAAAGATACTGGGCACAACCACACTTTCAGCGGTACAAGAGCAACTTACAGGAGATCATCCTAATTTAAAAAATCAAAAGTGGGGCGCCTGGGTGGCTCAGTTGGTTAAGCAACTGCCTTCGGCTCAGCTCATGATCCCAGGGTCCTGGGATCGAGTCCCACATGGGGCTCCCTGCTTAGCGGGGAGCCTGCTTCTCCCTCTGCCTCTGCCTGCCACTCCCCCTGTTTGTGTGCTCTCTCTCTCTGTCAAATAAATAAATAAATAAAATCTTAAAAAAATAAATAAATAAAAATAAAAAACCAAAAGGGATAAGTGGAGAGCAAGCTAAAACACTCGCAAGGAATTTAATCCAAAAATAACAATTTAGCTGCAAAGTAACAACCCCATTTTCCAAAAACAGTGTCTAACTTTTCTGAACTGAATTCCAGCCAGATCACCTTCATTCGCATAATTGATTGTACCATCCACTTACCTAGCACTTCACCATTGGCCGGACACTGACCCCACCATCCACAATCCTTCACAATATGCATTCACAGAGGGAAAGTGCTAGAGACAGAGGGAATGATGTGAAGTTGCTAAAAAGAGAGGGAATGATGTTCAACTTACACACACACACACACGCACGCACACACACACACACACACACACACATGCAGAGAGATGCAATTTGTTGACAGTAATGTCCAAGAGTTCATGTCATCAGCACACTGAGGTCAGGGTGATGTGTGCTGAAACCAGAATCATCTCCTGCCACATACATCCCCCTTCCCTCCTGGCCATGGACCCTCTTCAGGGAGCGTCACGGTGCACAATGGTGCCTTCCAACGTCAGTTTGGCCCTCACAGTTGTTCTACACCTTTCTGTCCCCCGAGATTATTCCCTAAAAAAGAAAGAGCCCCCCCCCCAAGCGGCTCTCACTGTCAGCCACATTCTCCTCCCCTGCTCCATCTCATCTTACTTCCCTCCCCTCAGCACATGGCCACCTCACTCCTTAGGAGAAGACCCTCCATCATGGAACCCTGTGGCTTGCTTATCTTCCACCTCCACATATCTTGGCTTCGTCTCTCTGCGTCTCCTTTCTCCAGAGCGGAGCTACTTTACACTCTGCCCCCTTCTGTCTTCACTTGCCAAGTCACATGCTGACTGGCAGTGAGACGTAGGAAAATAAAATTTCCTCACGAAGAGAACAGAATGCCTCAAAGTTTGTCACCAATGCATTTTACCTTTCAGACCTCCCCATTTTTCACTCAGGAGCAGCTCCCCACTTATTTGCCTTTTCGGTAATAATATTTACTCCAAACTCCACTGGGGAGGCTCTTTTCAGCACGATGGCCACCTCTACCTGCTTCTCCATTGAACAGACCGTGTTGAGCACAGGGTCACAGAATTGTACCACTGGAGGAAAACTTAGAGATCATCGAGCCCAATCCCCTTGCTGTAAGGATGAGGAAGCAACCCCAGGGGGTGAAGGGATTTGCCTAAGGTCCGCCAGTGAATTAGTGGCTGGAAGCAGAATATGGGCTCCCGACTCTCAGAGTCTCTTCATGTCGTAGCTGCTGGTTTCCCCTTGGTCTCTTACAGGACATAACATCCCTTTGCATTAGGCACTATGCATAGCAAAACCCCTTCTAGGGATAACCTATCCCCTCTGGAGAGTCCCGGGGCCCCCAGACAAAGATTTTCTCACAAAGGATTGAAGGCAATATTTCCCTGGATTTTCCCCCATGTATCTCCCTCCCAGAGAGCCCCCACTGCCTCTCTTGGGTAGCATCAACACCAAGGTTACATGACCTCCTCCAAGGTCACACAGAGGAAGACAACACAAACATGGAATCCAGGACTCCTGACTCACAGCTGGTTGTCCAGGCTATGTGCAGCCCAGACAAAAAAGACAGAGAGTGAAGGAAAGTTCCAGAAACAGCCGGAAGCACACAGCCAGAGAGAAGAAGCTGGAGGCTGGGAGGAAGGGCTAACAGTGTCTGACTCAGCTCACTGATTCTTTTTAGTCTCATGTGGACACACTGGAAAAGAAAAATTGTCTGAGTGTTTATCACAAACATGCAGGTCATTTCCCAAAAACCTTAGCTTAAAATTACTCTTTGAGAACATACATCTCTGTTTATTAAACAAAAACGAATCTGACCACAAGCACTGTTGTGCCAACAGAAATATTTTGTACGAATGGTAAGGCTGGGAATGAAGAAGCCAGAAATTGCCAGTCATAGAGTTGGCCTCCGCTCCCCTCCCATTGTTTATTAACTTCACCTTAAAATGCCCTTACCTGTTTGGGCTAGTAACTCACTAACTTTTCTAACAGGTAGAGAACTATCCCACAGTGGAACTGGCTGCCTTAAAAATTAGTAAGAAACAGGGGCGCCTGGGTGGGCAGTCAGGTAAGTGTCCGACTCTTGGTTTCAGCTCAGGTCGTGATCTCAGGGTCATGAGATCGAACCCAGCACAGTGTCTGCTTGAGATTCTCTCTCCCTCTCCCTCTGCCCCTCCCGCTCATGCTCTCTCTCTCTCAATAAATAAATAAATCTTAAAAAAAAAAAAATAGACACCTGCCACTGGAGGCATTTTAGCAGAAGTCTAAGTAACCACTTTGAGAGGCAGGAGAGGTCAAATGCAGCCTTACCAAGCTCTCTAGCATACTACTTTCTTTGTAGGAGAGCATTCTTACTAGGTTAAGGATTGGGCCAGATGGCCTCTAGGTCCCTTTCCAACACTGAGATTCTATTTTTTTTCTCTGTCTTATTTCTAGTCTTCTTTATGTCCTGAACATTCTGGAGTGTGTCTGTACATTCTGTTGTATACCTTGGGCACCCCCAAAACAAAGGCTGTCTGTCAATAAGCAGTTCTCCACACCATATGCAACTTGACGTTTAATTAGTATTTTTTTTTTCTTTTTTTTGGTTGCAGGGGGCACCTGGGTGGTTCAGTCGGTTAAGCATCCGACTCTTGATTTTGGCTCTGGTCATGATCTCAGGGTCGTGAGACTGAGCCCCATGTCAGGCTCTGTGCTGGGTGTGGAGCCTGCTTAAGATTCTCTCTCTCGCTCAAAAAATAAATAAATAAAAAGCACTTAAAAATTTTTTTGATGGAAAAGAAGATTCCCTGACATTGAAAATTTTCCCAGGCAACAAGATAAGTACTGTTAAATGTAGTCTATCTGCTCTGTTGTAACTATATTGCTTTCCTGTGAAATACTCAAGATTTATTTATTTATTTGAGAGAGAGAGAGAGAGAGCACAAGCAGGAGGGGCAGAGGGAGAGGGAGAGAACCTGAAGCAGACTCTGCGCTGAGCACAGAGCCTGACACGGGGCTTGATCTCACGACCCTGAGATCGCGACCTGACCCAAAACCAGAAGTCAGATGCTTGACTGTGCCACCCAGGTCCCCCTGAAATATTCTTTTTTAAAATGTATTAATTTTTAAACAAATTTTAAAAAGGGGGGCGCCTGGGTGGCTCAGTCCGTTAAGCATCTGCCTTTGGCTGGGGTGGTGATCCCAGAGTCCTGGTATTGAGCCCCACATCGGGCTCCCTGCTCAGCAGGGAGCCTGCTTCTCCCTCTGCCTCTGCCTGCAGCTCCCCCTGCTTGTGCTCTCTCTCTCTCTCTGTCAAATAAATAAATAAATAAAATCTTTAAAAAAAAAGACTTTATTTAAAATGTATTAACTTGATTTTATTGCCTGATTATAAGAGTAAAATCCATTCAAAAAAAGAGTAATATGCACTCATTGTAGAAAATTTGAAAGACATATAAAAGTGTAAAGAAGAAAATAAAAATTGTCCCAGAGTGTTAATTCTAGATATGACCACTGTTAACATCTTGATAGGATGCTTCCCAAGCTTCTTCTTTGCATATGCATGTGTATTACAAAACTGGAATCCTACTAAATACATAGTTTCACATCCTGCCTTTTCTGCTTTGTATTATACAGCGTTTTTCCAAATAATTAAATATCATTCTAAAACATCATTTTAGAAGCTATCTTTTATTCCATTATAAGCTGCTCCTAAGCTGTCATTTTCACAAATATTGTAATGTTGAGGTGGAGAATCTTGGATATGCATTTTTGTGCTCATCCCTAATTTCCTCGGGGAAAAATTTTCCAAAGAGCTGCACAAAGAAGGAAAGGTGGCCAAAATAAATTAACCCTTACAAAGTCTACAACTTAACTATAAATATCTCAATATTGGAGACTAGACACATGGTGGCAGATTGTTGTTGGTCCCTGACTAAAGCAACCAAACCAAAAAAAAAAAAAAAAAAACACATGACTCATCCTAGGTCTCAAGTTATTTCTACAAACAATTGTGTGTAACTGCAATTATGCGCACAATAAAAATAACCAGGTACACAAGGAAACACAGCAACATGAATGAAAACCAACCAGGAGAAATAATGGACCATAGAAACAGATCAATGGGGGTGAACAAATATTGATGTTATCAGACAGATTTTTTTAATTATATTCACTCTGTTCATGAAGATGAAAAATGACACTGTATAAGAAAAAGTTATTTAATAATGTACAAAGTGGAAATTCTAGAACTAAAACTAAAATAACTGAAATTAAAAATCCAATGGGTAATTATAAAAGGCGATTAGACACAGATGATAAGACATTTAATAAGAGATTGGGCAGAAGAAAATAGTAAGAATAAAGCCCATGAAAACAAAGGATAGAGAATAAAGAAGAGGGTAAGAGAATTAGAGTCTACAATGGAAAAGTCTAACCTGTGTGTAACTGGAGAACGAGGCAGAGAGAGAATGGGACAGAAGTAGTATTTGACGGCCGACAACTTCTCAATGCTGATAAAAGACATCAAACTCCATATTCAATTGCCTACAAACCCCAGGTAAGACAAATAAAAAGAAATCCATACTTGAACACATTGTAATAAGACTTCTGAAAACCAAAGACAAAGCAAAAATCTTGCAAACAACCAAAGGAAAAAAAGAGACAAATTACGTACAAGGGAGCACCACTGGATGGACAGTTCTCAAGAGAGACAATGGAAATCAAAAGAAATAGAATGATATCTTTAAAGCATTGATAGAAAATATCTGCCAAGCTAGAATTCCACACTCGGTGACAACACCTTTCAAGAACAAAGGAAGAAGAGAAACATATCTTAACACACAACTACTGAGAGCATTAATCACTCCACCAAGGGAATACTTGAAGATCTTCTTTAAGGGGAAGAAGCATTGTAGATGGAAGACAAGACTTGCAGAAAGGAATCCAGAGCAATAAAGTGGTAAATACGTGGATAAGTTTAAGCAAACATTCACTGTATAAAATAGTAATAATGAGTTACCAAGTTAAAAAATCTATATGTATATAGTTAAAATACATGACTATAATGATATAAAAATCAGGAGTAGACAAGTAGTATTAAAGCTCTAAGCTCCTCACATTATTTGGAAAGATGGTAAAAGTATCAATTAATATTAGACTTTGATAAGACAAGAATGCCTACAGTAATCTCTAAAAAAAATGGAATAAAAAACTCGATCCTAAAGTGGTGAGAAAAAAGAGATGTCAGACAGGTGGGAAAACCAGAGAGCTCTTGGTCAGATGGAGATTCAAACCTAAACCAATCAGTATGGATACATCCCATGTAAACAGGTTAAATGGCCAAATTAAAGGCAAAGATTCCAAGAAGGGATTTTTTTAAAAAATCCTACACTACGTTTTTGTAAGGTACACATCCAAAACATAGTAAGAATTTAGAGAAGATGAAAGAAATGATGGGAAAAAGTCCAGCACGAAAAACTAAGCAAAAAGAAAGGTGGTTTAGCTTATAGTGACAGCAGACAAAAACTTGATGGCACAAAGTATCACTAGAGGTAGAGAGGGATATTACAAAATGATTTTTTTAAAGAAGGTTCAATTCACTGGTGTGTCATTTCTATATTTGCATGAGGCCTAATGACAGCCTCAACTATTTAATGCAAAAATAGACAAAACTACAAGGAAAAGAGAAAACCACAATCATCTGTCTCAGTATTCGACAGGATAAGCAGACCAGATTTTTAAAAACAGGAAATATACAGAAGATGAGAGCCACACAATTAGCACTAACGGGCTTACACAGAACACTGAACCCCACAACTGTGTGACACATTCTTTTCAAGCACTGCCAAATGTTTACCCAAAATGGCCATATGATGGTCTTAATGAATAACAAAACACAGAAATCATCAAAGTATGTTCACAGATCACAGTGCAATCTAAGAAGATGGGAGGGAATGAGATCCAGGGCCCACATGGAAGATGGCCTTCGCCAAGATGAAATCCCATCCATTTGTTAACCCCACTTCTGTCTGGTACCACTGCCCACCCTAGTGCAATAATTGAATGAATTATTCCGGGAACTGCTCAAAAATGGTTCCAAATGGTGGGCTCAAGACCTTGTTCACTTTGTTACTTTGATCAACCCTACCGCGTGATTTCAAGATTGAACTCCATTTTTCTTTCTCACTCTCCGAATTATAGACCCATAACTGAGCAGCAGTGAGCGTGGTTAATCTCCCCCACAAACTAGATCCTGCTCAGGTGAAGCTACGTGTCTCAGTCCTATGCGCAACTGCAGACTGACATTATCCTGTGAAAAGAGAGCCTGACAAAGCCCTCTGCAGGAAGAGCCATGGGCCTGCCTCTGGTCAGAAGTTAGGGAACAGCAGGCATAGCTGTGGTTAGGGCTACGATTCTCTTCAGGATGGGTTGATTGCAAATGAAAGCCTCAAGTTCAAAGCCAGGGGTCTCTTCCCAGGGATGGAAGGGACCGGAAAAGGGCCATCAGAATCACAAGGGAAGCTTCCTTCACATAAAATATCCTACCTATAGGAGGCCACTCCAGGCCACAGAATGCTGGTTTTTAGTCTTTTACCACAGGAAACACTGTGCCCCCTCCTTCCCTTTTTCAAATGCAATTTTGTCAGGGAAAACATAAAATTGGAGGCAGTGAGAGCCATGGAACCCCCACCCCAATCCCATCCCAACCACCACCATGGAGCCTGGCCACATTTTAGCCTGGACTTTTTTTTAAAGGTAACCAAACACTTAACTCAACCATTAAAAAAAAATCTTGAGGAAGTTCCTGTAGAATGTCTGGCTTTGAGCAGGTCAACTTCCTGGTAGGCTCTCCAAAGCAAACCTAATGTAAAATGTATGAGACAGTTGCTAGGTGAGGTAACCCACTGCACAGAGTTATTAATTACAGAGCTGTTTAAAAAAAAAAAACAAAACAGCTAATAACGGTGGTATTTGTAAAAATAGTTGCGATGCAGCCCAGTCGTTGGGAATTAATGAGTTATCAGACACCAGTCAAGCCCATCCTATCTTATTTTAGGATAAGAAAGTCCTCTCATCTGTTAAGAGAATGTTTGTCTTTCAGGTGACTTGCAAACTCCTAATCTAGAACAGTCCCGGGTCAAACAACAGTGTGTTAAAAAGAAAGAGACAGGGAACAGATTATCGTCCTTGCTCTCTCTATACGCTACACCCAGAATGGCTCTCACTGGTATGATTCAACAGGACGCTGTCAGCTTAGATCAGTGGGTGCTACTCAAAGCACTGTCACAACAACCCCAGGCAGGGCTGTTTCAAATCTTTGCATGTCCCAGGCTGTCATCATTTTGGAGGGACACTCTTGCTTACATCAAACATATTAAGATGCACCCAACATATTAAGATGCACCCAACACCCTACGTCCGTTTCTGTTTAAATGTTGAAAATGAATTGTATAACTTTGCTTTTAAAATCAGCTTTTCTTTTTGAATGCACAGTCCGTTGTTCATATCTTGGATCCGAGAACCTCTTTTCAGGTCTCCAGCATTTTCAAGACCCTTCAAAATCTTGTTGACCCCAGGCACCGCTGTCATCTCCAGTGCCCAGGGGCTAAATCAGCCCTAGTCTATGAAGCTTATTGCGGGGCTTACTATGAAGAAAATGTCAAGAATAGTGTCTGTCCCATTAAGGAATGTCATCTCTGTGGAGGGCCCCAGGGAAAAGGTCTCTCTAGTTCTGGTATCAAGAGCAGTTGTACTCACACTGTTGTTTTTCATCTTGGGAGCCCATGAGTCATGCAGGTGACCTGCATGCAGGTGACCCTACCCTCTTCACACCGGTCACCACAAAGCTTAGAAAACATGTGTGCCATTTTGTGCTCTAAACTCAGAGATCCCTCTTCTATTTTCTACCCCAACTTTCCCTTTGCCTCATTTCTTCCCATTCATTTTCAATTTATTTTATCTGGCTTAATTAATTGTATGTAAGCTTCTTTAAACCCTTTTTGGACCCAAGGCAGGATATAAATAAATCAACACATCAATAGCATTATTTTTCCCTGAAAACTGCCTCTGTCCCACATTTTCTACTTAAGATGGTCCTTCTGTTCAAATGATAGTTAACATTTACGGAGTATTTACTACCGTCAGCTAGCAGCACCACGTGAAGCACTTCACATGGATTACTTCATTCCATCATCATAACAAGCCATGAGATCAATCCTATTCCTTGTCAGATAAAGAACCTGAGGTATAAAGTAACTTGCCAGGGCCACTCAGCCAAGAAAAGCTGGACTGGAATGCTACCCCAGGCTGGCTTCATGGCCACACACCCGCACCAGCCGGAAACTGTGGATGCCACTCCCTGGGTTCCTTTCTGTTGATTCAACCAGCTAAATGCCTCTTGATTCTGTTCCCCTCTTCTCTATCCTCAGCCCAACTTTTTATTTCAGGGCTCTTTTGATCTCTGGCTGGGACTTTTTTTTTTTTTTTTTTTTTTGAAGTGAGCTAGCCAGGTGTCCCATATGGCCAGGAGTTTTGCAACAGTTCTTAGAGGATCTCTGAATCCAAGCCTGCCCTCTGTGGATCTATCCTCCATGTTTCTGAAATATCAAGGTGTCCACATGTACAAGTCCCCAGTTGTAAGATAGAGTCCAGTTTGCTCTGTCTGGCATTCAGGACCATTTACGATCTGTTCTTAGTCAAACCAGACATACCATGAGCCCACCCCATGCTCCCAAGACAGTGATTACTCCTGGGACAAGAGGCATGTGTTCGTGCCTCAGGGGTCTTGCACACACTGTCCCCTTTCCCTGTGCCTGGCGGACCGCACAGATTTCAAATTTCAGGTTAAAATGCCTTCCTTATTGTGAAATGTTCACTGAACCCCCTAGTCCCCAACCCTCCTCCATACTTTTCCCGTTCTTTGTCAAGATTTCCTCACCATATTTACTTTATTGCGTTTCATTTATTTGTCCCTCTCCCTCACCAGACCCCAAGCTCCTTGAGGACAGGGACTGTGTTGCCTTACCCACTTCAGACCCCCCTCCCATACCAAACGCCCAGCACACAGCAGCTACTCAGTAAGTGAATGTTCAACCAAACTTGATGTGTGTACATCACCTGCAGATTGGCCTTCTTAAGGCACTTCTGCCCCCCACCCTCAAACCCAAGAATAATTTGTACTTTTGGGCAAATCAGAAAAAAATGCCTCCTCTGGGCTGATGTACTCCAATAAGACACCCTTACCCTGGGCTGACACATGGCTTACATGTCCTTCCACAGAGCTTCGAATGAGCTAGACTTTAACCTCACTCTCTTGACCAGGCCAGTTCTTGCGCACGAAGACAGCGTACTTCTCTATACATGGCAGGCCTGCAGGCACACAGACAATCTGTGTGTGCTGTTCCATCAGCTTCCATCTGTGTATGCAAACTTCAATACCCAGCCCAAATGTCACTTCCCCTGTGAATGCTTCCCCTGTACCTCTCAGACAGATTTAACCGCTCTCTCTCTCGTGTATTCCCACAACTGCAGAAGGTACCCTTGTTTGAGTCTTACTGTACCGCATCACACATCTTTCTGTATTGCTGGTCTCACTGCCGGACCATGAGTAGGATCAAGAGTAGGATCACGTCAGGCAGGTGTGGGTCCCAAACGCCTACAATGATGCCTTTCATATAAACGGGGGGAGGGGGGTGTTCAATAAATGTTACTATTTGGTTCAAAATCTTCACAAGGCCTTTCTTTTGCCTCCTGGTTATTTCAAACTCCCCAGCCTGGCACGCCAGTCTGTCAGTCTCATGGCTCGCTGGTCACCCATGCCCCCCTCCTCAGGTCCCGTCCGGTTATCTGTGCTGCAGTAGACTCAAGTTGGATTCGCTAGCACCCCTTACCTCTGTCCCTCCACCCCTCTGTCCCTCCTGCCTCCTCCCTACAGTGCCCTCCTCTCCTCTTTGCCTGTCAAATTTCTATTCATCCTTCAAGGCCCAACTCAAATGCCATGTTGGTCATGAAGCATTCCATCCACAGATGTGGCTTCTTGCTGCTAAGAACCAAAGCACTCTGTCCGTCCTGAGTCATGCCTGAAACATTGCTGTGTTTGAATGATATGTGTCTGTAATGAAAGCACTTTGAGGCCAGGTATTCCCAGACTTCTAGCACAGTGTAGTGCACATAGTAGGTGTCAGTAAATACTGGACTGAAGAGAATAAAGAATCCAGTGCTACACCATGCAGCTGAAAGAGGCAGCAAACTCAACTTCACGGAACTGGCGGCAGTGCACAGAACTCCTCTCCCGCCCCTCTTTTATCAGTAGGGATAACAAGTGAACTCAAGGCAGAATTGCATAAATCGCCCCTCCCTTCCTCCCCCAGCCAACATAGTTCAGCTTCCCTTCTGAAGAGGTGAGAGCGAGGAGTGACAGCTGGTTTCTCTTGCCCCACCCCCTCTCTTTTCCCCCAAACACAGAGCAGAAATTCACCTCTGACAACACTGCTTTCAAGCTCCGGCAGGACACAGTCCACACAGGACACATGGCACGCAGCCCTCGGCACACCTCTGCAGGAATAGTGCAGACAGACGCCTCCCTCTCCCTCTCCGGCATGAAGCACCTCACCTCTGCACCCTGGGCTGCCCTGGCCCTTGGCCTGGTCTTTGCCTCCTTCCACTTGGCTTGCTTGGCAGGTAGAACTGTGAGCTTTATTCTTGGCCACGCTGGGAAGGGGGAGGGAGAGAAGGAGGGAAAGGAGAGAGGGATGGAAGGAGGGAGAGGGAAGGAGGAGATTCTTTGGCTAGGGTTGGTGCCACACAAAGCAAAGAGCAAACAGTTCTCACCTGAAGGATTAGACAGAAGGTGGTGAGTTGGGGTGGGGGTGTTCGACATTTACCTAAGCCCTTGATCAAATGCTCAACTCCTCAGCTAGGACAGGATTAGCCACTTCGATTGGACTTTGCCACAAAGAAAGAGGAAAAAGCAATGTACCGACCGTCTCTCCCATCCCGGGACCAATCTGGCCTAAAGTGACATTTTATTGGTTGCTGTGTCTCAACGGCTCCTTCTTGGTGCCCCTGGCTATTGTGGTTTGCAATTCCCGCTCTGTACTCCTGATCCTCCCCTAAGGTCCTCTGTCCCTCCCTTAACCCTGTGCTTCCTTTGCAACTTTCACAAAACCCCAAAGCAGGAAAGCTGTCAAACGCTGCCTACGATTCTCCCACCTTCCCCGAGCACGGGAGATGTTGAGTTATTGCCCTCTCTGTTCACGCACGCTAGAGGGGTTGAGTAGCAGCTCCTGTCTTGCTCTCTCAGGCTGGGCTTTGCACCCCATGCAGGGAGACGTCCCTCATACCCTCATGCTTCTGGCTTTGGCCTCTGGCTTTGATCTTGCTCTGCAGCTCCTGCCCTGCCCTTGACAGATTTCTCTCTCTCAAAACCAACCCTCGATGACCCCTCAGGGCTGTATCTGTCTGCCTTGTCCTCGCCGCCTCTCCTTAAGAGGTTCAGAGTGTGAGCTCTAGCCACTCAGCCTCAGCTCAGTTCTGGCTTCCACAACTTACTATCTGTGTGGCCTTGAGCAAATCACTTAAAGTCTCTGTGCCCCAGTTTTCTCATTTATACCGTGAGGATAATCACAGCACTTATATATATAGGGTTGTCATAAGATGAAATGAGACTACTGCATGTAAAGAAGTTTTAGTAAATTAGCACAGGGTAAACAATGAATGTTAGCATGTTTATTTTCCAATACCCCTCCCCAGATGAGCATTTTATTTCTTTTATTTGCTTACCCTCATAGTGAATTACTTATGATAGGCTCTCAAAAAACTTGACAAATTTAACTGCACTTAATTGTTGGGTATTCCCAGCCCCCAGTACTTTGGAAGTGACCCCAAGTGGGACTGGTCCCCGACCGGCTATGCTTATGAGGGAGGAGGATGAGGTTTAAATTCTTAGAAATTATTAATTAGGCTATTCAGTTCGAACCACATAAAATTACCGATATTGAAAAATTTTTTGACCTACCAAAATGGCCATTTCGAATGCTTTAACCTAATACCAGCATCGATTAATTAGGTTTTTTCCATTCACTTGCTCTAGACGGGGACTACTTCCATTCTAGGGCAGAGGGGAGATGAAAGTCAAGGCCAAGGAAGTTAGTTGGGTTAAAAGGGAAATTAAATGTTGAGGAATCAATTTCTCCAAAACAAATAAAGACCAAGTTCTAAGCCATTTACTTGTAAATAATTTACAGTAACAATCAGATTGTGTCAAGGTAATTACTATACTTCAGGCAGGACATTGGAGTGGCCTGGGTGGGCCGGTGGCATAAAATTTGTCTGAGCAGCGATTTCATGGCTTTGGCTAAACAAGGAGTTGCTTCCTGACTTGTCCTGCTACACGACAACAAGCTCCTTTGAAGGACACGCTGCCCTAGAGTCAGTGGGGCCTTGAGAGTTTCCAAACCACCTTTTATTTTTTATTTATTTATTTTTTGCATCCTCAAGGAAGCAGAACAGCAGTATAATTAATTTCCAGAACAATTCTTTAAAATTGACCTCTTGGTCTTGATCTACCTAGCCTAACACTATCTAATAAAAATTTTTTTGATGATGGAAGTTGTGGGGCATCCCGATTGGGTGGGGGGCAGTGGTACCAAGAGTGAGAGAATTCACCCCAGGCAGAACAAAGGAGATAGAAGTTTACTGAATACACTGCAAGAGGGCAACGGGCAGGACAGCCAAGGAGAGACATTCTGCTGTGAGGTGGTGGTGAGGGCTATAGTTATAGGGTGGAGTGAGGGAGCATGGGAACATCGGAACTTTCCCTGTTCCAGTAATCTTAGGAACCGTGCTTGGTTGTAGCTGGTCAGTTTGGGTGGCTATTTCAAAGCTTCATGAGCCTGTTTGCATTCAGGTGGGGGTCGCTGTGGGCCCTTTTGCCTTGATCAAGTTTCGAGTGCTCATGCCTATTGCCTAAAAGCAGCCTCTACAGAAACGTTCCACGTCTGTGCTGTGTTTCCAGGACGGTAGCATTTTGGAATGTGGTGATCCAATGTGGTAACTGAGCACTTGACATGTGGCTAATATGACCAGGAGGTTGAATTTTTAATTTAAGTCCATTTTAATAAATTTAAATAGCTACAAGTAGTTGCCCTATTGGACAGAATGGACCTGGATCATCCATCTGCTCATTCTCAGCCACGAGAGGGAACAGAGACAATGGCTTTTCATGCTTAGGAATCTTTACGTTCATCTCTGTAGCCCCACCTCACCCCCACACCGATAGAGCTTTGAGAATTCCCACTAAAGTTCTTTTTACCTTTGTGCTCCTTATTTACGGGTCAAGAGACAACTCTAAAGGCTGCAAATTCTAGCCATCTCTGGACTTGGCTGCATAGTGTTTAATTTTTTTGATAACCACCTGTCTGAGGTATACCATCATAATCATCAGAAGTTAAGACACAAAGTCAGATTTCAACATTTATTCGTTCAAGTTTTTGAAGGGAATTGAAGATACGTATGAGAAGACATGTGAGCTTGTTAAATGATTGTTTTAATATATATATATACGAGAGAAATATATATTATATATATATATATAATATATATATACGAGAGAAACCATGTCTACATGTAGCTATTTGCATAGGAAACAGCTAAAACAGAGTGTTTGAAAAGCTATTTGCAGCAGGCGTTGGCCACTGAAGAGTGAGATAGGAAGGAGATGAGGTGTGAAGCCATGAGTCGATGAACCATGCAGATAAAGCGTCTCTGAATGAAAATAGTGAAAGGAAAAGGGGACTGTATGCCTTTGCTGCCATAAAACCTACCACAGACTGGATGGCTTAAATAAGAGAAATGTATCTTCTAACAGTTCTGGAGACTAGAGGTGTCAGGGGGTGTCTTCTCCTGATGCCACCTTCTCACTGTGACCTCACCCGGTCTCTTCTCTGTGCAGGTACATCCCTGGTGTCTCTCCCTCTTCTCGCAAGGACACCGGTCATATTGAATGAGGACCCACCCATACGACTCCATTTAACCTTGATTTAACCTCTTTAAAGGCCTTTTCTCCAGATATAGTCACTACCATGGGTTAGGACTTCGATGAACTTGGAGGGGTCAGTTCAGTCTATAACATATTGTTAGCTTTGTTGCATGAAGTCTTAAAATACCTAGACTGGAACTTTCGCAGTATCACTACAAATTCACAAAAAAAGATTTCACACTCTATGCCTGGGGATGGATTTTCCTACTGCCTGTGACCCTCTTCTGTCTTTTCTTCCAGAAGTGAGAAACAGCGACAATGCCACCTTGACCACCCACCACCCAGACCCTGGAAACCTGGAGCAGTGCCCCAGTAAGCTTCTCCTGGCTGCTGACCTCACCCCAGAGCTGGCCCTGGGTCTGGGAGGGAAACTTAAGCTTGCTTGCTGTTGATTGGGGTCCGGTGGCACCGCGCCTGCCTGGCCTTCCTATGCTCTCGTGTGGTTTGTTCATGGCCCCCAGAACTGCCTGCATAGCACATCGAAAAAGCTATCTCAGCCTTGGCCTTGATGTAGGTTCACAATCTTTGGTACAGATGGCTTTAATGACCCATCCACAGTATGTATAGCAGCCAAAGATGCGTTAGAAACTTAGAAGGGGAAAAACCAGAAAAATCTGCCAGGCCAACTTCTGCCCAATGCAAGAGCTTTGTTTCGGCACCCTTTGCATATTTCTGTCCACCCTCTGCTTGAGCACTCCCAACAGCAAGGACGCCAGTATTTCCTAAAGCAATAAGCATTGTTACCACGGGTCCAGTTCATAGTGTTGCTTTATTCTACGCTGACTCCCTTTCTGCTGCCCTCACTGAATGACCAAATGTGTTTGCTTCTGGGCATTTACAAAGGAGGGTAATAGGCAATAATACTTAGAGGTTAAGTTCAGAGGTTTGGATTCTTTCGGACTTGGGTTTGAGTCCTCTTCTGCTATCTGGTGACCTTGGGCGAGTTACAGCCTCAGCTCCTTCATGGGAATATAACTGTACCTCTCACTGTGTGAGGAACGAGTAAGGGGACGTGTGTGAAGCACGTAACTGTGTGTGGCATCCTTCAGTAAACGTTAGCTCTCGTATGGTTCCTGGCTTGTTCTTACAAACCCTGGAGGGTGAGCTGCGTGGGCTGGTGCGATGCACCCTGTTGTTCTTGCTTTCCCTTCCCCACCAGACGTGGACTTCTGCCTCCAAGTGGCTCGGTGTTGCCACACCGGAGTGGACGAATATGGCTGGATCGCAGCCGCCGTGGGCTGGAGCCTGTGGTTCCTCACCCTCATCCTGCTCTGCGTGGACAAACTGATGAAGCTCACTCCAGATGAGCCCAAGGATTTGCAACCATGAGCCCCCCCGAGAATGTCAGTGGCCACCAAACTGTGGGTCACCGGGGGGGGGGGTGGTCATGTGATTTCTGCCCAGTTACAGGTGTTGTCACCTCTGTGCTTCGGGGACTTTTAAAAGAGAAGGAAGAGAGAAAGGAGGATCCAAGGAAGGCAGGCCAGTGCTGCTTCACTCCTAAATCCACAAGGTACTGGTGCCTTCTGAGCGCTGACAATCTCTCTCAATCTACGGGGCCTGCTTCGGTTTTAACCAGTGCTTTGGTCGGCGCTCCAAGGGAGGTGCACAAGAAACATGCGACTCTGACCTTTGTCCCTACGTTCGGAGCTCAACTCAGAACCTTCTCACCCAAAACAGGTCCCTGTCTTCCATCCCTCATTTCATTCAAGGGCATCACTGGCATCTCAAAATGTGAGAATCGCCTTTGACCAGCCCACCGTCCACACCCCCCACCCCGTGCATTGCTTCTCCCGCTCTTGTTCTTTTCTTCAACATTATCCTTCCATGGCCGTCCGGCCCCACCGTCCCCGCCGGCACCCCGGCTCTGGCCTTCCTCCATCGCCCCTACATCTTTTCAGGCATGTTCTGTTCTCTTCTCGCAGCCGTCAGGCACGTCCTCCCCACGGGCCCCTCCCCAGAGCAGCTGCCAATGTGGTGCTGTCGCCCCCTGCTGACGACCTTCCGTAAAGCCTCACCCCTGAACCTTGGACGGACATGCGGCGGGCCTTCCGCTCTCCGCAGGAGTCCGACCCCCTTCCCAGGTCTGTCTCCGCGCGCCTCCGGGACCAGGGCTCCGGTGACCCAGTCCTTGCCCCGACGTCTTCCACTTCCTGCTGCCCGTCCCTCTGCTCTGCTGGGGGGTGGGGGTGGGGGGATGCCTTCCAGCCCTGCCTCCAGATGGAAGGCCAGCCCTCAAAGTCCAGCCCAAATGTCTGCTCTTCTTGCAGCCTTCCCTGATAGCCTTGGGGGACCCGAAGCTGGTGCTCTTAGGGGTGCGTCTGCTCCACCCTGAAGTGCAGCCCTCGTGAATACACAGTGTATACTGCCTCTTGCTCCTGGGGATAGAAAGTTCTTCGTAATGTTTGTCCGATGAGTGAATGATAAGTGAATGAACTAACCAACGATCGAGTCCCTGCCCGAGATAACTTAGGACCATCATTCCTCATCCTGCACAAGGATGTTTGCTGGTCACCGGGAACATTGCCAGGGGTTTCAGGAGGAGAGGAGAGTGGGTTCATCAGAAGGAAGGAAGGACCAAATGACTCTCTTTATGAGACAATGCCGCCCTTTGTGGGGACACATGTATTTAGATTGAACAACCAAATAATCATACACAATCAAGTGAGAGGCCCCTGAAGTAGGAAGAAGCGTTTCCTAGAGGTGGCAGATGGCTCAGAGCTGCCCACCTGCTCTTTCAGAAAATCTAGGTAGATTTCCCCAACAATGGGAACTGAGGGAATTGCCCGGATCAGTCCGCTGTTTCCTGAATCTCTGTGGTTTAATCAATAAAATGGATGGATTTACTTTACTGTGCCCACGTTACATAATCGCGTGAACAAGGGTCTGCGTGATGCCCCACGCGACGTTACGAACACACACGAGCATGTTCCACTTTTTTAGACATTTGAGGAAAGAGTCTCCACAATATGTGATAGTTGAACTCCTTAGAGATGGAAAGAGTCAGTAAGGACCCCCTGGGATTTAACATCTGCAAGCGTTTTTGAAATAAAACAGTGTGACATCCTGGTGAGAACACTACCTCCGAAAAGCAATAGAGAGAAGGGAAAAGAAGACTGATTGCTGGCCAATGTGAACGGAAACAAGTCACTTCACCTTGGGGAGTGTCAGTTTCCTAAGTACAGAATGTAGGAATTGGACACAGCCGTGGTTACAAACTGGGATGCCAAAGCCTGGAGGGCTAGCTGGGGTGCTGCATGGAAGGGGAAGGCATGAGGCCGGTCCTTGGAACCACAGCGCATGGCTCTTACCTTCTATATGCCAGACCTCCACAGTAAGATTTCATTTGCTCCTTCATTATTATTATTTAGAGAGAGAGTGCGAGCAGGGTGGGGAGGGGCAGAGGGAGAGGGAATCTCAAGTGGACTCCCCCCTGAGCGTGGGGCCCAACGTGGGGCTCAATTTCACAATCCTGAGATCATGACCTGAGCTGAAATCAAGAGTCGGACGCTTAACCGACTGAGCCACCCAGGCGCCCCTCATTTGCTGCTTTAGAAGCAGAAAGCCAGAACATCCCCTCAGGTCTGGGCAACGTGAAGTTTCTTAGACTACATTGAAGTGAATAATGTGTAGTTACTACCACTGCCACATTCAAATTTAGGCGTGTTGTGAATCGCCTTCCTTTCCTCTGTACAAGAGGACGAACAGACCAAATCCAAATCACTGCTCTTTTCTTTGAGACTAGACAGAAAGACAACTTAAATAATTTGGTGGTTATACTTTCCAGATGCTTCATCTCAGATCTTCCCTCAGCACGGGATCTCTTTACTCTATCAAAGCAAAGATTTGTCAATAAATTAAAAAGGAAAACCTGAAGGGGAAAACCAAGTATCACCTTCCAGGGATCTAAGAACCCCCTGGTATAAAGCAGCAGGACCTAACAGTAGATGTGCTTTTCATTTAAGATGTTTGCTTTTATTCTTTTTTTTAAGATTTTATTTATTTATTTGACAGAGAGAGACACAGCAAGAGAGGGAACACAAGCAGGCGGAGTGGGGGAGGGAGAAGCAGGCTCCCCGCTGAGCAGGGAGCCCGATGCGGGGCTCGATCCCAGGACCCTGGGATCATGACCTGAGCCGAAGGCAGATGCCCAATGACTGAGCCACCCAGGTGCCCTAAGATTTTTGCTTTTAGTAGATGATGTTGCCCCCAGCACTGTCACAGGCTGTGTGACACAGAATCCACACTGGTTGGGACATCTCTGTACCAAAGTGTCCTGCATAAAAACAGAATATGAAACATTAAGGTTTGGCACAATTATCTGACTTTAAAATCTATTCCTTTTTATATACGCATGACACCCAAGGACAAATAAATCAAATACATAGTTTTTTAGTAAAAATAAAATGTTAGGGGCGCCTGGGTGGCTCAGTGGGTTAAGCATCTGCTTTCAGCTCAGGTCACGATCCCAGGGCCTTGGGATTGAGCCCCGCATCGGGATCCTTGCTCTGCGGGGAACCTGCTTCTCCCTCTGCCCCTCCCCCTGCCTGTGCTCCCTCCCTCTCTCTCTAATAAATAAATAAAATCTTTAAAAAAAAAATAAAATAAAATGTTATACCATGCAAGATTCATCAACAACAAGTCTTAGGCTAGCTTTTCCATAAAAATATATGTAAATACACTTTTAAACTTACAGAAATCATAATCTAGAAATGTTTTTGATGAAGAGCAACTTTCTCTGAACCCTGGCATCTATTTTAAGATCATATAAACATAATGTGGTGTGACTTCATTGGTCTTCACTGGCATGTGGTAGGAGTGCCTTGTAGACAATCTCTATCTGGTGTCTCCTTCCAGCCTTACCTGGTCTAGCGCATCCTTCACCCTTCCTTCCAGAATAATCTTTCTAATACCTAAATAAGTGATCAAGGCACTCTCCTGCCTGAAATCCTCGTGTGACTCCCCACAGCTGACAGAGTAAAATCCATACTCTTAGGATGACCCATCAGGTCTTCTGTGATTGGATCTCCAGGTATTTCTCTAGCTTAACGTTTGCATATCCTTCATGCAAGCCCAGTTCTGAATGATTTTAGTTCCCAAACATGCCAGGTCTTTTCTATCCTCCCTGTCTTTGTTCTTGCTGTTCACACGGCCTGGAACATATTCTTCCCAAGAGGCAGATTGCTCATGAGCCAAGGGCAGCTTACAGTTCAGGTCACCTTACTTGCAGGCTCCCCCACTGCGGGCCCATTACCTAATTTTGTATTTCTAATTCTATATATATTTCCTTAAGAGGGCCTTTTAATTGTATGCATGTGAGGTCCCACAAGCCTGAACCCTGCTCTTCTGCTCCCCCTTCCCTCTTCTGACTGGACTCATTTAGTTTACTGGGAGTGTTCTTTCCAGTCCAGCTGTCCCTTGTCCCTGGATGGACACGGACACACACACACACACACACACACACACACACACACACACACCACCTCCAAGGCCTGTGTTCACCTTCAGGGCAGCACTGTGGCAAAGTGCTTGACCAAACTCTAGCCAGGCTCCTCTTGATCCCTCATCTCAACTAGGCCTCAACCCTGGCCTATAAAAACTACAGAATCTCAACACAAACGATTTTGTCTACCTTTCCCCCCACACATTCAAAGACTTAAACAAATACTATTATAGCTTCTAACAACTCAAGACCACATCCCTAGGATGACCCTATATCCCCCGCCACCCTCCTTAAAGTGCTTGTCTGAGAAAGCTCAAGGCTGACCAAAAAAATCGACCATTTGTTCTAACCAATGCCTGACAGTAGGCATCTGACCACCTTTTCTTAGAGCATTTACTAAAAGGGACTTATATATCTATTTCTATACGTATCTAGCTATATATCTATCCATCTATATATCTGTTACAACCAGGATCTGAAAGCTATTCCTTTAAAATGTAATCACCAGGAAGGACAGGGCCTCTGTCTCCCAGTCTCTGGAAGGACAGGGTCTTAACTTTGATGACTGACAACTGCTGGACACACCTGGCCTAATCATTAGCGTTTACACTGACCAACATTTTGCATTTCTCGCTTCCCTGACACTACTGAGCTCCAGCTCACCCCACTCCTTACTCCCTCATTCCCCTGTCACACACCCCCCAGTCACCTCTGTACAAATCGAAGTTGAGTTCACGCTAGACCCTCTGCCCTGCTGTAATAGTCCAGTACAATATTAAAACCTGTCCTTAACCACTTTGGTGTCCAGCTTTTTTTTTTTTAATCTTTGACAACTGAGCATGTTGGACTATAATATCTACCTGCTTGTCCTTCTCAGTAGTCTCTCTGAAGGCAGGGACTGTGTCTTTAACCTCGGATTCCTTCCACCTACCCAAGGCCTAGATGTGCAGCACAAACTCAGTAAACATTTGATGAATTCGTGATTCAGATGAGACCCAAGAACGTGGCCTGTGCAAACCACCACAACAAAGAGGTAGAGCTACGGAGACAGAGGAGGCGGCTCTTGAGAAAACCTGGCATCTCAAGATTGGGAAAAAATTTAATTATTGTTTCCATGAGTTTATAATAAACACATATTTAAGTCATTTGTGGAAATGAGTAATGGGCAGATCTACCCACCAAGTTAATTCTGTGATGAGAGACAACCGGACAAGGGCCAGGCCATATATAAAAATAGAACTTTGACCCACAATCTGCAGGCAACCAGTCCAAGAAGCCCACCCGCTACCTGTCTAGGAAGGTAGTCTAGGAAGTCAACTAGCCTAGGAAGTCCACTAGTACTCTAGGAAGTCAACTAGCCTAGGAAGTCCACTAGTACTCTAGGAATTCAACTAGCCTAGGAAGTCCACCAGCACTCTAGGAAGTCAACTAGCCTAGGAAGTCTACTAGTACTCTAGGAATTCAACTAGCCTAGGAAGTCCACCAGCACTCTAGGAAGTCAACTAGCCTAGGAAGTCCACTAGTACTCTTGGAAGTCAACTAGTCTAGGAAGTCCACTAGCACTCTAGGAAGTCAACTAGTCTAGAAAGTCAAACTACTACCTGTAGCACCCGTCAGGAAGGCAAACCACCTCCATAGCACCCAGCCAAGATTTGGTTAATAACAGAGAGCTTCAGTTAATTAATTAATTCTCACCCCTGCTTCCAACTCCGGACCATCCAGGGAAAGGGAAATGTGTACCCTCAACCAATCACACAGGATGCCCCACTCCCAGTCAGCCCACCTACAGCTGGCCCATGCCAACAGCCTACAGTCGGCACACGGAAGATCTGGAGCCTTCCCCTTTTTCGCTATGAAACTCTCCCACTTCCTTGCCTGCCTCTTAGTGACTCCCAGGTGTAGGTGATGGTGCCTGACTCCCTTGCTAGAGCAGGCTCTGAATGAATAGCTTTGGCTTCTCATTTGGGTGGTCCTTGTTTATTCCCATGGTCACTATTTGTTGAACTCTTTGCTGAAACTCTTGTCCTGTTCTTTGTACCCTGAGGGAGATCTTTTTATCTGGGAAGTTCCTGTTACCCCATCAAATGAAGGAAACTACCAAGAGGGAGTATTATGGGCTGAACTCTATCCCCCGCAAATGCTTATCCCCCAGGACCTCAGAATGTGATCTTATTCGGAAGTAGGGTCGTTGCTGGGATAATTACTTAAGATGAGGTCACACTAGAATAGGGTGGGCCTCTAATCCAGTCTGTTTTTATATAAAGGGGATATTTGGACACAGACCTGCCCACAGGGAGAACAGCATGTGCTGAAGACAGAGATCAGGGTGACACATCTACAAGCCAAGGGATCCTAAAGATCACTAGCAGCCCACCAGACATGAGGGGAGAGGTCTCTCTCTTTTTTTAAGATTTTATTTATTTACTTGAGAGAGAGAGAATGAGAGAGAGAGAGCACGAGAGGGAAGAGGGTCAGAGGGAGAAGCAGACTCCCCGCTGAGCAGGGAGCCCGATGTGGGACTCGATCCCGGGACTCCAGGACCATGACCTGAGCCGAAGGCAGTCGCTTAACCAACTGAGCCACCCAGGCGCCCCCCATGAGGGGAGAGGTCTGGAATGGATTCTCCCCCTCAGCCCTCAGAAAGAGCCAGTCCTGCTGACATGTTGATCTCGGACTTCTAGCCTCTGAACAGTGAGACACTATACCTCTATCCCTCAGTCTTAGCCACCCAGCTTGTGGTACTTTGTTACAGCAACCCTAGGTCTAACCCTAACTAATACAGAGCATGCCTGAGTTGTTGAAAAGAGCAGTTTCAACTTGAAACAATGTGCAGCCTTGTGTTCAAGTGCTTGCAATATATAGACCAGAGATATGTAAGCAACTAGATAAATAGGCAGGATGCAGGTGCCAGGGAGCTCCAAGCAATGGGAGTGTGCCGTGACTCACACTCTACCACAGGACGCCCAGGCAGCCTGTCTGCCCCTCCCTGCGCCCCACCATGGATCTCCTCTCCTGCACCACAAACGACCTGCCCAAGAACAGGTCAAGAGGGTGGAGACTCTCCTTGGGAGATGCTACTTGAGGTGATGGATGCCGGCCTGGGGTCACACACCTCCTGTGCACCTGGCAAGGTCACGATTCCATCCAGACCTACCTATGTGAGAGCTGGGAGCAAGAGTGGGTGGGCCTTCTAGGGTAGCTCAGGTTGTTCATATGCACCCACTCAGTTTTTCTTGAGGGATGGGCACCTTTTATAATTTACGTAGAGAGTCCTAAGATCCACCAAAACTTAAGAGGGGGGAAAAATGACACATAAGATGTAACACTTGCCTTCAATTACAGACTTGTCTGGTACAAATTCCCCAAACTTTGTATTGTTATAAGTGATATATTAAGTACAGAGAATACTTAATTATATTTTGAAGATACTCGGATCAAATATTCTTTTGAAAACTGATTTACACGCTACCAAGCCACGAAAAGACATGGTGGAAACCTAAATGTATATGACTACGTGAAAGAATATTACTACATGAAAGAAGCTCCATACCGTATGATTCCAACCATATGACATTCTGGAAGAGGCAAAACTATGGAGACAGTGAACAGACCAGTGGGGAGAAAAGGATGAATGGGAGGAATCTATTTTTTGAAAAACCAATATACAAGGATCTGGGAGAATCTCATTGCTCCAGAGAAAGGTGATAATTTATGCATCAAGTTAAATACACTTGCAAATCGTCAACATAAGACTACTAATGGACGGACGCCTTCTGTATCTTATGCACTAGCAACAAACTTTAATGCCTAAATTAGCTCACCAAGTCCATTCTTAGGATCACTGAATAGATTAAAATTCTAAGTACCCATTTATTCTTAAGAGAAGTGTACTAACTTATTTATGGATTTTGGGCAAATGTATGCTATATTCCCAGTGTTAGCCCCAGCCTTCCGCCACATGAAGTTTTATTCATTCATAGCCTATACCTTCCTCCACTTATCTGCCTGTCTGTCAGGGGATGTAGTTCTTATTCTATCGTCACCAGCCACTGCAAGGTGCCATTCATTTTACTCTTCAGTCACTTTTATCCCCCCAGTGCTCTCTCTGTCTCCAGCTCCCGTTCCGTAAGGCAACCACACAGGTCCCCCTCTGTGCTCTTATAAAACGTGAACAATTAGTTGTTTTGGTTTTACATAAACTGGATTTCATCTTGCCTCTTTGCTCACACAATAGTAATGTTTTTCAAATCTATTTACCTCAATGTCCCTATGTCCAGAGCCTCTAGCTACCACACAGGATTCTGTGTAAGCCGTCATGGTTCACTTCTCCCTTCACTGGGAGATGCACTCCTAGCTTGGCTCAAGCCCCATTTCCACATCGCACCACCATGAAAATCCTCACCTGCTCCCTTTATGGGCCCATGAATGTACTTCCTTGGGAAATCTTGCCAGATGCAGTAATGCTAGGTCACAGGAGAAATCTATTCTTAATTTAAGTAGTATGGGAGAACTTGCTTTTTAAATTGGCATATAGATATTTCATTCAATTGTCCCAGAAATTGAAATTGACTTTTTATTATTTCTTTCTATCTGCCTGTTCAGGATAGACATCAATCATGCCCATGCCTTACCCAAAAATAACATGCACGGCATTCCCACTATTAGATACTGAATTCAATGTATTGAATTCAATTTTATTTTGAATTTGAAGACAGAATTGCTATTGATTTGTATTAGAGTTAGCATTTTTCTTTTTATGTGAGATTTTTAAAGGTTGGCTGTAAACATAATTCTAAAAATAAAATTTGTGGTTCTGTTACCAGATTCCTGGCTCCAATGCAGCCTTTTCAGATATGCCAGGATCATGCCAGATTTGGGGAAATGGGAAGGAACTGTTTTGTTCAAAAGAGCAATTTGGCAATTGACTTTTTGGGAACTATGAGTGAGACCAGTGTGTTTTTGCCAGAAATGAAGGAAAATGTACATACTACTGGTCAGTTCTATAAGTCTGCCCTAGCAATGAGAACAAACAATAGAGCAGATCATGAGGCTGAATAATACCCAGGTTTTGTGCTAAGATGGTGAGAAAAACTTTCAGACATCATGACCTATGAGGCTTATACAGAGGATATTTTGGTCCACTGTTATTCTTTTTTTTAAAGATTTTTTTATTTATACACTTGAGAGAGAGAGCACGAGAGCACAAGCCGGGGTAGGGTCAGAGGGAGAGGGAGAAGCAGACTCCACACTGAGCAGGGAGCCAGACATGGGACTGATCCCAGGACCCCAGGATCATGACCTGAACCGAAGGCAGATGCTTAACCGACTGAGCCACCCAGGTGCCCTTATCCATTGTTATTCTATAAAATGCTAGAATGTCAATGCTGGGGAGCCAGGTGTTTTTGTAATTTAAAAAAAAATTACTTTTAGTATTTTTTTAAAAGATTTTATTTATTTATTTGACAGAGAGAGAGAGAGCACAAGCAGGCAGAGTGGCAGGCAGATGGAGAGAGAGAAACAGGCTCTCCGCTGAGCAGGGAGCTGAATGTGGGGCTCGATCCCAGAACCCCAGGATCATGACCTGAGCCGAAGGCAGCCGCTTGATGGACTGAGCCACCCAGGCGCCCCTACTTTTAGTATTTTAAAGTAATTTTCACAGTGCACCTGGCTGGCTCAGTCAAAAGAGCATGCGACTCTCAATCTCGGGGTCATGAGTTCGAGCTCTACATTGGGTGTAGAGATGACCTAAAATAAATAAACTTTAAAAAAATACAATAATTTCCACAGACTTGATACACCATTGCAAGAGTTAAATTCTTCAGAAGACAATGAACCTCCCATAGTGTCTCAGTATCTCTAATTTGCTTTCAGAGATGGCAGCTTTCCAAGCCATCCTGGATAAAGCCACACGGAAGGCAGCCAGCTCAACAGGAGCAAACAAACCTCTCACCTCCAGCTTCCCAAAGGTAATTCCCTTTGAAGAACCCTACTAAGGTGGGGAGTGGGAGGGGTTGACAAGGAGCCAGGTAGATAAAATCTACCTGGAAGGAATTTGCATGTAAGGCAAATCAGATCTCCTTGATGGTCTAAGGGTGACAACATTTATTTTTTTTTTTTTTTTACCCAGAGATGTTTAACTTAGAATTTAATGTGACTTACATGAATTATCTTTATGTGCATCTCTGGGTTTCAATGAAACCCAAGGAGATAATGTAAGTTGGCCAAAGTCACGTCAGTCTAAGCAGCTCAGTGTGCATTAAAAAAAAAAAAAAAAATCCAATCCTCTCCAGGTCTAGAATTCCTTAAACCCTCATCACCAAGACTGCCTTGGATACTGGACGATACAGTGAGTCACAAAATCAGAGTTAGAAGGGACCTTAAAGGACAATGGTTTCCATTTCTCTCCTCCTCCCCTCTCCCTCCCTCCCTTTCTCCCTTCCTACCTCCTCTCTCTCCTCCCCCCCACCTCTTTCACACACACTCACACTCAAACACACACACACACTTAACCACACTTTAAGAAGGATGTATTCTTGTTCAGTGACTTCCAGTAAATGATGTTCCTCACACTATAAGAGAAACCCTACTAAAATAAAAAAAAAATTAAAAAATCCATATGTAATGAAAATGTTCATAATTTATGACCTATTGCTGATAATTTGCCTACTTAAAAAATAATTCAAAGGAAAACAAAGGTAGAAAATAGTCTGGAAAATAGTTGTTTCTAAGAATTTGCTATTCTAGATAATGTAACATATTAGAAAAAGACCATTAACAAAAAACAGGGCTAAGGTAAGATAATATTACTATGGGGTATTAGAGAGGTGTAAAATGATAACCATAAGAACTATGTGGAAACTTTTTTGTTGGTCAAATTATAAAACATTAAAAATATAAATATAGGGGCACCTGGGTGGCTCAGTCGGTTAGACATCTGCCTTCAGCTCAGGTCATGATCCCGGGGTCCTGGGATTGAGCCCTGCATTGGGCTCCCTGCTTGGCATGGAGTCTGCTTCCCCCTCTCTTTCCTCCTGCTCATTCTCTCTCTCCCTGTCAAATAAATAAATAAAATCTTAAAAAAAATATATAATATATATATAGTTCTATCTTCTCAATGCTGGTAAGAGAACATGTATTCTCAAAGTGGACACTGGGGATATAAATTGGCCCAGGAATTCTGAAAAATAATATAGAAGTGCCTTTAACTCTACTCAGACCATTCATCTCAGTAATTTCCCTTCTAGGAATTTATTCTAAGAAGTAATCTGAAAATCAGACCACTTATACACAAAGGTATTTAGCCCGCCATCATTTATAATAGCAAAACATTAGAAACAACTGAACATTAACATTAGGGAGATGGATAAATTATGGTAGATCCATAGAAGGAATATTATGCAGAAAAAATATCTAGCCCATTCCACCATGGGAAGATACAATGAGAAGTCTGCAACCTGGAAGACAGAGGTCCCTCACCCTACCAAGCTGACACCCTGATCTCCAACTTCCACCTCCAGAACTAATTATGTGCTTCATATTTAGCCAAGAATGAGGAATAAATCAGCAATTCCTTTGCTGAAATGTTAAAAGAAATGGAAGTGCCAACCACAAAATTTTTAAAAGAAACAAGTGTAATCAAGTTGCCAAAGGAAAAAATGTTTTTAGTAAAGAAATGAACTCGGATACATGGAAGCTATAAGATAGACAAATAATAAATTACACAAGAATCTGGAAAAATATGTCTAAATAGACATAAAATGATGGACAAAAATGAATCTTTAATGACACAGGAGAATGTTTATGACCATGCTAAAGAAGGAAAACAGGATAGAACATTGTGTATATAATATGTCTCTCTACTAGGTACAAGAAAAGGCATAGGAAAAAGCCTGGAAGGAATTTCACTGAAATGTTGAGGGCTGTCTGAGTAAATTGCATAGTAAACTTAAACAACATGATGAGGGAATGTGTATGTCTGGGTGGCACATTTGTATATGTATTTAATTGTGAATTGGATATACCATGTCTTCCAAGTTTTAGTCCAACATGTAAAGAGCTTGGAACTCTGCTATAAGGTCCTTACACTACCTGTGAAGCAGTACAGTGTTATTTAAAAATAGACTTGGATTAGTTCTAAATGTATATTGCTAAGTCTAAGGCAACTGCTTAAAAAAGTAAAAATTGATATGCCAAGAGAGGAGAGAAATGGAATGATATAAAATGCTAACAAAACTAGAGGAGGCAGAAAAAGAGTGGAAGACGAAAAAACAAAACAAAAACCAAAAACAAAGAACAAGGTCTATAGATGAAAATAGTTAAAAATAGACCAATAATCACTTTCAATGTGAATGGTCTAAATAGACCAAATAAAAGACAGAGACTATAAGAATGGATTAAAAAAAAACAAGACCTACCTATATGTTGTCCACAAGAAACCCACTTTAAATAGAAAGACAGATAAAAAGTAAAGGGATGGAGAAAGATATGCCATGCTAACATCAATCAAAAGAAAGCTGGAGTAGCTATATTAATTTCAGAGCAGACTTCAGAGCAAGAATATTTATCAGAGATAAAGAGAAGCACTACAAAATGATAAAGGAGCAAATTTTCCAAGAAGACATAACAATCCTTAATGTGTACACTCTTAACAATAGAGCAACAAAATATGAGGCAAATACTGATAGAACCATAAGGAGAAACAGATGAATCCACTATTACAGTTGGAGACTTCAACACCCCTCTACCCATAACTGACAGACCCCACAGGCAGAAAATCAGGATGGACACAATACCATCAATCAACTGGATTTAATTGACATTTATAGACTACTCCATCCAACAACAGCAGACAACTCATTCCTCTCAAACCCACATGTAATATTCACCAAAATAGACCACATTCTGGACCATAAACACACCTTAAAAATTTTAATAGAATAAATACCACAATGTCACTCAGTCATTATGTTACCCCAAATAACAGACACTATTAATCTGAATGTATCTTACTAGCCATTGAAAATAAACCAGAGTTCATCTTTTTTTTTTTTAAAGATTTTATTTATTTATTTGACAGAGAGAGGCACAGCGAGAGCAGGAACACAAGCAGGGGGAGTGGGAGAGGGAGAAGCAGGCCTCCCGCGGAGCAGGGAGCCCGATGTGGGGCTCGATCCCAGGAGCCCGGGATCATGACCTGAGCCAAAGGCAGACACTTAACGACTGAGCCACCCAGGCGCCCCGCCAGAGTTCATCTTTAAGCAAGCACAAAATTAGACAATTTATCATGAAATAAATTTTTTTTTGCCACCTACTAAAAAAAAAAAAAAAAAAATCCCTGAGCTTATATATCAAAACAGGGACACCTGGGTGGCTCGGTGTGTTAAGCATCTGCCTTAGGCTCAGGTCATGATCCCAGGGTCCTGGGATTGAGCCCTATGTCGGGCTCCCTGCTCAGAGGGGAATCTGCTTCTCCCTCTGCTCCTCTGCACCCCCTCCCCTCGCTCATATTCTGTCTCTCACTCTCTCTCAAATAAATAAATAAAATGTTAAAAAAAAGTAAAAGAAATGATAACATACTTACTTGGATTTTTTTTTCAGAATCAAAAATTCAATGACCTAAATCTGTGCTATGCTCTGTTTTCCCTCCTTTACACAATGGAATAATATTCCTGCTCTTCTGAAGGCTAATTTCACCATTATGCTCTTAATCCCAGCACCTCTCACTTTCTCCTCTGTTTTCTGCATTATCAGTAACAATCTCCCCCACTCCATGGATCAACCCCATCAGCATACAACACATTGAGTGCTGGTCATTTTAAGGTTTCCAATTAGTAAATAAAAATACAGACACCTAGGTAAATCTGAATGTCAGATAAACAACAAATAATATTTTAGTATGTGTGTCCCATGCAATATTTAGGACATACCTAAACTAAAAAAAAAGTATTCCTTGTTTATCTGAAATTCAGCTTAATTGGTTTCCCTGCATTTTATTTGGCAACACTTTGTCATTTACCCTACATCCCTACCTTCCAGTTACCACCCCATTTCTCTTTGTCCCTTCTCGGCCAAGTATCTGAATTGTCTAAATTCACTGTTCTCTCCATTCCCATCTCCTAGTCCTCCTTCAGCCTCCTTCCAAGCTAGCTTCTTTCTCCAGCACTCCACAAAAACTGCTCCTGTCAAGGTCCCCAACACCCCCATGTTGTGTATCTGTTACCCCCCACTTGGAGCACGGGATTTGTCTATCTTATCCCCCCATGTATTACAAATTCCTGGTGCTTACAATAGTATCTAGCACAAAGCTGGCACTCAACAAATATTTGTGGATGCATTCATACATCAGTAGTATTACCATACAATCTAGTCAGTTTTCAGCGAATGTATTTGCTGTTCCATGAGATTCTCAACACTGGAATTAAGATTGTTTGCTCTTATGCACAAGTGATATACCATGTTCTAACCGTACACGCACACTTGTAAACCATTAAACGTTATTCATAGTTATTTTCCCAAGACATATTAAACAATATTCTACCCTGCACCCTACCTAATGAAGTTGGGGATGGAGTGTTTCTCCATTGTACTGATTCTGGGGAGAGCCTGAGCTGGTTTTGTTCAGTCCCATCCATAGCACCATCTCTCCTCCAGGTGTCCAGATGCTCATCTTCCACCTTACCAGCTTTCATGAAAGTCTTAGAAAAGGACTGGGTGAGCTGGAAGACCTCAGGGCCTAGACATGCCCGCCCTTCTGCTGGAGGCCATGTGATGGACAAGCTCAGTGCTATGGAAGATAGGTTCTCACCAGAGGTCAATGGGAAGGACTTCCACAGAATGGCTTTTCTGTGTGGACCTACTAATTGTTAAGTTCTTGCTTTTAACTGGGCCAAGACCTACTTCCTACAAAATATTAGTTCTGTCTTCCAGAATACCATAAAGCAAGTCAATCCCTGTTCTCATGACACCACTTCTGATATTTGAAGACAGCTATGCTTCCTACAAAGCCTTCACTGTTCACGATAACACCTAATTTCTTCATTTCTTCCTCAAACAACATGGATTCCAATCTTGCCATTCTGGCTCCTCTTCTCCCCGTCTTTCCATCCAATTCATAAGCATTCCTTTCAAAATATGGCACTTATATTCTTAAGTAACCAGTAAGGGAGATGGAAATTCTTATATCCCCTCACTGGGGCAATATATTTCTATTTATAGTGTCTAAGTCTGGATTGATCTTTCAAATATGCCCAGCACTCCTAACATGCCTGTTAACATCCTCAAATCTTTTCCTGTAAAGTGCTGTTAGACCATATTCCCTTTATGCTATATGCATATTAAAGATTTTTTAATCCTAGAAGTAGGACTTTAAACTTAGTAGGAATAAATTAAATTTTGATTTTTTTTGGCCTGTGTTATAGCCTGTTAATATCATTTTGACTTTAAAAAAAAGATTTATTTATTTTAGAGAGAGAGAGAGCTGATGTTTTTGCCTAGTTAGCCAGCTAAGGAGAGCCCAGCCGTCAAGGAAAAGACACTGAGGCATACACTTTTCACAAGGGTCCCTCAAAAGCAGTTTGTATACTGAAGCCTTGAAGTTACCTACTGTTAAGGCCCAGGGCCAGAAACACAATATTACTCTCTGGACAGGAATAATGCTTTCTATATATCCATGAAGTCCTCTATCTCAGCTACAAACACCAGGGAGGAAGCCCCTGCAAAATTCCATGGGATGGGTCAGGGGGTCTGTTGGGCAGCACCCTCCACTGGCGTGCAGACTTAGGCAGAAAAGGTTGAGCCTCTCAAGGTCATGGTGCCATTTTCCTCCAGCAGTTAGAAAACCCCCTGCTGAAGGTGCTCTCTCACATCTCCCCCTCCTTCTTTCCAGATGACCTCCAGCACCACCGCTAATCCTTCTGCCTTCTTCCCAGCGCTCCTTCTGCCCTTGTGTGTTTTGGAATCCAAATCAATAGCTTATTGTAAAATCAATTAGAAAGCAAAGCATTCTCATCAATCTCACCAAACAAGATTAAGTTGGCCGAGATTTTTTTTTTTAAGACCAAAATTCACTAAAATTTTGATGGCAGGATTTTTGATGGTGGAGTTGTTTTTATTTTCTTCTTTCTTGCAAATCTGCACTTTGACCAGGAAAGATAGAACAAAAAAATGTTAGGGTTAACGGGCTACATATAGTAACAGGATATTCTGATTTAAATTTGGTTAATTATGTCTTTTTTTACTTCTTTACTCCTAATTTGTGTATAAAATTTGTCTCACAAGGAATCCAGAAATAACAGTATTGGGGAAATCTAAGACAGCAATCTGAAAACATACTGGCTCTTGGCCTTCGAACCCAGGCAGTGAGCAACTCCCATCCCTCACAGCTTTAGGAGGACCTAAGGGGGGGAAGAGTTACTTCGGGATTCTCCTAAAAGTAGAACGTCCTTGCTACTCTTCAAAAGGAGCCATGGTGCCCGACTACTGTTGGGAAAAAAGACCAACATTCATTTATACTGAAATGCAGCAACTCCATTTCACCTTTTAAGCCACACTCTCTCTCTCTCTCTTTTAACTCTCTGTACTGTTTCCTTTAGAACAATCTCAGAATTTTAAGATGCTGAATGAAAGAAACCACTGATCTCATCACATCACAGAATCAAAACCCAAGTACCTACACTAATGCATATTTCAAGTTCAAGACACTGATACAAACATCCATGACCCAGCCATTCTAAGACATTTACAGTAAGTTTTCCAGATATATTCTGTCTTACGCTTCTGTAATGCTATCCTTTGGTATGAGTACAACAAAAAATAGTTTAACGACACAAACGTGGGTTACCTGGACTTGTGGCTATAATTTTGCAAGTCCTTAACACCAGAGAAATCAAGCATACACCAGTCTCATTTATTCTGCAGAGGGCTATAGCAAGGAATGTTCAGGAAATCCTTAAAGGAAAAAAGTTACTAAACACGTAGTGCATGGTCCAAGAACAATAAAAACATCTCATTAATTTGATTATCTATTCAGACACCCGACCAAAGGCTCTCTCTTTGTATTGTTACTATTTCCTCTTTTCTTTTTACCGTAAGCTGCACTTGGCAGGTGCAATGTGGAAGGCGAGACAGAGGGAAAAGAAATGCCAATTATGGTTTAAATTCATATTCATGTCAACTCAGTGTTCAGGCTCCGGGCGTGGGACCAGCCTGACCTTTCTTCTGTGACAGCTACTTCCAGTAACTCCTTGTTCTTCTATGGTTTTGAACCTATTTACATGCAGAACATAGAAAACCTCTTAGGGGAACAAGTTGTGGCAGTTAGTCTATTGTATTTTGCTTGTTCTTTTTCATCTAAAGCTATGTTTATTAAAACATGAGGACGTATTAATTAAAACTGCCAGCTATGTCGAAAATAATGGAGTATCTGGCCATTGTGTGTGCACAGGTTTTAAAATTCCTTTATTTTTCCTTCAAGGAGTAGTATTTGATTTTGTCATTTAAGACATACTTTCTTTAAGGTCTCTTTCATAGCGGTCTATTTTATTTTTCTGATTTTTAGGTCCAAACTCTCCTTTTGGTGGATCCTATGACTTCTCCTTCATGGAAGTGTATTTTCTGCCAAGACTTGCCAGTTGTCTTAAGCTCTGAGAAGCATGGTAAGTGCCTGGGTGTTGGTTGCCCATAGCAGGCTCACATTAGCTTCTGCCCGGGGTCTGGCAGCCTCATCTGTGCCAAACTCATTTTGGAAATTTTTACATCATTTTAGATTTAGAGAAAAACTGTAAACGTAGAGTGTTTCTGCATGTCCCCTGAGAGAAGTCTTAGTAATCACAGTAAAGTTAGCAAAACCAATAAATTAACCTTTGCACAATACGGCTAACTACCCTATGAACTTTATTTGGGTTTCACCACTTTTTCCTCTAATGTCATCTGTTATTGTTCTTGTTGTTCCAGGATCTTATCCATGTTTCCACATTTCATGTCATTGTTATGCTCCACCGCACTTTGTTCCTTTTGCTTTTCTCAGTTTCAAGGCATTATGGTCTTGGGTTTCATAAACAACTCCAGGTTTACCCTATTACCTTTCAAGGTTGTACAGACTTTGATCTTTTCCTTTATCCTTCTAGACTGTAGAGTCCTAATCTTTTAATTCCAAGATGAATCTGCTCTTAGTGGGAGCATCAATCTGATCAGTGGGTAGCAGAAAAGCAAAACACGTGGGCAGAAGGGGGTGGCACCAGCCAAGGGAGGAGTGAACAGTTCTGCAAACTGTACAAGCGGACTAGACTTGTTTCAACTTAACTCCTTAGAAAATGAAGGTCCTAGGTGTTCTCACCAGGGACACAACCACCATTTCCTTCTACCATCACACTTCACAAATGAGAAAATCATATTACAAAGGAAATGAACAGAAAAGATCATTTGACACCAATTCATAGCATTTATTGACATTTCCATTTAAAATGCTAGGAAAGCAGTATAAATTGTAAACATGGAAACCAAACACTTGCATAAATTATTTCAAAAACTCTACAGCACATTAGAAAACAGGGCAGCTAATTGAAGGGTAGAAACATAACCGACAAATAGAAGGGAGAGTTCGATCACTAAATCATATACCCACGCTGAAATTCAAGTGCCCGTTTGAGACCAGCAAACCATGATTGTCAAGTTCAAGTTGCAGTATTGATGCCACGAGTGGCTTCAATTTACTCTGCATATTTTCGTACATTATCACTCACAGTCCAGGAATGAGAGTGCAGGAAGAGTCAGAAGAACATGGACCTTGACAAAGTAGGAGGAGACAAGTGGGCATCCCAGAGCAGCTCTGCTGAGCCACCTCTCCTGCGAGGGTAGAGCCCAATCTCCATGCTCCCTCGAAGATGCTCTGGAGGAGGGCCAAGCTGAGTTTTTACCCCCTTTTCCGAAATGAGCCCTCTGGTGTTTAGAGCCAGTGCATTAATCAGTGGAGCCTCCTTCTTTCCCCACATGAACAAGCGGAACAGTACAGGGGGTCGGTCTTAAATTTGGCCCTGTACTATTCCTAACTTGCACACTTAGGGAGTCAAGTCATGAAACAGGGGCATGAGACCCTTCACAATGCTCCAGAATGTCCAGAAAGGTTTTGGTGGAATCAGGGACCGAGTGACTTAAATCACTTCAATTTTTATCTCTGTCCCTTCCACCATTCACTCTTTCATTAAATGTGAAGTGGCCCCACAGCAGAAAAACCTGGAAGAAGGAAAAGCAAGGATCCTGTATAACTACCCTGTGGGAAACTAATTTGGACTAGACCACTTCAGATTAAGACATTCATTCCTTCTCTCACTTGCTCGCTGGTTCCTAACTTTGTTTCATGTTTCCAAAGGCATTTAATATTCTTTTCCTAAATTTCAATGCTGCTGTGTGTTCTTAAGATAAATTCTCAAACGTAGTGTTAACACACACAAGCATGGAATTAGGATCGTACCGTGAGGTTTCAGTTTTCAAGTCTTTTTAATACTAAAGAGAGGAGTCCTAAACACTCAAAGTTACCTCCAAGAATATCAAAAGAAACCTAAAATATACACACTCCTTATTCATTAGGTAGTAAGTGTGAGCCTATTACATTTTATGAGTATGTTACAGCAGCTGCTCCTAGAAACCCCTCTCACCTGTTATAAGAATATCCATTAATACGTTGGATTAAATGTAAAAACAAAGTTCAAGTTACCATTCCATAAAAATGTGTTTTGTGATCAAATGGTCAGTGTGCAGGTCCAGAAGTGGACTCCCTTATGCTCCCATCAGGGACAAATGTGGATAAGCAGGCTCTGGAGACTGGCTTTGGAGGTAGAAATGGAATGGCTAAAGCTCACCTTGAGCTGATGTTAGTATGGTTGTTAAGACTGGAGGCCCCCTTCTCACCTGCCCAGAACCCTAACAAGTTTTCCTTTCAACTAGCAAATTCATTCATGTCTAAGAATCTAGTGTGAAAGGGAAAGAGAAGTTTATTTAATGATTAACATGTGAATTACTGCAAATGCAAATTGGTGTCCGAGTGACTGGTTCGGCCACTGGAGCACTAAGGGCAATGCAGTACACAGTTAAATGGGAGGCTCATAAAGCACACAATTACCTGTTTCGGCCCAAAGCCTTCAGGTGCACCTTCACCTGTGCTTTGCATCACAGGCCTCATGCCCTGAAAAATCCGGTTGGCAAAACCTGCTTAGTCTGCTGCTCAAAAGCCATGTCCCACCAAAATCAAAACATATTCTGAAATTAAATTAAAAGTAGAACGTCCTTGCTACTCTTCAAAATTTGGAGAAAATTGTATAGGCAGCTATAAAGAACTGGAATATATTTATTTATAACCTACTATGCTCCACAAAGGATTTAATGTGTTTGAATGGCTGACCACTGAGAGCTGCCCTAAGCAGGAAACCTTGGTGGAATTCTTACAATATTTTCATACTTTACAGTTGGTCCTCCAGCAGTTCTTGGTACTCTTCTCTTCCCTCCTCCAAACTGGATCTCTTGCTGCGCAGACCTTCTTCGCAGACCCAGCCATTTTCTTGCTGTATTATTGCAAACACATCCTCACAGCCCCATTTCCTCTTGTTTTATTAAAACTCCCTAAATGGTGCAGTTAGGGATCCTCACCCCATATTGCAGCAGGTCAAGTTCATTTTCGAGGACAGCTTCGCCCACTTTCTCTGTCCTTCCCCGGGCCCACTCCCAGCTCTTCCCTTGCCATCTCACCAGCTCCCTCATCTTCATTTAAGTAGCTTCTGAGGTGGGCTTCTCCCCAGGATCCCATGGTTTCCAAATGTACAACTTCCTTTCTCCTGAGTACCCAATGTACTTGTGTATTTTCAGTGAATCTTACTGATGTTCACACCACATTATGTATCTGTATCTGTATCTTCCATCTTTTATACCCAGCTATGTTATCTGACTTAGATTCTAAGATCTAAAAGAACTCATGTTGACTTTTCTGGTGCTAGAAATGGCAAAAATTCAGGTGCAGAAAGATGTTTGATACAAACGCTGTTTTAAAGTTAAGGATGAAGGATGTGAATTTCAAGCAAATTGGGAAAGAGGAAGAGGAGTCACATGGAGCCCTTGGGTTTTGCTCTGGTTACCTCCATGTGAAGTCATCCACTGGTAGATAATAGCATGTCAGACTGTCCAATCCCAGTACAATCATACAGATAATGTTTTACACTTCACCAAGCTTTGTGCACCCTCCTCAAGTGTTTACGCACAAGATCATAGCTGAATCTTGAAACAAGAAATTCTGGGAGGTGGACAGAAGAGGTCTGTCGTCATTTGGCTGATGGGGAGAAAGAGGCTCAGGAAGGCACCTGACACAGCAAGCTGGTGACAACGTAGACTCTGAAAATGATCTCCAACCCTCTCTGAAATTCTGACTCAACTTTATGGCTTGCATTATTACCACCAGAACTTTTAAACTAGGAAAAGAGAATAGATACAAAATTTAACTTTTCATTTTAGAGTACTTCAGTTAATGGAACTTCAAAGCCACACAAGATCAACATGAGGACCTTTCTTTTCAGTAGATCATGTTAACTGCGTATCCAAAGACCCACCTGGGTGTGGTGCTCCCCACGACAGTCTGTCCTGAGTTTGGTGACAGGCAAAACTGCTGCAGGTGTTTAGAGAAAACAAGTGCAGAGTGTGCTTTACAATCAACACAAGAATGCTGGTGATCCCATGAGCCTGCCCCCACCACACCACACAACACCGGTTATCCTATGTTATCTTTGGTCATGACATCAGTTGAAAAGTCTATCAATTCTAAGCATAACAATACAGGTAGAATCCTTTTACGCTAGTCTGAAAGGCATCAAATCACAACAGCAGCCCTCTGGAAAACAGACACCCGTCTCTGGAATGTACAGAGGAGGTAACCATTCTTAGTACACTGTGTGCAAACATGACACTGAGCAGAATGGGAGGAGGGCGTCTATGTTTATTCCATTTGCTGTCACACGATCTGAATTCACTATAAGGTGTCTGTAATAAAATTCTGCTCGGATATCTCAAATTCTTAACATAGTCAGGAAACCTGGTATTTTTGAGCGACATGCAAAGATAATCCTCCATTCTGGGGAGAGTCTGGTATTAAACGAAGACTGAGAAGTAAAAAATCATGCCCAGAAAGGGGTCTTACCTCCCACACTCCTTGGAGCCCATGAGGCCTGCCTGATAAGGGATTTCCATTCCTTTAACATCCATGAGAGACTTATTCCCCTGCACCCCTCCTCTTTCAGAGAGCACAGATGAAAAAAAAGGCTACATTCAACATCCCAGAAGCAACATTCCCTGTATCATAAGACTGTCTGACAGGCTTCATTGAGGAAGTGCTAAAACATGATTCTGGCCCCCAGTGATTACACTTTGGAAACCTATTTTAGCTGTTTCAGGGTTCTTAAAATTTGATACAGATTTTGATTCATCAGAGCCCCAAATTCTCTCTGTTTATCCATTGTTAATTAAAAGTATTAGTGGATCTAATAAAAAAAGGATTCATAGTGGAAATCCATTATCTGTTTTTCTTCTGAGCTTTACTCAGGTATCAGAAAACAGAATGGCCCTTGTTATTATATCCCTTAGTCTAATTTGGGAAGTAGGGAAATGTTTACTTCAGGAGTGAATCTTAAGACAGATGACACCCTCTGTCAGGTCCCAAGAACCTTGTAAGATGGTTTTAACAGTCACTCAGTGGTCATGCACAATAAAATCAGAAACCAGGAGCAACTCTCTCCTTTCCCTTGTGGTCCTCAAAGCTCTTTACATTTCTTGATTTATTACTGAGAGGCTGGAGTGAACTCCGTTTCATTTCCAGGTCTTGAACACAGAGAATGCGATTACTAGAAACGTACTTGTGAATAACAATTTGTTGGTCCTGGTAGTTTTTATAAATAATTTTTGATCATGTAAGATTTCTCGTTCAAACATAATTTGTGAGCAACTCATCAGCCAAGTGCAAGGATTAGTTATGACCTCCTGAAAGCCTCCTTTTATAGGTCTGACCTTAATGATGGCATGCACTGAAATGGGATGCTGTTGGTAGTTGCATGCGCCCAATTAATAAACAGCAAATACAATTAAGAATGTAAATCTAAACTTTGATATGTATTTTGAATAACCAAATAAATATTAAACTCCCCCCCACACCCCATTGGGGAGGTGTTTTTTTTTTCTTTATAGAACAAAATGAAATCTTCAACATATCCTTCCATTGAAAAAGCCAAAGTTGCATTTCACAGACATAAAGGTGAAGGGGCCCTCGGAGCTGTAGCACCAGAAGTAGAAGGAAAAATGCAGATGATGGCTTCTTTTGGAATCATCAGGCTCTACAATCTATCATTTGGTTTCTCACTAGTAGCTTTTTTTATTCCCAAACAGTCTTAGTATTTTTGTTGTTAATATGACTATTAAAATAAGTTCCTATGGAGAAAAAGAGGGAAATCAAGCTGTTAATAAAATGTCTTCAAATCTCTTTTCTCAGAAAACAAAGCAGCAAGTTCACCATACAAACCAGTCTGAATCATATCTTCCCACGGAAAAGCTGGATTCCGTTAATCCCTATACCATCTATACATTTCCATCTTTTACCTTTAAAAAGGAGACTAATTTAGTGATTTGTTGTTGTTCTTGTTGTTAGCTTAGGTTTGTGGTTTGCCTTCATGAAGTGCTGCTGGCTTTTGGCCAAAAGTACGTAAATTTTGACTGAAACCCAAGTGGTCAAAAAATTGCCAACTTATTAAAAGCATCATGAGCTGTCATGTGACTTATGGCATCCTCTAAAATTGCAACTTGCTCCTTTACACGGGCACCTAGCCCAGGAGATGCACGTTCTCTCACAAATACCCATTTAGTTGATTTCCATTTAGTCTTGCTTCCACGGGAAGCAGATACTTGGCAAATCTGCAAGGCGAGGCCGATCAGCTGTGGAAGTTCTGCACGGCGGTCTGTTTCTGGGAGAGCCGGAGCAGCTCCTCGCGGATCGCTTTGATGAGTGAAGCTGAAGAGTGGCCGGGCTGGAGGTCTTCTGTGGAGCTGGTGGTGTAAGTCAGCCCCGCACCCTGCAGCCCCCTGTGAGGGAGGTTCCCGGGAGGAGCGGAGGGCTCCCTACCTGAAGTCCTTGGCACCTGGAACAGTGGTGAAGAAGAATATTCTTGATGTCCAAGCATGTGCGTCTGAAAAAACACAGCAAACGTTACTGTACTTCCCACGTAAGAACAGGAGGGAAAATCCAATTCAAACTGGTGGTGGGCACGCTCCCAGGACTTCTGCCCACCTCCCACCGAACATGGCCCTCCAAGAAGGCCCCCAGGATGGAATATAGAAACTGTGGAGAGGACTGCTGGAGGGAGAGCAATACAACAAAGAAACCCCTGAACTTAACAGGTGCCTGATATATATTTGCTTAAAGGCAGACAGAAAGAATGATGAGGTCGGCCAAGTCTCTGTGCCCCTGTGTGTGGAAGGAAGTGGCCCACTGGGAGAACAGGAAGGGACCTGGAGAGCTGGGGTGCCCTGTGGAGGTGAAAGGTCAAATGAAGGTCTCTGACAGCTGGAAGAGATGAGCAAGTACCTGCAGAGAGACTGACAAGAACTGCCTTTGCTCTGGGACTCGAGGCCTGGGAGGGTGTGCGTGCGACACAGAACACGAACAATGTCACAAAATCATTGTCCACTTTATTTATCTGTGTATCTATTGACTGTTCTGCAGAGCCTTTTCTTTAAAAAGTTATCTGCACTAGGACACACAATAGTTTTGCTTATATTTGCATAAGTAAATTGGGCATTCATTTGACCAGAATTATTGTACTTTTCAGTGATATTTTTCAGTGAAAAAATCTCTCTTTCGATATATACAAGAGTACTAAATCTGTGGTTTCACTTATGCTAAAAAGTAAGCCTCACAGTAAACATGGCATTCAAGCCCTCGAATATTCCTACATGTCACGTTTCCAAATAGTGATAAAGAGGCAGTGTAAGTAAACAATGGATTTGATAGGAAAACCCGAAATACCTTATGAAAATAAGTTGGGCACAATGAAGTCAGAAAAAGGTCAGCAAATGTAAAGCAGATATCTGAAATTCTAAGTATAACAATGTATCTATTAGAGGAAAATTATATTCTAAAATTAATTTTCTTTCACTGAGTAATAGAAGCCTCCGGTCATGAAAATAATTCAGTGTATTTGCTGGAAAACATGCAAATGCATGTAAAATTCTTGAGAAAAACAAAGAAAAGCATTTGTGGGAATTACCTGTGCCCATATTGATTTCATTCCTATAAAGGAGTGATCAAAGTGATGAGAAGCCTCTAAGAGAAACTCTGTGCCTTGGAAACCTAAACTGTGAGCTTATGGCAGAAGCATCTCGTGGGGGGTCATAAGAGAAATGATGTGGATAAACCCACAACAAAGCATAAATGGTGAGCAAGTAGGTATGTAAGATCATGCATATTTACACAATGACGCCAAAGATCAGGTCCAGATTTTAGTCACCTACAGGTTCAAATTCATTACTTTAAAGTCAAAATCACTGAGCCAGAAAGTACAACTGTGGTTGCCTGGAGCTGGAGGGGAGGGCAAATGGCACTTAGTGTTTAATGAGCACAGACTTTCCATTTTACAAGATGAAAAATACTATCGGATGGATTGTGGGGATGGTTGCATAATGTCACGAATGTATTTAAAACCACTGAACTGGTTTGAACTGAATTTGCCATCTCAAAGATAGTTAAGATGGCAAATTTTATATTATGTGTGTTTTACCACAATATAAAAAAATTGGAAAAATTTTAAAGGTAGCTCTTACTTACAGGTCTCTGTCCAGATTTTCTGTAATGAGTATCGCTTTTATTATTTTGTAAAGGTTATTTTCAAAAATTCACTACTTTAAGCCTGAAATCTGCCTCAGGAAAAATTATATAGTTTCTACAAGTTCAGTGCAATTACTCTCCCACTCTGGGTGGGTGGGAATTTACTACCCAGAAACTGCAAGCAAAAATACACTCACAGAGAAAAGGGAGAGAGGTTAAAACTTTTACTTACATAGGTTTTAAAAAGGGATCCCCAAAGCAGAAGCAGTTAAATTAACTGATTATGTCTGAATTTTCAGTGATGACCCAAACACAAGATACTCACAGCCTCTCTTCGGCCACCTTCATCCTCCCCATATGAAGGCCAACCTGGTCCCCCATATTGGCTGCCTCTGCTTGGTGGGATTTCCACTGGCTGGGCTCCAATTCTGCTTGCGATTCCCACCTGCGTCAGGTGCTGAATCTGGGAGCCTGAAGGAACACAGTGAGGCAGCCTGGTCAACACTTGCAGGGAAGTGAGGCTGCCCAGCAAGACACTCTGGTTCTTTTTTTTAAAAGATTTATTTATTTGAGGGACACCTGGGTGGCTCAGTTTGTTAAGCGTCTGCCTTCAGCCCAGGTCTTGGGATCAAGTCCCGCATCAGGTTCCTTGCTCAGCAGGAAGCCTGCTTCTCCCTCTGCCTGCCGCTCCCCCTGCTTGTGCTTTCTCTCTCTCTCTCTGACAAATAAATAAAATCTTAAAAAAAAAAAAAAAAGATTTATTTGAGAGAGAAAGAGAGAGAGAGGAAGGGCAGAAGGAGAGGGAGAGAGAGAATCTCCAGCAGACTCCCCGCTAAGCTTGGAGCCCGACACAGGGCTCAATCTCATGACCCTGACATCAAGACCTGAGCCGAAACCAAGAGTTGAACGCTTAAGAGACTGCACCACCCAGGCAACCAAGACACTTCGGTTCTGACCACAGCTTTCTCTTAGGGAAAAGGGATACAAGCACTGTTCAAACACAGCACCAATTCTATCTCCAGAGAATGACATTTCATATGGAAAACAGACCGTGAGCTTCTTGGTTCATGGGCTTTTACTTCTGTTTAATACAGTGACTAACAGTGATGTTCTTATTTTCCTAGCTAGACATCAAAGGACAGTGTATAAAGGCTATAATAAAGGGCCCTTCTATTCATTTCTGTAGAGGTTACAAATAAGGATAATCTTCCTTACTCAGAGAAAAGGGAGTGAAAAGTTTTGGAGCTATAAAGAAGCTGAAACCTAGCTCCTTCTTGCTCGTGGCTTTGAGATTCACAAGGAGAGAAAATACAATATGTATATTTTCTTAAAAGGCAGGGTGCATATTTCTTTGATTTCAGAATGTTTAAGTACATTTATTTTCACCATACTTATATTTTCCCCATAACTTAGCTATGTCATAATTAAAATTTTAAAGCCAACCCCCCCCACCCAGCCTCCTCAGTGAGGTATACTGATGGCTAAAGCCAGGAGTCTCTCTAGAGCTCATGCTCCACACTTAGACACGCTACAGCCTCAGGTAGCTATGAAGGCCAGGCTGTAAACGACGTATTTTCTCCTCCATCAACTTTTGGTATATGGATATATCCCTATTTCATAGATTAAGGGAGAAAAAAAGTGGTCTTTAAGCACTGTGAAATAAAATACTTGTCTCCAAAAGCTCCTAGGATCATCAAATTCATCCGTGTTGTGCAGACTGGTCCTACAAGGTTCAGAGATTTCATGGAGGTGGGGGGGTGGCCCTCTCCATCTTCCAGTCCTCTCCTACTCAACTTGTCAAATTAACAGCCTCCATTAGCCAAATACATCAATAAAAGGGGGGGATGCCACAGTTTTATTTGGTTATCTAATAACTAAAGTTCAGAAAAAACCTGCCAGGCTCTTATCAGAGCAATGTACCCTACAGAAACTCTTGCCAGTTACTGAAGTTTTATAATAGTTATTAAAATTATTAGGCCTATCAGTACTGTTTGCCCAATACACACTGAACAAATCCTGCAAAGAACAAAAAATGCAGTACACTGTTCCCCAGAATTTACCAAAGTGCAGAAAAGTGCATAGACAGAAAAGCATACCTTTGTGTTAAAACTACAGTGGTAGTTGAAATCATAATTCAGACAAAATTCTGTACCTTGCTTTGTTAAGTTAATGATACAGCACAGGCTTTCCCCATGATTCAAGTGGGGCATCACATGCAGGAAAACTGTGTTTGCATTCCAGCCCTGCCACTGTGACCTTGGGCAGCTGGCTACCACTCCCACTGAGCCTGGATGCCTCAATTCTCAAATGGGGATAAAAAATCCACTTCATGATGTTATTTCAAGAATTGAAAGAGACAAAATAGGTCAAGTACCATAAAAGTAAGAGGCAATTGGGAAATCTTAAACCCTCTTTTTCTGACTCTTTCTGAGCTCTTCATTTTAAATAGCTACACAACTGGGGACTTCCAGGGAAGATGGTGAAGTAGAACCTTAAGCCACTTCATCCCACAGATACACCTAGAGAACACCCACATCAGTGTAAATCATCCAGAAAATGACCTGAAGACTGGCAGAACAGACTCTCCACAGCTAAACATAGAGAAGATGCCACATCAGAAAGGTAGGTAGGGCAGAGATGCGTTCAGGAACCAAACCCAACCCTCCAGACTGTCCTCAGGAAGGAGAGTCACTGCAAGCACAGAGAAGGGAGAGGAGAAGGCCCCACCTCAGGCACCCCAGGCACAGGGGGCCTGCACTGGGAAGACAATCCCCATATCATTTGACTTTGAAAACCAGAGGGGCTTAACTTCACGAATTCTTATAATCAGTGGGGTTTAACACCTAGAACGTTAAAAATGAATAGGCTCAACTCTGGAAGGCAGAGGGCAAGAGGAAACTGAGTCCCCACCTTTAAAGAGACAGAGCAAAAACAGCCCCACTTAGATACAGCACAGAAGCAGCAGTTTGAAAAATGCTTGGGGTATAGAGATGCCACTTCCATGCCCAGCACCCCTGGCCTACATATATGTGACACCCGCAGGAACCAGCACAGCACAAATACTCTCCACCTGGCTCCCTAACAGTGCACCCTACCCCCACACACTTCTGTGGACCCACCCCCTCCAACCTGCCCTTAGCCCCTCTCCAAAGAAGCTCCAGGTTCCTCCTAGGGCAGAACTGAGAAGCTCTACTAACACCAGGCACCCCGTTCCTGTATCCTCCTGCAGACACACCCCCTCCAACCCCCCCTTGGCAGGAATCCATACAAAGAGGTACCACAAGCGTGGCAGTATGCAAGCAGCCCTGACGGGGATCTGCACCACTCAAAAAGTGATTCCTGCCCTGGGGTGAGAGGATGATAACCACACACACTAGTCCAACTGGGACCCCAGCAGTGGGCTGGGGGCAGGCATCTGGTGTGACTGCAAGCCCCGTCAACCAAGGAAAGCTTCTCAGGGGACAACATGGGGAAAATGCCCTCCAGTTCAGTGCTACTGTATCTCTGGCAAACACCTGGTCTGACCCAAAACAAGCCCAATGTGGCCCCAGACTGGCCCACTAACAACAAGGGACCAAACCCTGCCCATAACAGCCAAAGAGCCATCACAGACAACTGGACTGAAGGCAAAAGTGGCACCGCCACAATTGTAGGGTGCACCCTCACAGAGGAGGTGCTTAGGAGATACCCCTTAAGCACCAGGTTCTGATGAACAGAGGACATCGCACTGCAGGGCACTACAGGACCTCTTCTTCATAAGACCACTACTTTCAAGAGCAGGAGATGTAGCTGACTTTCCTAACGCATAGAAATAGACACAGAGAGTTAGACAAAATGAGGAGACAGAGGAATATGTCCCAAATGAAAGAGAGGTAATAACAGGAAGAGAGCTAAATGAAACAGAGATAAGTAATATGCCAGATAAAGAATTTAAAGTAATAATCATAAAGATACTCACTGGACTTGAGAAATAAGTGGAAGATCCCAGTGAGACCGTCAACAAAGAGAAAACAAAGAACCAACCAGAGATGAAAAACTCAGTCACTAAAATTTCGGGAGGACAGAGTAATGGAAAGCAATCAAGCTGAACAGGGGAGAGAAAAAAAGAATAATAAAAAGTGAGAATAGATTAAGGGAACTTAGCAACACCATCAAGTACAACAACATTTGCATTATAAGGATCCCAGAAGAAGACAGAGAAAAGGGGGCAGCAAAATTTATTTGAAGAAATAATAGCTGAAAACTTCCCAAATCTGGGGAAGGAAAAAGAAATCCAGATCTTGGAGGCACAGAAAGCCCCCAACAAAACCAACCCAAGGAGGTCCACAACAAAACACATAGTAATTAAAATGACAAAAGAAAAAATAGTGATAAACAGAGAGCTTCAAAAAGAGCAAGAGAAAAGAAAACAGTTACATACAAGGGAAGCCCCATACAGCTATCACTGGATTTTTCAGCAGAAACTTTGCAGGCCAGAAGGGTGTGGCATGATATATTCAAAGAGCTGAAAGAAAAAAAACCCATAACCAAGAATACTCTATCCATCAAGGCTATCATTCACAATACAAAGAGAGATAAAGAGTCTCCCAGACAAAGAAAAGTTAAAGGAATTCATCACCACTAAACTAGCCCTACAAGAAATGGGGACTCTTTGAGTGGAAACAAGAGATCATAAGCAAGAATATGAAAAGGAGGAAGTAGGAAGCACAAAAGCAATACAAATTAAATGTATCTATAAAATCAGTCAAGGGATTCACAAAATAAAAGGATGTAAAGTATGACACCATTTACCTAAAACATGAGAGGGTGAGGAGCAAAAATGTAGTGCTTTTAGAATGGGTTCAAACTTAAATTACCATCAATTTAAAACAGACTGCAAGGGGCGCCTGGGTGGCTCAGTCGTTAAGCGTCTGCCTTTGGCAGACAGGGTCCTGGGATCGAGTCCTGCATCGGGCTCCCTGCTCCATGGGAAGCCTGCTTCTCCACTCCCCCTGCTTGTGTTCCCTCTCTCGCTGTGTCTCTCTCTGTCAAATAAATAAAGTCTTTAAAAAATAAATAAATAAAATAAAATAGACTACAATATGCATAAGATGTTATATATAAACCTAGTGGTAATCACAAGAAAAAAACAGTAATAGATCTGAAAAAAATGAAGAGAAAGGAATTCAAGTATATCACTGAATTAAGCCAGCAAACCATGAGATAAGAGAGCAAGAGAAGGGAATAGAGAAGAACTACAAAAACAACCATAAAACAAGTGACAAAATGACAATAAGTACATACCTATCAATAATTATTTTGAATATAAATGGACTAAACACACCAATCAAAAGACACAGGGTAGATGACAGAATGTGGATAAAAAAAAAAAAAAAAACAAGAATATGCTGCCTACAAGAGACTCATTTCAGACCTAAGACCCATGCAGATTCAAAGTGTAAAATGTGTAAAAATGAAAAAATATCACGCAAATGGAAGTGAAAAGAAAGCCGGGATAGCACTACTTGTATCAGACAAAATAGACTTTAAAACAAAGACTATAATAAAAGACAAAGAAGGACACTACACAGTCATAAGGGAAACAATCCAAAATGAAGATATGACAATTATAAATATTTATGCAACCAATATAAGAGCACCCAAAAACAGAAAGTAGCTATTAATAACAAATACACACAAAGTATCAAGAGCAATGCAATAATAGTAGGGAACTTAAACACCCCACTGACTTCAATGGATAGATCCAAACAGAACATCAACAAACACACAGTAGCTTTGAATGACACACTGAACCACTTGTATCTAACAGATTCAGAACATTCCATCCTAAAACAGAACACACATTCTTTTCAAGTGCACATGGAACATTCTCCAGAATAGATCATATGTTAGGCCACAAAACAAGTCTCAACAAATTAAAAAAGACTGAAGTCATACCATGCATCTTTTCTGACCACAACACTATGAAACTAGAAGTCAACCACAAGAAAAAAATATGGAAAGATCACAAATACATGGAGGTTAAATACCATGCTGCTAAACAATGAATGGGCTGACCAAGAAATCAAAGAGGGAATCAAAAAACACAGAGACAAATGAAACAAATAAAAACAATAGTCCAAATCTTTGGAATGCAGCAAAAGCTGATCTAAGAGGGAAGTTTATTCCAATACAGGCCTACCTCAAGAAGCAAGATAAATTTTACACAACTTAACCTTACACCTAAAGGAGCTAAACCAGGAAAAGGGTTCCTTTTTTCCTGGTTCACCTAAAACCAGTAAAAGGAAGAAAATAAAAAAGATTAGAGCACAAATAAATGAAGTAGAAACTAAAAAAACAATATAACAGATCAATAGAAACTAGGAGCTGGTTTTTTGAAATAGTCAACAAAAGTGATAAACCTTTAGCCAGACTCATTAAAAAAAAAAAAAAAGACTCAAACAAAATCAGAAATGAAAGAGGAGAAATAACAACCAACACCACAGAAATACAAAGGATTATAAGAGAATATTATGAAAAATTATATGCCAACAAATTGGACAATCTAGAAGAAATGGATAAATTCTTAGAAACATATAACCTCTCAAAAGTGAATCAGGAAGAAAAAGAAAATTTGGACCAATCACCAATGATGAAATTGAATCAGTAATCAAAAAAGTCCCAACAAACAGAAATCCAGACCAGATGGCTTCACCATTTTTTTTTTAAGATTTATTCATTTATTTGAGAGAGTTGGGTGGAGAGGAGGAAAGGTAGAGGGAGAATCTCAAGCAGACTTCCTGCTGAGCATGGAGCCCAAAAAGGGGCTCAATCCCATGGCCCTGAGATCATGATCTGAGCCAAAATCAAGAGTCAGACACTTAACCGACTGAGCCACCCAGGCATCCCAAATTCTACCAAACATTTAAAAAGGAGTTAATACCTATTCTGCTCAAACTACTCCAAAAAACAGAAGAGGAAGGAAACCTTCCAAATTTATTATATGAGGCTAGCATTACCCTGATAAAGACATCACACACACAAAAAAAAGAACTACAGGCCAATATCTCTAATGAACATAAATGCAAAAATCCTCAACAAAATACGAAAAAACCAAATCCAACAATACATTTAAAAAATCATTCACCACGATCAAGTGGATTTATTCCTAGGATGCAAGGATAATTCAATATTCCCAAATCAATCAAGGTGATACATCACATCAACAAGAGAAAAGAACAATACGATCATTTCAATAGAAGCGGAAAAAGCATTTGACAAAGTACAACATCTATTCATGATAAGAACCCTCAAAAAACTACGTTTAGAAGGAACATACTTCAACATAATAAAGGCCATATATGAAAAACCCACAGCTAACATCATACTCAACGGTGAAAAACAGAGATTTTCCCTTAAGATCAGGAGGAACAAGATAAGGAAGTCCAATCACCACTTTTATTCAACATAGTACTGGAAGTCCTAGCCACAGCAATTATACAACAAAAAGAAATAAAAGGCATTCAGATTGGTAAGGAAGAAGTAAAACTTTCACTATTTGCAGAGATATGATACTATATATAGAAAACCCAAAAGACTCCACCAAAAAACTACTAGAACTGATAAATGAATCAGTAAGGTCACAGGATACAAAATCAATATACAGAAACCTGCTGCATTTCTATATACTAACATTGAAGTATCAGAAAGAGAAATTAAGAAAACAATCCCATTTACAATTGCACCAAAAATAATAAAATACCTAGAAATAAACTTAACCAAAGAGGTCAATGTCCTGTATTCTGAAAACCATAAAAAACTGATGGAAGAAACTGAAGATGACACAAACAAATGAAAGATATTCCATGCTCATGGACTGGGAGAATATTGCTAAAATGTCCATACTACCCAAAGCATTCTATATGTTTAATGCAATCCCTATCAAAACACCAACAGCATTTTTCACAGACTAGAACAAATAATCCTAAAATTTGTATGGAACCACAAAAGACCCTAAATAGCCAAAGCAATCTTGGAAAAGAAGAACAAAACTGGAGATATCACAATCCCAGATTTCAAGATTTACTACAGAACTGTAGCAATCAAAACAGTGTGGTACTGGCACAAAGAGACACATAGATCCCTGGTACAAAACAGAGAGCCAGGAAATAAATCCACAATTATATGGTCAACTAATCTTTAACAAAGGAAGCAAGGACATGCAATGAGAAAAAAAAGTCTCTTCGGCAAATGGTGTTGGGAAAACTGGACAGCAGCATGCAAAAGAATGAAACTGGACCACTTTCTTATACCACACACAAAAATAAAACTGAGAATAGATTAAACACCTAAGCGTGAGATCTGAAACCATAAAAATCCTAGAAGAAAGCACAGGCAGTAACTTCTCTGACATCATTCATAACAGCATTTTTCTAGATATGTCTCCTGAGGCAAGGGCAACAAAAGCAAAAATAAACTATTGGGACTACATCAAAATAAGAAAGCTTTTGCACAGCAAAGGAGGGTGTTATATGCAACTAATGAATCACTGAACACTATATCAAAAACTAATGAGGTACTATATGCTGGCTAACTGAACTAAATAAATAAATAAAACAAAAAGGCAACCTATGAAATGGGGAAAAATATTTGCAAGTGACATATCCAATAAATATATAAAGAACTGATACAACTCAATACCAAAAACAAAAAGAAAACACAAATAATCCATTTAAAAATGGGCAGAAGACGTGAATAGACACTTCTCCAAAGAAGATATCCAGATGGCCAACAGACACAAGCAAATATGCTCAACATCACTCATCATCAGAAAAATGCAAATCAAAACTACAATGAGATATCACCTCACACCTGTCAGAATGGCTAAAGTCAAAAAAAACAAGAAGCGGGGCGCCTGGGTGGCTCAGTCGGTTAAGCGTCTGCCTTCTGCTCAGGTCATGATCCCAGGGTCCTGGGATTGAGTCCCACATCGGGCTTCTTGCTCAGCGGGGAGCCTGCTTCTCCCTCTGCTTGTGCTCTCTGTCAAATAAATATATAAAATCCTTAAAAAAAAAAAGCAGCAACAGGTGTTGGCGAGGAGGCAGAGCAAAAAGGAACCCTCATGCACTACTGCTTGGAAAGCAAACTGCTGCAGCCACTCTGGAAAACAGTAGGGAGTTTCCTCGAAAAATTAAAAATAGAACTACCCTACAATCCAGTTATTTCACTAGTGGCATTTACTCAAAGAAATGAAAACACTAATGCAAAAAGATATATGCACCTCTATGTTTATAGCAGCATTATTTACAATAGCCAAATTATGAAAGCAACCCAAGTATCCATCCATAGATGAATGGATAAAGAAGAGGTGGTGTGTGTGTACAATGGAATATTACTCAGCCATAAAAAAGAGTGAAATCTTGCCATTTGCAATGACGTGGATAGAGCTAGAGGGTATAATGCTAAGTGAAATAAGTCAGTCAGAGGAAGACAAATATCATATAATTTAACTCATGTGGAATTTAAGAAACAAAACACATGAACAAAGAAAAAAAGAGACAAACAAAATAACCAATTCTTAACTACAGAGAACAAACAGATGGTTAGCAGAGAAGGGAGGTAGGGGGATGGGTGAAGTAGGTGAAGGAGCTTAAGAGTTACACTTAACATGATGAGCACTGAGTAATGTATAGAAATACTGCATCACTTTATTGTATGCCTGAAACTAATATAACACTATATATTAAGTATACTGGAATTAAAAAAAAAACAAATGAAATTAAGTAATTAATAATAAATAAACAGATGCATAATTTACTTACTGATTCCCTTATTACTAGGCGTTTAGAAGGCTCACAATTGTTCGCTATTATGAATAATGCTCTAATAAATATCTTTGCACTTGTAGGTTTTCCCCAGTATTTGGATTTCTTTGGGGAGGAGAATCCTAGATTCTCAAAAGTGGAATCCAAAAAATAAAAAAATAAAAATAAAAGTGGAATCCCAAATCCAAAGCTCAGTAAGTCATTCCCAACTGCTTTCCAAATGTTTAGTGATTTATGCCACCACTGAAAATATAATAATTGTAGCTGACGTTCATTGAAAGTTTACAACATGCCAGGCACTATTTTGAGCCCTTCACATTCTGTTATCTTCTGCAATCCTCAAAACAACCACAGGAGGTAAGTACTAACACATTATGCCCACTGTACAGAGCAAGAAACTGGATACTAATGTTGTCACGCGCTACATTACTATGAAAAGATATAAGACAGAAATGGTGTCTCGCCATGGTTTTAATGTACATTTCTTTAGTAGTTTTCAAAACTGGGCATTTTTCATATTTTTACTTTCATGTGATACACACCCCACACAAATATTCCTTCTGTGAATTCATTCTTCCTGTCCTTTGCCCATTCATGCTCTGAAGTCCGCCCACTTATCAATTTACATGAATCATCCTCTAATAAAAATACCTCATGGACATATCTATCTGCTGAATACTTCCCTAGATACTATTTTCCTTTTGCTTTTACTAATTTTTAGATATAGACATATTTGATCATTTTACAGAGAGGTAACTCTTCCAGTATATCTTAATATTTTCTATTACAAATTTTTACACAACTTAATCTCTTATTAGAAATTATTAGAAAATAACATCCTCTTCAAATATTATATATGTATCATTTCTCTATTCTCCTAGATTAAGAATGAGTATGTCTGAATTTTGTTTGGGATATTTAATAAACAACAACGTTCAAATAAGCAATAATTAGCAGGAGAAACAAAACTCGCTGTAAGCACAGCATGTGTAAAATATATGAAATCCTGCAGGATATCCAGATATATTATTTGTTTTGTTGACTGACAACGCAACATACAAGAACTTCCAAAGAAACCATAATGGGTAATTATCCACCAATTATTACAAGTTTCGAATTGGCTTAAACTAGTTCCTTGATGACATTATGTATTTTTAAAGATTTTATTTATTTATTTGAGAGAGAGAGAATGAGAGAGAGAGAGAAAGTATGAGAGGGGGAAGGGTCAGAGGGAGAGGCAGACTCCCTGCCAAGCAGGGAGTCTGATGCGGGACTCGATCCTGGGACCTCAGGATCATGACCTGAGCAGAAGGCAGTAGCTTAACCAACTGAGCCACCCAGGCACCATCTTGATGACATTAGAAAGGTAGGTATCATCCAAAATTTAGAAACTGTAAAAAAAAAAAAATAAGCTATTTAACATGTAATGGCTCCTCTTACTAAAGCTTCCAACAGGAAGATGAAGAAATGAAAATAAAAAAGGAAAATAAAAGAGTGACTTTGAGCCCTTGGAATAAACATAGTTAGGTGGGTATAATGAACTTTAAGGATTTTTCAGAGTATGCTGAGCTGTACAAAAAAAAAAGAAAGCTTAAATCTTAAACTCCATAGATGCTTTAGGAACAATGAACAACATCCCCAAATACAGCGTTCAGAGTGTCAACTATTGATGAGATGGAGTTCCATGACACGAAACAGCAATGTTTAATTCTGTGGTTCAAGCCTGGATCTCAGGTAAACTGCTGGGGCAGACCAGCCAAGTGCCATGTAGGAATCTCAGCTCAGGCATGTTGGGCCCTGCTTGTCACCTATGAGCAGCATCCGTCGTCACAAGGGCCAAATGAAACAAAAATCTCCCTCAGGTCACTGGCCAGCAACGTCCAAAGTTGCTTATCACAAGCTGGAAAAATGCCTTCTTTAAAACAAACACTTGTTTTTGTTTTTGTTTTTTAAAGATTGAATATTGGGAGTTTTTTTTAAGATTTTTTTTTATTATTTATTTATTTGGCAGAGAGACACCGAGAGAGGGAACACAAGCAGGGGGAGTGGGAGAGGGGGAAGCAGGCTTCCCGCGGAGCAGGGAGCCCGATGTGGGGCTCGATCCCAGGACCCCGGGATCATGACCTGAGCCGAAGGCAGACGCTGAACGACTGAGCCACCCAGGCGCCCCAAACACTTGTTTTTAATGCCATACCAAGTGCTCAGCAATAGCTCTTTCAGTTTACCGTAAGAATTCGGAAACGTCTCCCCTGGAAGAGTTGTGCTGTGAACTCCACGTGAAGGGACAGCTTCTGAGACAAAGACTCAGGAACAAATCAGAGGGCGACAGTCCTGGGATCTCAGCCACCCTCTCTTCCCACCTCCCCTGCCTACTACACCTCCACCAGGAACCAGGGGAACGCCGCTCAGACCAGTTGTGCAGGTCACCGAATACTGGGACACCAAAGCGCTGGGAAGTCTGAAATGTCCTCTTCCAGAATGTAGCCAAAAGCAAGGGCTGTCTAGCTCAGAAATGCAAGCTAAACAGCCATGTGTACCTGTGGTGCCCCCGACAGGCCGTGGCCGGGCCACCGATGGCATGTCCTCCGAGTAGATCCCTCGGGCAGTGACCGGGGCTTCAGCCGATGCCTGTGGCTGCTGGAGCTCTGGGGGCACCAGCTCCGAAGCCTGCAGCAAACCGGGGCCAAAACCTGGTCTGAAGGCAAAGCAAGCCCAAGCATCAGGACCACACTTTTCCCTGGCTCTGGAATTTTATTAGTTCCACTTTCAGCCCTACAGAAAAATAAGACCTCTTTGTCTATTGGTCTATACATCTCCTCTCCTAGAACTCGAGCTCCCTAAGGGCAGAGGCGTTTTCTGTTTGCTCACTGGCATATCTCCAGCACTAAGAACGGTGCTTGGAGTATAGCTGATGCTTGATAAATCTCTGCCAGATGAGTGAAGAAGAAACGCCTTAGTTTACAGACTACATGAAGGTGCAGGTAGAATTCCAGGGCCTGTGCACCTCCAGCATCGGACTGAAGTGGTGGCTCCCAACCTCGGCTGCCGGTGAGCAACTTTTAAAAAACCCCGATGTCCATGCTGCACCCCAGACCTATGAACACAGGATCTCTAGAGGTGGGACCCAGATATGGCAGTTCAGAGTTCCACTGATGATCCTGATACTCATCAAGGCTGAAAATCAGTGCTCTAAAGCGGAGGTTCTCAAACCTTTTGGTCTCAGGACGCCTTTACACTCATAAATTACTGAGGACTCCTGAGAACTTCTGTGTATGTGGATTATATCTATAGATATTTCTTGCATGCAGAATTAAAACGAAAACATTTTTAAATACGTATGTTTAAAATTAATTTAAAAATAATATTAAGCATCTTACCTGTTAACATTTTCTCATGAAATCAACTATATTATCTAACCCCTCCCTCCCCAAAAAGTAGTGAGAAGAGTTTTACATTTTTTCAAATTTCCTTAATAGAAGACATCTGGATTCTCATATACCTTGTATTCAATCAGTTGCTGTTCAGTTATTTTAAGAAGAAAATCTGAACTCACATAAATGTATAGTTGGATAAGGAAGACTTTAATTGCCTTTTCAGATGATACTCAAATAATATTTCAGAAAAATATTCTTCTTTGATACACCAAAACTCAGCAAAGTTTCCTTAAGGGTTAGTGGCAATATGGAATCTGAAACAGTATCAATTAACTTTATATACTCTGTTACAGAAATCCCACTAGTCTATTTTATACTTTGAATGGACCCATGCATGATTTTATGACATAAGTCATTTGGAAAATATGAGTCTACTGAGTTTTGCAGACTTTTTAGATATTGATACATTTCATTTGGTAGTATCAAAAAAAATCACATTATTAATATCACCATTGAGCTCATCAGAAAAGTCTTTTAAGTACTAGGAAGTTGTGAAGCACCCAGTGGCAGACAAAATTCAAATTTTCACTTGAAAGCTCAGTTTTATCAGTGGCAAGAAATCCTGTCAGTTATTTTTCTGGAAGTGACAGGCTCACTTCCTTTATTTTCAAGACAATGTCTGCCAAGGAATCCAAGTCTGAATAACGATGTCTGCCAATTGATCACTCAAAGAGAAAACACAGCAGCAGTACAGATCAGTTCTCAACACAAACAACTGAACAGGAGCTTTTCCTTCAAAATTCCATACTCCACAAAGCGCTTTATATGTACTTCCTCTTTTGTCCTACAGATGATTAAAGACTCAAGGGTTTACTTTTAATGAAATTAATAATTTGTACTACTTCACTGAGGACATGCTAACATAACTAACAAACTGGCATTTTTAAAAATCTGATTGCATGGTGGTGAAGAATATGAGGACTACCCAGGCCATCTGGTGCCTCTGCCTTGTTTCATGCTAAGGTTCCAGCAGTTTCATCCACCACTGCTTCTGCCCCTCAGTGTAGGCATCAGCCCCCCCAAAAAAAGTCAAATAATGCTTTAGTATTATTACGAAATACAGTTTTGACTTCATAGACACCCCTCCCCAAAAGGGTCTCAAGGACCCTCTCTCTAGGGGTCTGAGAATTCCACCTTGAGAAACACTCTTCTAAAGAAACTCAAGAATAACAGTTCTTTGCAAATGACAACCAGGAATTAACAAATCAAATTAGTTTGACGAGAACATAGACTGACTTGCCCCTATTCTGTTGTCTTCTTTCTGGAGCACAACTCGTAAATTGAAACCCAGGCTACTTATATTGCTCTCTTTAGATAATTGTTACTGTTTTAGATTGACCTCACAGAGAGATGTCTGATATCTCTGACCTTACAGATCTGAGAGCGTAACATAAGGCATGCTCCTCCTTCAACATCTGTATATTGGAGTTCACCTAATTAAATCATAATCTCTTGACCATCCACCCAACAACTAGCTCTTACCCTTTACTTACTTCTACTTTACCCAATTACCCTCCTCCTGGCTACATGTGTGTCCTTTTTATCCTCAATTTGTGTGTTCACAGTACAGTGTGATCCAAATCGCCCAGAATCCTTTAACTTGAGTAACCACAAAATTGGTCATCCAAACCAGAACACTTTTGAGAGTCAAAGTTATTAATAATTACACTAGAAAACAGGTGTGAACTGAACTGGGCAAACCAGATCAGATGCCCACCACCCCCCCATCATTAACTTCTGCCCCAGATCACCTAATCTTCACGCGCTCTCTTTACCTTTGTTGCTTTTGGACGATGAAGCAGTGCCTGGGTTGGGGGGGGGGGTTGGGGAAAAATAAAACAAGCCCCTCTGAAAATGAGGGCAAAGAGAAAAACAGAAAAAATGAGGAAGCAGATAACATTCCTACTTCTGTGTGACTTGTGGTCATTGAAAAGATAGTTGAGTATGATTTCTGAGATTAACTCTGGCAATTCCTTCTTTGTAATAAATCATTTGCTTATGGACTCTCTATTCTGTTCCTCTGGTCTATTTGTCTAGCTTTACAGTGATACCACACTGTCTTCATTACCTTACAGTAATTTACAACCTTTGGAATAGTCCTCACACACTATTCTTTTTCTCAAAGTGTCTTGAATATTGTTGGGCCTTTGCATTTCCATATAAGTTTTAAAATCAGCTTGTCAGTTTCCACATATTTTTTTAAAGACCACAAACTACCAGGATTTTGAAAGGGATCACAATGCATCTGTAGATCACTTACGGGAGGACCGATATTTTAAATATACTGAGTTGCCCAATCCATGAACGCTTTCTTTAGACGACTTGACTATCTAGTGAGATTAAATCTGAGACGCTTTACATTTTTAATGCTATTTTGTACAGTATATTTTGTCTGTTGCTCATAAACAGAAATAAAACAGATTTTTGTATGCTGATCTTATATCCAGCTATTTTGTAATTTATCTATCTTGCTAAATTCTCTTAGTTCTAACTTATGTGTTGACATTTGAGGATTTTCTACTTAAAAAATATATCATTTGAGAATAATAACAGTATTATTTCTTTCCTTGAATTCCTTAATATTTTTGTTTCTTTTTCTTTTTTTTTTTTTTTTTGCTTCACTACACCATCTAGACCCCCAGGACAATGCCGACTAGAGGTAATGGAAGCAGCTATCTTTGTCTTGTCTTGCTCCTATTCTCAAAAGGAGAGCTTTTAACATTTCAAACTTAATTCATATTTGCTGAGATAACTGTTATCAGATTAGACAAGTTCACTTCTATTCTTTGTTTGCTAAGATCTTTACCATGAATGGATGTTGAATTTTATCAAATGCTGTATTTAGTGAAATGAGATTTCCCTCATTTATTCTCCTCAAAGTAGTGAATTGGATTGCTTGATTTTTCAAAATGTTAAATTACCCTTGTATTGTTGGAATAAACCCAGGTTGGCTGTGATATGATACCCTCTCGAATACAATGCTGGGTATGTTTGCTAATATTTAGTTTCAAGTTTCTGCATCTATGTTCATGAGTATAACGCATGAACCCTTAATGCTTTCTTTCCTGCAATTTCCCTGTCCTTGTCATTCTTGATATCAAGGATATGCAGTCTTGGGGCACCTGGATGACTCAGTCAGTTAAGTGTCTGCCTTTGGCTCAGGTCCTGATCCCAGCACCCTGGGATCAAGCCTTGCATCAGGCTCTCTGCTCAGCAGGAAGCCTGCTTCTTCCTCTGCCTCTGCCTGCCCCTCCCCCTGCTTGTGCTCTGTCTCTCTCTCTCTCTCTCTCTCTCTCTCTCTCTCTGTCTTTGCCAGAAAAAAAAAAAAAAGGTTATGCAGTCTCAAAGAATGAGGTGGGGAGCATTCTGTTTTTATATTCTTTAGATAAATTTGTAGAACACTGGCACGTCTTTTTCCTTTGGTGTTTTTGGCAGAATTCACCATTGAAGCCCAAAGTTTTCTTTGTGGGAAGAATTTTAGGAATGATTTCAATTTTTTTAATAGTTATATGACAATTCAGGTTTTCTCTTTCTAGGAATTCTTCCATCCATCTTATTTAAAAAAAAAAAATCAATTTAATTTATTTCTTGATAAACTCTACCCCCAACATGGGGCTCAAATTCACAACCCCGAGATCAAGGGTCACATGCTCACTGACTGAGCCAGCCACGTGTCCCAGAATTTTTCCATTTAAATTTTTTTTTTAAGATTTTATTTATTTACTTGAGAGAGAGACAGAACTCGAGAGAGAGCATGAGAGAGTAAGCACAAGCAGGGGGTAGGGGTAGAGGGAGAAACAGACTCCCTGACGAGGGACCCTGGGATCATGACCTGAGCCAAAGGCAGACGCTTAACTGAGCCACTTTCCATTTTAAATTTCACAAAAATGTGTTCATAAAATCTCCTTAGTATCTGTAAAATCTTTTAAAAATCAGCCTTTTAAAAATCTGTCAAAATCTTTTTTGTTTCTGAAAGATCTGGATTAATGTGTCCTTTTACATTCCTCTTATTGATAACGATACACAGCTTACTTGATCAAGCTCTCCAGGGATTGATCACTTTTATTAGCTTTTTTCAAAGAACCAACGTCTAGCTTTGTCAATCTTCTCTATTATGCTATTTGTTTTTCTATTTCAATACTTTCTTTTTATTTATTTTATTTCTTTTTAAGATTTTATCTATTTGAGAAAGAGTGAGCGAGAGAGAGAGAGAGAGCACAAACAGGGGGAGAGGGAGAGGGAGAAGCAGACTCCCCTGCTGAGCAGAGAGCCCAACACGAGGTTCCATCCCAGGACCCTGGGATCATGACCTGAGCCGAAGGCAGACACTGAACTGACTGAGCCACCCAGGTGCCCCTATTTCATTAATTTCTATTATTTTTATCATTTCCTTCCTTCTACTTCCCTTAGGTTTAATTAGATGTTTTTTTTTAAACATTGAGATGGATGCTTAGATCACTGGTTTTCAGCCATTTTTCTTTTCAAATATATTTGGATTCATCTAAGGCATCAAAGTCCTCCCTAGGCATGCCTTGAGGTGTTATCCCATAACTTTCACTATGTTGAATTTTCAAGACTCCGAGCTCCATGAGTCTGTCCAAAGTTTTGCTCAGCTTCTCAGTCACCTCCTCTGGAATTAGCAGGTGCCCCTGGGAGAAAGTCTGCCCAAGAGGCAGGGCTCATCTCTCTGGATTTCCTGGATCTTGGCCCCATAGCACTTCACTGTCCTATTAGCTATCTGGGTTTGGTTTTGTTTTATTTTTACATCTTGTCTAGCTTTTCCAATTGCCCTCAGCAAATTATCTAGTCTGTCATTACTGGAAGCAGACCTTAAATTCCACCTTTTTTCTCCTCTTCAGATTAGCCCAAGACAACACACATCATCTGCTCTAAATATTAGCTCAAAGAAGTGAGTTTACAAAATTTTTAAAAACAGCCTAGGTGAGGAAGTTCTAATGCATTTTCTCTTGAAAACTTTACCTTGGCAATGGGCCTGATGGGGGAGTCATTCCATAGTCTTCATATCTCTGGAAGAAAACCAAAAGAAGATAAAGATTAACATTCCACATTTATTAGAAAGTGACAAGAGCAAACTTACAAATTTAGGCTTGCAAGATTAACTTTAAAGAGAATTATTTTCCCATAAAACAGTTGGCATGCCATTTAAGCATTCTGCCATTCAATAATGCCAGAAGTTTCAGCTTGGGGAACTGGGCTACCGGGCTTTAAAAAAACAGACAACTCATTTCCAGACCTTTCTTTCTTTTATAAAAAATATGAGTGACAGACAATCTTCCAGCATCTGTTCTTCCCTACAGGCTCATTCTCTACAAATCTGTATCTTCTGCTAAAAAGGTAGGCCTTCGTGGCCACACTTAGTACAAATGACTCTACCAACATGGGCCAAGATGGTCACCAGAGCCACTGGGTTTCCAGCAGCAATTCAAATATACTCACAAAACTAAAGTATGTGAGCACTGTACTGTGTTAATAGAACATTGTGAAAAGAGAACCAGAAATTAGAGAGACACTTAAAGATGAAGTTACCACATTCAGTTTCTGAAAGTTTTCTGGTTCCAAGGAGGCCCAGCCATACTCCTGCCCTTATGTTCCATCCAGTGCCCCACAGCTTTCAATCAACTCTTTTTACTTGAGCTAATCTCAGCTACCCACGTGTTCTTTGGCTAGAACAATATCAATATGGCATCAGATTTAAAGAAATGTGTATCTATGTCGTGTTCCTCATGGAATCAACACATCCCGACCCTAACATTCATGGGACTCCTACTTCAACACTTCTTTCAACAGCTGTGAATCGCTATTTGGGAGTCAGATACCTCAACAGAGTGGTTACTCTGGACAGAGTCCATCCAACTGCAGTCAGCTTGAACCAACTGGTTGACCAGGATCCAGAGCTCCCAGTGAAGTTACTAAGTCAGCCTTGCTTCTGGACCTGCTCTCATATTAGATATTTTTTAAGCTGTCATTTAATGAATTAGTATTTTGTGGTAAGCGCTATGAGCACTAACTCTGGCCCCAGTAACAGCAACAAAGGGCTCACTACTCTATTTTATAGATGAAATCAACTCACAAGGAAGTTAAGTAATTTCCTCCTAATAAGTCTTTCTGACTCAAAAGACCAGCTTTTAACCACCATTGCACTGCATTGCCCATGGTTCCCAAACCAGATTTCCCCCTTGAATGAATTTCTACTTTATGAAGAAAAGGAGAGGCTTTGGAATCAAACAAACTAACCAAGCTACTCAACTTCCCTGGGCCTATTTCCTGATGCCAAGAAGGATAGAATGAACCCTATACCTCATACAGTTTGAAGGGATTATTACATGTGAAACTGTACTCAAATTACTTTACCTTCTGGCCCTCTCTGCTTCCATCCCCTTGGCAGAGGGAGGGAGAGGAAAACCTTGTAGAGTTCCCCAGCTGAGGTCAAACAGCCAAAGGGGATTATGGAAGAAGGGAAGAACAGAAGGAAAAGGAGTTTCAATTCCTTTTCAAATAATTAAAGGGAAATCTGAGACCAGATAAAGATTATTCACAGTGGCCCCTGTGTTTTTCAGCAGTCTGAATTTTTTAAACATACTCATGTGCAAAATAAAACAAAACAAAAAAAGATCAAAGTTTACATAACAGGATTTCAGGAGGTCCAGTAAGTGATAAACTAATAGAAAAACAGTGAAAACCAGCTGTCCACTCTACCTGTTTTGTTATTGTGGTATAAGGCATTTTAACTCTGTTGTAATCAGAAAAAGGAAGTGATTTTTCCAGATAATGCACGCACCAATGAAAAAGATTAAAAAAAATCACAGACATAATGACAGGTGTTTACTTTAAGTGGGTCACATCTATTAAAACTTTGGGCAACACTATAGAATTTTAAAGTTTCAACCAGCGATGTCAAATAAAAATCCCATTTTAATGCATCCCTTCCTTCTATTCAGTATAAAACAGGCCAACAGAGCAAGAAAGCCATGTTAAATGGTTGGTGGAGTCTGGGATGGGTCTGCTTGTAAAATGTCCTGGTTCAGACAATCACACTTGGTACTTAGAAGACTGCTCCAGGGAGGTTAACTTTACTCAGGAAAGCAGAAATACCACCTATCAAGTGGCCTTCTCACCAATGCATAACTAACATCCTTACACTGGCAAAAAAAAAAAAAAAAAAAAAGACTAAAAAATGTCATTAGTTGGTAAATAAAGATTCATGTGGTAACTGAGGACATCCTGAAATCTACATTATTGTAGTTTTTACGGTAGTCAGAAGAAGGGAATAAAGGATGATCAGGTTCCTCCTGGCAACAAACAGTAATTTATGACCAATTTATAAACATGATAAAATTATACTAGATATGCACAGATATAGCCAGTGATTCTGGTTTTCCACTAAACTGCTATCATCATAAAAACATGTGAGGGTAACATCAAAGGGCCATGATGAGAAAATCACTCAGTTAAGAGTATTTATAAAAATCTTGCTATGGATTTGAATTCTTGGTTAAGATGCTGGATTTAAGGCATTATCACGGAATTGTTCATCTCCAAAGCCTATGAACAATGAACAAATAATCAGTCAAAAATTATTGCTAAAATTCACCTGCAGAAACCAAACAAGCAAAGAAAGGAACAGATTCATGCCATAAACTGAGAAAACTAGCAGCCAAGGAACAAAAAAAGGACTATGGTTACATAATGGTAAAGTAATAAGAATAGCAATTCCTTTTTTAAAGTTCAAAGATGAGACGATAAAAGAATAGAATGAATGGAAATGAGAGACCACAGAATTGAAATAATTTGGGACCTAATTATTGGTGGAAATGATTTGAGGACTGAAACAATGCCATTATGGCTCTAAGAAATCAACTAGCAGGGAAAAGAATAGATATGGCTCCAAATCAAATCAATGCCATAGAGAAAAGGCCCATGATAATCATAAAGAAGGGAGAGAAACCAGGACAATGTAGCTAAAGCCATTAGAGAATAAAAGCATAGGTATAGGAAACAAAGATGAGCCAACCTGAAGATAATTGGTATCTTCGACTCCAATAAAGAGAATAGAGTAAGAAAATTATTTCAGATATAAAAGCAAGTTTCCCTTAAGTGAATGAAAGAGCTGAATCTGAAGATGAAATGGACACTGGCTATTCACGGGGGGAAATTATTCAGAAAAACTGGCTGAGTGCCCAGAATTAGTTACGCTTCCTAGCAGGTAGGGTACATACATCCCTTACCAGGAAAGGGGGAATTAAGATGGCCACAGATTTCTTCACAGAACAATTCAGAAAGCATTAGGAACAGAGAGAAGTGACATATAGATGCCAGCAGCGAACAAGGTCTTGTCAGAAAGTGATAGAACTCTTCCTTTGCAAAACTCAAGATTAAGTCAAGCAGCTCCTGTAGGGTTCCCTCTGGGTGCTGAGTCCACCTGTCCTCCATAGGATGTATCTACTGTGTCAGCCTCTCCGCTCCCCAGCCTGCTCAACACCAATAAATGGCATTTTACATGTCAGCCACCACCCTCATATCCTACATTTAAGACTGGAGGCAGAGGGACAATCAGGAAGCTCTTGCAATGGTGGCGAGATATGAGGGTGGCTCCAACCCACGTAATGCAGAGGATTCGAGAGGAAGAATCTACAAAGCTGCAGCATGTTGAATCGACCCCAACTCCCTGTCCTTGCCCTTCAGTGTAGTCTACCATTTCAACTGCACCCTCCAATCGGTACATTTCTTGCCCCTTGTCCTTTCATCACATTTGCCTGAGAAAGCCCTACTCCCGGATCAATCCAACTGCCCGTTTTCTCCTTGTCTCCACCTGGGTACCCAACTGCTGACCAACAAAACTACAGAACTTTAATTTGCGCCACTATAATTTTGCGACAGTCATTCTCATCAGGGGCTTCAATGCCACTAAGTAATTATTCTTATGTCCCTAAAGGGTTTTCTTTCACTCTCTACAATAAGTACGCACAATCTCTGCTCTCCCTCAAATCCCTTGCCCTGCCACTCTTCATTCATTCTCAATAAATGACTCTGCTTTCTCCACTGTGAAAAACAGAAGCCACAAGGAGATGGAAGGCCTCTCAACTTCCTGTCACCCACTACAAACATGACTGTATCTGTACCCAACTCCTCCCTCCTCCTGCTAGTAAATTGGAAGAAATACATCCCCTCATTTCTAAAGGTAATTCCTCCTTCAGTACTCTGGACCCCCCCTTCCTGTATCATCGAACTCTCCCCCTAGACTGGCTCGGTGCCATCAGCAATTAAACACACTGAGGCCATGAAGATTTTTATTCTCTGAAATCCATTCACTGCATCATGCTAGTTGGGGCCACCAACATCACTCACCAAGATTACTATGACAACTTCCTAAATGTCTCCCCACTTCTGGTCTTGCACTCTAACAAACAATTCTCCAGTCTAAAACGAGAGCAATCTGTCAAAAAGGCACACTGAATTATGTCTTTAGACTGCTCAAAAGTCTTCAGTGTCTGGCCATTACCGTCAGGATGAGGGCTAGGCTCTACCCCTATCAGCTTCCTGCCTTTTCTCTCCTGCCTCATGTCTCACCACTTTTACTTCTCACTCTGTATTAGTCGCCCAGAACTAATTTCACTGTTAAAGAACATTTTGGAGCAAAAATTTTAACAGCCTTATTTCATTATAATTGACACACAATTAACTGCACATATTCAAATATACAAACTGTTAAGTTTTGGCAAATGTTGGTACCCACACACCACGCTCATAAACCAGACAATGAACATATCCATCACCACCCAAGCTTCCTGGTGCCCCTCTGTAATCCCTCTGTCCCATACCCTTTCCCAAATTCACCCCATCCCTTGGCAACCACTGATCTGCTTTCTGTCACTATAGATTAGTTTGCATTTTCTAGAATTACATATAAATGGAATCATACAATATGCACTTTTTTTTGGTTGGGGGGATGGCTTCTTTCCCTCAGCATAACTATTCTGAGACCCAACCATGTTGTCATATGTATAAATAATTCATTCCTTTTTATTACTGAGTAGTATCCCACTGTATAAATTCAGTACCATTTTTGTTTATCTATTTGTCTGTTGATGTGCATCTGGGTTGCTTCCAATCTGAATCTATTACAAATAAAGCTGTCATAATGTACAAGTCTTTGTCTGGACATATGCTTTCATTTCTCCTCAGTAAATATTTCAGAATAGAATGACTGGGTCATAAAGAAGGCATAGGTTTAATTTTTTATGATATTGTCAAACTGTTTTTCAATAGGTTGTGCTATTTTACATTCTTATCAACAGTTTATAAAAGTTCCAGTTGTTCATGTTCTAATAGGTATATAGGGGTATCTCATGATTTATTGCACTTCACTAAGGACTAACAAGATTGAAGATCTCTCCATCTGGTGATTCTTCACATTTGTCTGCTTATTATCTGTATTTCTTCTTTGGTGACATTTGTGTTCAAATTCTTTCTTTTTTTTTTTTAATCAGAGAGAGAGAGAGAGAGCACAAGCAGAGGGGATGGCAGGCAGAGGGAGAAGCAGGCTCCCCGCTGAGCAAGGAGCCCGACGTAGGACTCCATCCCAGGACCTTAGGATCATGACCTGAGCTGAAGACAGCCACTTAACTGGCTGAACCACCCAGACATCCCCCTTTCCCATTTTTTATGGGATTGTTTGATAATACGAATCTTGTTCAATTTATTGAGATCAGCTTTATGGCCCAGAATATGATCTATCTTGATAAATGTTCCATGTACTCTTTTTTAAAGCCAATTTTTAAATTTTAATTCCAGTATGGTTAACATAAAGTGTTATATTAGTTTCAGGTGTACAGTATAGTGATTCAACAATTCTATACATTACTCAGTGCTCATCATAAGTGTACTCTTTAATCCCCATCACCCATGTACTCTTGAAAGAATGTACATTCTGCTCTTCTTGGATAAAGCACTTTATAAATGTCAATTAGTTCAAGCTGAAAATCAGTATTAATTCAAGACTTGTTCAAGTTTTCTCTACCTTAATGATTTTCTATATACTCATTCTTTCAATTATTGAAAGTGTTGAAGTCTCTGCCTATAACTGTGGCTTTGTTTATTTCTGCATGCAGTTCTATCAGTTTTTACTTCACATATTTTGATACTCTGTCATACGCACATAAACATTTAGGATTTTATGTCTTCTTGATGACCTGACCAATACAGTATTATGAAATGATCCTCTGTGTAATATTCTTTACTATGAGATCATTTGGGCTAACATTAATAAAGCCACTCTAGTTTCTTGTGATTAGTGTTAACACGGTTTATCTATCTCCACACTTTTTTTTTTCTTTCTCCATACTTTTAACCCATTTGTGGATTTATATTTAATGTAAGTGTCTTGTGGGCAACAGATAATTGGATCTTGAGTTTTATTCCACTGATAATCTCTGCCCTATAATAGGAATATTTAGACCATTCATATTTAATGTGATTATTGATAGGGCTGAATTTAAATCTACCATCTTGGTGTCTGTTTTCCATTTGTCCCATCTGTTCTTTGTTCCCCTTTTCCTCTTTGTCTGCCTTCTTTTGGACTGCATACTTTTTTTTTTAAGATTTTATTTATTTATTTATTTATTTATTTATTGGTGGGGGAGAGACAGAGAGCAACCATGCAAGCTGGGGGAGGGCCAGATGGAGAGTGAGGGAGACAATCTCAAGCAGACTCCGCACTGAGCACAGAGCCCAACGCCAGACTCAATCTCACGACCCTGAGATCATGACCTAAGCCAAAATCTAGAGTCAGATGCTTAACTGACTGAGTCATCATCCATGGGCCCCAAGACTAAGTATTTTTTATAATTTCATTTTTACTCTTTTGTTGGCTATTACCTATTACTCTGGAAGTTTTTTCATGGTTGCTATAGTTTATATTCTATATTTTTCAATCACAATCTACCTTCAAGTGCTATTATTTCACTTCATGTATAGTATATGAACATCAAAAGAGTGTACTTCTATTTCTCCTCTCTTGCCCTTTGTGCTATTGTGTTTTCATACATTTTACTTCTATATATGTTATAAACCCCATAATACACTGTCATCTTTTTGCCTTAGTAGCCAATTATCTTTTTTAAAAAATTTAAATAAAGAAAAAGGTTTTTTAAACTTTTTAAACTATATTTACATTTCTAGTGTTTTTCACTCATTTATGTAGATCCAGATCTTTATCTGGCATCATTTTACTTCTCCCCAAAGAATTTCCCATAACATTTCTTGTAATGAAAGTCTGCCAGTGATACATTCTTTCAGCTGTTGTGTGTCTAAAAAGTTTTGAAAGTTATTTTCAGCAAATAGAGAATTGACAGTTTTTTCCTTCAGTTCTTTAAAGGATTGTTTCACTGTCTTCTGGACAATGAGAATTTTGCTGTCATCCTCACCTCTGTTCCACTGCATTACAATGTGTAATTGTAATTTTCTCTGGATGATTTCAAAATCTTTATCAATTATTTTGAGCCATTTGATTATTTTTTTTGGTATAATTGTCTTCATGTTTCTTGTGCATAGGGGGTCATCAAACCTTGTGGATCTGAAGATTTATAGTTTCCATCAAATTTGAAAAACTTTTGGCCATTATTTCTTTAATTATTTTTTCTAACTCTCCCTCCCTCCTTCTGGGAACTCCAATTACATGTATATTTAGTCCACTTGAGGTTGTCCCCAGCTCACCAATGCTCTATTCATTTTGTTAGTCTACTTACTCTCTTTGTTTCATGTTGGATAGTTTTTATTACTATGTATTCAAACCTACCAATCTTTTCTTCTTCAATATCTAATCTGTCACTAATCCCATAAATATATATTTTATCTCAGACATTATAGTTTTCATCTCTACATTGATTTGTATCCTTTAACGTCCTCAATGCCTCTAATTAATACATTCAATCTTTTCTCTAGCTTCTTGAACATATGGAACTTCATTATAACGATTTTTTTTTTAATCCTTGTCTACTAGTTCTGTGTCATTTTCCTGTCTCTGCTTATCTGGTTAGTTTTGGTTGGATTTCAGACATTATTAATTTTACCTTGTTGGATGCTATATATTTTTGTTTTTTTATAAATATTCTTGAGCTTTGTTCGGGTTCACATATTGTTTTTATGCTGTTAGGTAGAGCTAGGGAAGCTTTAATCTGAGGCTCATTTTGCCCCACCAGTGAAGCAAATCAATGCTCCTTCTGAGTAATCTAACTGGTGCTCCATGAATTATGCAGCTTTCTACTCTGGAAGGAAATGAACTGTAATAATCAGCTTGGGCTGTCATAACAAAATACCACAGAGTGTGTGGCTTCAACAACAGAAATTTATTTTCTTGTAGTTCTGTAGGCCAGAAAGTCCAAGACCAAGGTTCCGGCAGGGTTTTGTTTATGGTGAGAGCTCTCTTTCTGCCTTCTAGACAGCCAAACTTCTTAGTGTATCCTCAGATGGCAGAGAAAGGGTGCCAGTTCTATCAGATCAGGATTCCAAACTTATGACCTCGTTTAACCTTAGTCACCTCCTTAAAGACCCTAGCTCCAATATAGCCACACGGGGTTTAGACTTCAACATTTGGATTTGGGGGATACACAATTCATTCTACAGTAGGAACTTATTTCCACACCTGTGTGAGCTCTGAGGACTGTTCCCTCTAATCTTTTTAGGTGGTTCTTTCCCCAGTCTTAGGTAGTTTCCTCATACCCTTAAACTGGTCTGTACTCAGGTGAAGAGTCTCTGCAGATCTCTAGAATTCTCTGCTTTCTTGTACTCTCTGTTGTGAAATCTACCTATCTTTTGCCCTCCAGTCTCCAATTCTGTCTTTCTCAACTCAGAATACTGCGCTCTGCCTGAGGTCTTCCTCCCTGCACCACAGCTAGAGACTCTCTCAAGATAGTAAACTGGGACATGTAAAGAGCTCAACTCATTTCTCAATGATCCCTCTCCTTTGCTGCCTAATGCCCAGGATTGTGAAAACCCATATATTTGTATGTGTGTATGTATATATATATATATTTTTCCCCCCTCCTTGTTATTTTAGTTGTTTCTGGAAGGAAGGTAATCCAACTGTGTTCCTCCATCTTGTCCAGAAGAAGTTTGTACTGGGCACTTTTAATTCTGTCTCTGCCATGTTTTTCTACCGCAACCATTAATTAACCTTCAGACTTCCACCTAGATGCCATTTTATCTACAAAATCCTTCTAAACACCTCACAGCTCAGGTAGGTGCTCCCTGGCTGTACTTTCCCCCTGCCAAGGCACCCACCACACAGTTTTAAAATTACTGCTTCAATTGTCCACATACCCCCTTGCCATAATGCAGAAGTTGGAGTTGTGCAGTGCACACACAGCAGGTACTCCATAAATCTACCTGGATTAATAAACAAATGAAAGAAACTTAAAGTGAAGAGACAGCAGCTGAAGCCACATTCACTGTATCAAAGAATTTGTTGTATATCATCCATTTCCTTAAAGATTATAAACTACCAGTTATAAATATGAAGTATTTAATATTTATAGTTATAACATTAAAAACTGTTAGGTAGAGATGGATGGTATTTTCCCCACATGCTAGCAGTTATTAAAGGAAACAATCTATTACTAACCACATACTTTGAAAATTCAAACCAATTTCAGAGATAAAGATTCCTTTAACATGTGTTCACTACCACCCAATTTCACCTTAATGTAACAAAATCAGAGGACCCAGTATAAACACTCCTTGAGAAACCGGGTCTAATTAACTTCCCTCCAGCATCAAATGTTTTAGTCCAATCATCCAATGTGGAATTAGCAAAAAAATATTTAATGTTACATCCTTCAGTTTTACTTCTTCCCCCATATTTTGAGAAGGCACATTTGAAAGGACTGATGGAATATGAAAAAAATAAAGGATAATAAAGGAAGATGAAATCCTGAAATGTTAAGTCCTAAGATGGAAACTTGATATTTGAAATGGTTGTCCTTGCCTGCCTGTGGGCTAGCTGCCTATAATCCTGGAGCCTCGAGAACCGCTCCAGTCCCAGGTGGCCTTCTAAGAAGAAGCCCAATGATTTGGTACATTCTAAACTGTACCTTTTGTAAAGACATCAATGAGAATATGCTTTGACAGTTGTCCCACCTCCATTTCACGACACTGAAGGGAACCCAGGAAGAGACTCCCATAAAATACCAGAGTTGCATAAAAGGATGCTTCCAACATTAAGAATTAACTCAGGAGAAAATGATGAAAACTGAGGTCTCCCGGCCAAGCTTTAATTCTGATCAAATGAATTCAGTATTATTGTAGTGATTCTGAAATTGAGGAAGTCAGGCAACAAAATTCCAACATCTGGCCCATGAGAGCATTCTAGAAGGCCAGTACTTACGCTACACGGGTTGTTGGCCGTCTGAGCAGAGCTGTAGAAGGATCCCCATTGGGTCGCTCGCCTCTCATCCCGGGAAGGGGTGCTGTTCACAGGCAGGACGGCTGGGACCCCAGGGCCTGCGACCGCGGCACTGGCAGGCTGGCTGCTGGGGGCCACGAGAGCAAAAGCATCATCCAGGAGGGAGTGCATGGTCTGGCGCGCCTCCTCGATTGACGGTTGGGGTGGGATGTACTGGGAGGCTGGGAAGGGCAGGCCTGGATACCTCCCCAGCTCAGCAGAGGATGGGGTCTGCACATCGGCCGGGAGATCGGGATCAGACTACGGCAAGGCAAACAGCAAAGGGAACAAGGATCAGATGTGAGCTTCTATGGTGACTCGAAAACAAAACTACAGGGCCAAAATGGAATTTAACAATTTTCACTGACATTGAGGAAAAAGTTTACTGTAAGAATTTTTTAAATAACAGCTATGGGATGGCAGTGGCAGAGGGAGCTTGAATTAGGATGAAAGAAAAAAGTGAAAATAGTCAACAATCATTTGGCCAGCAAAACTCAACCAGTTATCTGAAATGCATTTCAATACCTGCAAGTATGTATTTTTATTAAATACCCCTAAGGAGCCAAAAACTGTCTCAGAGTCTTATATACTAAAATACCAAGTCAACTTTCCATAGATACCAAAAACTAAAGCAGTCTATTGACTCTAGGAAGAAAAAGTCACCCTACACACCCCCCCCCCAGAAGAGATCAAAGTCACCGCCACAGTGCACCTATGTGTATACAAACAACTTTAATACTTACTATAACAACTGATTATATTGGTAAATAGAGAGTGTTTATTCAGAAACCACATGTCTTTCAAATGGCGCTACCTCTGAATAACATGAGTCACCCAGAAAGGTTTAAATTATATTCTATACCTACTGTCGAAGAGGCAGGGATATAAGTAACAATTAAGGTTTCTTAAAAATCTTATTTCCTGATACTGCTTTATGAGCAAAATGCTGTCATAATATACACAAGAGACAAAAGAGGAAACCGATGTAGGAGGAGGCCCTCCTGGTGTCAGTGGCGCCGGAAGCGCATCATCACTGTTACTGCCAGTGACGCCCTGAAGAGAAGCGGCTCTGCACGAGGGGCTGGTGATCCTGTGCCCTCCATGAGGAAGGGTGGGCGCCTTGTATCCAGAATGCTTTGCTCGTCCAACTGGCCCAGTTTAGCTCAGCTGCTTGGATCACCCTACTTAAGGGGCCAAAGGAGACATTCCTGTCTGTATTGATGTTTGGATCAATGACTCTTTTATAAAGAAAAGTCTCTGTTCCACAGATACATCCTTATTCTCAGACAACTGTCTAAAATGCTTCCTCATGGGGTGCCTGGGTGGCTCAGTCGGTTAAGCGGCTGCCTTTGGCTTGGGTCATGATCCCGGGGTCCTGGGATGGAGCCCCACATTGGGCTCCCTGCTTGGTGGGAAGGCTGCTTCTCCTTCTCCCTCTGTCTGCTGCTCCCCCTGCTTATGCTCTCTCTTTCTCTGTCAAATAAATAAAATCTTTAAAAAAAATAAAAAATAAAATAATACAGTGCTTCCTCATGTTTAGGTCCTGTCCAACAGATGATCATTATTATTCATGCCAGCATTGAACACTGAAGAGCAGCAGCTGTTTAACCCCAAACAGACAGAAAACCACACTACGGCCTGGCATGCCGCACATGGCCCGCAGACCTGTTTCGCTTGGCCTGTGCGGTCTGAAAAGAGCCAATATTTCTTAAAACCTGAAAATTTTATACTAAAGCTCAGATTTCTGGATTCTCTCGGCAGACTCTGAAGCTGTGGCATCACCAGGCCCTGACTCCTCCACAGAAACCACGGCCCTTGAGCCATGACCACCCTCTTGAGGTGGGGCTGGCGCCCTTCCCCTCCCAGCAGCAAGTGGGTGGCCTCGCTGCCACGGACAGGACACCCTGGTCCCGGAAGTCTCTTTCCTTAAAACTGGGCTATCGCAGGAAAGGTTCTACTAAGTGACATCTGTCACCTAGGGATTCTAAGTAAGGATTTGGAGCCCCAAAGGGCTCTTGGATCTGTGACAGAGCCCTGGAAGAACTCTGTGGCCCTTTCCCTGTGAGGTGGATAAAAGGTCCGTGCACAGGCCCTTCTCCCGTTCTTGGGTTTTCCTGGGGAGTAGAGACGGAAGACTGAAGCCAGGAGTGTGTCACCAACCTAACAGTCCACAGTAGAGCAAAAGGAAAAGTGTCTCTGTAAATACATCCCACTGGTAAGTGAAAGGGTCTCTGCAAAGACAGAAGCGATGCTCCTGGTGGTTCCAGTAAATGGCTAGGTAGCTGTTCTTCAAAAAAAAAACAAAAAAGAAAGCAAGAAAGCAACAACCGGCCCAAAATGGAGTCATTGCCCCCAGAGAGCAAAGCAAGACTTGACCGCACTTTCAGCCTCTCCCAGGAATGTGACCTTTAACCGGTCAATCTGGAAATTCCTGATCAGCACGAGTGAGGTAATCTGCACAACAGACCCCCTCCCCCCTTTCCCCAAAGAAAGGTGACCTTGCCTGAAACAATCCACTCTTTGTTAGAAAACTTCCTTTTCTGCCCCCCCTTCGGTCTATAAAAACTTTCCATTTTGTACCACCCCTCGGAGCTCCTTTCTACTTGCTGGGTGGGATGCTGCCTGATTCATGAACTCCTGAAGAAAGCCAATGAGATCTTTAAATTTACTCAGCTGAATTTTGTTTTAGAACACTGCACGGCAAGGAAGCGAGCGTGCGGCCACATAAAAAACTGCAGGCCCGAACTGAGATTCCAATGGTTTTAACTTTTACAGCAAGAAATACACTGTGAAGCTGTGAAGGTGGGACTCATGAATCCTGCCAAGAAGGCAAAGAGCTACGGAGCCATGACATCATAGCTTCCAGTTCTTTCTACCTCTAACAGGCTCCTCGTTTGGGAGGCTCCACTACCAGCACCTTGCAGGCCAAGAAGAGGTCTTGTTCATTCTTCTATATCCCAACACCTGCACAGTGTTTCACAGATAGGTGGTACTGAGTAATAAATGGGTAACAGTGGTCTATGGACGTTAAGATTTATCCAGAATCCCCGTTGGAATTTGAATTCCGCTCTCGTGAGTCTCAGTCTGATAGCTTCATTATTGGTCAATTTGTTTCCTTTGTAAAGATATGCATCCACCTATCATTCCTGAGAAATACATAGGAAGTTTTTGTTTTTGTTTTTTTTACCTTTAGTCATCAGAGAGGATGTATGATCAGATACCCTGACTGGCCGAGGACAGTCTCAGCTTATGCCTGCTGTCCCAATATAATCATTAATAGAACCTTCTATCACGCTCCCAGGTGTCAGGTTTGGATGATAAATTAGATCAGGGGTATACAAACTTTTTCCGAAAAGGGCCAAATGGCAAATATCGTAGGCTCTGAGTCATACAGTCTCTGTTGCTCTGTTATGGAAGTCTACCACTCAGCGAGAACAGCCAGAGAGAACACGCAGATGAACGCGCATGACAGTGTTCCAATAAAACGTCACAGAAACTGGTCGCTAGCCGGATTTGGCCTGAGGGCCACAGTGTGCTGAGGCCTGAATTATAATGGTAACCCCTAGCTGCCAAGAAATACAGGAATATTTCTTTCGCCCTAGGAGAAAGAGCTCATAAGGAGAAAATATTTTGAGGGTGAAGTGTAAAATTTAAGAAAAAACATGTATGTGTAGTAAAATCTTCAAGATGAAATACTACCTAAGAAAAAGTGAGTTCCACAAAAAGGCATTATCTTTGAGAGCATGTGTTTTAGAATTTTTATAGAAAGTAAAAAGTCCATCTGAGAAAAATTTCATTTTAGGGAATCTCTGAGAAATGAAGCCAGCTGACTGAGGTGGTGCTCTCCAGGGCAGGGTTTATTTCCACCAGCTTTCGGAGGAACCTCTGCACTTGCTGCTGAGAAAAAAAAGCAAGAAGTGAAAAGACGATCCAGGCCCCCCCTGAAGGCGGCCTGATTTTGGATTACTGATGAAGACAAATGGAGAGGTCAAGGGGAAGACACAAGACCCAATGGCATCAGATGACAGAACTAAGGGGTTCTTTAGAAAAAAAAAAAAAAGAGGGGACAGAATTGAAATAGCACTGGTGCAGATTTTCGTTGAGGGAATGAGCCCTGGCTGGCTAGGGAAGTAAGGGGGTTGGGGGGAAGGAATGCCCCCTTCTTCTAGTCATTGGTTTCACACATCAGGCCTGCAAGTCCCGGGGGGAGACAAAAGCCAAACAAGTGAACATCCTGGGGAGCTAAGGGGACAGTCCTCCCAGATGAAGCCAAACACCACAGACGCCGAGACAACCACCTGTCCAAAGCACAACAGCAGTACAAGAGCTCCATCTGCTGTAAGAACTGCCGGGACCGGCTCCCCGATCTTAGGAACTCAGTCACAGCCTTCCAAAACAGCCCGAGTCAGGAGCAAAGCAGCTGAGTCTGTACAACCCTGCACCCCTCTGGGACTGCACCAATCCTCATAAACAGGCGCGGCCAGTCTTTAGGACACTAGAAATACAGGAAGTTGCCAAGGAAAAGTCTGGTTCTTTCAGATGACCACGATTCAATGATATTTAGCCCCAATGTCAGTGTGGTGTTTGGCAGATTTGTATAATCAGGTTTCACATCTTTCAGGGTTAGTTATTTGTGTAATTAGGAGACAATGGCTAAGGGTACACAAGCTCTCTCCAAAGTGATCACGTACATCACAAACCCCTTCTCCAAGGATGTGGGTTTGTTTTGTTTTGTTTTGTTTTTCCTCTTGCTAATTTCTCTCTAAACAAGGATGCCTCTGGGCTCCCTGCTCAGCAGGGAGTGGGCTTCTCCCTCTGACCCTCCCCCCTCTCATACTCTCTCTCTCATTCTCTCTCTCAAATAAATAAAATCTTAAAAAAAAAAAAATTTAAACAAGAATGCCTCTGTGTATCTCTGGAAGGAGGAAGGGGTCTTGTGCTATGAGCCAGGCCTGCCCCAGCACAAGGCTACCGGTATCCACTGTGTGTCTGGCACTGCTAGAGGCAGCCACATCTGGAGCTCCCTCTCTGTCTGGGGGTGTCTCGCAGACCCGTGGGGAGGGGGGCCCTTTCTTCCCTACTCAATGGGGTCTGTGTATGGGTGCCTTAAAGCCATCAATGTCTGCCTTGAGCACTTCAAGCAGTTCAGAGTGGGCCCCTTTCCATTTGAAAACAAAAACACCCAATTCTGTATTTTTTAATTTCCATTAAGCTTTTTCTTCCATTAAAATTATACACGTGCACACACACACACACACACACAGAGAGAGAAAATACCTTCTTAGCACTCCAGGAACAGAAGGGAGAGACAAAACCCTAAATATCCTTCCTATTACCAAGAAACCCAAACAACTCTCTGACCAGGGGAAGACAAAAAAAAAAAAAGAAAAGAAAAGAAAAAGAAAACAAACTTCTGTTTCCCAGTTAACCTCAAGGAGGACCCATCCCGAAGCACACGACAGCAGGACTTGCACACAGAAAGGACCGACACAAGAGTTACATTTCCAGGGGCTCACTCAGCAGCCTGCTGGTCTCTGTGACTCACGTCTCCCCTCAAAGGAGCAGCCCACCGGCCCCCTCCCCCCAGGCCTCACGGCCCAGCTGGCCCTGGAGTGTCAGTCATCTGGCAACACGACAGCGCAGGGCCTTGGCCGCCACTGTTCACTCTCCTTCCCCTAAGAGCCACCCCACCCTGACCCCAGAAGCGAGAAGCAGCATTACGTACTGGGCAACCAATGTAGGCGGAGTTGTGGACACCGGGGGGCCTTTTGTAAGTGCCATCGCTGTCTGTGGTGATGAGTCTGTCCTTCTCAGCATCTCCGGGGCAGCCATTGACCTGGTGTTTCCGGCGTGGTTTGGGAGATCGCTTTATCCTGGAGCTTCCGGGGTGGGGTGGGGGTGGGGTGGGAAGAGGTTATCTTCATAGGAAATAAACCTTCCTGCCAGTAGCTTATCAACTAAACACTAAGTATTTTCTGAGCATCTGGGATGTGCTGGCCACTGTGGTAAACACCCCACAGGATATAAACAATGTGTAAGACACAGACTCTGCTACAAGAAAGCCACAGTCTACCTGAGCATATTAAATGCATGGAACAACAGGGAATCATGTAAGGTAATAAAATACCATGACTTTTTTTCAGACATTCAGAAAAGGGCAAGGTCAGTGTGACCTACTGATACCGTGGCTGGCTATAGGGCCTGACCTGGGTCTTAAAAAGCAAGTACGATCTACAGAGGAGGAGGGATATGGGGAGAGGGTGTGAGGTGCAGGCACCAGCATCCTGAGGGCCAGAAACAGGAAGCAGATGAATGTGGGTGGGGGGCGGAATGAGGGGACCAGCTAACGGGGAGACACTGTCTACACTGCCGGGCGGTGGAAAGCAGACAGAATGGAGAGGCAGGGCCCCGCCTGTTACCGGAGCGCTGGTTCCACATGGCAGGTAACCAAAGCCATTACAGGTCTTGAACAGAGCAAGACACAAATGAGAGCAGTGATTAGAGAAAACGCATGCGCCTTAGGACAGGGGTCTGGAAGACCAAGAGACCAAGACTCTGAGGGCAGCTGTGGGAAAAGAAATGGACCTGCCCACCCAGAGGAGGGGAAGGTACTGGGAGTGAGAGTGGGATGGGGGGAGACGGAGGAGGGAAACCAGGGGGAACCATCTGAGAAAGAAAGGGCGACTGCCATTTTCAACTAGCTGAATTCGAGGAGGCAGAGTAAACCCAGGAATAAGGGGCAAGAGGAGGGGCAGGGTGGTGAATGAGAGCAGCCAGAGCAGGAGCACAGCCGTGGGCGCCCCCACAGGCAAACCTCGGGGAGCCCTGCTCGGGACGCGCACCTCTTCCTGGGCTCTATGAACACCGAGGGCACGCTGGCCGTGGGGTCCAGGATCTTGTCGATCTGCATCTGCGCCCTGCGGTACACACGGTGCCGCTCACGCGTGTCGCCCGAGGACAGATCGTCCACCACCGGAAACTCGTAGTGCCCGCGGCGCTTGGCGCGGAGCCGGATCTTGTTCCGATGGTGCTCGATCTCGGACTTGTGCCGCAGCGCCGTCTGGATCTGCACGGCCGAGGGAAGACAAGGGAGATACATGGAATGTTCCCGAAGGGGCCCCCCCCCCCGTGGAGAGAGCATCTTGGGAAGGCGTTTCCTTTCCCCCAGATGGCCCTCCCAGGCTCCCGGGAGGCCCCAAAGTGGGAGACATGGACAGCCACACACACACGGGGACAGAGAACCTGCCATCAGCTACGGGCGGGGTCCCGTAGCCCACGTATGCATCAAATACTACATTTTAAAAAGAGAGTAAAAGAAAAACAGATGTACGCTAGCAAGCTGTGGGGCCACAGGCCTGGTGAGCATACTCCCTTCTTTCCTTCCGGCACACGGAGAATCCACTTTAGGGTGCTTACACATGGTAAGCACAGAGGCACATGCAACTCGAGATGCAGGAGACAGGTCTAGGTTAGGCCGGGGGCTGTGCAGGGCTGGCGCTCCCCAGCAAAGGTGAGCAGAGGCAGTGCACACCATCCTAAACCCACAGTGCACATTCTTAGCAAAAGAAGGAAAGACCGTTAAGAACTCTTGATAGGACTTCTGTAAGATGATCTACTTTAAGGATCACCTTTAAAGCGGGTAGGGGGTTGCAACTATACCAATTTCCTACTACTTCACCCTGGCAGAACTCACAACAGTAGCAGGTGTTTCTTAGAGGCAGGAAATGGACAGACATGGAGCTGCCTTATGTGCAATCCTAAATGGCCTTTGGGCCACTCATTGTCCGGCCCAGGTCAAATCTCTCAAGGTCAAGTTAACAGTGACTTGGACTGGCCTTCTAGTTACCAAAATCTCAGGAGAGAAGTGGATCTAACTCACTCTTCCAGGATTCACTGGAGTCAGATTTTACTAGGTATTACTAGATCCTTAGGGCCAGAGTAGATCTATCAGGGATCACAAAGTCTACAGTGGTCCTAAGATCACCCCAGGTTCAAAGGTTCATTAGGAAAACTCATAGGATTCAGCAGTTAGTCCCATTTATTATAGCAAAAGGATGCAAATCAAAATAAGCAAAGAGAAATGGCATGTGGGGTGAAGTCCGGAGGAAACCAGGAGCAAGCTTATAGGAGGCCTTCCCCAGGGGAGCCACACAGAACAATGTTGCTTCCTTCCTCCAGCAATGAGTTGTGATGACACATGTGAAATGTCCACCAAGGAAGCCCATTGGAGTTGCAATGCCCAGGATTCGTCCTGGGGGCTGGTAAAACAGTCTCCCTCTGCAGAGCATGTGCCAAAATTCCAGAGTGCCAGAAGGAAAAGAGATGTTCAGATAAGTCATACTGTTTGCATAAACAATCTGGGCACAGTGAGCCACTCTGTTCTGGGAATAATGGGAATGTTTCTGAAACGTAAGTTCCCAAACATCAGCCAAGGGCCATCGCAGGACTTCTGAAGGATAGGAGGCTCGGGTTTGCTATGTTAACTCTCTGCATGTCTGCCGTACACCTAACGGTGTCCTTGAACGGCACTGGATCTAAACAAAAACTCAGCTTGATATTTAAAATGACGAATACTTGTCAGCAGCTCCTACCTTTAGCAATTTCCACCTGTTTTTAAGCAGTGACCAAATCAGAATATGATTTTTTTTTTTTTTTAATAAATGGACTTCTTAAAAAAGAGCAAATACCTCCTTGTTAATTTTGTTGCTTTCTGCCACCCGGTCAGCCAGTACGGGGTGCTGAACCGGAGGGGCCGGGATGGGCTGCATGGCGATCAGCTGTATCTTACTGGGAACCCGCCTGCTGGCCTCTGAGGACCGGGACAGCCTGTCCACATGCTCAAAGATGGAGGCTGACGAGTGCTGCTCGTTCCCCGAACTGGGCGGCGGTGGCCCTGGAGCAGAAGGAGAAGCAAAAGCAAAAATAAATAAAGCCATCCTGAAGAAACAGCAAATAATCAATCGTCATGCTACTTGGTGCCAAAACTTGCCCTGTTTTGTCTAAAGGCGTTTCAAAGTCTTCAGGAGGGGAAGGGAAAGCGCAAGCGCTGCGCAGTGAGTCACTAAGCGGCTTGCAGAACTTTTAAGTTAACACTGACAGCAGCTGGGAACTTCCGCTCTCATTTGGAGAGATATAAACGTAGTCACCGAGGCAGTTATACTGGGGAAAAGACAGAAGATGAGGGGAGTGTGGACATGCAGACACTGAACACGTCTGGCCTTTCAGTTCTGATGCACGAAGAAAACCAAGGTGAAGAGCCTCGAGGAGAAAAAGCTGCTGTCTGCGGGGCATTCATTCCAACTTTAAAAAAAGAAGAGTAGTACCCTTAAAAATGGCCGTGGAGGGGGGGGCTGGGTGGCTCAGTTGGTTAAGCATTTGCCTTCGGCTCGGGTCATGATCTCAGGTCCTGGGGTTGAGTCCCATGTTGGGCTCCTGCTCTCCCGCTCTCTCTCAAATAAATAAATAAAATCCTTTTTAAAAAATGGTCAAGAGGGGAAACTGTATGGCATGTATATTTTACTACCTGGAACATGTTAGAAAAGTAATCAGAACTTCAAAAAAGAAAACAGAGATTGGATCTTGGTGTAATGGGTGATTTTCTCCAATTTCTTGCATTTTCTCTAGTGAGGATGTTCTTTAACGAGTATGACTTTTACGGTAGAAATAATCCCAATAAACTTTACTTTTATAAAGGCAAAGAGCGAGAGATGCAGAAGGGCTAAAGAGATGGAAAGAGCTCAACGGAGCTACTGGGAAGCACTCCCTCTGATAAGCCACAGCCACTCTCTGAACCCTCCGGACGCTGCTTTTTTTTTTTTACTTTAAAGATTTTATTTATTTATTGGAGAGAGCAAGAGAGAGACAGAGAGAGCACAAGTAGGGGGGAGAGGGAGAAGCAGACTCTCCGCTGAGCAGGGAGCCCGATGCAGGGCTTGATCCCAGGACCCTGGGACCATGACCTGAGCTGAAGGCAGACGCTTAACCGAGCACCCTGGACACTGCTTTAAAATAAATGGCCAAGAGGCCATGAGAAGGAGTGAGAGCATGTGGAATCTGTTTTCAAACAAAAGCCTGAGGTTGATTCAAGCGCAAGTGAAAAATATAGAGGTTTCTCCTTGATATAAAACAAGATAGAGGGGCGCCTGGGTGGCTCAGTAGGTTAAGCGTCTGCCTTCTGATCAGGTCGCAATCCTGGGGTCCTGGGATCAAGCCCCGCATCAGGCTCCCTGTTCAGCGGGGAGCCTGCTTCCCCCTCTCCCACTCCCCCTGCTTGTGTTCCCTCTCTCGCTGTGTCTCTCTCTGTCAAATAAATAAAATCTTTAAAAAAAAATAAAATAAAATAGAATTGAGCAAAACAGTAAAAAATAGTAACAGCTATTTTACATAAGGAATGTATGCACATCAGTGGTATGGAAGTCTTTGTACTTCCTCTCAATGTGAATTATATTCATTCGTTACCCCACACGATTAGAAATGATTTATGGCACTGTGAATGAATGACGACTCCCTTAGTGAGGAGTTATAGTTGTCTCAATTCAGGCTATTCTGGGGCTTTCTTTCCCTGCCCTGGGCCCGGAGGGAGCCTATTTGTGCAACACAAGCACAGCCGGGCACCACCATTCATCCAGGGGCAGCTACTCAAATTACAGGCTCGATGCCTAAAAGGAGGTAATTAGCTTCTCCAGATAGGCTAGCCTGGCTAACCCAGACTTACAATGTAGCAGCAAATGTCACAAAGGGGGGCCCATTAAGCTACTGATACTTAAAGGTGAGACCGCTTTCCTCCAGGAGGGTGAAAGGACCAGGACACGCAGATGACAAAGGAAGAATACAACCCCCACCACCCCGCAGTGCTATCTGCCTGCCTGGGTACCTGGGAGCTGCAGGCCTGTGCCTGGCTCCTGTCTGTGCCCCTGCCAGCCCCCAGCCATGGTCATGGCTCGTCACTCCATAATTCACCACTGCAACCAGAGACGCACGAGAAGCCCAGAAAATCCTCGAGCTTCCATACTGCTCAGAACCCAGCCTTTCTAATATATACATATATATATTTTTTATTAAAAATACATATTTTTTTAAAGATTTTATTTATTTATTTGAGAGACAGAGAATGAGAGATAGAGAGCACGAGAGGGAACAGCGTCAGAGGGAGAAGCAGACTCCCTGCTGAGCAGGGAGCCCGATGCGGGACTCGACCCCGGGACTCCAGGATCATGACCTGAGCCGAAGGCAGTCGCTTAACCAACTGAGCCACCCAGGCACCCAAAAATACATATTTTATAACTGGGTTATTTTTATTGTTTGCTATGTACTGCATAATTTATTTTTTTAAAAAAAACAGCCTGGACAACAATAACCAATGGCAAGCACAACTTGATACATAGAGATTAATCTGTGTGAATCTGCCTTAAGGTAAATTAGAGACTTTGGATTAAAACCCATTTCTATTCAAATATTACAAAACGAAAAAAAAAATTGTAATTATAGAAATTAGAGTACGGGATAACGTCGACAAAGCAGAATGACAGAGGGAAGGGCAACGTGCACTGCTAAAATGCTAAAGCAATGGAACACTTCTCAAGAAATACGAACTTCATTATCTATAGGTGAATACAGTCAAAGTGCGTTATCCCTAAGGCCCGTGGCCCCCATTAATATCTGGTGAGGCAGGGATCCCATTTCTCTCTCCCTCTTCATCCTGTTCCAGCGCCTCCCCCACCACAGGCCCTGAGCACCCATTTGCTGAATGCAGGACTAAACAACCAGTCACCTCAGCTAAGTTCATGAAATGTTACCTCAAAGAGGCCTCTGGGGATCTGCTGTAATACAAAGAATTCTAATTTATGACCTCAAATCATTTCCTAAATAAGCACTCCACAATTATTTGAAAAACCCTGATGTGACAGGTAGTCAACACAGTTGCCCTGCAATCTCTGAAACTATTACTTTGCTTTGCCAACTTTTTTTTAAGATTTATTTCTTTGATAGAGAGAGTGTGCGAGCAAGCAGGAGGAAGGGCAGAGGGAGAGGATACTCAGGCAGACTCCCCACTGAGCACAGAGCCCTAGAGAGTGCTTAATCCCAGGACCCTGAGATCCTGAGCTGAGCCAAAACCCGGAGTCGGACGCTCAGCGGACTGAGCCACCCAGGCGCCCCTTCTTTGCAAACTCTTCAGCACATGCCAAGGTAGATGTCAGCTTAGTTCCAACTAAGAATTCCATTCTAGAATTCGGAGTTTGTGGAATTCTCATTAATAAAGTTCCAACTACTTAAAAATCACACCCTTGCACAACGTGTTTCGCAGTCCTTACCTACTGGGGGGGGAATTCCTGATGACAGAAGGAAAGGGGACGCGACATTATGCAAGGACACCACAGTGGTGGCACAGTAACAGTCTGAAGGCCGCTGCCTTCACTCGAGGAAGGTGCGTCACCCCCCTAACTCGTCTCACTCTTGACAGCTCTGCTAAAGGGAACCCTTGGTAATGACGCGACTTATTCTAAAACCGTGATAACCGTGAACACAGTGACATCTGAGTCAATAACCTCATAAGGGTCCATCCATGGGCGGTCATATATGCATTATGCTCTAGCCGCCTTCCAAAAACAGTCAGCTGGGAAGGGAGTAAAGCACGACCTCTAATAGACCAAAACCAAAACAATGCTCTTTTCTCAGCTATATTGCCATGTGGGTCCTGGAAATGTCAGATGACTTGTGATATCCATCGAAAGCCTCGCCAAGGAGGCAGAGGGGACCCGGTGGCCATGCCACCTGCTTGATGAGAGGCAACACTGGCCCCAGGGCAACACGGAGGAGGGGTTAGAAACTCACAATCTTTTCTACAGGGTATTTAATTAAGTTCTATGCAAGCAATAAAATGCCTTCATGGAAGCTTTACAGAAATAAATAAAATCTTCCAAGTGAATTGATATTTATAGTGAGAAAATCATCTTTCTAAAACATGAAAATAATGTGCAGACTGTGGTGTCTCTCCAAATCATAATAGCAGCAGCTAAGCTTCTAGAACTCACAAAAACATCTAACGCACTTGCCTCCTTCCACAGGCAACTCAGTCCTACACCTCACATGCTCACTACCTGGATTTTGAATATACAATGATAGTGACTTTTGATTTGTGTCAGCCATGCAGAATATACTAAAACTGTCAGGAGTTAAATGTGGGAACTAAAAGCGAGATTTTCTCAGATAAGCAATTAACAGAAACAGAGAAACTCCAGAACTGATTTTTTTTTCCCCCTCAAATATTTCCTTCCTGGAATCAAAATTAGATTTTTAGTCCTGTCTATCTGAAACAGAGCACCTGTTACCATGGTGCTAAATAACTTCTAAGATTCTGTGAAAAAACTCTTCCCTTATTCTAAGGGGGTTTTCTTTAACATCAAAAAGGAGCTGGAAGGAATTTCAGAAATGAGCTAGGTTAGTCCCACAGAAGCCCCAAAGGCTGAGGGACTCGCAAGATCACACGCATGACGGTGACAGATCAGGCCCTCTGGCTTCCAGCTAGAATCTGTTCATTTACAGAATACAATTCACTCTGTACTGCATTTCAAACAAAGAAATTTGTGAAGACAAATGTTTAAGTATAAAAATTACTATTAAAAATAATATCCTGAGGTATCCCACTTTTCTTTGCATTACTGAAACAGTCCCGAGGTATAAATAAAACTCCAGCAAATACAAGAGCTGCACTCGCACATTTATTTACGAAATTTGTTAAACTAAAACCAAACTACCTCGCCATCACAGCAAAAAATGCTCCTAAGGCTAGTTAGACCTGTGGGCTTAGTTTGATAACAGAGCACGAGCTCCACGGTAAAGTCCTTCGAGGTGGACATGAAGTTCATTTCAGACCTGGCCTAAAAACCCACAGACAATAGATATAAATGTGCTACCCCATTCGGCCTCACTGAAATCCCTGCGGGAAGAAGGATCTAAGAACAGGACCAAACAGAATGCATTTGGACCCATGATAAATAAATGACTTCCTGGCAGTGACAGCTGAGAAAAATCCAGAATTGGATCCTAAGAAGGTCACTAAATTCTGGAGGTAGTTTTTGAGACTCTGGTTTTAGTTTGGGTCCTCCTGTTCTTCGGAGAGGAAAACCATTAGGACTCTAAACTAGAACAGAACATGGCTATTCACCTCAAAACATACTTGAGTGAACCCCTAACCTCCAGCACGGTCTCCCGCCTCAACAAAGACACTAGGACGACATTAGACAGTGACAGTCGATGCTGAGAAATTCACCATACGGATGATGAGTATTCCACTGCAGATTTTTTTTTTTTTTTTAGTGTCTAGCATTTGAAGTAGCATAAAACCTTATCCTACTGGAATCTCATCATTACTACGTTGAACGTGGAGAATGAGAAGAGTCACAGACCGCTCTGTGGGGCTCTGTGGGGCTGGCCATCATTCACTGCTCCCGGCGTCTTGTCTCCCACGTCCCTCTCACTGGACTCCTCACTTACGGTAGAGTCAGCATCCGAGGGAGAAACTCTGCAGTCACAGAACAAATGCAAACATTAGGAAAAAGAAAGAAAGGGCCTGGGGGGGTGGGGGGGGGAGGTGGGGAGAGGTCACATTAATTTAGATGTGGAAGTCAGGCTTCCAGGCAAAACAGATAGGAATGAGACAGTTCCCAAAAATCATCTTCAAGGAAAACGTTGCTAGCACATGGTCCCCTCTTGAAGACAGTACCACATGGCTTCTCTGGCTCAGCAGGCTGCATTCCAAGGAATGCCAGGAAGCTAAGGGCCAGACTGGAGGATGGTAACCCACAGTTACCAGGGCCCTGGATTGGTAGTCTGGGTCTGGCATAGATTGTATCAGAAGATCTGGGGTTCCGGCCTGGTTCCCGGTCAACAGGGACTGCAGAATCCCTGGGAACCCAGGGTGGTCCTATCGTCACCCCCACAGAACCCCAGAGCTCTGGGAGAAGCCTATACTTACAACACAAAAGCAACGATCACCCCTGAGCTGTGAATCTATCAAAAGCAAGGGTGACACAAAACCAGGTTGCAGGAGGCTAATGAAAGTCCTTAACCTGTTAGCACCCCTTCTCTTGGTGCCCCTGAGGGATGCTAAAGCCCTACATTAACCATGCAGACCACTGAAATGTTGCATCTAAATGTTTAGGATGAGACGACCAAGGGAAGAGGAAAAAAAAAAAAACTTGGCAAAATTATACTAACATATTCAACAGTCTTTAATGTGATTTGATTTATTCTTAGCCTGCAAGATGATTAAGCAAATAACATCTCTCGACATAATTCATTTTCTTTTGTAGAGATCATGGTGTAACATCCATTAAATTGTTAAAACTAGGCCAGAACCCCCCGGGGTAGAAACTGTGACAGCGTTTCAAATGTTGGTATGATCACACATTTCTTCCCTCTTCACAGGAAATCAAGATTTGGAGTTCAAAGCTCAAAGGCAGGCTAATAATTTGAGGCTTCCATACCCTAGTGTGATTGTGCTGAGATCTAAAGGCAGCTGCATAAAACCTGATTCTGAACTTCCACCCAGCTACAGCCCTTCTCCTAGGATCAGAGGGTGAGGGGGAACTTCCAGGTGGCGTGTTAACACGAAGCCCTCAGCCCGCTTCCCTTTGATAGGAGGAATGGAAAGACACTGGGGATGGGGAGCTGGGCAGGGAGGAGGCAATGCCGAGTCCATGGAAACATGCTAATGAGGGTGACAGCACAGCCGGCCAGAGGGAAAGCAAGCCAAGAATAAAGGATGTGATGAAAGTCACCCGCAGACGAAGCAAGGAAGGCAAAGCCAGCCACTGGTAATAGCAGCAAAGGCAAAGGCAGTACAGGCTGAGTGTGTATTATGTGCCATGCACTTTTTAGACATTACTTCTGATATCATCTCCAGAGGGCTCAGAACGATCACCCCAGAGTATACCCGCTCGAGCTAGGCAAGATCTAATCAGGTCTCGGGGGTGGGACCACCAAAGCATCTGGCCGCCTCTGGTGGTCCACTGGAGTGGATCGAGAGCCCTGTGGTTCGTGGACTTTGGCAAGCTGTTGCCAGTCTCCCAGGCTGCACACCCAGGGGAATACTCACCACCAGCTCTTCTGATACTGGAAACTGACAAAACTGAGAAGGGAAACATGCTCTGTGATAGGGAACAATACAGAAAGCCTGATAAGAACCTTCCTCTGTGACGGAGGTTCTTGGAAGGGATCTTTGCCTTGGGGCTCGGCACATCTCCGTTTTCAGAGGGCGTGGTGTGGTCCTTCACCGGTCCAGGTCCCGGCAGTGGTGCTGGCTCATGAATAATCAAGATGTCGTCTTTATTGTGCTGACCCAGATGCTGCTTAGCAAAATCAAAGCCCTTCACACTAGGGATCTGCAACTAAAACACACACACACACACACACAAGCGGAGACAGTCAATCTGAAAGCTGAGGACGGTAAAAAGGGATTGTGAGAGCTGGCAAGATTGCTGAGTGCTGACTTTGACCCAAGATCATGCCTGCCATCCCATCATTCTAATTCAACAAGCATCTCTAAAACATCGACTGTGTGCACAGTGCCATTCACACCTAGAGTCTGCAGAAAAGACAGATACTTGCGAAAGATTAAAGAAGAGTACGGGATCAAACAGCTAGACCTTAGTACAAAAGACATCACAAGACGATACCTGCCTGACCCACCATCACGGTAGCATGATCACGCGGTTCCAGAGACAGTGGCACGAGCGAGAGATTCTTTATAGAGAAATGAAGACTTGAGTCAGGATTCACGGGACAGGCAGAACTTGGAAATGAAAAGGGGCAGGTACACAGAGGATGTTCTAGATCAAGTCAGGCACCAGAGAGCAGCTGAGGGCTTGGAAGACACCCCATCAGCTGACCTAGAAGGGTCAGAATATGGGGAGGGAGAGAAGGCTGGCCAACACCAAATGCCAGTTTCTAGAGCAGGAAACCACTAAATATTTCTGAAGAGGAAGATTTCTAAAATCCAAGCAGACAGGACACACAGGGCTGCCGGACACACATGCCAACAATACCCATGCAAAAAATGACAAAAGCCTGAGCCCTAAACCCTAGCAAAGGAATGAATAGTTCTAGAGACTGGGCTGAAGGATCTGGAAGCCAAAAATAGACACAAGAGGCAGAGGAGGGAAAGGGAAAGCAGCCAATGATGACTTGAATGACTTATAGGCCGGCATCCTGAACAGGGGAAGGGACATTTATCATGAAAGAATGGTAACCTGAGGAGATAAAAAGACAGGTTTCACTTTAGACATGCTTAGTTTGAGATGGCAGGAAAAGCTCCAAAGGAGAGTAGCCCCGTGTAGCTGGACACGGAGGACAATAGCTTGGGGGAAATTTCAGGCTGGAGACAGGACTTTGAGAGAATCTATACAGAAGATGACAGGTAGGGGACCTGAGATTTTTTTTCTCAGATTTTTCAAGATGAAAACAGAGTCTGTGGATAAAATGTTGGGGAACATCTAATAGTTTGGGGCTCAAAGGAGGAAAAGGAGGCAAGGAAAAAATAGATGACTTCAAAAAAAAGAATTTGTAAAGTTCAATGTAACAGAAGGCAAGGGGATACAGAATTTCTAGAAAGGAGTGGCCAACAGAAGTACTGGGGGCACAAGGAGGAAAGAGAAAGGGGTCTTCAAAAAAGCCCACTTCTCACACTGGGGGACGCAGAAGTCCTACCTGAGATACACGGTAGCAACACCAAACCCACAACCCAGACCCCTGTCACCACGGAGTCCAGACCTCAACTTCTAGCTTCCTGTGCTAACACAGGAAATGTGCTCCAAGTACAGAGAACTGTAGGCAATAAAGGTGAGGCACCATTTGTGGGGACCCTAAAAGTGTAGGGGGGGTAATCATGAATCATTAATTTGAGCTTGCAGAGTATAGGAAACTAAACTGCATTTCAATAATTGTCCCAAGGGCCTCCTTGGCATGAAGGCCACATGCACAACCAAAGCCCTTATCTCCGCTGTACTCCACCCCTAGAGAGAGTCCATCTGTCAAAGACAAAGGCCAAACCAACCTAAGGAGCTATTTTAGACAATGTGTTATGTAGAAGCAAAAGGTTTTGCCATATCTGTGTTAATTTTATGCCAAATGAGTGACAATACCAATGGCTTCCATTCGTGATCTCAAAGGTCTTTTTTAGCACTGCAAGTCTACAGTCAGTGAAGACAAGGGAAGGAGTCTGCAATAATGACTTCTGCCAGCAGAGGGGGACAAAACTTACTCTAAATGTAGTTTACAAAGATGTTGCTTGGAAACAAAAGATAAAGACCTGGTGGGCTGTATTTTCTAAATTAATGATGTCATGTGACAAGAGCAAGCTACTCCACACAGTCCTTGGCTCAGGAACACTCCTTCACGAATATGAACCCAAACCTGCCCCTCTCTGGTTCCCCCGGCCCTCCAACCACTCAGGATACTCTTATCTCCTCATCCACAAGACTGTGATCTTCAGCAGGGCTCCCTGAATCCCTGGGGGTGTACGTTTTCCTAGGGGCATGCAGCCATTTTAAGACCGTCTAAGTTCAGATGGATAAGCTCTGTGTATGCTCTTCACTACAAGTGATTTTCCTGAGAGTGTGCCTGTAGTCTGGCCATTGGGCTGGTTCCCATTTCCCGCCTCCCGTTATAAGGGTCCTTCTCCTGCTTTACAGAAGAGAGGTGCCCCTCTCACCCACATGGGAGCCTTTACCCAGCCGCACCTCATGGTAGCTCATTAACAAGCTACCTCTAAATGAAAAAAATCACAGAGATAATCAATAGTCACTGAGTCAACACCATCAACACCATTTAATAAATCTTGGTAAAACCTTTTTTAGTGTATTTCCCAGCAAGAAACTAAATGCCTCCAACGACCAAGAGACAATCACTTTTGCAAAGCAGATGATCTGCTTTACCAAAATTGAAGGAAGAGCATAGATTGCCTCTTCCAAGTAGAGGTCTCCAAGTGAATAAGGGAAAAATACAAACAGCTCTACCTCTGTGGTGCATTCAGTGTACCCCCAGTCTAGGAGTTAATACTACTGGTCTACCCTGACAAACTCTCAGGTTCGTGCAAGAAACAAGCGTATGTATACGTCAAAATGCTTCATTATTATTGCTGTTGGATGATGAAACATCAAGCAGTTAATATAAATGCCTAAGCATTCTCAGCCATCAGATAAAAGCTCTGAAGTTAGATACGAAATTTTATAATTCAGCAACAGGGTGTGACACATGGTAGACCGTCCATAAATATTTGATGACTAAATCAATTTTAAAAAGTAAATTGAAGCTCCAAACTTGCTGGATCTTGTGGGGAGCCATGAAAAAGGGTATATGTCATCAATAAAATATAAGTCCATAAAAGCCCTGTGGGCTTACTGTTGATTCCTACTAACATTTTCAAATATCTCCATTAGATCCTTGCACTTCTCACTGGCAGGGTGAGTCACCACCTTCTACAACAATAGAAATTTGGCAACTAGTCTGTGCTTCTGCACAAAACAAAAGCTATCTTAGAACACACACAGAAGGAAGAAATTAGAGGAAACCTTGCCCACTTATGGAATTAGCTCTTTTGTTTCATCCCTACTTTCAAGAATTTTTTTTCTAGTTTTTCCATTTCTTAAAAAAAAAAAAAATCTAAAGTTAAGTCTGGCTGTATTGTGTCTCCGGCTTCCACATGCAGAATAAGCTTCAATCAGTATTTTATAGAAGAAGAGCCACAATTAATTAGTGCCTTCAATATTTCCATTAGGACCCCTTATTTCTGAGGAGAGACAGCTCTTTTGTTCCTTCTCTCTTTAATATGTCACAGAGGGGACAGGCCCCATTGTCCGTGCCCCACTGGAATAACGTCGCCGACAAGTCAGAGCAGGCGGGTAAAGCAGGTCAGCCAAAGAACAGGAGAGATGCCTGATGAATTTTAAAACATGTGAGCCGTAAATATAATACAACCCCGGGCAGAACAAGATGGAGTGAATCTCTAGAACTCCAGTTAGCCTAAACCCCTGGGAAGGAGCAGTTAAGATAAAAATAGAAATCAAAGAGCAAACCCCAAAGGTGCCTGGGTAAAAATCTGCCGTCTCAAAGAGAGCAGATTGTCTACCCATTTCTTATTTGGTGGATGAGATCTATGAAAAGTCTCCATAGTCGCCGTGCTGTTTCCATTCAGAAGATGAAGAAAAGGCAAAGTTCCTGCTGTGTTTGCTGCAGCCCTGGGGCCCCCAGTCACCCTGCGGTCTTGGAGATAGAAGAGCAGAACTCCAAGACTCTCCCGCCCCTGGGGGCCACAGCAGATCACGGGTGAACTGAGCTCTCCACATATTAGGTGCCACGGGGTCCTTGCAGAGACTCAAAGAGCAACCACAGGGGACAAGATGAATTTGGCTGAGATGGGACAAACACCCATGGAGCCTCTCTCTCTCCGATCAGCTGTCCACACAGCCTCCCAAAGTGGTCATTCCAGAGATAAGTATGTTCAAGCTGCTGTCCCTGCTGAAAATCCTTCCATGGCTCCCCACTACCTACAGCACCATTGCCGACCCCTGATATGTCCTACAACTCCTCCTAGCCTGGCTCTTGCCTACTGTCACCTCACAGTTATTGCTGTGCCCTTCCAGACAACTTTTGCTCCACCATTCCTGACATACAGGTCATTCCCTCCACCTGGGCCCACCTCACCTGGCTTCATCTCCTCCACCTCTGAGCTTCAGCCCCAGCATCGCCTTTTTTTTTTTAAGATTTTATTTATTTATTTATTTATTTGACAGAGAGAGAGAATGCACAAGCAGGGGAAGCAGCAGCAGAGGGAGAGGGAGAAGCAGGCTTCCAGCTGAGCGGGGAGCCCGATGTGGGGCTTGATCCCAGGACTCCAGGATCATGACCTGAGCTGAAGGCAGACGCCCAACAACTGAGGCACCCAGGAGCCCCCCAGCATCGCCTCTTTCCAGAAGGCAGAGGCAGCCCACCACCCAACGGGGTGGCTGCCCCTTCTCCCTGCTTCCAGGACAGCCCAGACAGACTCAACACTGCTGTGTGTCAGTGTCGGGTCCCTAGTCCTTCTCCCTTACCGAAGCCCTCGAAACAGGGACTGCATGCTATCTGGGCTTACAACCTGGCCTGGCCCTGCTTGGGCTCAGAGCAAACACTCAGTGTTTGGTGAGTGGATAAGCAGTGACTAAGGCATCTCCATGTGGCTGCCCGCAGTACCCACCAGTCAGGAACCACAGTCCCACGCCAACCAACCACAGGGAGTGGACTGTCCCCATCGGAAGGAACAAGTTTTCACGGGACCAGCAGCATCAAGCCAATGCCATTCATCTCTTTACACAGAACCTCAACAGGGTGAGGTGGGTCCAAGCTGCGGTTTTTCTAATACCCAGTAAACAGTGATGACTTTAAAGAGACTACAGATAAAGGAAAGATACGGGTTAGATTTGTTTTTTAATGACTGGAAATAAAAAGGACCCTCTCTCAAAATGTAGACAGAATGGCCTCTCCTTCTTATCGTATGTCAAAACTAATCCACTCCCAGACAATCTGAAGAGGTTTCCTGCTCGTTACAAGGGGTAGGGGGTGTGGATTTTTTTTGGTGGGCACATGTATTGTTTCCAGATGTTTGTAGCTCTGGGATTACAGAGCTCAAGGATCTGGGAGAGTAGCAGCGAGGCAGCATCAGGGGGCAGAGCAAGCAGAACAGAGAGAGAGAGACAACAGAGAGTCACACAAGAAGGAAAAAGAACTTTCGCAGTCCCAGGGGAAACTAGCATCTTTTCAAATTGTCCCAAGGAATGGGCTAGATAGAGGCCCTTCACCACTGCCAGGTAAATCTTAGAAGAAACTCTTGTGAAGTAGAGATACTTGTTTCTAAACTAAACAGAGATCATCCTTTTTCTATTATAAACACATGACAAGATCTATACGGTAGGTTCCTGTGCCAGCAAACCAAAGACCACCCTTGTGAAATGTCACAGAGGTCAGTCCCCCCTACCCAGGTCAGAAGACACCGACTCCCTCAGGGACTCCTCCACACAGAAGACCTTCCGACAGACATGTTGTAAAGATGAACGCACAAATCCTCCAGCACATGCAAAGCAAGAGCAACCCCAAGGGCTGGAAGTTCTGTTTGAAACTCTGTCCATCTGATTTACAGCAACATCTGGGGCACGAAGATATTTCAGAAGTAAAAGTGAGAGAAAGAGAAGACTTGGGGAGTATCCTGTTTTGTACTCAAGGGATGCTGTCCTCTGACAGTTGAATGAAGTAACAGATGACGGATGGGCTTCCACAGGGAGTATTTATGTTAGGGAACCTGGAACATGAAAGACCTGAATACATAACCATCTACACTGGGTAAATCTCTCTGCAACAATACTCTTTCACCAGAACAAAAACATTTCCAAACTTATTGTTGATCTTATTACAATGAAATTCACGCTATGAATGATTTAGTACCTCCAGCACTTTTTCCAGGGTTTTCCGTGGCATTATCTAGTCTAACAACAAAACAATCTTAGCACACTCTGTAAATAATAAATGAAGATAGGTAATAAATATAATGTTAATGTATAAAATGCTTCCAATACTCTTGATAACTATCAGCTTGCAATTGAGTCATGATTTTGCATTTTTAGTTCATTCATAAGAAAAAGAATACTCTTCATTTACTTTTACGGAAGTACAATAAGTGAAGAATACCTACTTTTTCATTCAGCAGGTGTGGGTTTGTAATGGGCAGAACTTTTTAAACCCAGACAGAATAAATTTAAAAGGTTAACAGGCAACCCTTTATTTCTTATTCTTCTGCCTCATCCTTGCTTTTTCTTATCACAGTTCTAGAGTCAAGGAAATCCTCTAAATGTGTGAGACCCACAGAGGGTACACATTCACACACACAGTCAACAGATTACCGCTTTCCATCCCCTTGGTAACGGCTCACTGCCTGGGGTGCTAGATGTGTGCAGCTACTGCATTCTTCTTCAGTGCTTGGCATGTTTCTGCTCACACGAGATCAACCAAAACTCGATACTTACCAAGAGTCAATGTCTTTGCTCTGAAACTGGTATGTGACAATTAAGTATTGCGGAAATCATTGAAACATAAAAGTGAGAATTGCTATTATTATAAAAACTAAATGGGGGGGGGGCGCCTGGGTGGCTCAGCTGGTTAAGTGTCTGCCTTCGGCTCAGGTCATGATCCCAGGGTCCTGGGATCGAGCCCCGCGTCGGGTTCCCTGCTCAGGGGGAAGCCTGCTTCTCCCTCTCACACTCCCCCTGCTTGTGTTCCCTCTCTTGCGGTCTCTCTCTCTCTCTCTGTCAAATAAATAAAATCTTTAAAAACTAAATGGGATGCTTTGGTATGACATGAAAAAGATGTTTAAAAACACACTGCTGTCAAGTTAGGTATAGGTGAATTAGCTCTGAAAGATTACAGAGTTGGGGAGGGTATCAAAAAAAAAAACAAAAAAAAACAAAAAACCCTAGAGCACTTTACACTCAGGTTGCTTGCTCTTCTCTAAAGAAACCCAAACTGGAAACTGCAGCTGATGCATTATAGGTGTTGTTTCTTTTTTAATTTTTTTAATTTTTATTTTTATTTTTGAGAGGGAGAGAGAGGATCACAAGCAGCCTCCATAGAGTGCCCGATGTGGGACTCAGTCTCACGGCCCTGAGATCATGACCTGAGCCTAAATCAAGTCGGACGCTTAACTGACTGAGCCACCCAGGTGCCCCTAGGTGTATTGTTTCTTACAAGAAACACCAAACAGAATCCTCTCAGTAAACCAACAGTCCAAAAAATAAAATATAAAAGAAAAAAGACTCAGGGTACATCAAAAGATTGGCTAATACAGACCCACTCATATATTTAAATTAAAATATTTAAGGCATATAAGTATCATTTTTTTAATGATTAAATGATCTTGACCAAGGTGGACAGTGGGTTTCCCATATGGTAGATGGAAACTAAAGGAGCCGTCCAGTGTGACTGTGTATGAAAGAAACAGACACACAGATCTGAGAAAACCTCCCTTGGCTCCCATTCTTTGAAAATATCCAGGGTTAAAACAGATGAGAATTCATATAAAAATGGATATGATCTTTGAACTAATCATTTCATAAATAAAATCACAGTAGAACTCGGTGCTCATAACACTGCCAAGCCTTGATACAGCTTCATCTTCTTGGCGTATAATTAACACTACATAAGAATCATGGTTCCAGTAGCAAACGTGAGGCAAAGAGATACCACCATTAAAGCCAAAAAAAATGTCCCTATCAGCTTTCTGTCCCATCTTTCAGTATCAAGAGCCTGAACTCAGCCCACCCCAGCCATATGACTGCCCGTGTGAAGGCTGGGGGGTTACACCCTTACCTTCTGACGCTGCTGGATGTTGGCCACCGTGTCAGGTTGGAAGTCCAACTTGTCCGTGCGGCAGAGTTTCCAGTAGAGGATGATGACAATCACCATCACCACCAGCACTGGAATGACCACACCGACAATGACCCAGAGGTTGCTGCTCTGGGACTCGGGGGACGGCCTCTTCACTCTGTCCAAGGCTGCAGACAAAGAAGACAGGTCATTCACGAATTCCTCTGCACTCACTTACTTGACAGCCCTTCTGTGCAGAGAACGTGGCTTCTTCGATGAGAAACCTGGAAAGTCCTTGTCATTTCAGGTCAAGTCAAGCGGTTAAGACTCTGTGATCTCCTGATGGCCAGAAACGTGATGCAGTAAACAAACACAACACAGAATACTACATCCTCAATGCCCAAGGGACCATGGTGACATACTGACATGCCTAAAGGAACATGGCTCATCCAATGGCAGAGCTATGTTAATTCCAGGTCTCCTGACTTCCCATGTATTCTACTAGTTCTACCCTAATCTCCCTGCCGAAACACTTCCATACTAAAAATCAGAAATCCCAATAAACGGTCTACAAACACTGTCTTCATTTCTTCACCTGTGTCTCTCTCTAAACTCCTGAAACAAGACTTAAGGTACCAGATGTCAATTTTAAAATTACATGACATCCAACTTACTTGCTCAGAATCTGCCATTCCCCACCCTCCTGACCACCCAGACCACTGCTACAGCCTCCCATCTTCCGTGACCTTGGATGAATATACTTCAAGCACTGTGCCTTCCTTTCCTTCACCAGCTCCTTTCCCTAACCTTCCCTCCTGGTCCTGAGCCCTCATCTTCTTCATTCTGTACTCATCCTCTCAAAGGACGCAGCTCCTCTTAAAGCTCAGGTTCCAATTACCAGGTGCCCCAGACCAAAATGTCCCCCTCCCCTCTGCCCAACCTTCTCATCTGTTATCATCACTTCATAAAAACTGCTAAGAAGGCGAGTTTCCTCCTTGTCTAAGTTCTTTTGTTCTGGGTGCCTTTGCCTTGCAAACGGTACCTTACTATTTTTTTTTTTAAAGATTTTATTTATTTATTTGAGAGAGAGAGAGACAGCGAGAGAGGGAACACAGGCTTCCCACTGAGCAGGGAGCCCGATGCGGGGCTCCATCCCAGGACCCTGGGATCCTGACCTGAGCCGAAGGCAGACGCTCAATGACTGAGCCACCCAGGCACCCCGGTACCTTACTATTTTAAAAAGCATTTTGTAACATAAATGTGTCATCTTGATATACTGTGCTACTTTACTCATTAATATGGTCATGACTCTAAGTCTTATCTTTTCAAACACAGTTCCTTCTCCACGGGCAGAGGGCTAAGTTTTATGCTCTTTTCATATTCCATAATGGTTAGCACATGCAATGGGATCAAAATGTTTCTGCTCAAAGATGTAACAACAAAAAAGATTCTTGGTGCTAGTTTTAAGTGAGGGTTCAGGCCTCTGAGAGTGACAAGGGAGGGGAGCAAGCACTCTAAAGCACGAGCATTATGAAAGAAGCACAAATTACAGAGCAGAGACTATGGAGGAAATGGAAAAAGGGACAAAGTATTAATCTTTAAATTTGGCCTGAATAGAGTCTATATACGTAGCTCATTTTGCATAACAACTGACAATACAGGAGTGACAGAATCAAACCAAGGAGCTGGGACAACTGGATGCTCTTCTTAGTTCTAACCTAGTAACACCCTGGGAGAGGCACAGATGCATCAAATGAGGCCCGGCTGCCAGGGTCTAGAGCTGCCTGGGGCCTGAGCCTGATGCTGGCTGAGGCTTCCAATCCCACGATCCTTATCCTGTGTTTTTTAGCAGGAAGCTGAGGAAACAGGTGCAAAGAACAGAGGGAAGGAGCTTGAAAGGTTCCCATACTCTATAGTAACTAATCTTTCAAAGGTGAAGTGCTTAGCTGGAGTGGGGCACCTCTCCTACAATCAGAAATGTCCTCGATGAAGATATATAAGTAAGTGCTTTGTTATTTTTTTTTTCTCACTGCTTTGAAACAGAACGTACTAATATGCAATCATATCTCAAATACATAAACCACCAATGGATTATTTGCTTAAACTCGCCCCATCACCATCTATGAATTAGACAAAGTGTGCCCATGAGCCCTGGTCCTGCTTAGTTTCCAGGGACAAGTACAGATGTCACAAAGAATCTTCTGTTACCGAGGATAACCGGGAAGCTGTCATTTTGTAAAGGTGCCTTTGCAGCCCATGTGTTCTCTATAAAGAACTTTTCAATATTCCCCGAGGCTCCATTCCTTCTAAACACTTACTTATCCATTTACTGTTGGGAGCAAATATCACCAAGCTCCTACAAGGATTGCTCTCTGGCTCATAAGCAAAAGCATCCACATTAAAATAGCAGTCTGATTCATAAAGGAACATTTAGAGGAAAACACTCTTCTGTGCCTCTCCTTTTTCTTAATTTTAAATACCCAAAATCTGGGAGTTGAAAAATCAGGCACTGGGAGCAACCGCTGCCGAGGGCAGGAGCCAAGTATCTTCCAACAATAATAAAGAAATATCAAAATACCTCTTTTTAAATTGTGAAGTACTGCGAAGATGGGGAGGGAGAGAAACAGCACTGAAAAGGGTAAGGATCAAGGACTTCTTTGTGTTAAAAAAACTCAGCAGGAAGCCAGTAAATGCAGAGGGCACCTCCCAGCTTCCTGTGTGACTAACTGTCCCCACCAACGTTCAAAATATGACAGACAAGGCTTTGGAATAAATACAGAGAAAACAAGTTATTTTACCTAGACAAAATTTTTAAAACAAGAAATAGTACAGGAGTAGGGGAAAAAATATTACAGTTAACTTAAGCTACTAGAACTCAACACTGGGGATACAAAATGCTGGGTGGGAAAACAGTAGTGCGGGCTACAACTACAAGCCGCTGAAATAAAGGACGTGGCAAGTGAATTTTAACAACTGACATTTTGGGGCGCCTGGGTGACTGAGTTGATTAAGCGTCTGCCTTCGGCTCAGGTCATGATCTCAGGGTCCCGGGATGGAGTCCTGCGTTGGGCTTCCTGCTCGAGTGGGGAGCCTGCTTCTCCCTCTGCCTCCGCCCCTCCCCCCTGCTCTCTCGCTCGCTCTCTCTCAAATAAATAAATAAAATCTTTTAAAAAACAAACAAAAAACAACTGATGTTTTATACAAGTGCCACATAATAAATAATAAGGATTTAAGACATAAATCTACTCTGTGCCCATAAGAATGCTTTAAATTCAGATTTCATTGTCAAAAAAAAGAAAAAAACAAAACAAAAAACTGGCTTTGACCCCAGCACAGCACAGACAGTACTTAGGGTCTACGCCTCACACACTTACGTTGGGCAACAGCGCCTTGAATTCGGTAACCCAAGATAATGGCTGCTCTCTGGATATCTATCTTGTTAATCAGATCTGAAGACTTGACTGCACTGAGTCTTTCTCCATCTTGATCCTCCACAAAGTAGATGAGCTGCACAGGATTGTCATCTCCCTCTAGCCTTGACACGTTTACCATCTGAAAGATAACAGAAACCATTAGCATTTTCGAAGCTCCTATTTCCAAATGCCCTTGCTCAGGGCACTCTATCTTGACTGTGTTATTCAGGATTCATTCCAATCCTCATAATGAGTTCGTGACACCATTCTGGATGCCAGAATCCCCACGATGCTCTCTCAATGGTAAGAGGAACAATGAATGTTACTCTTGTACGGAATAACAAATGTGCCTCATCTTGCTCCAAGTCTTCCCTGAGACAAATGGGCAAGTAGGATACAGAGAACACAGGGTTGCCAAGTCCAGGCAGTCTAGAATTGCGACCAACCAGCTCCAACACATCACGGGAGAATGCTGCTGTCCTCCCAACATGAATCATTAATGTTAGGTAGATCCCTGGTCCTCAGAAACGATTGTAGGTTCTACCCAATCTCGTCTTGAATCTTATCAGCATTTCCTCTTTTTTAGGGCACTACTGCCATTTTGGTTCAATGGGGGGCTAGCCCAAGTATTGCAGGATATTTAGCAGCATCACCATCCTCCACTCACTAGCTGCCAGGACCAACAGCCATGTCCTCCCTCAGCAGTTGTGACAACCAAAAATGTCACCAGACATTGCCAAATGTACCCAGGTAGGGGAGGGAGGACACAAAATCAACACCACTTGAGAATCACCGCTCTCAGGATGACAAATCTCATAAATTCTTTAATACCCCACTCTCAACAATAGATAGATCACATAGACAGAGAATCAGTAAGGAAACAGCAGATTTGAGCAACACTATGGACTAAAGGAACCTAACAGACATTTACAGAACATTCCATCCAGTATCAATAGAATACACATTCTTCTCAAGCACACATGGAACATTTTCTAGGATACACCATATGTTGGGCCACAAAACAGTCTCAACAAATTCAAGAAGACAGAAATTATATCAAGTATCTCTTCTGACCACAATGGTATGAAACTACAATCATAGGAGAAAAGCTGGAAATTTCACAAATATACGGAAATTAAACAGCACACTCCTGCAAACACCAATAGACCAAAGAAGAAACCAAAAGGGAAATTAAAAAAATATCAAGACAAATAAAAACAGAAAATAAATGCATACATCAAGAAAAAAGAAAGATCTTGGGGCGCCTGGGTGGCTCAGTCATTAAGTGTCTGCCTTAGGCTCGGGTCATGACCCCAGGGTCCTGGGATCCTGGGATCGAGCCCCACATCGGGCTCCCTGCTCAGTGGGAAGCCTGCTTCTCCCTCTCCCACTCCCCCTGCTTGTGTTCCCTCTCTCGCTATCTCTCTCTGTGTCAAATAAATAAATAAAATCTTAAAAAAAAAAAAAAAGAAAGATCTCAAATAAAAAACTTCGGCGTCTGGGTGACTCAGTCAGTTAAGCATCCAAATCTTGATTTCGGCTCAGGTCGTGATCTCAGGGTTATGGGATCAAGCCCCGCATCAGGCTCCACACTCAACAGTGAGTCTGCTTGAGATTCTCTCTCTCCCTCTCCCTCTGCCCCATCTCCTCTAGTGCGCTCACATGCTCTCTCTCTGAAATAAATAAATAAATCTTTTTTAAAAAACTAACTTTACAACCCAAGGAACTAGGAAAAAAAAAAAGAAAAACCTAAGCCCAAAGTTAGCAGAAGGGAGAAAATAACAAAGATTAGAGCAGAAATAAATAAAATAGAGAATAGGAAAAATTAACAAAACTAAGAGTTGGTTCTTTGAAAAGATAAAAAAATTGACAAATCGTCAGCTAGACTAACAAAGAAAAAAGAGGACTCAAATGAAAGTTATAAATGAAAGAGGAGACACCACAACAGATAATAAAAATACAAAGGATCATAAAAGAATACTCTGAATAATTATACCCCAACAAATTGGATAACCTAGAAGCAATGGATAAATTCCTGAAAACACACAACCTACTGAGACTGAATCATGAAGAAACAGAAAATGTGAACAGACCAATAAGAATTAATAAGATTGAATCAGTAATCAAAAACTTCCCAACAAAAAAAGCCCAGGACCAGATGGTTTCACTGATGAGTTCTACCAAACATTCAAAGAATTAATACTAATCCTTCTCAAAAATTTCCAAAACAGTAAAGAGAAGGGAACATTCCCAAACTCATTTTATGAGACCAACATAACCATGATACCTAAGTCCACTAAGGACACTACAAAAAAAAAAAAAAGAATAGTACAGGCCAATATCTCTGATGAATTAGATGCAAATATTCCCAAGAAAATACTAGCAAACCAAATGCAACAGTACATTAAAAAGATCATGGTACGTGATGTACATGTATGCAACATGGGGCTCCTGGGTGGCTCAGTTGGTTAAGCATCTGCTTTCAGCTCAGGTCATGATCCCAGGGTCCTGGGATCGAGCCCCACGTCGGCCTCCCTGCTCAGCAGTGAGTCTATTTCTCCCTCTCCCTCTGCCCCTCTGCCTGCTTGTGCTCTCTCTCTCTCGCTCGCTCTCAAATACATAAATAAAATCTTTTTTAAAAAGTCCATACTATCTAAAGCCGCCTACAGATACCATCTATAGCCCTCTGTAGCCATCAAAATTCCAATGGCATTTTAAAAATAGAAAAAACAATCCTAATATTCATATGGAACCACAGAAGACCCTGGTAACGAAGGAGCCAAGAATACTCAATGGGGAAAAGATAGTCTCTTCAATAAATGGTGTTGGGAAAACTGTATATTCACAACCAAAAGAATGAAACTGGGTCCCTACCTTATATCACTCACAAAAAATAATTCCAATGGGAAGAGTTAAATGTAAGACCTGAAACCATAAAACTTCTAAAAGAAAACATAAGGGAGAGGCTCCTTGACATTGGTCTTGGCAATGATTTTCTGGATATAACACTCAAAGTACAAGCAACAAAGGAAAAATAAACAAGTGGACTATATCAAACTTAAAAGCTTCTGTGCAGCAACAGACTCAACAAAATGAAAGGGCAACCTATGGAATGAGAGAAAATAGGCACAAATCATATATCTGATAAGGAGTTAATATCCAAAATATATAAGGAACTCCTATAACTCAATACCAAAAAAAAAAAAAAAACCAAACTCTGATTTAAAAATGAGCATGAGATCTGAATAGACATTTTTCCAAAAAGATACACAAATGGCCAACAGGTATATGAAAAGGTCAACATCACTAATCATCAGAGAAACGTAAATCAAAGCCACAATGAGGTATCACCTCACACCTGTTAGAATGGCCAGCATCAAAAGACAAGAGATGGGTGGGGGTAAGATGGAGAAATCGGGACCCTTGTGCATGGCTGGTGGGAATGTAAATTGGTGCAGGCATTGTGGAAAACAGGATGGACGTTCCTCAAAAAATTCAAAATGGAACTACCATGTGATCCAGGAATCCCACTTCTGGGTATATACCCAAAGGAAATGAAATCCACTATCTTGCAAAGATATCTGCATACCGCCCCCCCACCCCATTCACTGCAGCACTATTTACAATAGCCAAGACATGGAAGCAACCTAAGTGTCCATCCATAGATGAATGGATAAAGAAGAAGATGTGATGTGATACAGACACACACACACACACACACACACACACACACACACACACACACACTTCTAAAAAAGCCAAACTCATAAAAATAGAGTAGATGGTAGTTGCCAGGGATAGGAGGTGGGAGAAATGGGTGATGGTGGTCAAAGGGTATGAACTTCCAGCTGTAAGATGAGTAAGTTCCAGGGGTCTAATGTACAGCATAGTGACCGCAGTTAACAATACCGTGTTATATACTTGAGAGGAGCTGAGTGTAGATCTTAAAAATTCTCACCACATCCGGAAAAAAAAGAGTAACGGATGTGTTAACTAATGTTATTGTGGCAATCACTTTGCAATATATACACATATCAAATCATCACATTGTATACTTTAAACCTATATGGTGTCATATGTCAATTATCTTTCAATCAAGCTAGAAAGTTGTGCATAAATTCACAATCACCTAGGTCAAATAGTACTTTGATTTGTCCCAGAATTGATCTCCCTCTGGTGTTCTAGGTAGCCCTTTCACGTTAGGACTTCAGAATCTGGTACACTTGCTGTATCACAGTTTTACATAAATACATGTTTCTATTTTGTTGCTGCTTCTCTAATAATATGCAACAATTTTACTGCCACTTGAGACTCCAGCAAAATGCAGGACTAATGTTTTGGGGCAATATCAACAATGAGTCCAAGCCCTCTATTTTGTACAAGCAATTTGAATTTTTGGTCTCTACATTTGCCATTGGCAAAATGCAGCTGCTAATTTTCTAGCCACGTGTACAGAATTGTAATCCTGCCCTGTGTTCCAGACACGGCTGAGGGACCCCTCCTTCATCACTGGAAACTTCTGGCAAATCAACAATTTCATGATTTCACTGTGAATGCCTTCTTCAAGATTATTTATAAAGATCTCTAACAAACAGGTCCAAACTCTCATCCCTGGAGAATCTGTTCTTTAAACCTCCCCATCCTGACAAGGGCTCATCTATCCTGCCCTTTGTTTGCTATTTCTAGGCTAATTCCCTGACCACTTCTATTCCCTAACCACCTACTCTCTCTCCAAACTGGGCTGTAATGATTAATTTTTTTATTAGCCCTTAGAATGGAATACTATCAAAGGACTATGTGAATATTTATTACACTGAAAAGTTCTGATACATTTTAGAAATGGTTTTGCCTTGCAGAAACCAGGTTCCCATATATTTGGGTATATAATTAAAGATTATACAAACTTGTCCAATCTGAAAGCAACAGTCAGTGAAACCTAATTCTAGCATCCTTTCTAGATGACTTCTCATCAGAGTCATAGCTGGAATCCATACAACCGTAGTAGGATGGAGTCATCATTTTGAAATGGCAACATTTTCAATTTCATTTTTAAAATTATTTTCTGATTAAAATCACATGTTAACTGTACAAATTACATGCTCATTGGAGAATTCTGAAACACACAAAATACATAAAAAATAAAATGAAAATCACCTGAAGTTCAATCAACCAAAGAAAATTATTATAAACATTGTGGCATATTTCCATTATTTTTTTCATAAGTTTCATATTAATATTTGGATGACAGTGCATACATTCTTTGGTAACCTCTGTTCACTATATCACTCACTCACTCACTCACTTATTTGTTTGTTTGTTTGTTTATTGAGAGAGAGTGTGTGAGTGGGGGAGAGGGGCGAGGAAGGGCAGAGAGAGAGGGAGAATCTTAAGCAGGCCCCATACCTAGCACAGAGCCTAATCTCACAGCCCTGAGATCATGACCTGAGCTAAAATCAAGAGTCGGATGCTTAACTGACTAAGCCACCCAGGTACTCCTCAATAATTTTTTTTATTATTATGTTATGTTAATCACCATACATTACATCATTAGTTTTTGATGTAGTGTTCCATGATTCATTGTTTGCGTATAACACCCAGTGCTCAATAATTTTTAAAAATTTTTTATTGTTATGTTAATCACCATACATTACATCATTAGTTCTTGATGTAGTGTTCCATGATTCATTGTTTGTGCATAACACCCAGTGCTCCACGCAGAACGTGCCCTCTTTAATACCCATCACCAAGCTAACCCATCCCCCTCCCCCTCCCCTCTAGAACCCTCAGTTTTTTTTTCAGAGTCCATCGTCTCTCATGGTTCATCTCCCCCTCCGATTTCCCCCCTTCATTCTTCCCCTCCTGCTATCTTCTTCTTTTTTTTTTTCTTAACATATATTGCATTATTTGTTTCAGAAGTACAGATCTGTGATTCAACAGTCTTGCACACTTCACAGCGCTCACCATAGCACATAGCCTCCCCAATGTCCATCACCCAGCCAGCCCATCCCTCCCACTCCGGCAAATTTTTTTTTAAATGACAATGGCTACATAACACTCCAACATATAAAGATTCACTATAATGTATTTACTCATTCTCCAACTGCTGGACATTAGGTTGCTGTGATGCTTTCACTTTTACAGATTATATTTTGATGAAGAGTCCTGCACTGCTGCACATGAATCCTTGTCTGCATCTCCACACTGGGTCACTCTAAGGGGGAAGAGATGTAGGGCGCGGCCCCTATGCAATCCATCAGATGGCAGCGCCGGCTGGGGCGGCTTCGTTCACGCCCACAGACCTCACATTCCTACCTGAGGGAGTTTGCACAACTAACGTAGCCCTTCATTAGGTAGTTTTATGGGGCTCTATAACTGTTTTACGTGCATAAATTAACCTCCACGAAAACCTTGAGCTCCACGAAGCCAGGACTGCTAAATAAGGCGAGGCTTTTACAAGTCATTTTGATTTCTTCCTTGTTTCATGCTTATTTAATGTTACTCTCAATTTTTTATTAGTTTTTTTAAAATTTCTCTATAGTCAACTGAAGCTGGCAAAGGAACTACTCTGGGAGAGGGAATCAAGAGCAATGCTTATGGGGAAAACTCGGTAAGAGGGTCACAGGACAACGCCACCAGCTCAAGACAAACTCGCACCGCCTCCACCCGGGTCAGCTGCGCATCTTTCTCTCTGATGCCTCCAAACCACCCACCTCTCTGTCCCTGCACTTCCTTTCACCCCACTTTCCTGTCTCTGTGATGCCATAGCTCTAAATATCCCGTTTTCCTAGCTCTAGAAGTCAGCAGTCAATAAAGGAAAAAATCCAAAATAACAGAATTCACATTGAGATGGGAATAAATTACAGCCTGAACCTCCAACTCTCTGCGAGCATGTGCATTTTTAATGGATCACTGTTGGATTCAAATGAATCTGTCATTTGTAACCTTCCTGCTAGTTTACAAAATGGACCGTAGGGTGACAGATGGTAACTAGACTTCTTGCGGTGGTCACTTTGAGGTGTATGCAAATATCAAATCATTACCTGAAACTAATACAATATATATCAATTTTACCTCAATTAAAACAACAACAACAACAAAAGTGGAGACAATCAGGTAACATGATTGGGTTGGCAGGAGGCAAGGAGGATGAAGTGCTAGAAGGGAGGACACAAAATTCTTCTCTCTCCGATCCCTTACGGTCTATTCCACTAGATGATTTATAACTATGATGCTATTAATAATACTTACCGCTGCATAAAATTGACTACATTTTTGGTAATTAAAAAACTACTCCAAAAAATAAGGTCATGTTGATGGCATGACAACCCAGTGACACAATTCTCTTGCCATGCTCCCCACAGGTCTATCCATCTAGACTCTAGTCGAACTGAAATGCTACCGTGCTCATTTGCTACCTGATAGAGTCATCAGTCCAAATTTAGAATTTTCTCATGGCATTTTCCATTTGCATGAAAATACCATGTGTTTTTAGACAAATCTCTTCCCCTCCTCCCCTGCTCCCCCGGCCATCTTAGAGTACCTGCACCACGCTGTTCCCCGCAGCGATGGTGGCCCTTCTCCACATCCGCCTCCGGGTGGACACCTCACTGAGCAGCTGGGCCAGCTTGCGCTCCATCTCAGCCTGAAACACTTCATTCTGGAGCTGCTTCTCGACAACGCCCAGGAGAACTGCATTTACAAAATGAAACACACGCAGCCCCCAAAACAAGTTAGCAGTGGATAAAAAATGAGTGCGTGTAGAAGACAAAATCAATGTAGGATTCCTATAAAGTGCCCATCCCTAAGGAGGAGACATTAAGAGGAGGAAAAAGTGAACATGAATGGGGTCATGGGGAGCCAGGAAGTGCTGCTCAGGGGTCTTATTTACAGTTCCAAGCTCCGTTACACAGACTGGTGGCCGGAAGTCCCAGGAACTCAGCAGCATAGAAGCTTTGGAACTAAGAACTCCCACACAAGAGCAAATATTTTATCCATCCTTATTTTAAAACTTCTGGAAATGCTCTGAGTTATCTTATCTAGACTCAAGACTTAGATGCATAAACTGACCGGAGATAAGGGTGCCTTTTTTTTTTTTTAAGATTTTATTTATTCATTTGACAGAGAGAGATAGCGAGAGCAGGAACACAAGCAGGGGGAGTGGGAGAGGGAGAAGCAGGCTTCCCACTGAGCAGGGAGCCCGATGCAGGGCTCGATCCCAGGACCCTGGCATCATGATCTGAACCAAAGGCAGACGCTTAACAACGGAGCCACCCAGGCGCCCCAAGACTGCCTGTCTTAAAACATCTGTGGTAAACAAGATTATCAAACAGGTAATGGGCTTGTTAGCATATCCTCAGAGAAAAACCCGTGAGCTTTTCAGCCAGAACTGGCCCAAATCTGCTGAGACAGGACCATGGACAAGTCTCTGAAGTGCTATGAAAATGATCTGGAAAATGGGGCCACTATACCATGCAAAGAGGTGGAGCCTTTACACGGGGTATTGTATGTGAAGCAAGGAGAACCTGCAGGGTCTGAGAAGCCACAAATGGTGATCATCACCACGGCACACATCCTCCCCACGACCACTTACTTACCCAGCCGCTCACACGCTGGGCACACAGTGGGTGTGTCACTATCTCTTATTCTTTGATTACCCAGTTAGAAAGCCTTTATCTGCAATGCCATAGCTATAAATATCTGACCCAGGCCCACAAGACTTTTTTTAAAAAACCTTATTTGCTCACCGAGCTACCTTATTCATCCTCATAAAACCAAACAAATAAGGCTTTTTAGAAAACAAAAGAGAGAGAGAGATCCTTGCTTTGGAACTCCATCCTGTTCTGGATCAGAAGACTGTCAATTCTTCTTAGACCTTCCCCTGGACTTGATGTATGAATTTTAAAGAAAGCCAATCCTTTTTGTGCCATAACGCAGTGGGACACATTCCCACAGCTGAATCTAAATTCCCTTCTCATTCATTCTTTGCCAAGAATTTAAGGGACATGATGCCCTGAATTTAGGACTCAGAAACAAGAAAGTCAGCATCATGCTCAATACACCTGCACAGACTTTTTATTCCTACAGTTCCCAAAACATTATGTAAGTCAGACATACCTGTTCTCACCCAGGAGGACTTCAGCAGCTGAGATAAGTTCAGCTGCGGGTACTGGAAGGCTATAAAAAGGAAAGGAGGGAAATCCGTAAAAACACGTTCGCACCCATCAGGAAGGTAAAGTCTAGGGAGTACCCGTTAAGTCACAGTACTTTGCCTTTCCTATACCTTTAGCACAAAATGTGTTAGAACAAAATGCCAGACTGGCGTGAAGGCACGGACACTGCGCAGTTTCTGAGCACAAGAGTCTCCAGGAGAAAGGCAGAAAAAAAGAAGTAAAAGCCTGGCTCGAGTGACACGAGTGACACAGGGGGACACTGCTTCCCACAGAGCCCGGCTGCCCACCCGCCTGCAAGTTCCCCCTTGAAATCTCATTGTTCCAGAGCAATGAGATTTCACACTGTGCTCCCTGGGGCCCTAGGGTTTCCCAGCAATGACTCCGGGTAAAGTGATCCTACGTCCTGGCTTGCCTGGGACAGTCCCGGGGTACCCCCGCTTCCAGCATACTTACTATTCTACCCATACCCGCACTGCACAGAAAGAACAGGTGCTATTTGTAAAGAACAATTTTTACCCCTGCCTACTTTGATATCTGACAAGTTATCCTTTTTCATCTAATTAACCGCACACTAAAACACATAAAAGTCATTAGACCATTTGGCTGTTCCATTTTTGAAAAAGAATTTGATGTTTTTTTTGGCCTGATTTCAACCCTGGGATCTACTGTTTTTTGAAGTAAATGTTTTCCCCACCCCCACCCCGCTCCGTTTGCACCGTGATTCTAATTGCTTCAGCCGGGAAGAAAGGTTTTGTTTGTTTTCATTTATTACCCTTTTTTTTAGTTTTATGCGTACATGCAGTAAAATTTACTCTTTCTGGTGTACAGCTTTATGGCTTTTGACAAATGCACAAAGTTGCATAACCACCACCACATTAAAGATACAGAACAGGTTCATCAGCCCCCAGAAATTGCCTTCTGCTACTCTTCTGCAGTCTAGCCTTCCTCCCACCCATCTCCCCGGCAACCACAGGCCTGTTCTCTGTGCCTCTGGTTTTACCTTTTCCAGAACTGGGGTAGGCTTTACCAGTGCCCTTTACTCTCATAGGACAATAATAAAACAAGGCCAGTGGGTGAGGAGGGCTCTGGAGGCCCACCCTGAATTGACTCTGAGATGCTCTGATTTTATCTGATTTATACTCCGGACTTCAGCCAAATATTTCAAAAGAGGCCCAAGCAATGAAAATACTTGCGGCCACTTTCCCAGCCTTTGCGAGAGAGCCGTACTCACGTTCGGCGATCTGGAGCACGGGGTACCCCAGGTAGAAACTGAACTCCACCACACTCAAGTTCCTGAGCAGCTGGCTCACTTCTGTCCCATTCAAAAACCCCTGCACGCCTCTGACCGCAAAGACGATATTCACCGGGCCCCGCCGAGGAGCAGGCCTTGAAGCACCCATGGTGATATTCAAGATCTAAAAACAAGGAAGGTGGGATAAGCTTCCAAAATAAAGCAAAATACCGAGCTAAAAGCTGACGATTTCCCTCTCACAATTTCTCCCACTGATTTTTTTTTTTTTTTTGCCAAAAGGAGGTAACGTTTTTCAAAGGAACGAACTAGCTCCACAACCTGGTTCCCGTTTGCAATACTTAAAATTCTCAGTTTACTGAAAATGTTTTTCCCATGAAGTGATGAACCGAACACATGCATTTATAGTCCCTCCGGGCCCCTCCCACCCCAAATCCCACTGAAATAACAATAAGCTGAACAAAGGGGAGTAAATCTACAACAGCTCTGAGAATGGAAGAAAATCAGAGATTCTGTCAAATTCCTGGAAGATGGAGAGAGGATGGGATCATAATGATATAAACCAGAACTGAGGGAACTGAGACCCCAATCATACACAGGCCCAGAGCGCAGGGGCAGTGAGCCGGTTCCCCCAGGGCCCCAGGAGAACTCTGCAGGAATGGACACCAGAGGAGGCCGTGAACAGCAATCAGTACAATTAATCAAAGCCTGTAAACCAAAGAGCTGAGCTGATTCTCCCTCTTCTTCCCTTCTAACTGCCACAGGCAGGCCAACACAGAAGTGCTGGCGCAGCCACATCTGCACCCTGACCCGCCCAAAGAACTGCTCCCTGAGGAAAAGGAGCTCCCCGTCAGAGCAGGCTAACAGACTGTGTGGGTCTGGCCCCTAAGGAGGATAGAGACTTCTCCCCACCAGAGCACACAAGAGACAGAGAAGGAAAGAAAACGAAAGAAAGGGCAGATCTGCTGTGAAAAGTACACTGAAGCACTCCATCCCCAGAAATGCTCATCCTGCACTGGGGCAGGGGTCCCAGGCTGTCCCGCCATCCTCAACCTCTGCCTGGGACCCAGTGCTCCAGGGAATCGTCCCATCGGGAGACAGGGCGGATGTAGACACAGACACCACAGCTGAATGGGCAAGCTGCCAAAATTAACAACCTGCTTCTTCACTCCTAACAGCGACTAACCAAAGGTCTCCAAATATTTACGGAAAACTAGGAGCCCAAACGCCAAGGACCAAGATCAACAGAGAACAATGGCTGCGGAGAAAACAGAGACAACGTGGAAACCGGAAGGCAACTTTTAACAAATGCTCATTAATGTCCTCGGAGACTTTCTAGGTGATTTTGCATCACCATTCAAAATAATCCTGCATCTTTGCAGGAGAAATCACCACGAAAAAGGAGCCAAGAACAACAGAAAAATGACAGCTGCGAGCAAATTCAGCAGAGGGACTGAAAAACAGGATGGACACAGCTAAAGACGAAATTAATGACTCAGAGGACAGAATTTAGGAATTTAAAAAGAGATGGTATTATAAGAAAACATAAGAATTATGAAACGTGGCTCCAAGTGTACAAAAACTTAATATAAATTCTAGAAAGAGAGAACAAAGGATACAGAGAAAAAATATCAAATAAATATAATAACACCGGAGGTTTCCATACAATACACACAAAGCCTGTTCATTCCTGAGTGGCTAGATTCTGTTTTTAGAGTCAAGCACTGCATTTCATGGTACCTCATGACATGAAACACCCGTGTACTGAGGCACTCCCCCACTGGGTATTTAGGTTGACACCGTTCCTTCTTAGAACATTCTTGTGTTTCCGGCATACGCTCATCTCTGTCCAGCTCCCCACATCTGAGCTCCGTGCTCATACTACTGCTCCATAATCTTCAAATACGCCTAGCCTATTCACACTACGTGAACTCGGTGCCCCGGAAAGAGATCGACCTCGATTCATGTGAACTGAACTTCTTCCATGAGAGTTAATTGTGGCCTCAACAAAACATGTGAAACGAGTTCCTCTTTAAAGGACAAAGCACCTTGTTCTGCATTCAGTGCTATTCTCACCTGCACGGTGAAGTTATGCGTCCCCTGGTGGTGTTTTCTCACTTCAGAAAGAGCTATCATCAGGCCTTTCTCAATGCGCTGGGTGAAGTTACAGAAACTGGTATCCACGCTCTGAGGCACGAACTGAAGAACTAGAAAGACAGCAATCACAGGCCCATGAACCAGCACTGGTTTAGGACTGAGCAGTGAGGAGGCGAAAAATACTATTTAACTCAAAAAAAGCCTCCATAGCACGGGATTAGGTACTGAGAGGTAGTATTTAGCGGTCTCCTAGCAGGGAAACGGAGAAAGCCAACGCTGCCCCAAATGAATACATACAACGTGAAGGTGACTTGTATCATTTTAAAAAATGGAAAAAGATAACAATGAGAGCATCAAAAGATGCAAGTGACTGAAACATTTCAAGTATGAAACGTGAAAACACTCTCAACTCCTCAAAAAACACTGTGGGGGATAGATGGAACAATGGGAAAATGTCAACAATTTTTCAACTGTGGATATGTGTGTGTGTGAGTGTATTCAATAATCTTCATCTCTTAGAGGCATGAGCTGAAATACTTATGGGTGATGTGACATGATGCTTTATCAAAATAATGTGGGAGGAGGGCATGCAGGTGTCACAAGACAGACTAGGAGGTGAAAACTGTGAAGCCATACGATGAGTACACGGGGGCTCATTCAACTATTCTGTGCCCTCTTGTATATGCTGGAAGTCTTCTGTAATTCTAAAGGCTTTTTTAAATTTAAATGATTGTTTAAAATCCTCCCCCAATTTTTTAACAACATAAAAAATAAAATGAAATTTTATTTACAAATCAATCAAAACAACTATGCTCAGTTTTCTCACCCGTGTGAACTTGGAACCTGGACTCCGGCACAAGGAAGGAAGGTTTCACAGCCAGGATTAAAGGAGTTTGGTCACGTACAAGTTTACTATTTATAAGTACATTAATGACTGATATTGCCGTGTAAACGAAAGGCCCCGATGTTACCAGGAAAGTGAAGTCAGCGAATAGTTCGTAAACCTATGAAAATTTAAAAAAACACAAAAGACAGTAATTATCAAATTTGAGAGGACTGTAACTCAAAATTAAAGGAAGCTGCATGAGGCAGAAAAACAGCAGAGCAAGTAAGGTAAAAAATAAACAGGTAGCTTTAAATGAAGGGGGAGGGCTGCATAGACAATCAAAATTTTATTTTAGTTATCCCTTTTACAGATCTGCCAACCGTCTCAAAAACAGCATAAAATTACAAGAGCAAAAGCAGCAAGAAAGAACAGCCAATAATACGAACTGAATAATGAGTTACGGAGAATTCAAAGTCATTGTATTTAATCCACATGTGAAGGAACACTTAATTCTGTTGAGCAGGGCTGTCCAAAAGAAGTTCATGAGCCACATATGCAGTTTTAAAATTTCTAGTAGCCACATTAAAAAAAGTAAAAAGAAACAGGTGAAATTAATTTTATTTAACCCAATACATCTGAAATATATCATTTCAACATGTGGTCAATGTAAAAAATTACTAGTGAGATAGTTTACATTTCTTTTTTCACTCGGCCTTTGAAATCCTGTGTCAGTTTTGCACTTACAGCACGTCTCAATTCAGACAAGCCCCATTTCACATGCTCAGTAGCCACATGTGGCTCTGTTCAGGATGGTGCAGGTATAAAGCGTAGCTTTCTGACCTCATCAGGGGAGAGGAGGTAGGAGCACAGGGTCCACTGTGTATGGAAATCTATCTCTATCCCACTGAGTGTACAGAAATATGCATATGCGCTCACTCTAAAATCTAATTAAAATTCTAATCCAAGTCCTTTTACGTAAATCAAGGGAATCATCACGTCATCTAAGACCCCAACTCTGGTCTTAGAGCCTTTTTGTTCCAATTCTGCCAACACATCCCTCCAGTGGACTACACCTGGCCTCAGGTGGGATCAGGGCTTCCCTGACGAAGCAGGTGTTCACCAAGAGGAGGAGGGAGGAGAGGAGAGAGAGCGTTCTAGAACCATGACATGCCTTCAGCCTGAGCTCCCACGCCACGGGGACCCACCTTGAGCTCCACCGCCCGGTTGAAGTGAATCCTCAACACCTCTTTGATGGACGTGATGATGTACTCCTGCACGGCTCTTCTGGCCAGCACTACAAACCAAAGCCAACCACCAAACGCAGTTTAGTTTCATTATGAATAATGTGGGCATCACATTTCTGGTCCCCAAGGCAGAACCTGTGCTCTGCCAAACTGTGACAGCCGCTGCCAAAATCATTTTGTAAAAATCAGGCCCAGACTACGAAAGAACAGGGGAACGGCAGTGGATCTGGACATTCCTAGGTGTTCTGTCTCTTGCCTATGCCCCTAATGGTAAAACACAAAGTTTTAAAACTCTCAGCAGTAATATTTTAGAAGACTTTAAGATGTTACTCAGCAAAACTAGATAACATCTTCCCCTGTAAAATGAAGTCTCCTACCTCAATTTTTCAATGCAGTGAGGGAAGGGTTTTCACCACTAATAACGGGGCGGAAAAGATTTTCACGATCCCCATGTATTAAAATTTTATGTAGGAAGTAAAATATTTCTTATAACAAAGTCTAGCTATATTTAACTCTCCTTCCACATCTAAGAAATTCTATTTTAAAATGTGTAATAAGAGAACCTCTTTCTCAGTATTTAGTAAACATGTCCTGCTGCTCCCCTTTCTTTTCCCTATTACTTTTTCTTTCCTCTTCCATTAACTTCTCATAATGCAGAATCTAAATACGTTTCAATTATTCGGTTTTCTGCTTCCTATTCTTAATTTTTAAAACTGGAGACAGGGAACACCGGGGTGGCCCAGTGGGTTAAGCATCTGCCTTCGGCTCAGGTCATGATCCCAGGGTCCTGGGATCGAGTCCCGCATCGGGCTCCTTGCTCAGCGGAGAGTCTGCTTCTCCCTCTGCCTGCTGCGCCCCCTGCTTGTGTACGCTTGCACTCTCCCCACCCCCGACAAATAAATAAAACCTTGTAAAAATAAAAATAAAAAAAAATTAGAGACAGAATCGCTCTGTATCTTTCATTCCTTTTTAAAAAAACAAATGTTTAAGTTACATTCAGTTGTTTTCTCTACTGATCGGTGACCTTTACTATCGTAAACATGGGAAAGGGCTTTTTTAGTTCATAAGACCATTAGAACAAATGCAGACACCCTGACGGTGTCTGCTGACACACCAATGGCCAACTTGGCCTGGACTACAACCGACTCCAAGAGGACCAGACTATAGCATGGGTTTTAAAGGGAAGGACAAAAATGAGTGGGAAGGAAAAGGGAAAAGGAGGAAGGAACAGAGGGACAGAGAAATAGAGGGAGGGAGAGAGGAAAGACCAGAGGGAGGGAAGGAAAGATCTCAAAAGCTAAACTTGGGGAATGGAGAGACAGAACGGAAAATCACAGACAGAAAAACCCAAAAGACCAAAGGAAGAAGTACACGTCGTAAGTAGCCCCATCTAAAGGATGAACCATCCAAGTATTACTCTGAATAGTCTGCACGACCCACCATGAAAACCTACACCTTCTCTAGTTAATCTGAGCAAGATCTAAACTATAATGTCAGGATATGAGCACAAGGGTCTTTGGGGAAAAAGGATCACTGACAACAAATATCTGTTTCTCCAAATATCTAGTTTGGGCCAAGAGAGGCGAAAGAGCCCTGCTGAGAAGGCCAGGCTCAGGCAGGTCCTGGGTAGGAAGCACAGCCTCACTCCCTAGAGGACACACATGGTGAAGTGTTCTCCCAAGAGTCCACCACAGATCAATGGAGGGCTCTCACTTCTACGACACAGCTCCATAAGAAGAACCCTTTCAGAGGACAAGTAATCACCCCAACCCTCTCTCTCTGATAATGACTAAGACTAAAAGAAACCAAGGCCAAATCCAAATGAAGATTCTAAATGAGGTGATCCTTCCTAGGGCTCAAAGATTACCACTGAGAGCAAAAGATAGCATTCCTGTCCACTTAAAAATACAATGTAACAATAGGGATACTTATGCACAACTCCCCATACTTACTACAACTGTTGAAGTGTACATTTACAGTGAGTGAATTCTACCCCAAAAGCTACTGCAAATACTCGGATCCCTAAGAAAGAACACCAAATTCATTAAATGTATATCCTCTATGACTATATCTGATATTCTTAGAGATCTTCTAAAATGGTTTCTAATTATTTGTAGAAAAATTTGAAACGACACATTACCCCTACAAGTATCATAAATGTCACGAAATCCAAGAAATAAAGAAGCTTTCAGTAGTTCTTTTATTTTTTAAAGTTTTTTTTTAATTTATTTATTTGACAGAGAGAGAGAGAGAGAGTGAGAGCAGGAACACAAGCAGGGGGAGTGGGAGAGGGAGAAGCAGGCTTCCCGCCGAGCAGGGAGCCCGATGCGGGGCTCGATCCCCGGACCCTGGGATCATGACCTGAGCCGAAGGCAGAGGCTTAACTGAGCCACCCAGGCGCCCCTCAGTAGTTCTTTTAATAAGCTTCTTGTAACTGACCACTTTGTGGTTACTATGTAGTAATGCTGTAGAAAAGGAAGAAAAGTATCATGTCTACAAGAAACTCTTCTCTCTCCTCTGGACTACTGTTTTCCCACAGATGAAAGTTCACCAGGAGTCCCAACCTCACCTCCTAGCATAATTACCTCCTCCTCCCATTAGTCTAATTACCAGCCGAGCTGAATGTTGTTGGGCTGTCTGACCTCTCCACCTGTGTTCACACCTTGCACCAGAAGGACACTTTTCCCTTCATCTCTGACGACAGCCCTCTTGAGTGCGTACCTCCAATTCACATCCTTCCAAACCCATTCCTCATCATCCCAAAAGTCACTCTTGTAGAACTCTGCTTCAACCATTCTTATCACAACTTCCAAGAAAACACGGCTTGTGTCTACCCTACTAGAATCTAAGCTCCCTGAAGGTCAGATCCATGCCATTCATGTAGATAACCCTCAAACCTTCTGAAGGCATAATTATTTGTCAAATGAATTAATAAATGGTTCCTTATTTAGGGGAGGGAGGGAGTTAAGAGAGCAAAGGCTTCAGCTTCTCCCCACCACCTCAGAGGGTGGTGGCACCACCGTGACAAGCAGAGGATGCATGGCCTATGTCACAGCATGATCTCCTTCTCCTTCCTCACCTTACAGTTTCCCTGTTCTTCTTCCTTCTCCACACCACTCCATTCCTCCTCTACCTCTATCAACTTCTTTCCCCTTTCTTCATTTCTATCCTCCATTCCCACCAAAATCAACCACACACAGAGCCAGGCTGCACATCAATATTATATTGTATTTAAGTATATTAACAGGTCGCAAGACTTAACACGCAGCCTGTCATTCCTGATGAAGAACAAGCTGGAGAACGCAACCAAGCAGGCCATAGTCACTGGACATGTACAGACATGATGTCAAATGTGCTCTGATTTCATGAGACTAAAGCAGCTGGGCAGATACAAGGGAAGCTGCTGCTTGTCAGCCAGTCACTCGGGCTGTGGTCCAGGGTGGAGATCAAAGTTTATAACTGAGATCAGACATTTAGCTGCTCCCTGTCTCTTTCTCGGATTCTCAGGATCTAAGTGACATTTACAGGAACATGTAGGAGCAAAGTGCTCCCTCCTTTCAAGGAAAAGAATAAGAAATTGTAGCGGTTGCCCTTACACATTTGTGCAACTATCTGCTTGAGCTAAACACAAAGGTTTTTGTTTTAATCGTGCCATCTACACATCCACCAGGTTATGAGTTCCAAAGGCAAAGATCCTAGCAAACGCTCCTAAGCCTCCATCTAAATCTTTTATTTCTCTTAGTGCTACTACTAACGTGTAGCATTTTGTGGGTGTTTCTTATGTGCCAAGCACTGGGTTAAGTACTTTATGTGCAATGATGCATTTAAATCTTTACAATAACCCAACAACGTAGGTGCCACAGTTATCCTTGTTTGACAATTGAGGAAACCGAGAGGTAAAGAGACTAACTGTCCAGAGAACTCACAGGAGAAAGGTGAAGGAGTGAGGGTTACCACCCAGGGGCTCCCTGGAGCCCAAGCCCCTGCTCTTTCCCAAGATGCTGTATGTCACAGAGGCATGTCATACAAGCACCTTAGAAAGATCACCCCAACCAAGAGGTGACTTGAAGTGGGGCCTTACCGGTTGTGATCAAATAGGCATCCGGAACCGTAATATCACACACATATGGCGGCTTGGTGGTGACCAGTGCCGGAGTATCAACGGTTGCTTCAGAAGTGGAGGTGGGCACGGGATGAAGGGATGGCGGGGGTCGCCCCGAACTGCTCTCAGGGGGATTCTGACTCGCAGTTCTGCTGCTCGGGGTGCTGTCAACAGTATGATCGGGGGCAGCACTGGTGTTGGGTGAGTTGGGTTCCGTGGAGGTGTTCATTGGTAAATCTGTGGGTGTGAATGATGGGCCCACAAATGTTGGCTCTGTAGGAAGAGGTGAGGGGACCACCTCAGAAACAAATGAGGATGCTGACGACAGGTACGCATCAGTGACCAGCAGTGTGGTGCTGGCAATGACTTTGGAGAAAGAGGGTAAGACAGGTGAGTGGTCATCCGTAGCACTGACTCCGTCACTGGAAGGTGTTGGAGTTGGAGTTGGAAAGAGAGAAGATTCTGCTAAAATGGGTGTCGTATGAAAAGCAGTCAAAGGTGACGGGAAGCGAGTCCCAAGAGTCAAAATGTCAAGGGTGGGCTCAGACCTGGAGGGCACCAGGGTGGTGACCGCAGATTCATGGGCAATGAGTGACAACTCAAAATAGGAGGTAGTTTCAGTGAGGGCTGAGGTAAAATGAGCTTCGGGACCTGTCGGGGCAACTGTTGCTGCTTCAGAGAACTTGACAGAATCAGAAGGGAGGCTTGTGAGGCGCGACATTTCAGAGTAGCCAGGAAGAAACGTGAATGTCCTTAAAGGAAGGTCTGAACTCGGCTGGGGCTGAGAAAAGTCAGAGTTTGTGGAAGCAGGAACGGGAAGCGGGGCGGACGGCGCACGGAGAGAGTCCGACAACGCGAGGGTCTCGACCACGGCAGAGGACGCCGGAGAAACGAAAGCGCCCGCGGCACTCGCCATCCCCAAAGTCGGGGAGGCAAGTCCTTCTGAAGATGAAGGGACCAGGCTGCTGAACTCCAGCGGTGGAGTTGGGAGAAAACCGGCTGCGGACTCCAAAGCCCGTCCAGTTTCATGCGCCGAAAAGCCGCCAGGCTCCGCGTCAGGGACCGGCGCGGGCTCCCCGGACGGGCCCGGGGCGGAAGCCGGAGAAGGCCGTGGGTCCCCGCGCGCGGGCGCGGGGCGGCTCTGGTCCGCTGTGCGCGGGACAGACGAGTCGGGGAGCACGCTGCTGATGACCCAGGGGAACCCCGCTGTCCCGCCGCCGGCTGGCAGTCCCGGCGTTTCGGGGACAGAGGAGGAGCCCAAAGGAGCAGCATCGGGCGACACGGGCGCAGAGAGGTGGCCGCGGGAAGGAGGCACCGCGGTGGTCCCGACACTGCTCGCACCCGCCTCGGCTGAAACCCCACCGCCCGTTCCTGAGCCGCGCACGGAGGGAGAAGACAGTGGAACCACCGGCCGGGAGGGGAAACGTGTATTGAATTCCTGCGGCTCTTCTTCGAATTCTGGGAAGTCCGCCACTCTGCGGCTGGACGGAGAGACGCCGCGGGCTTCCGGTGTGGTCACCGACAGGGTCTCGGCGCCGTCCCCCGAGCCCACGTCTTCCCTCCCCGGGAGGCTGGCTGACGCGACGAGCCGAGGCGACGCCACGCGGCAGGACACGCACCCCGTGTAGGGTCTGAGTGACGACAGCGGGCTCAGGACGCGAGCGTCGTCGTCCTCGAGGTCTGGGACGACCCCTGCGTCGCCTGGCAGCTCCGACGTCTCACCGGGGCTGCCGGGAAGAAAGGGGTTAGAAGAAACATCAGCTGATGGAGGAGAAAAGGACACGGAGGCAGAAGAAGATGAGAACAAAGCCGAATTTGGGCTGCCGCGGCTACAAGCAAAGACTATCTGTGCCAGAGCTGCAGCAGGCTCTGTTCTAGAAAGGATGGTTCCTTCTAGACTGCGACTCACAGCCGTGGTCTCCTCTGGGTATCTGTCCGTGGCCGTGGCCGTGACCGTGGCCAGAACATCCTCTGGAGGCGGTGGGACCTCCGCCCAGGAGGGAAAAGGCTGCTGAGTCAGGCCACTGCCTACGAGCGGCGGCTCTGCAGACAGAGAGCTGGAGAGAAGGGTTTCTGCTTCCTCCGTGCCTGAAGCCACGATCTCCGGCAAAGTCCTGCTCGCTGAGTGCCCGTAAGCGTCCGTAGGATAAAGCACCAAGTTCCTACTAGGTGTTGGAAGCATGCCCTCGGATGTGGGAAAAGCTGACCGAAAAGCACTGAAATGACTGGGGGATTCGGTATACGTTGTTGTTTGTTGCATTGTGTTCTGCCAGGCTGATGTCATCTGTTGGTCTTGAAAAGAAATCATGGGTGAGGATGGAGTCAGCGCCGGCGGGCTGACCGGGAGATACCGAATCGGAGAAACCGGGCGGGAAGTTGTCCAGGGAGCTTCTGGCAAAAAGTTATCCATTTCATCGTCCTCTCTGACCACCGCATTGCTCAGCATCGACACATAATTTGCCACCAAGATGCTGTGATCTGCTATACTTTGGGTCATTGTTCCTTGGTTAAAAAAGATTGTATCAAAAATAGTGGCGGATGGAGATGATATGACGTGGAGAGAACTGCTTTGCTGGGACCCTGGGGCAGTTTCTGTTAAGGCCACATGTGCAGTGCTGTGCACGGTGCTTTTCTTCATCATGAGCTCCACGGAGGATAAAGAGAGGTTTTGCTGTTCCAGAAAGAGCTCATCTACAAGGGAAGTAAAAGCTGGGTTAGTTGCAAGGCAATGAAAGTCATATTGCCGACACTTCGTTTCAGAATCTCCACTCACTGTGAATATGCACAACACAAAACACACAGAATTAAACAGCTAATTGGGAGCCAGCAATTGCCAGAATTACATTCAGCAAATATTCATAACTGTGAGCTCTACCTTAACTTAATTAAGCTTGTGTGTAAGCAGACATTGACATTTTTTTTCTCTGACTTGCAAATGACACCACAGAATACTGGAAATGGAGGAGGTCCTAGGAGGTTGTCTAGTCCATTCTGTCTCATTTATCACACAAGAAAGAGAGTTCAGAGAAGGTAACTACATCAATTACATGATCACCCAGACAGAGGTGAAGCTGGAATCTCAATATCAGCCTGTCTTGATTCCCAAGCCCACGTTCCTTCTCTTCCACAAGAGCCAGCTCTCAAGAGAAATGAACATGACAAGTCTGACAGCATCACTCACTACCCAGGTAAGAGTTCAAAAGATCCTAATTTAGGCTGCCCACACTGAGGCCCCTGACTACCTCCAGGCTCAGTTCTCATCATTCCCTGCTCCACTCTCACGGCTTCCTAACTACCTGCAGTTCCCAAATCCAAATTCCCTCTGGCTTAGCACCTCTGCACATTCTTCTCCCTCAGCCTGGGATGCCCTTCCCTGGCTCTCCACTTGAATCACTCCTGCTGGTCCTACAGATTCCACATAGACACCACCTCCCTCCTCAGTACTCTAAAGTTGAGTCCGTGCCTCTCCTGAGGCTTCCACCTGTCGTATCCCTTATCATGCCTCACTGAAGTGAACTGTCCACTCATCACACTGTGACCCTCTTGAGGACAAGGACTGTTGATCTGTTTTCCCAGTGCCTAGTCCAGTGAATGACACATAGTGAGAGCTCAATGAGTATCTGTTAAATGAATGAATAAATAAAGGAGTGAATGGTGAGGACCGAGTTCTGATATGTGCCAAAAGCATCCTATCATCCTCTCAAAACTTTCCTATTCTTTATCCTTGTCACAGCCGTCATTATCATGGAAGTGGCTGAGGTATCTCCACCTATCATTCAAATACAGTGTATACAGAGGCAGGATATGTAATGGCCCAAACCCCTAATGAAGACCCAGAGCACAGGGTACTGTCCACTGCAGCAGGGGCTGGGGACTGAGCAACTATTATCACCCATAATAATACCCTCCTCTTGCTTTATCCAAACAGTCCATCAGAACATGAGTGTGTGAAATACTATAGAGATCAACTTGAATTCACTCTTTTTGCTTTTTTTTAAAGTAAATTATTTCTGTTCTATTCCTGGCAACATGACAGACTGGAGATCTTGAAGTCTTCCCACATCATAACACTTAATTATGCTCAATAACTGTTCAAAAACATCCTTTTACATGACTGGATGAGCCTGCAAGACAAAAAGGGACATGTGCTGAACACAGGAGCAAAGAAGGAGATGGACTAGGAAGGTCATCAAGCACTACAGTCATTGGATAGAGGGACATTGGACCAGATAGCCTAATGGTTAGGCCACAGGGGAATAAGGGACAAGTGTTGGGTCTGAACAGGTAAAGAACCAACTGAAGACCATCTCCAAAAAAAATGTGGACCTGAGAAGGGCCATAGTCTCAGGGAAAGAGTAAATCAGGAAGAAAAATACCCATCTCTCAGAGAACAGTGAGAAAAAGTGTCTGTCTCAACTTTGACTTTGTGCAGATATTTTATAAAAAGCATTCCCAACTTTGGAATCTATACTACTTGTGTGGTCCTAAAAACTGTATGTTTAGAATCATAATTTAAAGTGGACCAGGTCTCCAGTGTCTATCAGAGGTTAACATAAATCTTCTCCAGAAGAACACACTCGAAAACCAGGCATCAAAGTAGTCCTGCAGCGAGAGGTCCAATAAATATGAGTGCAAAATTAAAAATTACAAAACACACAAGGAAGTAAGGTACTATGAAAAAAGTCGAGAAGCCCACACAAATAGTATCAGATTTGTAAAGACTTTAAGATTTTATTTATTAATTTGAGAGAGAGAGCATGAGTGGGGGGCAGGGAGAGGGAGAAGCAGACTCCCCTGCTGAGCAGGGAGCCTGATGCAGGACTCGATCCCAGCACCCTAAGACCATGACGTGAGCCAAAGGCAGACACTTAACCAACTGAGCCACCCAGGCACCCCAAGACTTTAGATATTGGAATGTGAGCTACATTTTTTAAAGTGTGTTTAATCCACTTAAAATAATAAAGAGGAGACTGAAAACATGAGTAAGGAGCAAGAGACTATATAAAAATGGCCAGAAAGACTTGAAAAAGAATTAAAAGAATATTTAGAAATGAAAAAATAAAAGGGTGCCTAGTGGCTCAGTTGGAGAAGCATGCAACTCTTAATCTCAGGGTCGTGAGTTTGAGTCCCACATTGGGTGTAGAGATTACTTAAAGTTTAAAACTTATATTATTTTTTAAAGATTTTATTTATTTGACAGAGAAAGTGAGAAAGCACAAGCAGGGGGAGCAGCAGAGGGAGAAGCAGGCTCCCAGCTGAGCAGGGAGCCCGATGCGGGGCTCAATCCCAGGACACTGGGATCATGACCTGAGCCGAAGGCAGACACTTAACCGACTGAGCCATCCAGGTGCCCCTAAATTCAAAAACTTTAAAAATATATATGAGTTAAAATTTTGAAACTCAATATGCAATACATAGTACAATAAATAGCAATTTAGACATAGCTAAAGAGAGATTTAGTGAACTGGAAGATAGATCTGAAAATTACACAGAATGGAATACAGAGAAACAGAAAGATGAAAAATATTAAAAAGAGAAGTTAAGAAGTATAGAAGATACAGGGTGCCTGGGTGACTTGGTCAGTTAAGCATCCAACCCTTGATCTCAGCTCAGGTCTTGATCTCAGGATCATGAGTTCAAGCCCCGCACTGGGCTCTGCACTGGGCATGGAGCCTACTTCAAAAAACAAGGCGGGGAGGGCGCCTGAGTGGCTCAGTCGGTTAAGCGGCTGCCTTCAGCTCAGGTCATGATCCCAGGGTCCTGGGATCAAGCCCCACGTCAGGCTCTTGCTCAGCAGGGAGCCTGCTTCTCCCTCTGCCTGCCTGCCGCTCCCCCTGCTCGTGCTCTCTCTCTGTCAAATAAATTTTTAAAAAAAAAGTATGGAAGATAGAATGAGATAGTCCAACATACATTTGATACGTTTTTAAAAGAAATAATAGAGGGAGCTGGGTAAGACAATATTCAAAGAAAGAGTGCTAAAAATTATCCAAAATTAGTAAGAGACATAAATCCTTCAATTCAGGAAGACAAAGAAATCCCAAGCCACATCCAGGGTCACCTGGATGGCTCAGTCAGTTAAGTGTCCGACTCTTGATTTCAGCTCAGGTCATGATTTTAGGATTGTGAGATTGAGCCCTGTGTTGGGCTCCACAGTGGGTGTGGAGCCTGCTTGGGATTCTCTCTCCCTCTCCCTGTGCCCCTCCCCTAAATAAATACATACATACATACATACATACATACATACATACTCATATCTACACACATGATGATACTACAGAACACCAAAGACAGAGAGAAACTGTAAATGAGTCAGAGGAAAGGACTGGCAATTAATCACTATTACATAACTACTTCCCAGAACTAGGAGCCAAGTGACAATGAAATAAAATTTTCAAAGTACTAAGAGAAAATATCTGACATCTTAGATTTGAAAAACCAACAATACTCTCTATTTGTTAAAATAGGAACATCTTCTGATAAACAGAAAGTGATTATACCAACAGAAGACCTTCAGTAGAGGGGCCTCTCTAAGCAAGGATATACTTCAAAAGGAAAAGTAATTATCCCAGAAGGAAGATCTGAGAAGAAAGAACAGAAGATAAATAAATGATAAAGATATGGCTAAGTCTAAACAATACTGATGGTATAAATGAACAATACTACTACTACGTAATTTGTGAGGTTAAAAAACACACTACAGAATTACTATAGCTTACGACGATCCCACAGAAGCTGAAAGAGGGCATCCAGAGGTATTTGTGACTCATTAGCAGAAATGGAAATCAAGATTAAGACAAAATTCTGTGAATAGATTTTGTGTGTATACACTAAAATTAGTACATGATATTTAGTCATATATTTCTTTAGACAAAAGATTTCTAACTGGTTCCATTAGCATTTGAAAATCATAAACTTACACCAGCTATAATCTGCTTACTTAAAAGGGTCACACTCCTTTTTATGTAATGTGACTTTTTTAAAAATTAATAAATAAAGGGCGCCTGGGTGGCTCCGATGGTTAAGCGTCTGCCTTCGGCTCAGGTCATGGTCCCAGGGTCCTGGGATTGAGTCCCGCATCAGGCTCCCTGCTCAGTGGGGAGCCTGCTTCTCCCTCTGCTTCTTTCTCTCTCTCTGTCTCTCATGAATAAATAAATAAAATCTTTAAAAAATAAAATAAAAATGAATAAATAAAAGAAGGAAAGCTTTTCTTAGAGATTTCAGTATTATTAGGCATTTGTTGTCTTCCTTACAACCTCGCTCTAAGATTTCTTGTCTATATACTTTTACTATTTACCTATCATATTCCAAGCATGGGCAAAAAAGTAATCACGATGTTTCTCACAACCATGGTAAAGTAAGTTGTAGCTGTTCTTTTCCACAGTAAAGGGTAAACGGTTATAAATCTATTTATAGTAATAAAAGTAATAAAATCAACATTCTGTCCACCTATGTAACATACAGATTTGAAAGTTTTTCTAAGGACAAATCATTTTATGTGTGCTTTAAAACTCTGCTATGATCTAATTTATTTTGAAATATAAGATCTGAATAGAGAGCATAATCCCTTTTAAAATGAATCAGAAACATATTTGAAAATGCACTGGAAGACTACAAGAGATAAAACAGCAAAGAAAAGCAACATTTTTGGGCTAATATATAAGCCCAAGTATCTGATGCAAGTTAGAATTCAATCCACCCTGTTTACAAAGGACATGGAACAGAGAAGGCAAAGTGGTCAAAAAGATTAAAAATTCTCTGCACAGTAAAAAAGAGGAACAAACACTTCCCACTAAGAAATGTGAGGTATGCCTAGCTGTGATGTGGTTTGTTGTTTGTTGTTTTTTGTTTTTTCCTCCTTTTTTTGGCCAAGCCCCAGGAGGGAGAAACCAGCTCTGAAGAGACAGCAGCTGGGATGCCACGGGAATTACTTCTGTAGTTAATTCAGGAAGAGGTTAGAAAACCCAAGTGAGTCTCTCCCAGCAGAAAACCTTCATAGACTCTAATTTCAAGCCCCGGAGATCAATTTTCAAATTCTAAAGTGTTAGTTCTCCCAAGTGAAAGGCTGTCTCTGTGCCGACAGAGAGAAAGGCAAGGAGCTGGGGAGATAGCCATGCTCCTCAGACTCCGTGCACGGGAATGAGACAGGAGTCTTGTTCAAAGGCAGGCGCTGGGGGCGCCTGGGTGGCTCAGATGGTTGAGTGTCTACCATCCGCTCGGGTCATGATCCCGGGGTCCTGGGATCGAGCCCTACATCAGGCTCCCTGCTCGGCAGGAAGCCTGCTTCTCCCTCTCCCTCTCCCTCTGCTTGTCCTCTGTCTCTCTCTCTCTCTCTCAAATGAGTAAATAAAATCTTCAAAAAAAAAAAAAAAAAGGCAGGGCTGGGGTGGGCACTAAATTTCTGTGTCCCTCTCAGGCAGTGCCACGTCTGCAGCCACACTGAACAGCCCAAGTTGAGGCACTTTCCCCCATGGAGACTGCACAACACAGATTTATTGGGTGCGTACCTTGTACCTCCTCCACCTGGGCTCCGATCTTGCCACGATGTATGTAACAGAGCAGGGACTGTCCTACTGCTGTGTGGATTCATGGGGCTTAAAAATTCACAAGGCAAACCCACAGAACATACAACAGCAAGAATGAACCCTAAGGTATTAACTATGGACTCTGGGTGACAAATGATTTGACAACGTGGATTCACAGTTTGTAACAAACATGCCACTCACTGGCGGATGTTGATGGTGGGGGAGGCTATGCATGTGTGGGGGTAGAGGACAAATAGGAAATTACACCTTCCGCTCAATTTCACTGTTCAGTGAACCTAAAACTGCTCTTTGAAAAAACAAAAGCTTTTTAAAATCTCTAATAAAGCTTTTAAAGAGGTTTTTAGAAATCCACGAGGGAGATGCCTAACTGTCTCTAGGAACTTGTTGGTCTTACCCAAGCAAGATAATTTTTTTGTTGTTGTTTTCTTCTTTTTAGTCATATTTTTCTAACTGGAAATCATCCCCAAATACAGTAGTCGATCATGGAATCTTGGACTTTCCGACCTGAATGGATCCTTTAAGACCTTAGTTGATCCCATCACGTTGCAAAGGAGGCTCAAGCAGTTTAAGCTGACTTGCTTAAAATAGCACCCAGGCCCTAGGCAGCCTTAGGAAGGCAGGTTCATAAGTTCTCAGTGACTGAAGGCTCCTCACACACCACAGCACACTTAGTCAAATCAGTCCATTTAATTACAATTGCTAGTGAAGAAGTTACGTTGGAAAACATGCCAAGTTATATTACATTGCAAAGGAGCTGAAAGCATATACTATTATTTTGTGCTACTGAAGCCCATGCACAGGCCTGCCTTCAGAGCCGTGAGGCCTCACAATGCCCCTGGAGACAGCTCACATGTGCAGGCCTGGGTGCTAGGAAAACAACACACCCTCGGAGGGCTGGCCTGGGAAACCAGCAGCAAAAACCTCTGAAGAGCTTTAATCCAAATAGAACCATTACTTTTGCTTCTTTGTTAAATTGTGGAATTTTCAAAACATAATGAGTCATCTCAACTCTGTGTGGATATTAAGCCTACTACCAAACAAGAGCCCTCTAGAATTTCTAAGACTTAAAAAAGAAAAGCAGATAGTTAAACTACTGCCCAATTTGGTCAATGTTTAGCGACTTCTATTCTTTTTACAGTTCTCGGGTTATCCTGAAGACGATTTTAGTGCCATCATTAAAATCATCCTCCGGGGCTGCCTGGGTGGCTCAGTGGGTTGGGCCTCTGACTCTTGATTTTGGCTCAGGTCATGATTTCCGGGTCAGGGGGGATCAAGCCCCAAATCCAGCTCTGCGCTCAGTAGGGGTGTCGGTTTGAGATTCTCTTCCTTTCCCTCTGCCCCTCCCCCTGCTCAGACTCTTTCTCTCTGTCTCTCTAGGATAAATAAATAAATCTTTAAAACAAAAGCATCCTCCCCCCTTCCCATTTTTCTCCCTAGTTTAGAAAACATTATCTTCCTTCCCTTTCTTTTTCCAAACCCAACTGTATACTAATACCTTCTACTAGATCACTCTCTCTTCCAACTGGTACCGGTTTTATTATCAAATAATCAAGAAGATAAGAAATGCTATTTATAAAAACATATTTGCCAGGTATATAGATAATAATACAAAGAACACCTGAGTTCCCATCACCCAGTTTAAGAAAAAAGATTGCCCTTTCCTCTGGCAGCCCCTGGGGACCCCTCCCCGCCCTTCCCTTGCACTGAGACAATCACTCTTGAACTATGCCTTTCTCACAGCTTTCCTCTTCCTTCTAGTCTTACCACATGTGTGTATCCCTAAAGAGTACATACTCTCCAGCTTGGTGTGTTTTCAAACTTTATCAAAATGGAATTATATTGCATGTATTCTGCTGCAACTTATTTTTCACTCCATATTTTTTTAGATTCATCCAAGTATGTTTTTTGCAGGTAATTGTTCTCACTTCAACATGAATTCTATGGTACGAATATTATAAAATTTATTTATCTATCTATTGTTGATGAACAGTTGGACTACCGTCACTGTTGCTTTTACAAATATTTCCTTTTCTTAAGATTTCATTTTTATTTATTTGAGAGAGAGAGAGCATGAGCAGGGGGGAGGGGCAGAGGGAGAGTGAGAAGGAGGAGACTCCCCGCTGAGCAGGGAGCCCGATGTGGGGCTCAGTCCCAGGACACGGGGATCATGACCTGAGCCGAAGGCAGATGCTTAACCAACTGAGCCACCCAGGTGCCCCTCTTTTTTTCTTTTTTTTAAGTAGGCTGCATGCCCAGTGTGTGAAGCTCAACACGGGGCTTAAAATCACCACCCTAAGACCTGAGCTGAAACCAAGAGTCAGACGCTTAACTGACTGAGTCACCCAGGTGCCCCAAACATTTCTGGTATGAACTTTCTTACTCATCTTTTGGTACACAAATGTACATATAAAATATAAATGTGTGAGTATGCATGTGCACATGTATGTATTTGTATATGTTTGTGTGTGTGTGTGCACCTGTGTTTTAAGAATGTATGTGCATGTGTGCATGTGTGTGTGAGCGCATGCACGAGAACAGAACTGTTGGGTTAAGAGGCGCCTGGGTGGCTCCGTTGGTTATAACAGACAGAGCACCTTCTCCGTATCTGTTAGCCATTCATGTTGCCTCTTCTGATATCTTTTCAATTCTACTGCCCATTTTGCTATTGGGTTGTCTTTTTCTTTCTGATTTAAAGGCATTCTTGATATATTCTGGATACTAATCCAATGTCAGTTATAGCTTCTCCCAGTTTTGTAGCTTGTTGTCTGATTCTCTTTATGTGGCCTTTTGATGAACAGTAGTTCTCAGTTTTAATATGGTCAAATTCATCAACCTTTTCTGTGGTTGTCTAAGGTTCACATGCATTGGTCTTAACACAGAGATTTAAGAAATCCTTCCCTACATCAAAGGGCATAACGATGGTCTTATATTGTCTTCTAAAAGTCTTAAGGTTTTGCCTTTCTCATTTAAAGCTACATGTGCCTGGCGGTGTAAAGTCTGTGTGCACATGTGTGTGTACATGTGCACGTTTGTAGTATGTAGTATGAACATGGACAAGAGTATCCCAGACCAATGTTATTCAAAGTGTTTGCACTTTTCATTCCTGGCCTGCAATGAGAAAAGGTGCTTGAGCCAGCATGTAACTCAATGCATGGCTTCTTCAGAGAGTAGGTCGTGATACAAAAATCTAACTGTCAGCTGAACCAGAAAGCATGCTCCGCAAGGGGTCAATTCATGCTCTGGTCTAAGTTCCTTATCTCATCTTGGATGGAAGACAAGACTTTGCAGGCCAGCTCGCTGCATGGTATCATCTGGCCAGAGGATGTGGGATCTGTACAAGGTCCAGTGGGTGGGACAGATGGAGGAAGAACCTAGGAATGCAGCCCAGTGAAGAACCCAGAGAAGACCAGTGTGTCTGGGAAAGAAGGAAGGAAAGATAAAAGTGCCCCCAAGATGGAGTGAGAGGGAAGTAGGGCATCAGAACACACAAGGCTTGGAAGCCATGATGTTGAGGATAACGATTTCATAAACACAATGGGAAGCCATCAAAGGCATTTAGAAACATGAGAATGACATGACCAGAAGAATGGTTTTAAAACTCCCTCCTGCTGCAGTGTACAGAGCAGGTTACCAGGGGGCAAGAGGAGATGTGGAGAGACTGGTAATGTGCTCACAGTAGTCGAAGCTTGAGATGATGGTGGCTTACATTAGAGTGGTCTTTCCTTCCAGAACTCTGCTACTCAGTGTGGGCTGTAGACCATCAGCATCACCACGGATGTTTCAGAAATGCAACCTCTTTGGCCCATCAAGACATTGGTGGGTCAGAAACTGCTTTCAACAAGATTCCAGGTGATTCATGTGCCCATTAAAGTTTGAGAGCACTAGCCTGAGATTTTTTTTTTTTTTTTTTTTTTAGAGAAATCCACATGGAGATATCAAGTTTGCAAACAGATATATGAGCCTGGAGATAAACCTACAAAAGTAAGGAGAAATCTGAGAAGCAGGGGGAACCAGGAATGTGAGATGACAAGCAGACAGAGGACTGCAGGGTTGATGAGGCAATGTGGCATGGGATTTAGGCATGGCCATGGGCAATTCTAATGCAAGTACAGGGACCTTCCTTTGAAAGGTACTGGACTAGAGTGACGCCAATGGAACAATCCAGAAAAGAGGAAGAGATGGAAGATGCAGTGGATAAGTGAGGAACCCCAGTGGCTGAGAAGGAAGAAGAAATGGCATCCAGAGGGGAAGTGGCCTTTGATCCTCAATTAGATGACAGACTGAGAAGGGGAGAACAGAGACCGGTCAGTTGTATAGACATGCTGGTGAGAACATAAGGGAATTCTGGTCAGAGTTGGCATAGGGCAGAGAGCACTGAGACAGTGAAGAATGCGTGAAATGGACATGGAGTGGGGAGCAGGGCTGCCTACAGACGTGAACAACACCGCCAGGCTCTCCCATGGAGCTACAGTCCAGCACCAGAAAGCAGGTTTCATGTCCCATGGGAGGAAAAGCTGCTGTTCCCAAATCAGCATTTTGGGCTACAGTTGGACATGGGGACTTACCCAAAGAACAATCACTTATGAGCTCTCAGGGTGAACGTTAAGTACCTGACTGCACAGTCCCGATACTTGAAGATCTCAACACTATGCACGACTTCTTTTAGAGATCCTCCTTTGGGGGCGTGTGAGTGGCTCTGTTGGTTAAGCGTCTGCCTCTTGATTTTGGCTCAAGGTTATGATCTCAGGGTCATGAGATGGAGCCCCACGTTGGGCTCTGTGCTGAGCGTGGAGCCTGCTTAAGATTCTCTCTCTCCCTTTCCCTCTGCACCCCAACCCACTCTCTCTCCCTCTCTAAAAAGAAAAAAAAGAAATCTTCCTTTGACATCTTTTGTTGCTCAGCTTTTATTAAGTCACAGACAACATTAAAATGTCCATATTTCTAGGGGCACCTGGGTGGCTCAGAAGGTTGAGCGTCTGCCTTCAGCTCAGGTCATGATCTTGGGGTCCTGGGATCGAGCCCCGCGTCAGGCTGCCACCTCAGCGGGGAGTCTGTTTCTCCCTCTCCCTCTGCCTCTCCCTCTGCTTGTGTCCTCTCTCTCTCTCAAATAAATAAATAAAATCTTGTAAAAATGTCCATATTTCTGTATTTCACATCTGGTAGGGGCTGAATTGTGACCCCCTCAAAAGAAAATTCATATGTTGAAGATCTAACCCCCAGTAAGGCTGTGTTTGGAGATGAGCCTTTGCAGAGGTGGATGTGGTTAAATGAGATCATAGGGGTGCCGTCCTGATCCAGCAGAACCGGTGTCCTTCTGAGAAGAGGGAGAGACACCATAGCTCACTCTCGGCACACTGGCATGGGGAAAAGGCCACATAAGAACACAGCAAGAAGGCACCATCTGTAAGCAGACAGAGGCCTCCCCAGAAACCAACACTGCTAGCACCTTGATCTTGAACTTCCGGCCTGCAGAACTATGAGAAAATAAATGTCTGATGTTTAAGCCACGCAGTCTGTGGCATTCTGTTACAACAGCCCAAGAGGCTAGGAGACATCTTTCATTCCTGATTCAAACAAGAGGCACCGGGATGGGGCAGAGATTACCAGAAACAAGAGCCTGTGGGCCTTGGGCCTTACCCTGGTCTACCACAGTTAATTAACTGCCAAGTTTGAGTAGCTCAGGTCACATTCCTGGGTCTCAGTTCCCTCTTAGGGTTCCTGAAAAGCACTACCTGAAAAATGAGCATTCATGTGTTGACTTTCTATGTATAGGCCTGAAATAGGACCCTCTGCTTATGCTGTAGGTTTTCTCAGTGTTCTCTGTTGTTTGCAGTGGCAACAGCTCTGACCACATAAGCAGGAGGGGAATTCAATGGAAGGTTACCAGAGGGTCCACAGAATGGACAAGGCAGGTCAGTTTCAGAACACAGACAAGAGCCATGTGCGACTGGGCAGCAGAGAAGCCCACTGCCGAGAGTGTCCACTGATGACACCAAGTCGGGTCTCCCCTGGCCCAGCTGCCAATGGACCCACCATTCCTCTGCTTCGCGGCAAAACATCCTCAAAACTCAAAATCCAGCTGGGAGGATCCCAGTGGCCATGCCTAAATCCCATGCCACATTGCCTCATCAACGCTGCAGTCCTCTGACCCTTACACGATGAAAGATTTCTCGAAAAGGGAAAGGGTGGCCTCCCAAAATGACAAATGGCCACTACATCAGTAGAGGAGGGTGTTTCAGTTTTAGCTAATAAAAAGCACAGTTCTTCAGCACCAGTAGAATACAATCCCAGTCAGAAAGGGAGACAACAGGGCCAAAAGCTCCAGAACATTCCATACAGAAATGGGCCCTGTTCTGCAGTCCAGAAGCAAATGATCCTTCTTCTGACGTAAGCTCAGAAAGTCAACAGAGACTTAATGTGACATCACAATGCCTACGTCATTCACCTCACTTCACCTTGTCACGCAGGCATTTCATCATCTCCCATCAACACAAGAAGGCTGAGTACAGTACAAAATAAGATATCTTGAGATAGAGTAGATTCATGTAACTTTTATTACAGTATATTGTTACAACTGTTCTATTACTAGTTATTGTTGTTAATCTCTTACTATGCTCATTTTTAAATTAAACTTTACCACAGGTATGTATGCGTAGTGTATATAGGGTTCAGTACTATCCACATTTTCAGGCATCCATGGAAACGGGCCTTGGAATGTATACCTCATGGGTAAGGGGCTGGGGGGCTACTATATCGGCTTCGTGCACGATTTTCTCATTTGAGCAGATAAAGATATTGAAATGCTGGCTTAATTCAAAGCATGGTGCAGCGTATTTATCAGAAGATGTTGGTTTGCTTTGCTCTCCTCTTTCCTAAATAAAACGCAATCCTCTCTTACCAACCTGCGAGGCAAGGCTGTCAGCACTGCAAGCAACCAAAACCAGCCAAACTAAACTCCCAACTCACTAAGAACAAAGGCAAAAAAATTCTCAGTCAGCCATCTGTTTCTAAAATAATTTAGTTCAAAACACAGCCCCATAACAACAGGGAAAAGGACACCATCAGCTTCAAGATAATCTTCCGTCTCTGGTTACACTCAGGGCCGGAATGGCACATGACATCCCATGACTCAGCATGAAGAGGCACTTTCCCTCCCAAACACAGGACCCAGCCACCATTCGTGTCCACATAAATGCACAAGCCCATAACTAAGTGACCAGGAGACATCACTGCCTCGCTGGGTGGGTCTAATTCCAACAAACAGTAAAGAGCTTATGCTACAGGCTCAATTCCTTAATTCAGCTCTGAATTAAGCTTTCATATTTTATCAGGGGGGCAGGAGGCTTAAAAGACAGAGAGGAGCCATTCCAGCTAGAAGCAGTCGCATAGACAAAGGCTCCATGTCTGGACAATGTGGGATGTGTGTGCGTAATGAACAGTAGTGGCTCCAACCAGCTGCAGAGAATACTAGAAAAGGTGGCTGAGGAACGTGAGAAAGTCCGTAGACAATGGGGATCCGTTGGGTATTTCAAGCAAAGGGGCCTTTTTAGCAGCTACGCTGCAGAAAGAGCAACTTGACAGAAGCAGGAAACAGTGATCCATCCCACGCTCAGGTACACGGCTGACGGGGCAAGCAGTAACAGAGCATGATCACACAGGAAAGGAAAAGAAGCCACAAGTCAGAGAGATGCACAAAAGTAAAACCTGCAAAACTCAGCAGCTGGCGGGATGGACGGGGCAAGAGAGAAGAAGTCCAAGATGATTCTGAGTCACAGATTCAACTGCCCACTACAGAGAACTCCACCTGAGTATCTGCCCCTAAGAACCCCCTGACCAGCAGTCCATGCCAGCTCACGCTCATTCTCACGTCAGGGTCTTTCCGAGAACTCTCAGATCCCTTCATCCGCATCACCACTACTTAAGAGTTTAGGTAAGTCCTTATCACTCCTGCTCAGAACTCTACCAAGCCAGAAAGGTCCCCTGCTTGCTCAGGGACTTCACAGTGGAGGAGAGGAGACAGGAGTTACAAACTCAGAAGGCTGCTAAGGAAACAAGGAAGAAGCTGGAGACCCAGAATGATGGGCAAAGATCAGGAAGATCAACCCTGAGGAGGCTGTGTCTGAGCCAACACCTAGAAGATGAGAAGCCAGGAGAAAAAGAGAGTGGAAGATTGCTCCAGGCAGAGGAGATGGTGCGCGCAAAAGCCTGAGGCAGGAAAGATGTCTAGAGATGTGAATATAGCTGGTGTGCGGGGCACAGAGCCAAGGCAGCCTGGCTGGGGGCGAGGCTGGTGCAGAAGGCAGGAAGCCAACCCCAGGTTGGTAGAAATGTGATTCTAGTGCTCAAAAGAGCCACTGGGGCTAGGGAGACAGATTTGGTGATTCTCTGAGGAAAGATGATGATTGAAGTCAAATGACCCCATCAAGGGAGAGAGAGAGAAAAAAAGTTCAACTCCTGTAACTCTAGTTCATTTAAGGGGAGGCAAGAGAACCCAGTTTTCTGCAGCAATCAGAAGGGGCGACCTTCAGTAATCATACCAGACAGAGTGCTATTTACATACCCTTCTACAACCCAATTCAGTCAAGCACACAAATTATTCTCATCCTTCCTTATTTCCATTCACCGACAATCTTTCCCAAACCCCCTCTTCTGCCTGCTTATTGGTATGAAGAGCCTACTGATTAGCAATTATCCATAGCATTAACTCTCTAAGTATCTATAATTATGACTTCTCTTAGTTTGAGGGCTCCGTGGGACTCCAGGATGAGGAATAACATGAAGTTAATGTAAATACCAATTTGCCAAGAAACTAACCAGACCAAATATGTAGATAAGCCAAAAGGCAATTTTCCAGAATTGAGGCTTTACCAGTGTACAGAGTTCTATATTTGTTTTTGCTATTTTAAAGTGTCTAAATGCCACCCCTAAACCAATTTCAGCATTTTAAACTTTTTATTATGAAATTTTCAGACATACACAAAAACAGAAAGACTAGAACCCGTTACCAAGCTTCCACACCAACTCTTGGCCATGTTCACTTCCTCTATCCCCCACTCTTTCTTGTTTTTTAACAAGAGTAAAGCAAATCCCACGGACTATTCATTTCAACAATAAAATACTCTGATAAACACTTTAAAAAACCATAACCACAATCATGATCACAGCCAACAAAATTAAAAATAATTCCTAATATCATCTAATTACACATTCCATACTTAGTTCTCCTTGATGGCCCCCAAATATTTTTGTACAATTGCCTTTTGCAAATTAGGATCCAAACCAAGAAGACACACTGCTTTGGGTGATGTGTCTCCTACGTCTCTCTTACTCTACAAGGGTTTCCTCCTCCTTTTTTCTTTTTTTAAGCTCTCACAATTTACTTGTTAAAGAAAAAGCTCATTTGTCCCCATAGCCAGACCATATTCCATATTTGGCTAACTATATTCTCATGGTGTCATTTAACATGTTCTTCTAACCCCCAAATTTTCTATAAACTGGTCATTACCATCGAGAGCCTTCATTAGATTCAGGATTAATATTTTTAGCAAGAATATTTTCTAGGTGGTCTTTTGTACTTCCCATGGCAACACTTCAGGAGGTGACTGATGCGTGGCTATCCCACGTTGAGTGACACTAAACTTGATCAGGGGCTTTAGGTGGTGACAGTCTGCTTTACCCATTATAAGACTCTTCATCAACTTTTCACCTAATGATTAAACAGTCAAGATGATTATTGCTTACATCCATTATTTCATTAGGGAGGTTGGAAGTTATTTAAGCCTGTGTTAATTAAAAGATAGTCCTAACATTTCTGAGAAATACTCACAGAAACAATAATTATTATTTGGTGTCTGAAACAATAACATGCTTACATAATAACATATTTGTGTGTGTTTGAGAACATTTCTTAAGTCACCTGATTAATTCAATACAAAGATGTTCATTTCTGTACTGTTCTTTAGGAAGATTACTGATAAATTACTAATTCTGCACATAATAGAATAAAGCCTTATGTCTGTCTGACTCTCTCTTAAATTCAAAGTTCCTAAAAGATAGTAAATAAAAAATAAAGGAAATCTTGGAAATTATGAGAAATATGAAGGAGGAAGGGAGGAGGAAATAAAATGTCAGAATATCTCCCAAGCAGTACATTTATTTTAATCCCTTCCCAAAGGAGAGATGAATGAAGTACTAAAATAACTTTAAAACATGATGGTCAATTTCACTTTTTCCCAAACCCCTTAACCGGAGTTTGTTTCGAGAAAATCGCAAAAAAGAACCTGAATCCTTTTCTTCCCTGTCCCATACTCAGAGAAGTTAATAAACAGTATAATGCTTCTGAGAACAAAAGAATCCTCCCCCCTCCTCCAAAACTGGAGACTAGTTAATACCTTCTGCCCAATCATTTAATGATCCTGAGAAAGCCTCTATTAATAGCCAAGCCTCCCAGGCCAGCCTGCATTTCCCCCTGGGGCAGGGAGCCTGCAGCTCACAGAACAAGCCTGCCTGCCCCAAGTAGTAAGGGAGGGAGGTGGGGAGCCCCGCCATCAGGTGTGTCCTCCAGGGATGATGAGGAGGGAGGCTGAACTCCATGAGTAAGGAAATGTTTAAAATGTTGCAATGAATGCCACTGAGCAGTATACTTAAAAATTATTAAGATGGTAAATTGTATGTTCTGTGTATCTTACCACAATAAAGAAAAAACGTTGCAATGGCCAACTGGTCAACTGAGCCTACAGGATTGTGTCCCCGATAACCACCCCTCTGTGCCAGGTGATCCCTCTGCTGCCAAAACCCCTTGCTCTCTCCACAGCACCACACCACCTCTCCGGGGTGATGGATCTTAAATTGCACCCAAGAGTTTTCAAGGGGCATTTCCAGATTATCATTCTTGAATAGCTATGCACAAAAGTCTTTATAATTACACAACAAACAAGAATTCTAGGCTTCCCACCTTGAAAACTATGCTCATGGCATCCCAACACAGGCCTATCAACTAGGGGTGCATTACACAATATGTAAAAGAACACAGTAAGGATAACGTCTCAGACCCTATAACCATAGGGGCGTGAAAAGCGCTTCTAGGGTCAGCTCGCATCAGGACCGCATAGGAGTAATGCCACGGGAAGCCTCTGTACTTGGTGAAGGATGCTGAGGCCCATGGGGAGGCCCCAAGAGGGGATCCGTGAAAGGGTTGGGAACTTTCCCAAGGGTGAGCTTTCCTGGGCAGTGTGCCCATAATACATTCGCTGCCTTACCTGCAAGGGGAAACAGAAGGTGGGGACTGAAGCAGGAAAACGCAAGCAGGTATACAAAGGACCCAAAGGACCCAGCAACTCAGAAATGGCTCCCCGGGGCCTCACACAGTGGACGGGCAACTAAAATGTGTCCCTCTGGGCGGTCTCTCTTCAATCACTGAGGACTGCTGTTAGACCCATAAGAAAGAAGCAGGGATATAAGAAGAGATCTCCTCATCTGTGAAAACGATGATGACCAAGAGCTCCCTCTGTTCCTAGATGCTTCACACATACCCCTGCGCTCTCACCGAGCCCTGCTGGGAAGGTAGGGAGGGTCCCCTCAGTGCTTCAGCGACAGGAAGGCAGGCACAAAGAGTTCTAGCTTGCCCCGAGCCCAGCAAGAGAGTCAGGTCTAGGACCCGGGTCTGTCTGCATCTTCGGTCACAACATACAAAAGGACTACCCTGCATGATGCAAACAACACCCACCCGAATACATACAATTTACCAACTTAAAAGCAATACAATTGCCAACAAGCACAGGAAACAATGTTCAACGTCATCAGTCATTAGAGAAACCACCATGAGATACCAATTCACACCCATCAGGAGAGTCCTATTTAAAAAAAAAAAAAAAAAGTTTTGCAGGTGCTCAACAAGTTAAACACAAAATTACCATAGGACCCAGTAATTCCACTCCTCGGAATATACCCAAAAGAACTGGAGACAGGTGTTCAAACAAAAACTTGTACAGGAATGCTCACAGCAGCGCTATTAACAACAGTCAATAGGTGCAAACGACCCAAATATCCATCAACTAATGCAGAGACAAAACGTGGTACACTCATACAATGCAATATTATTCAGCCATAAAAACGAATGAAGGACTCATACATTCTCCGACACAGATGAACCTTGAAAACATTACGCTAAGTGAAAGCAGCCAGACACACACACACACAAAACACATATTGTATGATTCCATTTGCATGAAATAACTAGAATCAGCAAACCCAGAGAAACAGAAAGCAGATTAGTGGCTGCCGGGGGTGGGGGCGGGAGTAATGGTTGCACAGCACTGTGAATATTCCTAACGCCACCGAATTGCACACTTTAATTAAAACAGCAATTTTTGGTTATGCGTATTTTACAATAATTTTAAAGCAATCAATTCAAGGGCTCAAATACAAAGAGCTCCTGGGTACAAGTGAAACAGTCTTATGCCAATTTAACTGGTAAGCTCACTATCCTGAAGCCGACTTTCCTATCCTGAAGCCGACTTTCCTATCACCGCAGTGTTGCTCCGCGTGGTCGTGCTCTCAGAATCTCCTGAAGATCTTTTAAAAAAGTATGGGTTTCCTGGGGCGCCTGGGTGGCTCAGTCGTTAAGCGTCTGCCTTCGGCTCAGGTCATGATCCCGGGGTCCTGGGATCGAGCCCCGCATCGGGCTCCCTGCTCCGTGGGGAGCCTGTTTCTCCCTCTCCCTTGCCTCCCACTCACTCTGCTTATGCGCTCTCTCTCTCTGTTACATACATACATACATACATACATACATACATACATACATAAGGATTTCCAGGCCTTTCGCCAGGCTTTCTAAGAGGATGGGACCCAGGAACCCAGTGTGTTAGCACCACCTTTAAGACTCCAATCCTTGTCCTTCCGGCCAGTTCCCAGAGCTTCTCAAAAGAAAGGTGTTAATCACCTCCTTACTATATGCTGACAGCCGCTGTCTGGGTGCTCCCCCTGAGCTGTTAGCATCTGCTGCGTTAGCGCTCAGTTGCATTTGCTCAGTCAAGCCCCTCCACCAGGCAGAAGCTGACCTTGGCCCTGCTGACTATTTGCAGCCCTGTGCCACTTCTGGTCCAAAGAGTGGTTATCTTGCTTTCGAGACTGATGAGACTTTTTGGTTTTCTACGTTTGTACTTCATCTGTTAATTTTAGGTATTTAAAGTACAGTTCATATTTAAAGCCTGAGCTCACACGCGCCATCTGGCCCAAAGACTGTGATTGATTTCTGACCATCTCCACTTTAAAGCCAGACTACTAACACAGTTTCTTCTAGACATACTAAAAGCATCCTTTAAGATGAACCAATTTTTAGGGGCGCCTGGGTGGCTCAGTTGGTTAAGCAACTGCCTTCGGCTCAGGTCATGATCCCAGGGTCCTGGAATAGGGTCCTGGAATTGAGCCCCGCATCGGGCTCCCTGCTCAGGGGGAAGTCTGCTTCTCCCTCTCCTTCTACCTGCTGCTTCCCCTGCTTGTGCTCTCTCTTTCTTTCTAAAAAAAAAAAAAAAAGAACCAATTTTTAAATAGATTATAAATTTTTATATGAGTGGCAATTTTGAAATGTACCTACAGTCTGGATCAACAGCAATCTTGGCAAAGAACACTCTGTAAGCTAGTTCCCCCATCTCTTATTAACCTCCCTCCCCCTTGTCACTCCCCCATCTCTCCCCATCCTTCACCAGCTTCACCGCAGCGCTGGTGTGCTCATCTGCCTCTTGTCTTCTCCCTTTCCTCCATGGTTTAGCACAAGAATATGAAACCAAATAACATATTCTATTCATTGCTACATCTACTGAGTGGGGCTTTTTATTCTCTGCTTTTAAACACTGGTAATAATTTGTTCTTTAAAAAAAATTTTTTTTTCTGCTGGTATGTAAGCCTTGGTTGATTTCTCTAGAGGCATCAGTGGCCTCTAAGAGAAAAAGAGTCTTGATTACTGACACCATTTAAAAAAGGAACACGGGGCATCCCTCAGTGAGAATTTTAAACTACTTTACTGTCATGATACAATGACTCCTTCTTTTGCTGGGCTATAGGGACAGGAAGAAAAGTCTCTCACAGACCAAAGGTATTCTAAAACAGAACTTTAGCTTATAAATAAATAAATATAGGCCTTATAGCAGTCCTACACAGGGACATGTAGAGGTCCCCAGCTGTTTGGAGTAATCCCTGACCCCATCGGCTGTCTGTAATGTGCCCCCTGTTCTGACAGTGACAACAAAAAATGCCCCTGCAGGTAACCCTACCCAGCTGAGAACCACTGACATGCCTGCAGCTTTACTGGGGCAGCCTGGGGAGCGCGGCAGATAAGGACATGTGAACAACCCCAAGTCACCCTCGGCAGCCCCACTCCCAACTGGTCCCGGAAAAGCACAGTAGGACGTTCACTTGGGTGTATCGACATGCTCACACCAAGCGGGAGGGACTAAAAGTATAAACTCTCTCACTCCCTTTTACACAATCTCACTGTTTTTAAGGCTGTTAGTATAGAATCACAATTTATCCTGCTGTGTTCCTTGTGTGATCTGTGGCCCCTGTGCTGATCAATTTCCCTGAGATGAAATGAAAAGCGACAAAAACCCATTTATTAACATCGGTGATGGCTAATATTTCCTGACTGTCTCCTGTCAGCCAAGTTTTGTGCTAAGCACCTTTCAGGGATTAGAGCACTTAATTTTCCCAACAACCCATTCTGCAAATTAAGAAACTAAAGGTAGAGAGGTTAAGGAATCCATGAGGGCCATCCAATAGTAGGACACAGAACGGGAATCTACACATGGGTTTGCCAGCCTCCAGCCCGGGTGGTGGTCTCCAAACTGACAGGTCACACACTCCATTAAAAAAATTCCCAAGCAGGGGTGCCTGGGTGGCTCAGTCGTTAAGCGTCTGCCTTCGGCTCAGGTCATGTTCCAAGGGTCCTGGGATCGAGCCCCACATCGGGCTCCCTGCTCAGCGGGAAGCCTGATTCTCCCTCTCCCACTCCCCCCCGCTTGTGTTCCTTCTCTCACTGTGTCTCTCTCTGTCAAATAAATAAAATCTTAAAAAAAAAAAAATTCCCAAGCACACCTCTACTCACATGCTTTTTAAAACCCCACACAATGCCTACTGTTTTAATATTATGAATCTTACAAATCATACACAAAACCACATTTTTTTTAAGTAGGCTCCACGCCCAGCATGGAGCCCAACACAGGACTTGAACTCACGACCCTGAGATCAAGACCTGAGCTGAGTTCATGAGTGGGATGTTTAACCAACTGAGCCACCCAGGCACCCCACACATAAAGCACATTCTAAAAGAATGATGTAAACATGTGATAAATGACATTATTCAGTATCAATATTCAGGGACCAATTTCTTACTACATCACATAAAATACTCTTATGGGTGGAACTGCGTCCCCCCCTCAAAAAAATATGTTGAAGTTCTTACCCCCAGGACCTCCAGACACGACCTTCTTTGGAAACAGTTTCTACAGTGAGCCAGTACATTTCCGTGGCTTTCAGCCAGCTTGGGGTACTTTGTGTGGGCAGCCCTGGGAGACCATAGAGATTCTGTCACTGTCTGCCGGGCGGGTGACCAGGCTGAAGAGCTCAGCAGGGAACAGGAGCAGCGTGGGCTCAGCATTCCTGCTCACCTGTTTGCACTGTTAAACTACGCTCTGTAAGTCTCCACGCCCTTGAAAAAATCAGTTTAAGCCACTGGTCTACTAGAGAAAATTTCTTTATATATAATTTGAAAATCCACTTACCAGAGTATTCCCACACCTCCATCCACCCCAAGCTGCTGGAAGACAGCAAAGAGAACTGACCCACTGCCATTGATCCATCCCCAGTGTTCCTATACTTCATGCTCCATATGTGACGCGAAGCCCTCTGTCATACCCATCAAATGAGGGCATCAGGGTCAACCCATACATGACCGATTATAAAACATAATCTCGATTTTTATATACAAAATAGATATTTTTAAAAATAAGTTAAACTTCTCCTATTTTTCTCCTGCCCCACTCTGGAGACCATAAGCATGTACTGCTGTCTCATCATACAATAAAGAGACAAACCTGCAGGACTCCTCTGAGGTCTTCACTACCATTCAAAAGGCCCACCAACTCCAAGTTAATAAAGGTCAAATCATCTAGTCTCATTGGGTCAATGCTTATTTACTGAGTATCTACCAGGTACCAAGTAAATTCCTAGGCGCCATAGAAACATTAAAAAAAAAAAAATAGCCACAAAGAACTTGAAAATTCTTGGGGTGGCAAGACAATTAAGTGTGACTGCAAGAGCAACAGAATTTCCAAAAATACCATGAGATACACTTCGGGAAGGCCTTCATAGCACCAGCAGGACTTAGGTCAGGACTGCAGAACGGCTGGACTTGCAGAGCAAACGCCTATATGCCTTTAGGACCCATCAGGGAGCACCCATCACCACAAAGCAGCACAGGAGGAGGCTATGGGGAATGGTAGGGCTTCGGGGGACCTAGAAAGTGCACCCCTGACCTCAAATCCCCAGATTCAAATTAGTCTAAACTTCTTCCAGAAGTGCAATATATGCAACAGAATATGAGGAGGTTCCTTAAGTATTAATCTAATCTCTAAGATAGGTTCTTGAATGAAAACGGAAAAAACAGTGAACATGGAAAGTCATCTGTGTGAACATGGAAAGTCATCTGTGTGAAGGGATGCACGCAACACGCACACACACACAAATTTTGTTTGCATTTGCATTAATCTCTGGAAGGATACAGAAGACATTGATACACTTCAAGGAGGGAAATTAGGTGGCCAGGTAACAGGGTGGGAGGGACACTTTGCTATTTGTAATTTGTGCCTTTTAAATGTATTTGAGGAAGTTTATCTGATCAAAGTACACATGTAGCCACTACCTAAAGCAAGATACAGAACATTTCCATCAGCCCAGAAAGTTCTCTCATGCACATTCTAGTTAGTCAATCCCACAACCCCAATTCCTAACCCCCAGGCAATCACTTTCACACTCTTACCAACATTTGCACATAGTTTTTAAAATTTAATGCCTAGGGGCGCCTGGGTGGCTCAGTTGGTTAAGCGGCTGCCTTTGGCTCAAGTCACAGGGATCGAGTCCCGAATCCAGCTCCCTGTTCAGCAGGGAACCTGCTTCTCCCTCACCCCCCCTTGCTCCTGCTCTCTCTCGCTCTCTCTCTCTCTCAAATAAATAAATAAAATCTTTTAAAAAATAAAATAAAATAAAATTGTAATGCCTAAAAGGGCCTTTCTCCACAGGTCCCACTATCCCCTACTGTCCTTTGATCACTGTGCCACCAGCCTGCTTCATTTATTTATTCTCTGCCTGGGTCCTCCCTGCAGGCATCGGAGTTTGTGACTTCTACCTTTTAAACTTTGAACCATGTGAAAGTATAACCTATTCAATAAAAGTTAGATTAATAAAAATTTTAAAGTAACAAAATACCATACCATGTCTGCTGATTCTGGCTGGAAGCTTGTGATCCATGATTTGGATACATATTTGCTGAAAAATAGTTAAGCTGCTCAATACTGAGAACACTCTAAAACAAACTTAACAAAAAGTTGTAACATTTCTTTTTTTTTTTTTTACAGATTTTATTTATTTATTTGAGAGAGAGAGAAAGAGAGAGAGAGAGCACGAGAGGGAAGAGGGTCAGAGGGAGAAGCAGACTCCCCGCCGAGCAGGGAGCCCGATGTGGGACTCGATCCCGAGACTCCAGGATCATGACCTGAGCCGAAGGCAGTCGCTTAACCAACTGAGCCACCCAGGTGCCCAAAAAATTGTAACATTTCTTGAACTCCTCACTTTGCAACCTCAGAAGGCTTATTAAACACACATGCCTAGAGAAGCCGGGGAGAAAAGAGGACCAGGAGTGAATCTCTATAAAATAAGGGGCGTGAGGTCAAGCAAAGGGGGCTGCCAAGAAGCAACCTCAGCATGGGCCACGGTTCATAAAAGTGGGCTTGGTGAGGCTGCCTATTCTGTTACCTCAAGATAAGACTGGAATCCACATTTTGTTGTGAAATCTCTCAGTTTTTAAATGTTGGTGAGTCTTTCAACATTTAAAAATAAATAAGTCTGAAGGCCAACAAGCCTACTTCTTCAGGCTCAAAACTGAAAACAGGAGCACCAGGAAATGTTTGCCCTAAGACTGAAGAGTTCCTCCCTCCTGCACTGTTGGTAGGAAGGCAAACCGGTGCAGCCACTGGGAAAACAGTCTGGAGACTCCTCAAAACATTAAAAATAGAATTACCATATGATCCAGTAATTCCACTACTGGATATTTACCTGAGGAATATGAAAACACTAATTTGAAAAGATACATGGACCCCTGTGTTTATTGCTGCATTATTCCACAACAGCCCAATTACGGAAGCAGCCCAAGCGTCCACCAAGAGAGGAAGGGATAAAGAAGTGATACACACACACACACACACACACACACACACACACACACACACACACACACAGGAATTACTACTCAGCCATAAAAAAGAAAGAAATCTTGCCATTTGCAACAACATGGACAGATCTAGAGGGTATAATGGTAAGTGAAATAAGTCAGGCAGAGAAAGACAACTACCGCATGATTTCACTCGTATGTGGAATTTAAGAAACAAACAAATGAACAAAGAAAAAAAGAAAGAGAAACCAAAAAAACAGACTCAACTTACAGAGAACAAACTGATGGTTACCAGAGGGGAGGTGGGGGGAGGGGTGAAACAGGTGATGGGGATTAGGAGTACACTTATCATGGTGAGCAGTGCATAATGTATAGAATTGGTGAATCACTATATTGTACACCTGAAACTAATACAACACTGTACATTATACTAGAATTAAATTTTTTTAATTTAAAACATAAAAAAATAATAAAAAGATTAAGAGTTCCTAAAGTAACCTAACAATCACTTGTGTTCCCTGGAATGAATGCAGAGGCCCAGGGGCACCAAGGATCTGAGACAAACCCCAGAATTGCCTGTAGCACACCAGGCTCCCAGAGACCCATGGATGTGTCACACACACTGAGCAAACACATCTGAGCCAGCCCCTACGAGCCAGCACAGGAACCGGGGGCAGCTTATGCAAGGTCAAGAGAGCAGGGAGCAGATCTGAAGTCACCAGACTGTGCCAAGCCACAATCCTCCTAATGCATGCCACATTTTCAAGAAGACGGCTAAAGCCATCTTATTGTAAGATCTGCACAAAAACAAAGTTACCCCAGCCACATAAGCTAACACTCTGGTGGTCCCCGACGCATTCAAATTTGTGTCTGACATGATTGCACACACTAATTTAGTACTTCGGCTGTTAGAGGTCAAGGATTGCCTTGCTGGGAGGGGTTTGAGCCTGGAAGGAGAAGGGGTGGAGGGGGTGAGGAGCATTTCTGAAGGGCAGGTAATGCTCTGGTTCTTGATCTCAGTATTGTTATATAACTGTGTGCAGTCTGGGCAAATCCATCGAGCTATGTACTTAAGAGTACATATATATGTACATAACATATATATTAACATAGTATTATATAATACCTCAAGATACAAGTAAAAGGTATAGAGATATACAAAATTTCAAAAACTATACTTCTATCAAATTTGCAAAACCCTTAAAAGACTTCTAACAGACCCACCAAACACTCCCAACTAAGCTGGTCAGTTAGTTAAGCCACTCAGCTAAGCTGTTCCAAAAGGGAAAGGTTGCCTATAATCTTCCTTCCAACCTTACTAGTCTTCCAGAAAAGAGAATATGCTTTGTGAGCCTTAATGCTTTGATGAGATGAATTCTTAAAAAACCTGTGTGGAAACCACCTCTGGAATCTGAATTATAATGAAATGCCTTAGGGGCCTCTTATCATCTAAAGACTGTTTAGCACAAGAATAATCACTTCCCAAATTACCTTCAGTGCTGTGCCTCCCCGGGCCTTATTGCACTGCTGAGGGCAGAGTCGACCCGCCCATCAGCTCCCCGATCCCCTTCCTCCCTAGGGCTGCTTGTCCTCCTGCTCTGGCTGGGGCTGAAGCCAGCCCCTCTCACCAGATCATCTCTCCCGCTTTGTTAAATTATCAGCACCATCTCCCATGATGTCCCCACTACCTTCACCCTCACCTTGGCCCACTTGTGTACCCAGTTACCTCCCTATCACTCCTTCATCATCCCCAAGGTCAGGTGCACCTCTCCGCTACCCACCTACTTACACGTCTTCCTCTCTGAAGCCAAACATGGCATCACAGAATGCGGGCTCACGGGACCTTCCCTCCACCCCCAGCTTCGTCTCTCTTCCTCCTTCAAACATCAGAGGCCTTCTGTCCCTAGAACATTCTGTCCTTAACCCTGTTGCTGCCCCCAGCCCCTACTTCTCTTTTTTTTTTTCCTTGCCCTTTTCCTTCCCTGGGCATTTCCTGGAATGCACGATTAGCATCTCTTCTCTGCATTTCCTCTCTGGTGGGTTTACACTCACAAGGCTGGCCCTCGGGACTGTTTATGTCCGTCCCTGGGAGCCACTCAAAAGAACAACTATCACCAGCTCACTCTATAAACCCACTTGTTGGATGGTAACACTGCTCTCTCCACCAAATAACTGATTTAAGTACTACAAACGGAACAAGTCATTCCTCCAGGATCATTCAGGACAATCTGAGTTAATAAAATGCCAATTTGGTGAATACTCCTGAACCAGTGGAAATTTAATACATCCTGAAGAGCCCATTATAAGAGAAAAGAACACAATATACGCCTGTACAAAGGCCAGGACTATGAAACTATTCATGAAGTGATAGTAAAGAGTTACTTTTATAAATACTGCAGAACATAATTGCTTTGTTTTAATGAGACAATCTGGTGCCAACACATAACTAATACGTATGGAAAGAACTGTCTCTGGAATCCGACAGACTGGGTTTGCGTCTCCACTCATGCTGGGTGACTCAATCCCATCCTCAGTGTTTCTGTCTATAAAATAAGGAAAAGAATATATGCCTCACAGCGTCATCAGACAGATTAAATGAGATAACGCATGGCTGTGATATGATGCCCGGGTTCTACTCTGGGATTCTAACTTCTTATGTCTGGGTATGGGCCGGAAGTTTAAACTTTCCCAGGTGATTTAAGGTGCCCAAGGTCAGGAGCCATTGAACAAAAACGAGGTGAGCTTTCAAAACACATGCCAGCTATTTGTACAATTATTAATAATATGGCCTAGAAAAATAAGCATTCAGGGTCTTGGGTGTAAACAAGATTAGGCCCATAAAAGAAATCAAGCTAAGGCCCTGTGAGTTAATAATCAAGAAGCTTAAGCAGAAATAGGTTTGAGGGCACATAAAAACAAACATGCTTTCTTGTTCCTGCTCTTCTCAGCAGTATAATTAAAAAAAAAAAATGTACTTCCCAGGAATAAATTAAGGACACTATAGATCAAGTGGTGTTCATGAAGGCTACCCACAGTTAAGCAGCAGGAACTGTAAATTGTTGATGTGAATTCCCAGGACCTGAAGATCCAACCAGCTACTAATATAATCATCATCTAATGGGCCACTTTAGCAAAATATTCATACTCTAGTCTAAAAATGCATTTTTCAGCCACTGAAATTTGCACTTGACATTAAAGACATTAACACTTGCTCTTATCACTTCTGTCACTTTGTGATAATTGTGAGACTCTTTTGGACCCTGAAAAAAATACTCAAGAAGGTTCTAGGAGGCCTTTAAAACAAGGGTCACCCTCCCTATAGGAAACTCTGACAAAAAAGACCCAGAATGAATAAGCTGAAAAATCTGTAGTAAAAAACAAAAATATGAAAGGAACACAAGTGAAACAAAATGAGGACAGCCACCTTAAGAAAGAACAGAACGCTAAATTCAAAGGGAACATTATGTGATTTACATTCTCAAGAAGAGAATCAATGGAAATTTAATTGGGAATTTTCATGAAATAAAATCTTAAAACCATTGCCTCTAATATTTATAAATCTTCTCATCCGTCTTTCACATGATACAGATATACACACAAAGAAACAAAACATGAAACAAGCACTTATTTCTCACTGTGATTCATCCATTCAAAAACACATTTTTTTTCACATTCTGAGATACGTGACATCAGGGTGCATTTAGAACGAGTGGTGTGTCATGGTTTAAATGGCAGTGTTTTTTGATTCATGACATTGCTTTCTCAGAGGTACAGAAAATTAATGGTCCATTAGCTTCAATGAACTATTATATCAGTAATCAGCAGTAATATTACTATGTGCAAGGCTTTATGCTGCCCAGGAGTAAATCATCTAAGCAGGAAAACAAGATGTATACGTAAAAACTCAGATTGATAAGAATAAAAATTAGTTCCTAGTAAGAGCAAATGAATGAAGTAGACAGAAATGGCTAAAAGAAGAGAAAGCAGGGACGGGTGGGTGGTGGCTCAGTCGGTTAAGCGTCTGCCTTTGACTCAGGTCATGATCCCAGGGTCCTGGGATCAAGCCCTGCTTTGGGCTCCTCGCGTAGTGGGGAGTCTCCCTCTCCCTCTGCCTGCCATTCGCCCTGCTTGTGCTCTCTCTCTCACACACACACACAAATAAATAAATAAAATCTTAAAAAAAAAAAAACAAAGCATAAGCAGAGGGCACCTGTGCAGTCTAATTCTAGGACAGCCGAGTCAGGGGGCCACGGGAGAGGGGGACACTGCCACACACAGCAACAGGGAAGACCCCAAACGTACAGCCAGGCCCTTGGGGTTGGGGGGGCGGCTCTGCCCTCTCTTATATCAACCCTGACAGACTCCTACTCTGTGCCACAGACAGCCCCAGATTTCTGAGATCCTGAGACACAGTCCCTGACCCTGAGCTGCTCAGAATTAAAAAATAAGTCACTGTAAGAGTTTCAGTAAGAGATGATTAACTTCTGGAGATGGCTGCACAACAGTGTGAATGCACTTCATACCCCTGCACTGTGCACTTAAAAATGGGTAAGTGGGAAATCTTGTGTCGTGTACATTTACCCCAATAATCGATCGATCGATCGATCACTAGTACGACAGGCAGTACAAAGACAATGGAAACAGTCGCTGCACAAAGGAGGGTCAACGCTGGGTGATGGCAGATGGGACGCCCCGGAAAAGGGCCTAGTTCTCCAGCTCCTCTCCTCTCACCTCTAGATCACACCATCAGGCCCCAGGAAACAACACCCCCACATCCCCAGGGTGGCCGAGATTCCCAAAGCCAAACACCTTCTGGCTCTGGGGCTCTGGATCTTTAAAGGTGTGCATAGGGTGGTGACCTCCTTCTGGGGAAACAACTGCTCACAGTGAGAGATGAAACAGTACACGACCAGACAACAGGGCTGAGAAAAACAAGTCCTGGCCAGATACTCTTCTTTCTGGAAAACAGCTCAACTATACAAACCATAAATCTATTTTGAAAATCCCAAAAGAGAGGGCATATTTTGTAATAGTTATTCTGGAATGCATTCTAGTTTACATACACACACACACACAAGATTTTTTCTTTTATTTTTTTTTTAAGATTTTATTTATTTATTTGACGGAGAGAGAGATAGCGGGAGAGGGAACACAAGCAGGGGGAGCGGAAGAGGGAGAAACAGGCTTCCCGCCGAGCAGGGAGCCTGGTGCGGGGCTCGATCCCAGGACCCTGGGATCATGACCGGAGTCGAAGGCAGACGCTTAACGACTGAGCCACCCCGGCGTCCCAGGATTTTTTCTTTTAAAGCCTATCCTTTTTGACCCGGTTATTCTCCTTCTATAAACCCATCCTAAAGGATATAACCAGAAGTTCAAACATCGGGGCACTTGGGTGGCTCAGTCGGTTAAGCATCTGCCGTGGGTTCAGGTCATGATCCCAGGGTCCTGGGATTGAGCCCCACATTGGGCTCCCTGCTCAGTGGGGAACCTGCTTCTCTCTCTGCTTCTGCCCCTCCACCCTGCTCATGTGTGCTCTCTCTGTCTCTCAAATAAATAAAATCGTTAAAAGAAAAAAAATGTTCAAACATCTATGTACAAAGTGGTTCATCATAACATCATATATAATAGCCACAATAAGTACCAATAAAGATACCAAACAATTAAAGAATGACTTGAAAAATTCTGCTCTACAAAGGAATACCATGCATTCCTCAAAAAACATTTTACAGAACATGTGATAGCACTGGAAACGGCTGTCAGGAAGTGAAATTTACAAGATGCAAAATTACATAGATAGTATGATCCCATCTTATGAAAAAAGGCAAATCTATTATATATACATGTATGCACATTCCCTAGAAGACTAGAAAAACATATCAAACATTTTGCAAAATAGGTGATAGAAATAAAGATCCTTATTTTCTTCTCAATGTATTTCCATATTTTACAAAGTATATGTAAATGAGTATTATTCTGTCATCAGAGACAAATAAACCTTTCTTACACCAACAAAGAAGGAATGGGCATGCCAGGAAAACTCAGACTCAGATACTACTGAGTTTTAAATGACAATCATCTCCAGGGGTTTAAGTTAAGATGTAGTTTTGAGGTTTAACCACATGATTAAGATCTTCAAGTAAGAAGAGGGGGTATGCAAAGCAGCTCTGAATTATGATTCAAGAGGAGAACACAGGTAAGAGGCAGCGAAAAATAAAAGGAAGCCCAGCTTTATGAAGTTCAGGTTACCAAAGTCACCAAGTCATTAGTTATTCTAGTTCATTTGCTCATCTATACAATCATTCATTCATTCATTCATAGAATCATTCTTTCAATCATCCATTTAACAATTCAACAAATGTTTATTGAGGACCAGGTACAGCGCTAGATGGTGAGGATACAAATACACATCTCTACCCTCCAGAAGCTTCCGATCTAGTTAAAAACAATTATAGCACAGAGTAGTCAGTGCTATAATAGGGATACACATGGTGGGATGGTGTCTAAACCATTCTGGGATTTCTGGAAGGCTTCCTGGAGGAGGCGACATCAGGCCTGCGATTTCTGAGATAAGAGTAGAATCAGGCAAATGAGAAGAAAGAGCATTCCAAGCAGAAGGAACAGTATAGGAACAGCATGTGCAAAGGCACAGAGGCATAAAAGAACCCAACATGGTTCCCCTCATGGGGAACGGCCACACAGCCAGGACGGTGTCGCGGGAGCAGAGGCAGAAAATGAGGCAGGAAAGGGGGAAGAGGCGTTCCATCAATACAAACAGACCAAGGAAAATGAAGACTCCACAAGCAGACTGCCGTCTGTGGCATCACATTGCCCTTCTGATCAGATGAACTTAGTGAGTACACTAACAAGGGCCAGAGCCAGGAGGCCTAGGAAGAAATCCAAAGTCAGAAATCCAAAGTCAATTTATAAATCTTGCAGAAAACCAAAGTCAATTGATAAATCTTGACCAACTACTTGGTGAAAGCAAGTAACTCTGTTGCCCCTCTACTCTCTCTCCTTTATCCGCCTTCTACTGTTCAGTCTCCCTTCCTCTGCTCATTTTCTCTCCAAGCACCCACGCACTTTGCCATGGGCATGTGTCTGTATTTATGCATGTATTTCCACGTATATATCTACAGGTGCATCTCTGTACGTACCGCTACTGACCTATACGCTTGAACACACAATGCTTCTTTATATACTCACGTATCTTTGCCTATTTTGTATTTGTGAAAATGTCTCTTAATGCATATTTCTGACTCCTCTCATCTCTGCATGACTGTCTTCCTCTGGATATCCAGGCATGTTTATCTCTGATTATGGGTTTGCACATTTGCACCTGCATGACTCACACATGCCAGCCATGGGAATGGACATTGGTTTCAGACTCCCCCAGTCTTGCTTTGGGGATGCTCCCTCCACCATGGTGCATGATCTAAGTACATCTGTCACCCAAAGGGCCCATTCTCTCCTGCCCAAGGAAGGGGTACCAATCCTAAGCCGCAGCCTCTCTCCCCAAAATTTGAATCTTGACAGAATAATAAAAAGGCTGAAATTCATCCTGTTGGGTGTACCCTAAAGGAACAGTCTCCAACTCCTACAGTCTGGATCCTGAAGGTGCTGGCCCTGGGGCATCTTGTCAAGGCCACAGAAGTACAAACTGACATGTGTGTGTGTGTGTGTATGTGTGTGTGTGTGTGTGTGTGTGTGTGATTATTTATATAACTCCCCAGCTGAAAAGTTCTGTGAGTCAGGAACTATTTTACAATCTGTCACATGCTTCCCATGATGACAACTTTGCCTGGGACTGTCACTTAAAATGGCATCTCTCTCATCCCAGTTCACTTTATTGCTGCTCTGTTATCCCACATCAGCCACTCTTCCTCTCCCAGGTCCGGAGAGGACCAGCTTCTGCCCAGCAACCCCTAACCAGCGTGGACGGCAGACACTGCTGGATCTCTCAGCAATGATCCAATACGATCCAAACAATATGGTACAGTTCAGAAGCTGCTCCTGTCCAGATAAGTGTACAAACTACACTATTAAGGAAATGCAGATTTGCTTTTGTACTATTGATAAAAGTTCTAATGCATAATTTTTGAACCCAACAACCCTAATAGTATTACAAAAACCTGGCGTGTATTAATTCACTCCCTCTCAGCAACTAGCCAACCAACAAAACTAAAAGACAACCACAAATCATGACCATGAACAACTAGAAAAAGTGCCATTCACCCATTCACTCACTCATTCGTCTACTTGTACAAGACACTGAGGTGGGCATCATGGAATAAAAAGATGATTCAAACAGGGTTCCCACTATGAGAAAAAGGAAGTGGGGATTCATGATGCAGAGGCCCAAACCGCACAGGGCAAAAGATCTATTTATTTCCCATAAAAAGCCTGCAGTTCAAACCCAGACTTTATAAATGGAGAAAATATAATCATTGTTATGATCATTTTTAACCCTGATGTTGGTTACCAGTTATTTCAGCATGAAGCAGGTCTTGAAAGTTTGGTTGCAAAATAAGATTTAAATTTATGGTAAGGGGCGCCTGGGTGGCTCAGTCGTTAAGCGTCTGCCTTCGGCTCAGGTCATGATCTCAGGGTCCTGGGATCAAGCCCCACATCGGGCTCCCTGCTCAGCGAGGAGCCTGCTTCTCCCTCCCCTCTCCCCCTGCTTGTATGTGCTCTCTCTCTCTCACAAAAATAAATAAAATCTTTTAAAAAAAATAAATTTATGTTAAGTTAGAGACAGTAATTTTTCTTGATTAGAGGATCCATTAACAAATGTCTTTATACAGTTATGTAAATTTTACTGTCAAAGAGTCATAAGTTGGTTAAATTCCTAAGAGCTGACTTGCTGTGTCAAAGGAGATAAGCCAACCCCACTTGTAAGGATCACAGAGCAACTGCAGGGGACCGTGCCTCTGAATTAGATATGACCCTTCTTTAAACACCAGTCTCAAGGACTAACCATTTTCAACTCCAAATGTCATGGCCTCATGGTTTCGGGTCAGTTCTCCAGACTACAGGGCAGAGATCGAGAAGACTGCTGGTCCCCTGACATGGATAAGATCTGGTCTGGTTAGAGGCTTCAGCTTATACCACAGAACTTAATCTGAGATAGGTGAATCAAAGCAGGAATTAGAGTGATATCCCCACTCCAACTGGCCGAAGGCTTATTGGGCCACTGGGGTCCAGGAGAAACAGAATTTGTCCCCTGGAGCCCTACGGCTTAGGAGATAGTATGATGTGCCAAAAAATACAGACTAAAATGTTTCTGACAGCAGCAAGGGGCTGAACGTCCCAGACACCCCAGGCTGGAATTCAAGCTACAGTGGTGGGCACCTCACAGGAGTTTATCTGGAACCTTCTCGGGTAAGGCTGTTCCTTCCATAGTAAGTGTGCTTTTCTCAAGAAATGCTTTCTAAAGCACTGTAGGACTAGAAAGACATGTGGAGGTACCTTCCGGATTTTCCGAAGAGATCAAACTATTATGAAGATAGACTCTTACGATTCAAAGTCTCCAAGAATGTAAGTGGTAAGCACGGGCAACTGCAGCAACACTGCAGATCCCACACGGTATGGGCAAATAAAAAGGGTGGATGGTCCACAAGGTGCAGTCTCTTCCTCAACCCCCTCATAACCCCTCCCTGTGCAGTCCTGTGGAAAGACAGGCCCCTTGCAGGCCATCGGGATGGCCTGAAGAGTAGGAGCCATCTGCTCCTCACTCGGAGCTGGGTGACAATCAATGCCCACGTCCTTCACCCCACCAAAAAGAGGGGAGTCTCTTCTGGGAGCACGAAGATAGATAAAATCCCATTCTAAGCAGGACCCTAAGGCTAGGAGCAGTCTCAAGATTTGACATTTGGCCCTTGGTACCTTGAACAGGTACCCAATGCAAGGCCAAGGAACATCTGTAGGATCAACACAGGAGTCACTTGGCACTCTTCTTTTCAAATCTATGATGGAAATGCTGCTGAGAGCCACTGGGGAAATCTTGTGAGACCAGGCGGTCACAGCAGCTGGGGAGAACACAGATCCATGAGACTTTTATCATGGGTTCAAAGAGCCACTCTGGGATCAGCCCATGCTATACCTTCTCTACCTGACAAACCCAGCCGCAGAAACCCCCACAGGGCCAAGGGAGGGTGCTGCTGCTGAGCAAAGGGTCCTCACCTGCGTGGCCCTCGACCACTCGACAATCCCTTTAAAACTTCCTGCTCTGCTCCTTCTGCTGTCATGCACAGACACTACAATCATAAACAACTTTTTTCATGGAGCCCAAACTGCTCCTGCCCCATCGCACTTAAGTGATGACCACGGCACCATCAAAAAGAAAAAAGAGACAGTTGGACGGACATTGGCTTCCTCAACAGCATGACCCTCCCACCCTCACCTGCACCCACCACTCCTTCCTTCCCACCTGTCTCCGTGGCAGAGGCGCCATCCTTCCTGGCCAAGGAGTCGGAATCCCTCCTCTCCCAGTCACTAGCTCTGTGACCCAAAGCGAGTTACTTCATCGCCTTGTGTATTAACTTCTTCATCTGTGAAAGGGAGTTAATAATTGTACCTGACAGGGTGGTCGTCAGGATTAAATAAATATACAATGAATACATGTTGAGTGCCTAGAAGTATGTCCGGTATATGGGCATAATAAGTATTATGTTAGCTGTTATAATGCCTGTTACTAGCATTTATTCCATTTATTCCTGTCCACTCTGAGAACTTGCTCCAGTAATTGTTCCTTTCCAGTTCCTCTCCATTTGAGACCATTTTGTGCTCGTGGTAGATAATCTCCAAGGATGACCGCCATCAATTCATAAGTGTAGGCTATTCCATCCATCAGTGGGGAGCTCCTGTTCCCTCCCTACCCTTGAGTCTGGGCTGGCTTTGTGACTTGCTCTGATCAACAATATGCACAAGAGGCAACATTCTGCTTGCTTCTTTGGGTAACTCTCGAGCCCAGGATCTTAAGAGAACTGGGCAGCTTCTACTTCATCCCTCTTGGAAGCTTGCTGCCAAATATGAAATCCTCCTACCCTGAGACCACTATGCTTTGAGAAAGCCCAAGACAGTCACATGAGAAGAGAGAGAGGGAGGGCATAGGGAGGAACACCAAGAAACTGGACACATGAGTGAAACCCTCTTAAACCTTCCAGCCCAATCCCAGTACCAACCACAAGCAGCCAAGTGAGTTACCTCAGTAGCGGCTACATGGAGAAGAATCGCCCATCTGAGCCTTGTCCAAACTCCTGACCCAAAGAATCGTGAGAAATAATATATCATTATTGTTTTGTATCATTCAGTTTTGGGGTGATTGGTTATGCAGCCATAGACAATTGAACAATGCTCCCTTCAGCACTAAAAGAATGCTCCAATCTTACATCCCATCTTAAAACAAAATATCCCACACAGTTCCTTGATCCTACATCTACCACCAGTTCTTGCCTTCTTTGTATCATCACTATAGTCCTCTAATAGAGCACTGACCACACGGTTGTAGAGTTACTTATGTAGAGGACTATGTCTCCTCCTTGACTGAGTTCCTTGAGGGCCATGACTGACTGCCATATTTATCTTCGTATCCCAGCATCTAGCACATGGTGGTGAGTGCTCAAAAAATTTTAGCTGAAGGGGCACATGGGTGGCGAAGTTGACTAACCATCCAAATCTTGGTTTTGGTTCAGGCTGTGATCTCAGGGTTGTGAGCTCTGCATCAGGCTCCACACTCAGCATGGAGTCTGCTTAGGACTCTCTCTCCCTCTGCCCCCCCCAAATAAATAAGTAAATTTTTTTTTAATACATAAATAAAATGTTAGCCGAAAAACGCACACACGCATGAATGAATGGGGCCTCCTGGTCTAACTGGTCTACCTTCAGGCACACATTCGGGCACTGGAAACCCCAAGACAAAGATGGAAAAAAAAATTTCCAGAACTACACAAAGTCCAAAAGGTACAGGAAAGAGACAAAGCGAAATACCAGCACGGTGGAGTCTGAAGTCACAAGCTGAAACCCACTGAGATTGCAGGTTGTTTCTGCCACACAACTTAGTCAATCCTGATTGACAGAATACAGATTCTACATGTGGCCTTCCTCTCGGGGGGGAACTGAAAGAGGGAGAAGAGAAACTTGAAGGTTGTCAATGAGTAAAGTCAATATAAACTGTGATGAAAAAAATATAACAGTTGCAGGCCTAAGATTTCTGGAAATTATTCAGAATGTTAAACTTTAACACCAGATCCAGGCAAGAACTCAAGGCATTAATACACTGTGTTTTATGAAGAACTGAAAAGGCTCAAGGAGCATATAAAACAATGGAAGCAGGACAGCGAGGTGCACCGGTTGAGTTTTGAGCAGGGTATTTATTTTATGGCATCGACTTCCTCCCACTAAAATTTCAAAGTTAATGAGAAATTGATTTTAAACCAATAGTACACACCGATTTATTAACAAAGAGAATGTATCACAACCACATGCTTTGCAGTCAGAAACAAACCACAGAAAAACAGTGTAGTTGAAACAAAGAAGAAATATTATCAAACCCACAAGGATATGGTCCAGCACATAAAAGAGGAAATGCAGTACAAAAATGTCACTTGGTATTACGAAAAATGTTATTCCCCGTGCTGGAGGATAGGGAATACAGGCTCATAAGATTAATTTTTACTTTCTGAATTTTTTTATTTTTAAAACTTTTAATTTTTAATCTGCTGGGATCAAACAAAATGACACCTCCACACAATACTGTAGTTTTCAAAAGCCTGCTTCTTTCATTTCTCTTAGCCAACATGGTGAGCACCTTCTACGTGAGACAGGGACCACGGGAACAAGCCCTGAGTGAAAACCATTATGCACATGGGGCGCTGCCATTATCACACGTACTTCTCCAACACAGCCGACCCAGAACGCCACCTCACACACACAAGTTGGCCTTAAAATAGAAGCCGCGGCTCCAAAAAGCACCAATGAGCTGCCTCAGTTGCCTGCTAATATCAACCAGTCAGGACGAGGCCCTTCCAACCAATCAGGAGAAGGGAACTGTCTCTATACAAGCAGGGTCTCCTCGTCTGTTCTGGGAGGCCAGCCTAACTGCTCTGTGTGTGCCCTCTTCAGCTCTAGATGTAGCCCCAATAAAGCCTGGTCTGTGTCTTTGACTTTGGGGTCCAGCCTCCTTTCTATCATTGTGTGGGGCCCTAGGCGAGCCTTCACAGCCAGGGCTTCTGACACACGCAGGGGCCACAGATGACCCTGACTACAGGGCTCTACCCAAAGAGTTTACTCTACCAAGCAAACAAAACCTGTGAGTGGGCATTTTAATGGTAGAGATTAAGAAGTCATTCTTCATAGCATGTACCCAGAGCAAAAGCGACCCTGGCTGGGGTGCACACCCCCACCTCGGGGGTAGGAAGACTTCTTACTAGTTGTGTGACCTTGAGCAAGTTAGTGAACCTCTCCGATCTTTGTCTTTCTCATCCGTAAAATGGGGATAATAATAGCACCTACCTCCTGCAGTTACTGTATAGATTTAAAAAGATACACTGTGCCTCCCACAATGTTTGGCACCTGGCCAGCTAGCACTGTGTAATTATTGGGTATTATTACTCCCAGGTCAGCCCTGAGATTTCTGCAGGAGAGAACCATAGAAGGGGAGCAAAGGGGACCTCCATGACAGACCCAAATGAATGCCAATTAATAGTCAAAGAAATGCAAATTTAAAGGAGGTATTTTTTTTTTTAACCTGTGAGTTTGGCAAAGATAATAAAGATTGGTAACAGTCAGTAAGATGGAGGGAAGAAGCAAAACGGCACTCTGATTCATTGCTAGAGAGAATGCAGATTGCTTCAGCCTTTCTAGAGAGCAATTTGGCAATATGTATCAAAATCTAATATATGAATACTGCTTAGTCCAGCGATTCTATTTCTGGGAATTTATCCTAAGGAAATAATTAGAAAAGTATGGAAAGACAGATATACAAAGATGCTCAGAGCAGTGTTTTTTATCACAGTAAAAGCTGAAAGCAATAAAATTACCCATGAACAGAGAGCTGGTTAAATAAAGTATAGAACATCCACAGCATCGTACCAAATCATAATGTGGATCTATATTTCCTGACAACGTAAAGATTCAACGATAAAGTGTGAAGTGCAGAAAATCAAGTTAGCAAACAACATGGCGAGTATGATACCATGACATTGTGTATATGTGTATGCGCTTGTATGTGTGAACAAGAAGTCTGAAAAGAGAAACACCAAAATGTCATAACGGTTATCTCTGAGTAGTAGGATTTGGGGTGATTTTCGCTTTCTAACTTACATCTTTTTGTACCATCTGAATTCATTTAATGTGCAATAAATTTTACACTTTAAGCTTCATCATATCACTCCTCTGCTCAAGACCCTCTAACTGCTTCCCACCTCACCTGGAATAAAGCCAAAGTCCTCAAGAGGGTCTCTGATGCTCCACCCCAGCACCTACTTCCCCTACCCCCAGCACCCACCTGAGCACCGGCTGACCCTCACCCCTACCCACTCTGCTTTGGGCACACTGGCCTCCCCCCCATCCCCCAAGACCAGGCGCAATCCCACATTTATGCTGGCTACTTCATCTGCTGGGAACACTGCTTCCCCAAACACCTGCTCGGCTCACCCCCTTACCTCCTTCAAATCTTAGATTAAATGTCATCGTTGTGGGTGAGCCATGCCCCCCCCCCACCAAATTCATATGTTGAAGTCTTAATCCCCAGTACCTCAGAATATGACCTTATGTAGAAACAGGGTCACTGTAAATGTAATTAGTTAAGATGCTGGAGTAAGATCACCCCAATCCAACATGACTGTGCTTATAAAAGGGGGAAATTTGAACAAAGACGCGCACACAGGGAGAAGGCCACGTAAAGATCAGAGTTGTGCTGCACAAGCCTAAGGAACTACCAGAAGCTAGGAGAGACGCCTGGAATAGACCCTTCCTTAATGCTTTCAGAGGGGTACTGCCCTGCTGACCTTGATCTGGGATTTCTGGCCTTCAGAACCATGTGACAATAAATGCCACTCAGTTTGTGGCATTTCATTAAGGCGGCCCTAGCGTACGAAGACACTCACCTTCTCAAGGAGGCCTCCCTAACCACTCAGATTAAAACTTCACCCAAACCTTTTCTCTGTCCCATTCCTTCCTGGCGCTTAGGGCCTAGGAACACAGCATACCATTAACCTTGTTCACTGATGGATCCCAAGGGCCCGCCACAGTGCCTGCACAGAGCAGTCACTCGAGAAAAAGGTAAAGAATAAATGAGCAAACAGCACAGAAGAAAACAGTCTGCCCTGAAGAAGCTTACCGTCCAGTGGATGCAGACGGGGAGTAAATGGACATATATAAGATGGTGCTGAGCACCATGGAGGAAAATAATGCAGAGTCTGGAACAAGGAATTATGAAGGAGGTTACTGTATTTTTTTCCCCAAGATTTTATTTAAATTCAAGTTACTTAACATATAGTATATTATTAGTTTCAGGGATAGAATTTACTGATTCATCAGTTGCAGATAACACCCAGTGCTCATTGCATCAAGTGCCCTCCTTTTTTTTTTTTTTAAAGATTTTATTTATTTAGTTGACAGAGAGAGACACAGCGAGAGAGGGAACACAGGCAGGGGGAGTGGGAGAGGGAGAGGCAGGCCAGGGAGCCCGATGCGGGGCTCGATCCCAGGACCCCGCGATCATGACCTGAGCCAAAGGCAGACGCTTAACGACTGAGCCACCCAGGCGCCCCCATCAAATGCCCTCCTTAATGCCCATTACCCATTTACCCCATCCACCCAAACACCATTCCTTCAGCAGCCCTCAATTTGTTCCCTAGAGTTAAGTCCCTTATGGTTTGCCTCCCTCTGTTTTTATCTTATTTTTCCTTCCTTTTCACTATGTTCATCTGTTTTGTTTCTTAAATTCCACATGAGTGAAATCATATGGTATTTGTCTTTGTCTGACTGGCTTATTTCACTCAGCATAATACCCTCTAGTTCCATCCAAGAAAGAAAGATTTTTCTTTTTGATGGCTGAGTAATATGAATAGATACATACATATTTATAGGTATTATAAGTCATATATAAATATAAAATAAATATATAAATATATATAAATAATATATATAAAGTAAATTTTATATGAATATAAAAATAAATCTATATATGAATATAAATATAAATTATATATTTATATAAAATACATATAATATATAATATAAATACCCAAAAATACAAATTTAAATATATTTACTTAT
>NW_027397074.1:76581604-76622298 GCF_003265705.2 Callorhinus ursinus
GCCCCGGGCGCGGGGAGGCGAGCACCACCTCCCGGCCGGCCGGGCGCCTGCCTGCGGGGCGGCCAGGCGGCGAGCGCGGGGCTCGGGCGCGCCGAGGCTGCGCCGCGCGGGGCCGGTGCCCGGTCGGCCCCAGGACCCGCCTCCCGGGAGGGGGCGCCGGAGGCCTGGGCCGCCCCGCCCCGCACGGAACACCGGGGCCCGCCGCCCGGGTGGCCCCGCGCGTTCCGCTCCCGGGGGCGCCCGGAGGGAGGGAGGCCGGCGAGGAGGGGTCAGAGCCGGAAAACCTGGCAAGCCCGGAGAGCCGCGGGCCTCTCGCTCCTCCTCTGGCGCCTGGCTTCGCTCTGCTCCATTCTGCGCGGGGCAGCAGGTGTGAGTGGGGCGCCTGCGTTCGGAGGACAGCCTTCGGGGCTGCGGAGGGGACAAAGCAAAGGAAAGGTCGGGCTCCCTTCGACGTGCAGTCGAGGCGGTGGGAAAAGCGCGCACACAGCTCTGCCCATCCTTTCTCCCTCTAGAGGTTCTGCCTCCTGTCTGGGTCGTTAAGGAAGGATAGGACCCTGGACCTGGGAGGCCCGCAAACCCCACCCGTAGTAGGCCTTTAGTAGGTGCCTGCTGATTGAATTGAATTCGGTTGAATTGCAGCAGAGCTGGAAAGAACCGCGCACTTCCAGGTCCTTTTAGGGAAAGCAGCTCTCTTGGGCAATAGAGAGAAGGTCAGAGGATAAGCGTTTGGGGAGTCAGAGTTTGGGAATGGAGGGGAAACGAGGAAAGCCAAGAAGGGAGTTAACATTTGTCAAGTAACTGCTACGTGCCAGGCATCTAACTCTGAAGACACCTGGTGTAAGGGTCTTGGAACGTGGAATTGGCAATTTTGGGTCTTTGCGTCCTCTTAGAAGGCTTGCACCACGCAGGGGACTAAAGATACGAGTTGGGGACACTATCTTATTGCCTGGGAAGCTATAGTGGTTAGTGGGAAATGTGAATCATCTTCATTGGTAAAAGGGTCCCTGGTTGCTCTCCAGTCCCGTTCCCCTGCTAGGCCCAGGCAACTTACCCTCTGGTGAAATTATTGGAGAATCAGTAATAGCCCTTCCTCTGAAGAACGCTGAGGCACCCTCCTAGAAGTACCTACCTGTTAGTTTCAAGGAAGATAATTGAGAATAAAGGTTAAAGATAGCCTTGTTGATGTTCCTAATTTGCTTTGTACTTTATTATGCCTCCCCATCATAAACAGTCCCATGTTCTTAACAGTTGATTCCCCACCAGCTTCCAGAGGATTTTGCAAACCTTGCCTTCAGCCCATAATCTCCAGGTGCGTTCCCCTGTGAAAACACTGCCTATTCAGGTATGTCTGGCCTGGGATACCTTGGCCCGAGATCTGGGACCTCTTGTTCATGCCTTTCTTCATCCTCTGAACTCATTGTGTAAACATGTCATTTGACTACAAACCACTGCCTTGGGGTGATTCTTAAATTGTCCTGTCTTGTTGTATTATTTTATCTTTTATGAATTTATGTTTTGCCTCTCTGACCAAATTAATATGAAGTCCGAAGATGGTGTCATCCTGCTTAGGGATTCCCATAGCACCAGTAAACCCTCACTGTATATTTGTTGACTTGAACCAGAGTATCCACCTGCCCAGTGAAGTGGTTCAACCTTTCAGATTTGGCCCCAGCCTCCAGGAATCTCCCACCTACACTAGTATCCGGGGTATCAGAGGAAGAAGGCTCCCTTTCCATTCTCAGCCAACTCAAAGAAGATAAAATGTTGGCCAATCCATTAAGAAGGGATTGACATCAATGGGAAATAACAATTGCAACTTTGAGATATTAGAAATGGCTCAAGGTCACCAACTCTCTATAGAAAGACCCCTAGGGTCTCCTAGTTTCCAAGCTCTGAAGACATAAAACTGAATGTTACTTCTGTTAGGATTTAATGCATTCTGCCTGAGTGTCTAAGAAAATGTCTTCTGGGGCTCGAACCATCCAGCTAGGGGGTTGTGTGACTTAGAAGTCCAAGACAGACTGAGTGGTACAAGGTAGGGGCACATACATATGTAAACACGTGCATCCATACAAAATTGTGTCTGAGAAGAGATTAAGACAAGGTCTTAGGGTACTCATACCAAATGATGCAAAAAATAAATCCAGCAAACACTTCTGAGCACATACTATGACCTGTTAGTGCTGGGGGCGGGGGGGATATAAAAGAAGATTAAAATAGTGATTTTGGAGATTATCTCACATAATTTTCATTGTATAGAGAATGCAACAAACCAGGGAAGTGAGTTTATTTACCTAGGGCTGAGCCTCAGCTAGAATTCCCATCTCCTGTTTTCCAGTAAAATACAATCTCTGGGGGAGGGGGGAGAATTAGCTTAGCCTGGGTCCTCCAAAGGTTTGCTGTCTGATTTGGGGAGGGAGTTAGGATCAGTGCCACCCTTAGACCTAAGCACAATGGGGCCCAGTTTACCGGAGGCCCCCCCAGAGTGGGCCTCCTCCAACTGCACCTCTCCCCACAGGACAAGGAGTCTGAGAAGCCAAAGGAACACCCCACCAGGAGCCCACTCAGTACCCAGGAGCCCAGAATTCCCTACCAGTTGGCCCCACGCTCACTTTCAGGGCCTCTGTGGCCTCTTTCTCCCAAAGGGTGGGTGGGCCGAGGTGTGTCTGATCCCAAGGAGCAGCCGTGGGTAGTTGTCTGCAGGGGAGTAAGGGAACTCAGACATGCAGGTAGGGTGAGATGAGCCCATGAAGCCCAAGAGAATGAAGCCAAGAACCAGGAGTGGGGAGAGGGTGAAACAAGCTCCATATTCATATTCATATGACTTGGCTGCCATACTACTGCTCAGACTTTCAAGGAGTCTGGGAATTCTGTTTTTGGTTTGTTGTTTTTCTTTTTAAAGATTTTATTTATTTACTTGAGAGAGAGAGAGAGAGAGCACAGAGGCAGAGGGAGAAGCAGACTCCCGGCTGAGCAGGGAGCCCAACGCAGGACCCAGTCCCAGGACCCTGAGATCACGACCTGAGCCAAAGGCAGCCGCTTAACCGACTGAGGCCTCCAGGTGCCCCTCTGCTTTTGAACCTAGCCTACCAGGTCATTTTGAAGGTGTGTCAGTCAGGGAAGGAGGAGAGTAATATTTAATAGGTTGCTTGTGTGGCATGTAACTTTCTGATGTTTCAACAAATGCTATGGAAGCCTCCAGTTGTATTTTTGACCTGGGCCCCTTCACTCTGAGGAGTAGAACAGAAACGGGAAGGACAGACTGACCACCTGAAAGTTGGAGATGGCTGGAAGGCAGGAGGGGGTGAAACGGAGAGCCCCAGACTGGAAATCAGAATAGCTAAGTTCTGAGCTCTGCTCTCTCACATAGAAGTCTGTCATCTTGGGGAAAAGGTTACTCTCAAACTTCAGTCTTTCTCCTCTGATGACAGCCTTGATTATGCCTACCTTATCTAAAATATACGTGTATCAAATCATCACATTGTATACCTTAAACTTGCACAGTGTGATGTACCAACTGTACCCCCAAAAAGCTGGAAAGAAAAGGGAGTAAGAACCATTGAACTAGAGGTTTGAGTCAACATTTTCTGCTAAACATGAGAAGCGTGTCATAGAGAAGAGAGAACGCAGGGGCTGGGGTAGAACAAGGACTCAAATATCTGGCTAAGGGGTCTGGACAGAATTTTGTAGGCAGTAGGGTATCGTTAATAATTTTCATGAGATATTATTAGAACCAGGCACAAGAAGGATTACTCTATTAACAATATATAAGATGATTTGGAGAGAGAAAAGACTGCAAGTAGAGAGAGACCAATTAGGATAAGAGCTTAACTGTGCATGCCTGAAGTGTCAGGGTCATAACATTTTTCACCATCAAATGGACAGAACTTTTAAAAAATTGATTATATCCATTTGTGCCATAGCGTGGGGAAAGAGGCACTCTCAGATTCTACTGGTGAAGGTATAAATTGGTGTAGCCATTTTGGAGGACAATTTGGCCTTATCTATCAAAATTTAAAATCAGCAGCTCACCATCTGGTATAGAAAATTCTATATATAGATATGCTTTTGCTAATCTTTCTTTTTCTTTCTTTCTTTCTTTCTTTCTTTCTTTCTTTCTTTCTTTCTTTCCTTTCTCTCTTTGCTGGATTTATTATTTTCCTTGGTGTTTTGTTTGGGTTTTGTTGTTGTTTTTTAGTTAGGCTTACTTCAAACAGGTAAATTCGGTCCAGTAATTCAATCAGATCAAATTCACCTTTTTTAAAGTTTACACTTTCATGAGTTTTGGAAAGTGTATGAACTCCTATAGCCACCACCATATTCAAGATATATAACCTTTGCATTGTTCTCAAAAGTTCCTTTATGCCAGCTAGCACTTTATCCCCTGCCTCTACCCCAATTCCTAATAACCATTGATTTAATTTGTTTCCATAGCTTTGCCTTTCCCAGAATGTCACATAAATGGAATGATACAGTATGTAGCCTTTTGTGTCCAGTTTTTCTACTTATCCTGTCTCTGAGATTCATCCACCTTGTTACATGTATCAGTAATGTGTTCCTTTCTACTGCTAACTAGTATTCCATTTAATGGATGTACCACAATTTGTTTATCCGTTTTGGACATTTTGGCTGTTTTCAGTTTATTGTTTTGGGGGGTTGTTTTGCATGTTTTTTGGCCATTATGAACTCAGCTTCTATAAACATTTGCTTCTAGAGCTTGGTGTGAACAATATGTTTTCATTTTTTCTAAATGAAATTTAATTCCTAAATATCTAGGAATTAAACTCCTAAGTTATGTAATAATTGTATATTTGACTTTATAAGAAACTGCCCAATTGTCTTCCAAAGTGGTTGTAATATTTTACCTTCTCACCAGCAATGTATAAGAGTTCCAGTTGCTCCACATCCTTGTGAGCACTTGCTTTTGTCAGTTTATTTGAACAATCTAGTAGGTGTGTAGTGCTATACCCTTGTGGTCTTAATTTGCATTTTCCTAATGACTAATAACATTGAGCATCTTTTCATGTGCTTACTTGCCATTGCTATGTCTTTTTTGGTGAAGTGTCTCTTCAAATCTTTTATTCATTTTATGATTGGATCATTTGTCTTCTTATTATCAAGTTGTAAATATTATTATAAATCCCGCATACAAATCCTTTTGCAGATAAGTATTTCGAAAATATTTTCTCCTATTCCGTAACTTGTCTTTTCATTCTCTTAACAGTATCTTCCAAAAAACAGAAGTTTTTAAATTGATGAAGCCCAATTTTTATTTTTTCCTTCTTTATTTTTTTGGCTCATGCTTTTTGTGTCCTACATAAGAAATTTTTACCCAACCCAAGGTCACAAATATTTTCTTCTATGTTTCCCTCTAGAAACGTAATTTTTAGCTCTTATGTTTAGCACTATGATCCATCTGAGTCAACTTTTATATTTTTGTGAGATAAGGATTGCAGTTAATTTTTTTTGCATATGTCAATTGTTACATCACCATTGATTGAAAAGACTCTCCTTTCTCCATTGAATTGACTTTATACTTTCTCAAAATTAATTGTTACATTTGTATGGGTCTATTTCTGGACTTCCTATTCTGTTCCATGGAAAATCTATACATTACATGTGGGCGGGGAGAAAGCAAGACATTGTATCGTGTAATGCCATTAATGAGAAAAAAATGTGATCATAAATCCACTGTTTTAAAAAAGTGAAGTGTATCACAGAATTTGGAGAGGGGTTGGGGAGTAAATATATGAAAGGGGATGTTCACTTTTATGAAGAGAAACATTTGCTTTTTACTCTCTATATTAATGCATCTGATTATAATATTACATCGTTTGCATTTTTAACACCAGCATGTGCTACTTCTGTATTTAAATTTTTTGAGAGAGAGAAAGCACAGGCAAGTGGGGCAAAGGGAGATGGACAAAGGAAGAGGGAGAGAGAGAATCTTAAGCAGGCTCCATGCTCAGTGCAGAGCCCCACGCTGGGCTCGATCTCATGACCCTGAGGTCATGACCTGAGCCAAAACCAAGAGTCAGTCGCTGAACCGACTGAGCCACCCGGGCACCCCACCTATTTAAATTTTTTCTAAATAAAGACTTCGTGGGTTTGAATGGAAACTAGAAAATAGATGAGACATTTTCTGGATCTTAAATTAACTGATAAATATGAGGAGAAAAAAGAATAAACAGTGGACGATTTAGAGGCTCTGAAGCCATCGCTTCTCGGCCATTTGGCTAAGATCAAGGGCGGAGGGTCTGAAGCCATACATGTTAGGATAGATAAACAGAAATCAGTTGGAGAGTCTGGGTTAGGCAGAAGGACCCCCAAGGGCAGAGCGGCTGGCTGTGGGAGTTCAGCCAGCACCCAGGGAGCAACATTAACATAAGCAGTAGGTGGTGAGGGTGAGCCTTAGGTTTGGAAGATAAGGCAGGTAGGGCTCAAAATACAGATACGGAAATCATTTGCAGAGAGTTGTTCGCTGCAGATGTGAGGGTGAATGACTGTGCCTGGGAAGACAGGAGAAAAGAAAAGAAGAGGGTTGAGGACAGGCCCTTGTGAAAATAATTTCATCATGGAAAAGCTGAAAGGGAGTGGAAAAAGGCAGAAGGGCTCTGAGGGAAAGCTGAGGAGGACAAGGGCAGTGTGGTGTCACCGAAGGCCTGAAGGGCAGCTTCAGAAGGGAATGGTCAGTGTCAGGGATGCCAAGGACTAAGAAAATCTCTTTGGACTTGATGACGTGGTCATTAAAAAGAGACTTTCCAGGGGCGCCTGGGTGGCTCAGTCGTTAGGCGTCTGCCTTCGGCTCGGGTCATGATCCCGGGGTCCTGGGATCGAGCCCCGCGTCGGGCTCCCTGCTCGGCGGGAAGCCTGCTTCTCCCTCCCCCACCCCCCTGCTGGTGTTCTCTCGTTCTCTCTCTCTCTCTCTCTCTCTCTCGCTGTCTCTCTCTCTGTCAAATAAATAAATAAAATCTTAAAAAATAAAGAGAGAGAGACTTTCCATTGAAGTGGCGAAGATAAAGGGGAAACAAGAGGAAAAGAAAGAGCTGCTTGGGAAATGGCGGCCAAAGAGAATGGTTCACAGCAGGGTTGAGATGTATTTTAGGACAGAAAAGACTGAGCTCCCTGGTGACAGAGGAAAAGGTGCCTGAAGACAGAGAATAGTGAGCAAGGGAGGAATCATTGAGCCCATTCTCAGAGATTAGAGGAGATGGACTCAAGAGCGACATGTATGTCATTTGAAAAGGCAGAGCCAGTGACCCCATGTCCATTATCAGGAAACTGGCTTTGATAGAATCACATTACAGTAGGAGGGAAGGCATGCTTCTGTTACAATAACTGTAAAGACATGTAGGGCATGTTTGGGTTATAACGTTAAATGGGACAAAAACTAAATATAAAATGGTTTGTGACTTATAAAACAATATGTGTGACTAGAAAGGAATTGTGCAACACTTAAGATTGTTGTAGTAAGGTAAGGGGTTATGAGCATTTTATCCTTTGACGTTGTTGAGATTTGTCTTTTTGATAAAAAAATGTGTGGAATGTCTTCCTCCAAGAGAAGATGGTAATGGGTCAAGGTGAAGGTTTTACGTGGTCTCCAGAGTGATTTCTCACTCTTCAGCACCGTAAGTTTCAGTGTTAGATGACAGGATTTGGACTTGAAGTGTGAAAACCCAAAAAAGGAAAAGATCAGCATGCACTACAGTAGGTAGGGAAGGTTTCACAGACTGCATGAGGCTTAAGTTGGGTCTTGAACAATGGGAACAATGGGTAACATTTGTTAAAAAGAAGAGAGAGAAGGAGAAGAGGGTATTGCAGAGGACAGAAAAGTAGAAAGGCAAGACAAGAGGGTAGAAATGAACAGAATGTGGGCAGAAGAAAAGCTATTTAGAAGGAATTTGAGGACAAAAGAGGAAACACATAGGATATGGTGAGATTGTAGCTAGCGAAGAGTTCAGGTCTGCCATGATATAAACTAAATAAGGTTTCCCCCACTATTCAAAAGTAGGCAAGCTCTGAAACCTTTCTTCAATGGAAATGGCATGAAATGGAGAGTATATCCCACTTTCACAAAGTTGGAAAGACGTACATTAGTACAGTAACAACTATTTTCATAAAAGTGAAAATCCTCTTTGGATTTCTTTCCATTAGCAAAAACAGGTACTAATGTAACTTTTTGGGAAAAACCAAGTGGCCTAACATGAACCTTCAGAAAGTGTAGGATACCTGTCATTACCTTAATTTACCTACAGAGGAACTCCTGCCTATCAAAGGGGAAGCCACTGGGGGGTGGGGGGTGTGAGTGACATTGTTAAGCACTGACCACCACAAGTACAATGTGTTTTTATTATTTTTTTGAGAGAGGGAGGGGGCTGGGGGAGGGGCAGAGGGAGAGGAAGAGAGAATCTCAAGCAGACTCCCTGCTGAGCGCAGAGCCTAGTATGGGGCTTGACGCAGGGCTCAATCTCATGACCTGAGATTGTGACATGAGCCGAAATCAAGAGCTGGGCACTTAACCAACTGAGCCACCCAGGCACCCCCACCAATACAATGTCTAAAACCAGGATCCTGTCCTGGACGAAATGGGCTGGAAATGTCTGTCCTTCTTGCACAATTTAATGGCAAGTGAGAGTGCTCCTAAGGCACAATCCCAGACTTGCCTCTCTGTCTGTTGTAGTTTGCCCCACCTCCTTTCCCCCAACTCCTTCCCCCCAACACACAGGCTGCCACAGATCGACTGGCTCAGTCCTCTGCCCACACTCTCCATGGTCATTTCCCACTATAGCCCCAAACCCGGCAGCTCTCCCGAGGCATGCCAAAAATCCACATTAGAATCACGGCAACAGTTGGTGAAAGCTCTTTTTAGAATCACCCTCATTCTCTGGCATTCTACTAACTCCAACTCACATATGACTGTGTTCTAAAACTCATTGACTCTGGCTCAAATTCAGGATGAGAATAATGATCATAGTCTAGCTCAGATTCTTCCATCTTGCCATGAGTTCAGATCAGTTACATGAATAAATAAAGGCAAACCTACACTAACTAGGTATCTGTTCTGATCACCCTGATTCTCTAGAAAACTCCTTCTCCACTCAAAACCCTCATTGGACACCCTTCCTGGGAGAGATCTCTGCTTTTGAGCCTCTTACAATCGTGGGCAGAGCATCACTCCTTCAGGAAGCCTTCCGTGATCTGCTAGAGGTGATCTGCCCTTCCTCTGTGCCCTAAGTCCCTGTGATGCCTCTGTCACGCCACTGACCACGCAGAATAAAACTTCGCATGTCTCTAAGTTCTTCAAGAGCAGAGACCTTCTTGTTTTCATCTCTATTCCCTAGTGTCTAGTGCAGTGCTTGGCAGATTATAGGGCTCAAGTAAATGCTTGTTGAATGAGTAGAAATACAAAAAATAAGCTCCCAGCCAGCCTCCTCCCTCACCCCATCCCTCCCTTCTCCCCGAGGAACAATTAACCTAATTAGCTAATTAGGTTAACTTAGCAACTTAACCTTGGGGGAGCATAAGTTTGTCCACAGTTCTTTGGTGCCAGGCCCAGAAGGAATGTGCTGTGTGGCATCTACTTCTCCACCCTCACGCTGACAGAGAACTTCTCAAACTTCAAAGTCTGTCCAGACATGCCAGATTCCTCCACTATCCACTAGGAAACACCAATGGAGAGTGCATGGAAAATAGAAAAGGTCACTTCCGATATGACATTACCTTGGTCTTACACAGAGTTCGTGAGCTGCAGTAATTGGCACCAGCAAACATTTATTAAATTTAGTGAACTAAGACTCTTCCCAGGAGTAGAGGAAAAACACAATCTCTGCCCTTTAGGAAATGACAATCTCCAAACAATAAAATATGCTCACAAAATTTGAATTTCATAGGCTCTGGATGAAAATTGTGAGAAGCTGGATAAAATTATCTGCCCACAGACAACTCTGTGTGGAACTCCTCTGCCATTTAAAAGGGCAAGTTAAGAAGTTTCTGGACCAGCGCTGTCCAGAAGATGGAACTTTCTGAGACAGTGGAACTGTTCCATACATCTGTGCCATCCACTGCAGTAGCCACTAGCCACAAATGGCTATTGGGCACTTCAAGTGTGGCTAGTGCAACGGAGAAACTGAGTTTTTAATGTTTTTTTAATTTTAATCCACTTAAATGTCCCCCTGTGGCTAGGGGCCACCATCCTGGGCAGCACAGCTCTAGGCCATGGGGAAGAAAGTATGATGGCTGCCAGGTGGTAAACTAAATGTAGAAACTGCCAATTTGTAGCACGGTATGCAGATCTGATCACAAATCCTGGATGTGGCACGGATAACTGTGACAAACACCATTTTCTATACCAGAGTTTCCTCATCTGTAAAATGGGCATCATCCTAAGTACCTCATATCACCACCCACACTCTGTCCCTCTAACCTTCTGAGCATCAACTTGAACTTCAAGGTTTGGGTGTGACAGGCTGTCTGTCTGACACTCAAACCAGAATCAAATGCAGCCACCATCACCCTTGACCACAGGTGTCTGAGGGACTCCCATGTGCCGTGCAGAGTAGCCACCAGGTGAGTAAGACATGAGACGTCTGCAGATAAAGCATCTCTAGGGAAGACAAACACTCCATAAATATAAAAGCAAAACTTTGAAAGCTCCCCCATCATGCTTCAAATAAAACCCATTGCTCAGCACGCCGTGCAAAGGTTCTCAGACTCCTGCAGGCAAGTCGAGCCACTGGGACCATCCTTCCCAGTGGCTGCCCCCAGAGCCTCTGCACCTGCTTCTCTCCAGCAGCCCCTCGTCCTTCACCCATCTGTGATCTGCAGGGCTCCTCCCCATGCCAGCCCTCCCTGACTGCTCCACTCCCATCGAGGAAGTCACTTCCGTTAGTCTCTTATTCCTTGGCACTTACTACTTGAAACTGCATATTTCATTCTGCATTTGGTTTCATGTCTATTTTGCCACTAAACCAGAATCTCCACGAGGACAGACACTATTCTGGTTTAGAGAGGAGTTTTTACACAATGGTTGATCGCTCAGACTCTTGGGCCAGGACTACCTGGATTTGTGTTACAGCTCCACACTTATCAGCTATGACATACTAGCCCCTTTGTGCCTCAGTGTCCTCATCTATAAAATGGAACGATCATAGTAACTACCTCATGAAGTTGTATGACGATTAAATGATTTGGTATACATAAAACACTTAGAAAAAGAGCCTAGCACATAGCAAGCTCTCCATCAGTGTTAGCTATCAGGATCCTTTGCCACTATTTGGTCAATACCTGGTTACAGTGCCTGGTTACAGTAAATATTTACTGAATGAATGATTGAATTTCCATCAGGCGACTATAGTAAGGTTTTGTTTTGTTTTTTAAAGATTTTATTTATTTATTTGACAGAGAGAGACACAGCGAGAGAGGGAACACAAGCAGCAGGAGAGGGAGAGGGAGAAGCAGGCTTCCCGCGGAGCAGGGAGCCCGATGCAGGACTCGATCCCAGGACCCTGGGATCATGACCTGAGCCGAAGGCAGACGCTTAACGACTGAGCCACCCAGGCGCCCCGACTACAGTAAGGTTTTGATCTTTTTCTTCCCAACCACTTTTTGCCATCTTGAAGCAGTGACAATAATCTCTAAAAGCATGCTAAATAATGAAAATAGTGAGAATTTATAGTTAATGTGGTTTTTCTTGTTTTTAAAGACATAGAACACCAAGTTAATGAAGTATCTACCTGCTTCTAGCTTCTGAGAGTCTTTTAAATATTATACAATGACTTTACAATATCTAGAAAGTAATTTTCTGATGTTCGTTATTCATTCTGTTGACATGATGAATATATTCGGAGTCCTGTGATCTGCCAGTCTTGTATTTTTGGAGATAAGTTCTATTTAGCCATGGTGTAGTTTGGAACACTGGGTTTAGATGAAGACAGACCTGACTTTTTTTTTTTTTTTTCAGACCTGACTGTAAATACTGGTTTACCCTTTAATAACCTTGTAACTTTGGCCGTGACTTCTCTGAGCTTTGGTTTCCTCACCTAAAAATGGAAATGTTAGTAGAATACCTACTTCATAGTGTTGTATGAAAATAAGTTAAGGAATTACATAAGTCACTCAGTTGTGTAATTGGCACTAAGAATATACCATGATAATTATTATTGTTCAATTCTTTGCTGGAATGTTATTTAAGAATTTTGTAACTCTATTCAAAACTGAAATTGGCTTCTAATGGAATTTTTAAGGAATTTTCCTTGTCAGTGTTAAGAATAGCACCTACTTAACTCACAGAATTAATGTGGGATCGTGCCATCATTCTCATTTTTCTAAAAAGAACTTTAATTTTTTATTATGCATTGTAGAAAAGGTAGGATATACAGAGAATCAAAGTTATAAATATTAAAATTATCTATAATCTCACTTCTCCAAAAGAGGCATTAACATTAGACTATATGCTCTTCCAGGCATTTTTTTAAAAGATTTTATTTATTTATTTGTCAGAAAGAGAGAGTACAAATGGGGGGGAACGGCAGGCAGAGGGAGAAACAGGCTCTCCGCTGAGCAAGGAGCCCGATGAGGAGCCCGATCCCAGGACCCTGGGACCATGACCCGACTTGAAGGCAGGCACTTAACTGACTGAGCCACCCAGGTGCCCCTCTTCCAGACATTTTTAAATGCATAAATGCGTGCACACATATTCCCACATATAATGCTGATAAAAAGTTGGGATCAGACTGCACATAAAATGTTGTTGCATTCAACAATTTATTATGAACACCTTTTCACCTTAATAAATAATACTCCCAAAACATCATTTTTAATGGTAGCATTGTATTCCAAGATCTAAACCTATTCATAAGTTGTTCAGCTAATTCCCTGTTGGACAATTAGGTGATTTCCTTTATAAGTAATGCTGCATCAGACATTGTGCTAGGTATATTTTTTAGCCTGCTGTTCATCCTCTACCCTTCTCCACCATGCCCTTTGCTTCGAGAAGCTGACCTTTGCAAGGTTGCCTTATCGGGCTCCTTCCCTCTCTGGTTTCCAGTGCATTTGGCCAATATGGGAGGGGGGTCGTGGGGAACACCAGCAAGAAATCTGATAATGGAAAAAAGGAAGGCAAGGGTATGTATTCCCCCCCAGCTCCCACCCTGAAAAGACTACAAGTTGCCTGTGTCCTCGAACATAAGACCTTGAATGCATCTGGTGGGAGGTTCTCTCGTACGGTTACTTTCCCTGGGTCCCTGTAATCCCTCTACCTTATACCTTCATGCTTAGGGTGGTATGGTGTCCCCATCACTGCTAGCCTGGGTTACGCCCCCAACCTTTGTTGGTTTCCCTTAACCCTGCCCACCTCTTCAGAGATAGTCCTTCATTAAATTTCCTCCGTTTATCCCGTTTAAGTGTACATCTGTTTCCTGCCAGGACCTAGCAAATATACACAGTTTTGTAAGTAAATTTCTCTCTACCTCTTTTATTATTATATGATAAATTTCTCAAACTGGAAGTATTTGATCAAGGAGCATGCGTATTTTTCAGACCTTCTACAATATTGCCAACCTGTCTTCCAATATAGCATTCCTCCAGCAGGGCATGAGAGCATCTGCCCTCAGGCCCCTGGTCCAACTGGATATTGTAACTTCATGTCATCTTGTGCCGTGTTCATAAACAGTGCTATACTATAGAAATCATCTCATCTAAGAAATTCTGTGTTGGGAGATTACCTACTAATCGTTGCAGTCTATTTGTTTTAGTTGTTCTCGCATAACTTTTCTTCTGCTATTAACTTTTACAAATTGACATGTTAACCCATATTTGGCCTTTAAGAAGTCTTAAAATTATACCTGACTTCATCCCACCCATTTGTAAGGGGGCCATGTCTCCCCCACGCTCTGTCAAAGCATGCCTGTGTCACATCTCTCTGTACAGAACCTTGTCACTCTGGATTTCAGCGAACTGGACTTAGGACCAGTCTCTTATAGGCTCAAGAAAAGTTAAAATTTTATAGGTTAGCTGGCTTTTCTTGTGATTTTCTACATCCTGAGCTGAATCTAACTCATTTAATTTTTTGAAAATGTAATTAAATCAAGAATATTTTTGTACAAGGCATAAAACCATATGTCCAATACCACATTCGATGTGCACACACTTGCTAATGGAAGGAATTGAATTCTGCCTCTCATATGGTACATGGAAAACTGCTTATATATAAATACTGAAGAGTAATATGAATTGTTTAATAGTGCAAAAATGTCCCCCCACTGCCATGTGTACTTGCAGCAAATACTATACAATTTGCAGGTACCCCCAGAGCTACTGCTTAGAAGACAAAGAGGAGGGAAAACGGACACTGGAAACCACTGGGGAAGATGTTTCATTTTGTAAGAATCTATTGTGTCCACACTCTCTGAAAGACAGGCCTTGACAAATTAATTTGTTTTTGCTCACCCACATGTTTCCACCACAGAAGCCCTCCACAAAGTCCAAAACTGTATGTTTCCGATGATGACAGTGGTTCAACCCACAGACCTGCACAAGGTTCAGAAGCAATCACGTTTTGCATTGAGGGTGTAGGATAAGAGACACGGAGAAGCATCTCCCTGGGGTCTGACTGGTGTAAAGCATGAGCAGAGAAAACCTTTTAAAGCAGAGGCCCCCGGCAGGGTCCCCTCTTGCGTAGGTCGGGGCAGTACTGATTTAACTCACCTCTGTTTTGATGACTGAACAAGGTAGTACGTCTAAAGAACTCAGAACAGTACTACACAACGGTATTATGGGGAATTACTACTACTTCTGAATACATTCCTGTATTCTCCCAAATTTCCACAATGATATGTTATTGTATTTTCCAAAAACATATTTTCGAAAAATATTCCTAAATAAGAATAGAGAAATTCAAGGATATAGTAATATGTTATTTTTTTTAAGATTTTATTTATTTATTTGAGAGAGAGAGAGCACAAGCGGGGGTAGGGGCAGAGGGAGAGGGAGAAGCAGGTTCTCCGCTGAGCAGGGAGCCCGACGTGGGGCTCGATCCCAGGTCCCTGAGATCATGACCTGAGCCGAAGGCAGACGCTTAACCAACAGAGCCACCCAGGCACTCTGCGTAATACATTACTTTAAAAATAAAAATGAGGGACGCCTGGGTGGCTCCGTTGGTTAAGAAGCTGCCTTCGGCTCAGGTCATGATCCCAGGACCCTGGCGTCAAGCCCCACGCTGGGTTCCCTGCTCAGCAGGGAGCCTGCTTCTCCCTCTCCCTCTGCCCCGCCCCCTGCTTGTGCTCTCTATCTCACTGTCAAATAAAGAAATAAAATCTTGAGAAAATAAAAAAATAAAAATGAATGTGAGGTGATGGATGTGCTAACTAAACTTATTGTGATAATCATTTCACATGATATACATGTATCAAATCATCACCTTATAGGCCTTAAACTTACACAATGTTATGTCAAATAATACCTCAATAAAGCTAGAAAAAAATTTAAAATAATAATGACATTATAAATCAATTTGCAAAACTCAGAACAGGACTTAGAATAAAATGTATACTTTGAGCATATAGCAATACAAATAAAAAGGAAATTATATACACATATAAAATATAAATGAATTTTATTTATGAATGTATAGATGTATATAATTATAAAAATGACCAAAAAAGGGAAAAGCAATACATTGAAAGAGCATATGGCATAATCAAGTAGAGTTACTCAGAATTTAAGAATGTTTTAATATAGTAAAACCAGTAATATAATCATATTAAGTGATTTAAGTGATAAAAATTACATGATTATACAAAAGATACCAATTCTTACTAAAAGCTTCTAACAAACAATAAATGTAATTTCCCTTATTAAATAGAGAACATTTGTTTAAAACCAACAATTAACTTCCTATTTAATGGAGAAATATAAAAAATATCTTTTCACCACAATTTTATTTAACACAAAACAAAACAGAAATACATAAGAAAAGGCAAATCTTTTTGCAGCTATGATTTTATATTTAGAAGAAACAAACAGACCTTCTAACACTGTTAGGACAAAGGTAATTCAACAAAAGACAAATATTTTAAAAATCAATAGCATTCTAAAGATGGAGATTTCCATACGGATAGCAATACAGATGTGTGCAGCCAAGAAAAAAAAAATCAGTGTAATAAGGGATATATAAGGCTAGACAAAAATAAGAACAGATTATAAGGAAAGAAATCAAGGAACCCATCAGCAATGAAAAGACTTAATTCCTTGATGGAAAGATCAGTATCATGAGCATAAGTCTTAAACAGTTAATTTCAGACCTAGATGATTCAAACTGAAGCACCAAAAAGATGTTTACCTTAAATAACACACTCTTTAAGGGAAAAAGACTTTTTGAAAATGAAAAATATATATGGAGAGAAAAAAGAACAATGAAGACCAATATGATACTGATTCCATGGATTCAAACACAGAGTTTGATTCGTTATATGACAAAAAATTCTTCTTTTTTGGAGACTTGTCCAAAAAGAAGAAATAATGGTTTTGTTTTTGCTCAAAGTTAGGGAATAAAAGCAGAAAGCATGGCAAATTAAGTGCTATGCAAGAACTTTGAGAACACTAAGAGAACTGCCCTTCTTGGGGTCAGAAAAGATTAGCCTAGCATTTTAAAGAATCTGACTTTGCCACGTTTTGAGGCAGGAAGAGGGAAGGCGTAGCACTTAATGGGAACATCATGTAGCACAGAGAATTATAAAATAAAATGGCACATTCCAAAGATTGCAAATAGGTCAGTACACACAATATTGGTCTGCATTTTTAAAACTCAGTCAAAAAGCCAGTATTTAAAAATCTGAAATTTTATCATAAAATCTGGATCTGGCTTCTTTCGACTAACTGGAGAACACGACAAAATGGGCCCACATCCCTACGTGGGCACAAAAGGCAGGTGCCCCACTCAGATGGGACAACTTTCTATGACACTTCCTTTTTCCTCCCGTTTCTCCTACATCCAGCTCACATCATCCACTCAGCTCCCCTATCTCATCCAAGAAGCCACCTGAGTTTATGAGTCCTACCTTGCATTATGGGTACCAATGAAGGTTACAGCAGACCAAAGCAATGTGATTAGGTCTGCATTTCAAAAGATCAGCCAGACACAGGACGGAAGGCAGGGGGGTACAGGGTGGTTAAGGAGATCAGTGAAATCCATCAAAAGCGCACTTTACAAAAAATTTAAAACAGGCCTGCCATCACTGAAGGAGGGCAGGGGGCCACCCAGACCCTCCTATAAAAAATACTCTCACGAGACAGGACTGGAAAACCAGTGAATCCCCCATCTGTGCAATTCACGCAAGAGGTGAGGAGGATTAGAAAGAAGGCAGTGTGTCCGGGATGGAAAGAAAGGGGCAGGGAAGGATACAAATTTGAGATTTCCGAAGGGAAACTAATGGCCAACACTAGGTAATGAGTTTGGCACCAGGAACCAGGAAAAAGAAGAGGATGGGGCAATTTGCAGGGTTTCGTTTTAAGTCAGTAGGAGGTGACACTCCAAAATAAAGAAACCAAAGGAGGAACAAGTCTATAGGAAAGTTCATCATTTCACTGAGGGTATGTTGGGTTTGTGGAGCCTACAGATGTGCAGCATCCCCTGAAAGCCTTGATAAATGACCAAAGAAAACTCACCTCCAGCTCTAATCATGAGATGAAAATGAGGGTCAAGTATATAAAATATCTTTACAGAATGGATACTAACAGAGCTAAGCTTTAAATGGAATATTATAGAATGGAATAAAATATTGCAACAAAGATTACAGAGGGTCATTTTGATGCATATAAAAGCATACTTAGAAGATATATGAAAATAACACAATTCTGTAAAAGTCTACCAAGTCTCTTAATGTCCAGGATATACGTGTGCACCCTACACTGTTCCCATTAAGAATGTAAGATGGCCTACAGTAAAAATACACATAGGAAAGGGATAAAATGTAAATAATAATACAATGTAAAAATAATTTTTTTTTTAAATTAGCACCAGGAGAAATCAGAACTAGGAAAAAGGAAACAAGGTATGCAGAACATAAGGGCGGTCAGAAATACTGTTGTGGACAACCAAAGTGAAAAGATTCACAGAAGTAGCATGACTCTTCCTGTCCATTAGGAGAAAACACAGCAATTTCTCCCTTTGAAAAGGATATTTTGGCACACCTCCCCCCCATAGAGAAGACAGCATTTCAGGATAAAACATGGTTCTACATGAAATTAATTCAGCTTTATGAAAAACTCATTCTCTTGTCCCTATTTCTCAAATATTATGTTATTGCAGGGAAGTTAAAATTTAAAAAAAACACGACAACGCTTTAGACATCAACATTTGGGGATATCAGAAAAGCAAACACGGAAAAAGATGTCATAACGCAGCTTCTCTGTGGTACCCTCTGATGAAAACAAAAAACCAAACATCTAAGTGTAACTGGATGGTGGTGCAGACAGGAGAAGGGAGGAAAGTCAACACAAAACAGACGAGGTATATAGGTTTCTGATGGTCCATCCAGATCCACAGAAAGAATGGATACAACTTTGAGGAACGGATGAACAACCCTATAGCAATGGGGGCTTTGGCGAAAAATTTAATAAGAAATGCAGAGTAGACACAGTGAGGTAGAAATCTTTGGTGAGCACTCAACAGTTATAAACTCTGTGGTACCGGCTGAGGATGGATCCATGAGAGTTGGATATCATATGAGCATGGTACGATTGATATCCTTTTAGGAAAATTAAGTAACCTAATTAAAGGCCATCCCACATCAGCACGGAGGAGGGCCCCAGGAAGGCAGGCACAAAATGCACACACACACAAAAACATACAGAAAGCACACACACAGAAAAATATTCACTTGCATATATTTAAAGAAATGCAAATCAAAAAAACAGTATCATTTAGCACCGACAAGCTGAGCAAAAGAAGAAATTTAAAAATTCAATATTGTGAGGATTTTAAGAAAAGGGTTCTATTCAAAATTTGTTAGAAAGAACTGAAATATCCAGAATAAGGGAAGTCGTTAAGTAAATGATTATATGTTAGCGTATCTGTGCATAAAAATGATTATACCTGATAAAATGTGAACAGGGAAGGATGCTTATGAAACATGAAGAAAAAACAAGAGTACAAAGTGTCCATAGTCTCTAACGACCACGATGTAAACCGTGCAGAAAAACACTGGCTGGGTCACAGAGCAAGTCAGCCCAAACCCGCCCCTCTCGGAGCTCCCATCAGCCTGGGGGAGAGGTCAGGGACTACAGGCAGAACCTGCCGTCTTCAGAGTTTGCCCCGGACTGACCCAAACCACACTCACGCTCTCCCCTCTCTGCCTGCTCAATGTCCCACCACATCCCCAACCACCCATCCTCAATGTTATCCTCCCAACCCGATGTTCTCCCCTTCTCCGTCTTCTTTAATTTTTACAACATGTGAGGTAGGTATTACCATGACCGTTACTGATAAGTGATTACATGAAGGAACTTACAAATAAAGCTCAACAGAAGCTTTGTTTTCGGACCTTCCAACTGGACAAGCATCTTATTTCACGGACGTCCTTTATGGTTTAGCTGCGTGTGGTTTCTTGACTGACTGAGCAGGCACGGAAGCCACAGGACTGACCTCTGCAGCACCAGCCATGTGTACTCCTGCTTTCTCGGGGCCCTGGGAACACTCAGCAGAAGAAGCTGCATTATCTAAAAAGAAAGAGGAGAGAGATGAGCTTTCCTGAGACACCCCTTTTGTTGCTCTCAATTTCATTTTATGTCAGGAGCATCAGCCCCGCAAATCAGATCTCAGACAAACGTCCCGGCACTATGGATTTGGAGAGTGTGTGTCTTCTGGATTTATTTTACACACACACACACACACACACACACACAGCAGAATTTCCCTATTTCAGTGACTTCAGTTAAGAGAGACTTCAGTTAGGAGAGACCGACTAAACAAGACCAGATGAAGGTAATGACAGGCTCTGTACTAGTATAGAAGATCCCTGCCACCATCCAGGGTCCCGCAGACAGCCTCTGGTACTACCTCCAAACCACCCGTGCAGGAAGTCAGCCTCTACCATCCCAACATAAGAAAACTCTGTATCAAGGGGCGCCTAGGTGGCTTAGTTGCTTAAGCGTCTGCCTTCAGCTCAGGTCATAATCCCAGGGTCCTGGGATTGAGCCCCGCGACATGCTCCCCGCTCAGCAGGAAGCCTGCTTCTCCCTTTCCCTCTGTCTGCCGCTCCCCCTGCTTGTGCGCGCTCTCTCTCTCTCTCTCTCTCTCTCTGTCAAATAAATAAATAACATCTTTAAAAAAAATAAGTTATTACAAGAAAAACTTTGTAACTATGTATGATGACAGATGTTAGCTCGACTTATTATGATCATTTTGCAGTATACACAAATACTAAATCATGCTGTCCATCTGAAACTTACATAATGCTGGATGTTAATTACCTCAAGAAAAATAAAGAAGAAAACACTTTAATTCAAATTTAATAAAAGAAAGCCATTCCTATGTTTTCCTTCCCTTTCTTGCCCACTGGCCCACCTCCCTCCTCTTTCTTCCTAACAAAGCTGTGAGGACGGTTGTACCTAGTTCCTGGCCCAAACCCCTGGGCAGATGCTGTTGGCTGACAGCGCTGAAAATAAACTCTATCCCTTCCCTCCTTTGGTTAGAACCACAGTTTTACATCATAAAATGTTGGCGGTTCTAAGTTTCCCCCAAAACAGAGCAAAACTTACCATATGAGGTGCTCTCCCCCAGACTTCCTGGCCAAAAGTACACATAATAGTGCCCCGTCTCCCGCTGATGTTCTCACCTTGATTTTCGAGCATCTTGTGCAGCTTCATGTGCTTGTAGGTAGAGATGATCTGAAAATTAACGACACTTGGAATATTCAGTCCCTGGTCCTGCAGCAGCTTCAGGGCTGTAGCATGAATGAGCTGATGGGACCGTTTGCATTTCTGAAGTCTGCATTCCCCTCTGACAAAGGATTTGCACACATGAAACTTGTTGCATTTATCCTTGAGGTTGCAGTAGCCGTACAGTGCTTCACCTTTGTTGTACAGCAAACAGACCTGGTCCGGAAATGAAGCAGTGCTTAACACATTTGTTTTCACTATATTTTTAAAAGCAATTGATTGAAGAAAAAAAAAATAAGCTTTTAAGTAATCTTTACACCCAACGTGGGGCTCAAACTCACAACCCCAAGGCTAAGAGTCGCGTGCTCCACCCACTGAGCCAACCAGGCACCCCAAAAAATAATTTTTGAAAAAGAAGTGTAATGGGCACAGAGACTTATACCATCATATGTTAAAATATGAACTACTTTAATTAAACAGTATGATACAGGTTTAAGAATGCATAGGAGATCAAGAAAAAGAGATCCTAGACCTAGTCCCTAAATCAAAATTATCTGTTCCTTAAAGATTTGATCAAGCTCAACAATAAAACTATATGAGCCTAATGTTTTCTAGTAGAAGACTTTTTAACTAATACTCTAGTTTTATGGTGTTTTAAAATTTTCATCTTAATGCTTTTGTCATTCAAAATTTTTAAAGACTATTCTGGCTTTCTACTTTTTCTTGAATCAGTTTGGTTTTGTTTTTGTTTTTTTAAGATTTTATTTATTTATTCATGAGAGAGAGGGGCAGAGGCAGAGGCAGAAGCAGGCTCCCTGCAGAACAGGGAGCCTGACACGGGAGTCGGTCCCAGGACCCGAGGATCGTGACTTGAGCCAAAGGCAGACGCTTAACCGACTGAGCCACCCAGGTGCCCTTCATTGAAGTTTTCAAACGTATCAGCATCACATTGTACATATTTCCAAGGTGTGTTTCTTTCAACACCTCCAAGTAATTCTCAGCGGACAACGACCATGTGTCCCACAAATTTTAACTCAATCCTAATACTGTCTACCGGGAGATAACATCAGATCCCACAGGTTAAGGGCTCAGGCTCACCAGGGGGCCCCCACTTCGGATGCCCATAACGGGTCCATGCTGGCTGAACTGCTATGAAGGTTCTTACCACCTCCTCCTCGGGCTAGATTAATGTGCTAGAACAGCTCACAGAACTCAGAGAAACAGTTTACTTACTAGATGACCAGTTTATTATAAAAGGATATAACTCAGGAACATGCAGATGGAAGAGATACACAGAGGAAGGTATGGGGCGGGGGGAACGTGTGGAGCTTCCATGCCCTCTCCTGAGGTCCCACTCTCCCAGCACCTCCACATGCTCACCAACCTAGAAGCTCTCTGGAAGTCTGTCCTTTTGGGTTTTTATGGAGGCTTCTTAACGTAGGCATGATTGGTTAAACCACACTGGCCACTGGTGAATGAACTCAATCCCCAGCCCCTCTGCACTCCCAGGAGGTGGGAGAGTGGGGGGTAGAGGGCTAAAAGTTACAACTGTCTAATCACAAGACTGGTTCTCCTGACAACTAGCTCTCATCCTTAGGTTACCTAGGGGCTTTCCAAAAATCACCATTAACAACAGAAACCTTTATAGCTCTCATCATTTAGGAAATTCCAAGGGTTTGAGGAGCTCTTTCAGGAATGGGGATGAAGACCAAATCTATTTCTCATTATAAATCACAAGATCACAATGTTTGTCCCTATTGTCTTTTTCTTAAGTGGTATATCTGTATTATGTACTGTGTCTTTTGGAGAGTGATGGAAAAGGGTCATGAGGCATTTTCCTACAAGAGATGTGAGGCACCATTCCTGCCTCATTCACTGTGCTTTGTCTATGGTCCCTGCTACCTAAGTGGCCACACTGTGTGCCACATGATACACACCTCCAGTCCTGAGTGACAGGACCAGGGGTGGGACCCTGTCATAAGTGCAGCCAACCCACTGGCTGCTCACAAAACTGCAGTAGTCTGACATGACAAGATGAGGCTGGACCCAGGACAGTAGGGAGAAGCCATAAAGAAAAGGGTTCAATAAGTTAAACAATGTAATGATGTCAAACTTCCATAAGTCAAACGATACCATAAAAACTAAAAGGTAAGTACTAGAAGTGTCACTGCCCCTTCTCTCTGAGAGAGGAAGGACTGGACCCAGCTGCTGCCTTTCTCCTCTCCCTTCCTGCCAAGAACCTGCTCCAGGTGCTGCTTGGAGTCCTTTCGGCAACATGGTTGGAATGTATCTGGCTTATTATAACCATGACAGACCAAGTCTGGCTTCAAAGCCTGAAGAAATGAGAAAAGAGATGGATGTCAAGAATAAACCTCTTGGCTCTTCAGCCTGACTCCAGTGCCGCCTTCTGCATACAGATTCTGCTGCCTTGAGGGCAGCCTCTGCCCTCTGAACCAAAGGCTCTAGCTCATTCCTCCAGCCTTGTGACTCCCTTCCCTTCCAGGGCCTGAAATGCCCTAGCATTAACAGGGGACCACAGTCACAAACTACCCTCGATTTTCCCAACCTCTTCCCTTCTTCCCACGCCTCTTCTGGCAACTCGATGTCTATGATAGCATCATTGTGCTAGAGTAGAAAATTCTACTTTCAACCTGTGGGCTCTCGTAATATTTTCTTTTGGGATTCCAACTATTATTTTTTAGGATTTTTTTTTATTAACATACAATGTATTATTTGTTTCAGGGGTACAGGTCTGTAATTCATCAGTCTTACACAACTATTTTGTTTTTAAAAATTCTTCATCTAGGGGCGCCTGGGTGGCTCAGTCGGTTGAGCATCTGACTCTTGGTTTTGGCTCAAGTCCTGATCTCAGGGTCGTGAGATCGAGCCCCGTGTTGGGCTTCGGGCTCAGTGCAGAGTCTGCTTGAGATTCTCTCTCCCTCCCCATCTGCCCATCCCCTTGCTCTCTCTCTCTAAAATAAATAAACAGGGCGCCTGGGTGGCTCAGATGGTTAAGCGCCTGCCTTCGGCTCAGGTCATGATCCCAGGGTCCCGGGATCGAGTCCCGCATCGGGCTCCCTGCTCAGCAGGAGGCCTGCTTCTCCCTCTCCCACTCCCCCTGCTTGTGTTCCTTCTCTCACTGTGTCTCTCTCTGTCAAATAAATAAATAAAATCTTAAAAAAAAAAACCCAACAATTAGCTTTAAAAAAAATAAAATAAACAAATCTTAAAAAAAAAATTCTTCTTGGGGCGCCTGGGTGGCTCAGTCGTTAAGCGTCTGCCTTCAGCTCAGGTCATGATCCCAGGGTCCTGGGATCGAGCCCCGCATCAGGTTCTTTGCTCCGCGGGAAGCCTGCTTCTCCCTCTCCCACTCCCCCTGCTTGTGTTCCCTCTCTCGCTGTGTCTCTCTCTGTCAAATAAATAAATAAAATCTTAAAAAAAAAAAAAATTCTTCTTGTATAGCTAAACAGATACAAACATGCTAATTTCACCAGGATAACAATTCTAATAGGCACCTGTTAAGCATCTGGAACTAGGGCGCCTGGGTGGCTCAGTTGGTTAAGCAACTGCCTTCGGCTCAGGTCATGATCCTGGAGTCCCAGGATCGAGTCCCACATCGGGCTCCCTGCTCAGCAGGGAGTCTGCTTCTCCCTCTGACCCTCTTCCCTCTCATTCTCTCTCTCTCTCAAATAAATAAATAAAATCTTAAAAAAAAAAAAAGCATCTGGAGCTAAATCATTTCAAAACCAATTAAAGTTAATGTCTAAAGCCCAAAAAAAGTAAATGGGGGGAAATACTTACAACAAATGTGACCACAAAAGGGACTGGTATCATTAAAGATATCTTATAAATTAATAGAAAAAGACAAATGCCTCAACATAGGCAAAAGCATAAACAGGCAATTCACAAAACACAGTCCTCACAGACAGAACCTAAATTCAAATCTGCCATGGACTATGTGACCTTGGGCAAGTTAATGTATCTGAGCCTCAGTTTCCTCACCTGTAAAATGGGGTTATTAATGAACTAAGGTATATGAATGGCTCAGCATTCAGTAAACAATCAAAAAACTAAAAGCTATTACCACCATTTCTTCACCACACATGTCCATCACTCCCTGTGTATCAAAGCCTGGTAAAATCACAGAGATCCCATAGAGGTCAGCCCTGCACCATTACCTCCACCTAAATACCTGCTGCCCTCTGTAAGCAGACTTCTTGATATCCTCCCGTGAGTACTTTCACCATGCAGACAATATGACGGTGAACTCTTGGTAACTCACCTCTGGTAAAAGGCACGGGTCATTCTGTAAAAGCAGGATCCGAAGCTGGGCCTCATTGAGGCCAAAAAGCCCATGGTTTTTCAGTACTTGGATGTTGACAGGTGTGTGGATGTCATGGGAAAGGGTGCAGGTAGACCTAGGAGAACACAGAGCTCTGGATCAGAGGTCCAGATGAGGAAGGGGCCCGACCGCCAAATTCCTTGCTTCCGGTGGCTTTCAACTCACATGTGAAGTTAAACAAGTTTCCATGAACCCATAGATACGACAGCCTAAGAAGTAAGCACTGATGATAAGACAGCTGAGTTGAATCTACTCTTCTCCCAAGGTCATTTTCATTTTAAAATCGGGATGTTTTAAAGCCAAAGGTACCCCCTCCCCCTCCCCCCCCCCCGCCCCGGTCACCCGCCTTGCCGAGGATGCCATCTGTTGTTCCGAAGGTGAGTTGGTTTGCCTTCTCCACCCCAAACAGCTGCCCACTCCCACAGTCCACCAAGGTTAGGAGGAAAGTGTGCCCCCACTCCCGCTTTGGGGAGCTTGAGTAAACCAAGGAAGACAGAGACAGGAGGCGGCCTTAAAACACCTCGCCCAAATCATCCCACCCTCAGTTTCCTGGGGGATCCTTCTAGATCAGGCTTTCTAACCCTGGAGCGCACCGACTCCGGTAAAACTTTGAGGTTACGTGGAAAGAGAGGGCACTCTCAATAAAGGGTCCACGGACCTCGTGGGTCCGTAATAAGCCCCCCGTAGGACGGCTGGAGTAAATGAACTCCGAAGTTCCAGTCCTGATTTCCCCCGGCTGTGTTGTGGAGGACCCTGCGGGCAGGGGCTGAAATTCGAGGGCGAGCAGTAGTTAAGAAATCCAGATTGCGACAGACGACTTTGGGCCTCATTCCGCACCGGAGCCGGGAGCTCAGGGGAGGCCTCGCCGGGAGGACCCCCGGGGCCCCTTCGCGAGGCTTCCCTGCCGCCCTCGGTGCGGGGGGAGGGGGGGGAAGAGGGGGAGGGTGCAGCCCCGGACAAACGATCCCTTTTCTCATTTCTCCGGGGTCCCGCTCCCCGCCGGACGCGTCAGGCCCGCGGCCCCTCGCGCGGTGAGCGCCCCGCCGCCGCCCCCGCCGCCCGCCTCACCAGCAGTCGCGGTTCGGACACTTGCCCAGCATGTGGCGGCGGCAGAGGTGCAGCTGGTCGCAGGCCTGGCACTCGCCGCGCTGGTAGCGGGCGCAGAGGCGCGCGGAGGACACGGCCACCACCCGCCAGGCGCAGGGGCCGCCGCCGCCGCCGCCCGCGCCGGCCGCCACCTCGGCCTCGGCGTCCCAGAGGCCCTCCCTCGTCTCCACCTCCTGCAGCAGGAAGCGGTCGGGCCCGGCCTGGCGCAGCACGTCCCGGAGCCGGGCCTCCGACAGCTCCACGTTGCCGCGCAGGTCCTGCAGGAACATGCGGCCGCCGTTGGCGCACAGCACCTTGGTGAGGAAGGAGCACACGGTGGGCTCCGCCATGGCCGCGGCCGAGCACGGAAACCTGAGGCGGGCCGACTCCTCCCAGTCACGTCCACGACTCCGGCCCCGAGCTCCCGGGCCGGGCTGGGCCGGGGGCGGGGGGTGGGGGGGGTGGGGCAGGGCGCGCGGCGGCGGCGGCGGCGGCGGCGCCGGAGGGGGGCCCGGGGGCCTGCGGGGCAGCCCCGGGCGCGGCCCGGGCGAGGACCGTATTCACCGAGCGCCTGCTCTGTGCGGTCCGCGGGTCAAGGGGGGGTGGGGTGGGGGAGGGCGTTGCCGGCCGAGCCTTGGATAGTGGGGGAGTCGTGACCCGCCAGCAAATGAGAGAATCCGGGGTGCCCGTAAGGACTGCAAAGATGAAACAGGTTAACGAGGTAGAAGGGGCGCGGCTGGGCGGCCCTAGCATAGGTCCACGAGCCGCATGTGGCTGTCGAGGCCTTGGAATGTTGACCAGTTCGACCTGAGATGCGATGTAAGTGTGAGATACACACCCTGGATTTCGAAGATTTAGAATGCCAACGATCTCATGAATAACTTCGTTAATCATGCTCGATTGATATTTAAATAAAATGTCCTTACAATTTCATCAGTTTCTTTTACTTTCCTAACGTAGCTATGAGAAAATGTTAAATGACCTATGGGGCTCACTTCATTTCTGTTGGACCACACCAGTCTAGACCTGTTTACTAAGCAGCCGTCCTTTCTGCCCAACACCTTGCTCATTTCGTGGACAGCCTTTGAGCCCCTGCCAATGCAGCGACAGAGTACAAAGAGGCACGTAAGACCCAATGGAGGAACTCAAGCAGCTGTCTTACAGGGTGGTTGAGGATAAAGTGAGTTGATGTCATGTAACATAAAGAAGCTAAAGAGGAAGGCGACTGACTGGCCAGGTGCCAAATCTTCTCCCCCACGCTTAGAAATTTGAGCTTACTGTGCTGAAGACGTTGGGAAGCCATTGAAGGAGTTTCAGCTGGGAGTCAGGATCCCTCTGCCCAGAATGTTCCCCCCTGCTCTAGATATCTCCCTTCTTTCATCTCTGAGCTTAAATGTCTTCTCTTCAGCAAGGCCTCTCTGGACCTCCCAATGAAAGTAGTTTGCCAGTCTCTACATGGAACTTGCCACTGATAGTTTTCCTTCTTCTTTATTTATGTATTTGTAGAATTCAAGCGGTAAAAGCAGGACCCTGGTTTGTCTTGTTCATTGCTCTGTCCCCAAATTTAAAAAACAGTGCCTGGCCATACTTAGCAGAGGTGTTTTAGAAAGATCCCTGGCAGCTAAGAGAAGAATGGATCTCTAGAAAAGCAAGACAAGATAAGGAAAAATAGAAGAGGATTTGAGGGACTGTAACCTGTTTTTGTGTCGAGTCTGCAGTGGACAATTCAAGGTAAGATGCTCAGTAGGACAATTCAAGGTAAGATGTATATATAGGTGTAGGGCCGACAAAAGATGAGGGGAATAGGGATGAGTGACGTCAGATTATTAGGTAACTGAAGCTGTGAGAGTTGATGAGAGCACCCAGCAAAATGGAGAGTGCGTCAAGCGAACGTGAGAGAACGGAACCCTGAGGAATAGCAATGTCGAAGGGGCAAGGGGAGGAAGAGAAAAATCAGAAGGAAACCGGAAGTAGCTCGTAATGCCTTGCCTATGTCTCGTGACGCTCAGCATTTGCACCGGGATTCTCTGCGTTAAGGTCTTTCTCCCCACTGAAGGAGCAAGCTGGCCAGCACTTAAGGGAGGCTGGGATTTCCAAGGCATTAACCCTCCAGGAAGAGTCCTTGACTAGTGATGTGGCAGCCCACTCGGACCCCCAGAGTTGGTATGAAGATTATTTTAAACTAAAGGCATTTGAGATTCAACAGATGTAGAAAGAAGCCCTCTTGGAGCTTCCCTTATCTCATGAAAAGCAGAAAGTTCTGGAGGTGAGGCTGCCATAGATCCTCTCTCTGGGGAAGTTTTATGGTCATGAAGAAAAAAATAAAATGGAGGTCACTGGAACCTGCATGAATGAACATTACCACAAACTTCCGTATCTCGTTTGTTCCTCCAGAAACCCGTTTGTTCTTCCCACAGGAAGCCTTTTCTCCCCCATTAATTTAAGTATGTAAACCCCCATCTTTAACCAATTAGGGAGTCACTTCGTTTCCAGATGCATGTGACGAATTTAGAGGTTTCTTTCTCCTGTTAATCTGTCTGTTGTCAGTTAAATTTGCACTGGGAAGAGTTTTTCCTCCCAGATAGTGGATAAATAGCCCAGGGCATTATTTCTCAGGCGGAACAACTTCCAAGGTTGTTCCATAGTCTCCCAGAGGCCCGTCAGTGGCATTGAGCCCCAGCTGCCCACAGTTAAAACCCGCCCGTTAACATGCCCTCTATTGCCTTCCTTTCCCTTTCTTACCTCCCACTTCTCCACCAGTGTTCCTTGGGATCACCTCCCAAATAAGCTGCTTGCATTCAGTCCTTTTCCGTTTGCTTCTGAGGGAAGCCAGTCTAAGACATAAACCGATAAAGAGCGGGTAGAGAAAAATGAGAGTCATTTGTGGACCCACAGAGGAGAAAGTTTCAAGAAGATGGTCAGTGTTATAAAATGCTGCAGGAAATGGCCCTACAAGGGTGTTGATGAACTAGGCAAGTTTATTTCGGAGGTATAATGAGAAAAGGCAGGTTTCTGTAGGCTAAGAGAAAAACAAGAATGGGGAAGTCCAGCTTTTCAAAATAAGTTATTTGAAAAGGCAAGGTAGTGATAAAATGATTAGAGGAAGACATAAGATTGAGAGTGGTGTTTTATTGTAGGAGAGACAAGCACAGTTATATGCCAAGTGAACAGAGCCAGTAAGAGGGCAAAGTTGAAAATTTGGCTGAGAAGAATGATAATTCAGTGGGTGATTTTCTTTTTTTTTTTTAAAGATTTATTTATTATTTATTTTGAGAGAGTGAGAATGAGAGAGAGAGAGAGAGTACATGAGAGGGGGGAGGGTCAGAGGGAGAAGCAGACTCCCCGCCGAGCAGGGAGCCCGATGTGGGACTCGATCCCGGGACTCCAGGATCATGACCTGAGCTGAAGGCAGTTGCTTAACCAACTGAGCCACCCACGCGCCCCAGTGGGTGATTTTCTTAAGGCAGTGGGAGAGACGGGACAGTGGAAGAATAAACCTCAGACAGGAGAAATACCTCTTCCATTTAGACAAGAGAAAAAGAAGCAAGGATGAGTACATAAAAAGGCAAGTTTGTAGGCTTAAGATGAAGTAGAAAAGATGCAATAGCCATTTGTGTTGTTAACGGAGAATGGGTGGGGAATCACGGGAGGAGGCTGGTGGCGGTTTAACACGGCTGTCCTGTGCAGACGGGGGAATGTGGACAGAGGACAGGTGGGCGGGCAGAGGGCTTTGCCAGATCTGAATACCAGGCATGCCTAGTGGTATTAATCCAAACTGCTCTGCTAATTCTAAAAGTACTCAATGTTAAAAAAAATAAATTAACAAAAATGAAAGTACTTGTTTATAGAGACTGATTTTGATGAATCCTCTGCTAGGTTTGCCAAACAGATGGGATGTCAGGTCATAGGCTGTGGATGATGGAAAGTATTGACTGAAAGAGCAGTCAGGTGCTGAACGGGCTCGGGGGTCGGTAAGGGAGGAAGTGAAGGTCAGAAGGGGCTGCATGTGTGTAGAGAAAGCAGATGTAGGAAATGTGAGTGCAAGAGAGCTAAAGCGCTCAGCAGAGGAAGGATATATATTAGTTTACAATTTCAGAAAGAGCAGTTCCACAGCAATTCTCACAGCAGTAGGGCAATGGATGTGGATGCCTGGAAGTGAAGATGTTGAAGACAAAGAGGTTAGGAGACTTCAGGCCAGGAGTGTTGAGTGGGCTGTCCACAGTCAATGTTTGAAGGAATATGGCGGACTTGAGTGGGGAGGTAGAACTGCAGGCTACAAGTCTCCGAGAGGTGTGGAGGTGGGATCAGGAGTATGTGCAGGAGTTAATGGGGGAAGGGGGGGAAGTCAGAGGGAAGGAGTGGGGACCGCTCCCTTAGAGAGGAAGCCTATCAGTGTGGTTAATACGTGGGTTCTGGAGCTAGACTCCAGGGGTTCGGAATGCTGGTTCTGTTACTCATTAGCCACGAAACTTTGGGTAAGTTATTTGACCCCTCAGCAGAGGTACAGATTCTGGAATCAGAAGTGTGATAACTAAAGTATGGGAATAAATGAGCTTCATGGAGAAGCATGTTAAGGGAGGAAAATAAAGTCCCCAGAGCAGACTAGAGGGGAATGTAGTTTCAGGTGGCACAGGGAGACATCAGGGAATGGGTGAAGAGGGCAAGAAGATCCACAAGAGAATGGAAAAGAGAAACACAGAAGGCTGAGATTGGAGTGGTATTTTAGGAGCTGAGCTTTTAGGATTCAGGCAGTTCCTTGTGAGTTCTGATGTCCTCCAACTCAGATTCTGAAGCTAGCTCTCAAACAAACTGCTGACTGCTCCAGGCATGCTTATCTCTTTTGAACAAGTCACTCCGAAGACCTGCAATCAGTATCCCACTTATAACCTAAATGGAACCTGTTCTCCCCTGCTCTTTCCCAGCTGCGTCCTTCAACATGGCCCCGGTGGCTCTAACTACGCGTTTAGCCCCAAGCATACATTGCCCTTTACGGGCAGTAAAGTAGCTATCTCTACAGTGGCCAAGGTAGGACTCTGAAACCATTGCTCCCTAGCTCTCCTTCCACCACAGAAACCAGCGAATGGCCACTCTTCCCAAGCGTAGAACAAAAAATTAAGACTTTAAATAGAATCTTCTCAAACAAACATTTCTGGAAAGTGGGGAGCCTTTGATGACAAAGCAATAAACAAACAAAAAATAACTAGTTGGGGAAAAATCAAATCTGCCCACGCTTGGTTTGCTAGCATTTTTGTGTATTTGAACGTGGGTGCTTCGAGAGCAATGCATTGGCTGTACGTTATTTACATTGAGATTTAAATCCAATGGGTTTTACCTTCACTTGAATCAAATTTATGCTGCCCTCTAGGGATTTTCTTCCTCTTTCTTTCCATCCAAAGCTTTGTGATTCAAAAAGAATGAGTGGAGAAGGGCTTTTGAAGGAGAGACTGATAGGATATTTTTAACCTTTTGTGCTTCAGCCAGGCCCTGTACCCACCCCTGGGACCAAAGGAGAAAAGGTATATTCACAGCTTTCAGCCTCTCCTTCTTTAAGCCCTGAGACAAAAGATGTGCCGACCAACCGTGGGCTATGCCATCACCACCACCCTGCCTCTTACTGAAGCTCTTTGGTCATCAAGTCCTGGAATGAAAAAGCCAGAAGGGGCAAACACATCCTCTAGCCCCCACTGAATAAGTTAGTGTCTGCCGCTGATTACCTTTTTGGAGATATCTAGAAATAAATACAGTCGATTCAGACAGCAGGGCAAAATTAATATTTCTCTTTATTGGATAGTCTCAAATTATGCTTGAAGAAGAAGAAATACAACTCAACGGCTGGAATGCAAACAGCCGAGCTTACTTTATTCAACACAATGTGTCCAAGGTATCCACGTATCAAACACTCAGCGAAGTAACAGGTATGGTACAGTGAACAAGACGGGTTGACTCAGCCCTCGAGGAGCTTACATTCTAATGCAGAAAGCAGACAACCACAAGTTGGAGAGATGCTAAACATGAACAAAGGAGGACACACGGTTTTTTAACAACCTGGGGTTTGGGGAAGCAAGCATCTCATCTACTCCATAGAAGGACTCCTTATGGAGGTAAAAGTAAGTGAATCTGAGGATGCTAGACATTAACTAAGTCAGTGGTTCTCACTGTGGTACTTTGGAAGTGGATGGGTTGTTGGCTTCATAATCGGTGAGAACTATTACTGGCACTGAGTGGAGGCAGCCAGGGAGAACGGATGTCCTGCAGTGGATGGGTTAGGCCCACACAACGAAGAATTATTCTGTACCCTATTCGCCTCTTTAATGTCCTGCTGGACATTTATGTAGGACCTACAGCTCGCTGGAGAGAATATCATTCATTTTTCCCTCTTAGACAATCTTTTTTTTTTTTTAAGATTTTATTTATTTGTTTGACAGAGAGAAACACAGCAAGAGAGGGAACACAAGCAGGGGGAGTGTGAGAGGGAGAAGCAGGCTTCCCGCGGAGCAGGGAGCCCGACGTGGGACTCGATACCGGGACCCTGGGATCATGACCTGAGCCAAAGGCAGACGCCCAACGACTGAGCCACCCAGGTGCCCCTCCCTCTTAGACAATCTGTTATCCTTATACCAGTTGCACTCTTTCCCTTACCACATACAGAGAAGGTATGTGGTCTGTTATGACTCACTCTAACATTGATTTTCATCCTCGAGTCACCCATACCTCTCATCTTTCATTTTCCTGTACTTCTTTATCAGAAGTAGCCTCGGAACGACTCTGAAATTCAAACCTATTCACTGTAAGTAGGAGTAAATATCTACTTCATGATGTCGGATAGATAGCACAGTCATGCCTGAGCATTTACATACTGAAAATCCTTTTAGTTTCATTACAGATTTCTTTCTTTCTGTTTTTCCATTTTAACAGAGTTGGGGTGTTAAATGGGTTTTTAAAGAAATTCTTGTATGTAAGTAGATTGTATCACCTCGGAGTGCTCTCAGGCCAACAAATGGGATGTGACAAAATGTGACTGCTTTGGAAAGGGTGAGTAGATCTGATAGGGTTTATGGTCGCCCTATAGCTGGGGGGAGGAGAGGGTGCTATTGGCACTTAGTATATGAGAGCCAAGTATGCCGAACATCTTGCAACATACTGGACAGTTCCTCACAATAAGAAACTATTCTGCACCCTACACGAATTTTGAATGTCTCACTAGACATTCCTGTATGTCCTACAGCTCGTCTGCAAAAAATAGAATATTTCCTCATTTTCTCCATGTCGACAGTCTGTAGATTTTCTTGCATAGTATCTTTATTTCAATTAAGGCTATTTCGATATTTCTCTTGTAAGTACTATCATATTCAAAAAAGTTATGCATCACCAGTTTTTATTCTAAGGTCCACTCCTATCCCTGCTTTTTCATTTTCCCATACTTTGTATAAAGGCAATTTTGATCATCTACCTTCTTGTAAATTTGCCCATTATAAGTAGGTGTAAACATCTGATTACTTAAGTCTTCTAATATAGTCATGCCCAAGTAATGTAACTTTTATTTTCCTTTTATGCTAATGTTAATTTTAATTAATTTTAAATTTATTTCTGAAATCATGTGTAGGTAGAGTATATTACTATTGGATTGCACTTTAAGGATAATAAAGCAGATGTTACAATGTATTTGTCCAAAAAAAAAAAAAAAAAGGCAGGCATGCTCATTGAGAACCACTGAGCTAGGGGAAAAGGTGTACCAAAGAACTAAAAGTAAGCCAGAGTGGCTTGGGTAGAAGAAAATAAATGATAGAGGGTAGGGAAGGGAGAAATCATGTAGGGCCATAATAATGATTTTGACCTTTATTCTAAAGGCATGATCAGATTTGTGTTTTTAAAGATTATTACATAAAAAAAAATGTTAAAATATGACCATTCTTACTGCTAAGTAAAGAACAACTCAGAAGGGGCCAAAGAAATATTTAAGAAGGAAAACTAGACTTGGGAACAGCTTGGAAGAAGGACAGCAAGAAGTCAAGGATGACTTCTGGACACAGAATACTCGGGGAGAAGGTAATTCGTTTGAAGGAGGCAGATTGAGAATTCCACTGGGGACATGTTGCTTTAGAGGTGTCTGTGAAATGTCCAAGTAGAGATGCCTAATGGGCAATCAGATTTGGACAAACTGCATCTCTGAAAATGTGAGAACCAAGATCAGGAAACGAAAGCTCCAAAACATACTACCATAAAAAAAAAAAAGCGAGTAACTATTTGTGACAAGCCTACCAGAAAATAACCCTGCCCTAAAAAATCTCTATACATTTGTTACTGGTGGAGTCCTTTAAACGAAGGGGTTGTGGAGATGTTTGTACTGATCTACAATCTGACTAACATAAAATCAACTCTAGTGCTAATTAACTTTTATAATATGTCTGCTGGCAGGAGTTATAACAGGAAACTGGTGAATGGTACAGAATGCTGAAAATTAAAACTGGAAGGAAAAATCTGATTCGTGATAAGGAAAGAAATCTTGGTCCAGGAACCTCATCTGCTTTAAAAGCTGATTGTACTTCAATTCCATACAGTCCGTTATATTTAGGAAAAAAAAAAAAAAAGAAGCCCCTTGCAGGTGTAAGACCTGTTTGAGGCATTGTTCTCTTTGTTCTGGTTCCGTGTTCACCAAGAAACAAATCTCGCCTCCTTAAGGGGCCTATCCTTCAGTAGGGATGGCCTTGCTCCTAATTCCTCGGTGATCCTCATCTGTTACAGCGAACAACTACACTAGCACAGGTTTATCAGTCATGCTTCTGTGAGTCTGGTTACTACAACTCAGACCCCCCACAATACAGACACTTCCTGAAAGTCCAACCTGGAAACCTTCTCTATAATCATATATAGGAATATAAATGTCTACTCTGCCATAATTATATAAAGAACCCAAATGGGCAGTTAACTCCAGTTGGCTGCTTCTCTCTGAGCCCCAGTTTGTGGCTCTTTTCATTGCATTCCAGAGAACGAGCCTGGATGGGGTCCCCTAAATAAACGTTAGATATAAAGAAATGTGTGCCCCAACTCAGTTTTACCACGAAGGTACGGTACAGTTACATCTGTAATGGCATTTAAATTACCTTTTCTCTCCTCCCCACCGCCACCGCATTTCCTAACCGCCCCCCACAACCTTCCATAATCTTCTATCCAAGGCGGTACGGTCTTATGTCCTTACTTCCATAGGCATTTTTAGATTTCTCTCAAATTGCCCAAATTAATTTTCTTTCAATTTAACCAAGATTTAACCATGTCATACAGTAAACGAAGAGTAGCTGGGCGAGAAACTTGTTGGCAGTTACAGATGTTTTAGAAATCCGTCTTTCTCAGTTATATCTAAGACAGTGGTTCCCAAACTCCATGACACATTTGAATCCTTGGGATTTAAAAAAAGTACCACTGCCCAGCTCTCACACCAGAAACAGTGATTTAGTTGGCACGGGGTGCGATCTGAACATTGGACTTGTTAAAAAGCTTCCCAGACGATTCAGATGTGTAGCAAAGTTTGGGAACCACTGATCTAAGGCATTTGATAACTAGATGAGAAATGTAAAAATGTATTATCTGGGGCAATCTGGCTCAGTAAGTGAAGAGAAGGGTGATGGCCTCCTTTATGACTCTGTATTCATCACTCCTAACTGATCACGCAGGGTTTGTCTAGTTCAGTATATTCAATCACATATTCTGGGTAAATCTGATTTTTCTCGAAGATGACAAAAACGGAGGGATTCAACCTTATATCCACATAGCTGTCATATGGTGGTGGGGGAGGGCTGGTGCTTCCCATCTCTCCTTGCGTAAAATTTCCAACCAGGACTCGAGCTACAAACATAACGATGTTTTTGGTATCACCCTGGCAATTTTTATGGGAATGGATGGCATCTTTTGTGAAGTAAATTCCTAGAAATCATCAGAAAAAGAGAAAGGGTAAAGAATTATTATGAAAGAAGGCACGTAGTTTGTAAGATTATTTACATACCATCAGATGATAAGCATCCCCTAAGCATGTGTCATCAACACCTTACTGATACTGATAAACTTTCCTTTGCACTGAAAAAGATGTTTCTTGGAATCCAGTATATAACCCTACTGAACTAACAGAAACACTTGCTACTGTGCAGTGGCCCCCAGGGATGGTGTGAGCCACCCAGGACAGTAACCAAGTGGTGATATCACAGCAGCCCAACTCATGCAAATCCTGCAGGGTGAGCTGAATTGTAACTTGATGAACCAACGATACTCCAGCAGAGGCCTTTTTCTAATGTGTACATTTTAAGGAACAAAGGTCATTTACTACAGATGGAAAGGTCCTAGAAAATGTGAAAGAGAGGGGCATAGCACAGGCAAGCAACTGACCCTGGTAGACCTTTCCAAAACAGTTCATCTACCGTCCTCCTCAACCGTAAAGCAACTTCCGCATCACTCAGGTCTCTTTTTTTTTACACTTTATTTGAGAGAGAGAGAGAGAGAGCGCCCATGCGTGTGTGCGGCAGGGGAGGGGCAGAGGGAGGGAAAGAATCCCAAGCAGGACTCCACTCTCAGTGCGGAGCCTGAGGCAGGGCTTCATCTCACAATCCCAAGATCATGACCTGAGCTTAAATCAAGAGACCGAGGCTTCACCAACTGAGCCATCCAGGCACCCCTGCATCACTGAGGTTTCTATACACAGCAGATCAACAGTGATCTCCTGACAAATTAAAATTTCCTATTTTAATTTTTGTCATTGCCAGATACTTTTCTCTTTTCTCTCTTTTTTTAAGATTTTATTTATTTGAGAGAGACAGCATGGGGTCGGGGCGTGTATGCAGAGGGAAAGGGAGAAGCAGACTCCCACTGAATGGGGAGCCTGACACGAGGCTCTATCCCCAGACCCTGAGATCATGACCCGAGTGGAAGTTAGCTGCTTAACTGACTGAGCAGCCCAGTGCCCCAGTTTTCTCTGTCTTTTTAAAAGAAATGTGGGGGTGCCTGGGTGGCTCAGTCAGTTAAGCATCTGACTCTTGATCAGGCTCATGATCTCAAGATCATGGGACTGAGCCCCATGTCGGGCTCAGTGCTCAGTGGGGAGTCCGGTTGAGATTCTTTCTCCCTCTCCCTTTGCCCCTCCCCCACTGCTCACACTAAATAAAATTTTTTTAAAAATTAAAAAATAAATGCGTATATATATTTGAAAATTCTGATTTTGTATGCAGAAGTTAATTAGTAAAATGAATTCATTTTATTTATGGTAACAAGTGCTTAATATTTTTTCATTTATCGTATTTATTTTTTATTACTTATTTTTTTTTATAATTTAGGTGTTTGAATTCCAGAAATACTACTCATCCTGAATAGGTCAGATAATGGATATTCTGAGTAAATGATGTTCAACTATATTTAGAATAAGAAATGAAAGTCCACCTATACTGACCTACCATTTCCCGACCCACTGTCCCTCCCAAACACAGTCACTGACTTGATGGGGACTCTCTCACCTATTTCTAGGCATTTACATACATATATAACACATTTACTCTGGTACAGTTTGATGTTTTTTATTTGTTCATTAAGAAGATTACACTGAATGAACTGTTCTGCATTTTTTTACACTCTAGTCCTAGGAATTTTGCTGTCACCCCATTTAACCCCACCTCATTCTTTTTAGTGGCTGCACAGGATTCCATTGTATGGATGTATCATAATTTAACTACTCTCGTATTGATTAAGATGTAGGTGGCTTTTATTTTTTTTCTATTACCAAGAACGCGTCTAAATAAATACTTTTAAAACATCCGAGTAAATATACCTTTGAGAGCCTGTGTAAGTATTTCTATAGAACAGATTGCAAAACTATAATGGCTGAGTCAAAGGACATGAGCATATTACATTTTGACAGATAATACAAACTGCCCTCCAGAAGCAGTCTAAAGATTTTACCAGCAATGGAGAAAGTCCCATTTCTCCAAACCTTGCCAACATTGGATATCAACTATCCTTTTAATTTTTGTCAATATAAAGTGCAAAAAAAATCTGATTTTATTTTATTTTATTTTATTTTTTTAAAGATTTTATTTATTTGACAGAGAGAGACACAGCGAGAGAGGGAACACAAGCAGGGGGAGTGGGAGAGGGAGAAGCAGGCTTCCCGCGGAGCAGGGAGCCCGATGCGGGGCTCGATCCCAGGACCCTGGGATCACGACCTGAGCCGAAGGCAGACACTTAACGACTGAGCCACCCAGGCGCCCCAAAAAATCTGATTTTAATATCCATTTCTTTTAATACTAGCGGCATTAAGCATCTTCTCATATGCTTATTGGCATATTTTGTATGCTCTTTCTTGGAACTGCTTTTCCATATCTTTTTTTCCTGTTGTATTTGTGTCTTTCTTTTTTTACTGATGTGTGACCAAAACAAGCTTATATTTAAAAGACAGTATCCAGGCCGCCTGGGTGGCTCAGTTGGTTAAGCGACTGCCTTCGGCTCAGGTCATGATCCTGGAGTCCCAGAATCGAATCCTGCATCGGGCTCCCTGCTCAGCAGGGAGTCTGCTTCTCCCTCTGACCCTCCCCCCTCTTATGTGCTCTCTCTCTCTCTCTCATTCTCTCTCAAATAAATAAAATCTTTAAAAAAAAATAAAAAATAAGAGACAGTATCCAGGGGCGCCTGGGTGGCTCAGTCGGTTAGGCGTCTGCCTTCGGCTCAGGTCATGATCCCAGGGTCCTGGGATGGAGCCCCGTACCGGGCTCCCCACTTAGCTGGGAGTCTGCTTCTCGCTCTCCCTCTGTGTGCTCGCCCTCGCGCTCTCTCTCTCTCTCTCTCTCTCTCTCTCAAATAAACAAATAAATCTTAAAAAAAATTTTTTAAGTGTCCCTACGGATCTTTTTATAATCTAATAAAGTAGGCCAGTAGATAATTGGAAAATGGCCAAGGACACAAATGACAATCATCATCCCACCACAATCCTATTGGGCCACCCACTCCACCTCCATCATTGCCAACGACCCTCCTCCCTAGCCTGTTCTAGCTCCTCAGTTTTACCAGATGACCAACTACAGATGCATTCTATACTACTCTGCTATCCCAAGTATAGAGGCTGTGCCTTCTTTATTTTACTTTTATTTAAAGATTTTATTTATTTATTTATTTATTAAAGAGCGAGAGCATGCACAAGTTGGGAGGGGCAGACGGAGACGGAGAGGGAGAGGGAGAAGCCGACTTCCCACCGTGCAGGGAGCCTGACTCAGGGCTCGATCCCAGAACCTCGAGATCATGACCCGAGCTGAAGTCAGACGCTTCACCGATGGAACCACCCAGGCACCTCTGTGCCTTCTTTATTTTTATTATCTCTCTTTTGATGGTCATCCTCTACAAACTATCACACAAACTCTGTATCACACTACCCATCTCTGCGCATCCTAGGACAGCCATAAGTCATTTTTAAGTGTCTGCAAAGAGCCATTTCTCATACGTCAATTTCTGGAACTTCTAAACAATTTAAGCTATTTTGTAAGGAAATCTTTCTAAGACATATACATTTCTCTGATTTAAAAAATAGAACAAGTCATTCTGCCCTTTCTTTTCCGATGCATCAGATGTAGTTATTAATTCTGGTATATGGTGTTACAACACAGGGACGCCCTCTTGAGTTACTAAGGGGGACAGAGCCATTTACTCCTATACTAATGGTCTATACACAGCATGAAAGAAAAATGTTAAGTTGTGTTTGTGTCTTACAGATCATTTCCTCTCTCATTCTCCACCTAAAACTGCTAATTTTCTTCTTGCTGCCCACCCCTAGCGTCTCTTTACTCCCACTCCACACTTGCTGGGCTGAGGAAAAAAAAAACAACCACTGTTTTGAAATAAGACTAAATGATTCTGAGAAGCTCCCAAGAAAAAACATACACAATCTTCAGTACAAGAATTTTATGACAACAACTTAGGCTACTCATAACACAGTTGTTCACTCTTTCCAATTCCAAGTTATCTTTCAGAAAGCGAATCTTTCCAGATATGTGAACTGCAGTTATGCATGTAAAAGGTGTCAAATAAATAGTATGGAGTTACTGGTAAAAATATATTTGACTTAAAGCAAATGGAATAAAATCAATAGACAAAAATTGCATCCGTATTTTTCTTGAGTGTGCATTTTTATTGCTTGATAAAGCCATAAAACCTATTTGCAACATTCACAGATAGTTGTGCATATTTTAATGGCACTGAGTTACTTTTATATTTGTTATTTTTTTTCTATTTTGTAATAAAGTCTCAGTACTGATTTGATTATTCAGCTACTTTTTAAAAGATTTATTTATGGGGGCGCCTGGGTGGCTCAGTCGGTTAAGCGGCTGCCTTTGGCTCAGGTCATGATCCCAGGGTCCTGGGATCGAGCCCC
>NW_027397074.1:76622308-76730781 GCF_003265705.2 Callorhinus ursinus
GCCTGGGTTGCTCAGTTGGTTAAGCGTCTGCCTTTGACTCAGGTCATGATCTCAGGGTCCTGGGATTGAGCCCCACATCGGGCTCCTGCTCAGCGGGGAGCCTGCTTCTCCCTTTGCCTGCCACTCCCCCTGCTTGTGTTCTCTCTCTAATAAATAAATAAAAATTTATTTATTTATTAGAGAGAGAGGAAAGAGAGCGAGCACAAGCAGGGGGCCGGGAGGAGAGGGAGAGAGGGAGAGAGAGAGAGGCTTGCAGATGTTTCAGGATCGGACACCGACCTCCAGCTCCAGCTTTATCCTTTGTCATTCCCACCAGACCTTAAATGTCCTGTGCTGTCTACAGCCTCCCTGGCCTTTGTCAGTCTCTGGTCTTCATAAACACTCCTCTCCCAACTGTTTTGTTTTGTCTTGTTTTTTTGCCTAGCTAGCTTATGTTTGCCCTAGAGGTCATATTTAGACTTCACAATATGCCGTCTTGTAATCTACTTTATTCATTTTTTTCATTTATCTAGTATAATTGACATAATGGGATAAAATTGTGCTTTTCTTTTCTTTTTGTAATTCTTGAAATGTAACCATCTTTTATTTTAGCCAGACATATTCTTTGCCTCAGAAAGAGTAAGAATCACTGGAAGGAATCTTTAAGGAGAAAGAATCATGGTCAGCTTTTGTTACCAAAATAGGATCTAGATATGCATTGCAAAAAAATAGGCTTTGTTATCTAGAAAGAACTCTGAATAAGGCCAGGGAAAGGGACCTTCTTCTAGGTTGGGAGTCCACGAGGGTCAAGCTGGCTCTGACTGGGTTCTTCAGGCATCCTGGGCCCCACCATGCTGGGCCGTCAGGGATGACGGACGGGAGTCTGTGGCACAAGAACACGTTTCCCACTTCCTGGGCAGAATACCACCATTCCCATTCTCCACAGATTCTTTTGGGTTTTCTACATAGACACTCATATAATCAAAAATAACACTTTTGTTTCTTTCTTTCCAACCACTGGGCGGTCCCTGGGTTGCAGAATCTTGGGAGATTTTATAGATGTCGATGCCTGCAGCACCCTGGATCCCAAATATGTTCCCTGGCCTTCCATGCCTCCCATCAGGCCTCTTGAATCCAGTTGGTAACCAGGGCCGGTCCTTCTTTGTGAAGCTCCGCCCCCAAACGTGCTTCTTTTTCTAATTTCACCTTGCTTCCACTTTTTATCCAAATCGGAGTTTTCATCATCTCCTCTGACTGTGAAGTTGAGTGGCTTTTACCTAACTGTTGTTCTTATCCTTAGTGCAGACTGCTCAGTGGCAGAGGAGGGCGCCTGGGGGCTCAGTCGGTTAAGCGGCTGCCTTTGGCTCCTGCTTCCAGGCCCTTATCAACTCTCCAACTACCCTGTCTTCCCCTCTGATCTTCAATCTCCCATCAGATGCTCTCTTCCCACTTCCAATTTATCAAAAGGTAGCCCAGAGCCCTCCTATCTTTCCAGGCACATCTTACTCCCCTGATAGTCTCCTTAACACAGTCACATGCAAAAGCATGCAGATAACAGCCTGACGGGAGAGGTTCCACGTGTGTGAAAGGGGGGGCTTTGTTTTCCCTCAGAGAGGAGCAGTATCTCTGAGGTCCACCACTTGGCCTCTTTTAGGAGAACTGCCTGAACTTTTTAAGATTATGGGCGCAACGGTTCATACCCTGGTCTATCTAGCCAGGACTGATACCATCACAGGTGATGCAAGGGGAAAGTTGGGATGAAAAATAAATACAAACAACACAAAAATACCTCCTAACTCCCGGTAATAGGAGGCAGGCTGGGTAGAAGGATCACCACCCTCTCAAGGGAGGGTGACATGGGAAAAAGGGGCACAGTTCCTGAACAGACACATTGCCCATCTGTGAGAACTGCAGACTCCATCTTTGTCTCTTTGTTCCACACCACTCACAGAGGGTTTTCTTGGCTATTAGGAACTCTCTTCTTTTATCAAGTTAAAGGAAAAGTGATAGTGAGTAACACTATCAAACTATCGGGATATATTTCAGAGGGTTTCAGTGCCCTTTCATGTATAGGAAAAACAGACTACATGCCCATGCCTGTCACCATCAGAGCCAATCAGGGCCAAAACCTAAGAACACGTATGTACCATATTTCCATTTTCTACAATAAATATTCCTTTGAGCTCTAACATAAGAGAGACAAGGTGGTCACCTGGCTTTCTCCAAACATTTCTAGGTAAGTTTTAGTGAGGCTTTTTTTTTTTTATGTTATTTATTTACTTAAGTAATCTCTACACCAACATGGGACTTGAACTCACGACCCTGAGATCAAGAGTCGCATGCTCTTCCAACTGAGCCAGCCGGGCGCCCCTTTACTGATGCATTTAAACTTAATACACATGAAATTCTCATCAAGTCATTCCCCAGCTTAAACTCCTTCATTAGCTTCCCATACCCCCAGGGTCAAGTCTCAGCTCCTTCCTGTGGTACCGTATCTTACTCCACTTGTCACTCACTCTCCACAGGGACTCTGTGATGTAGATGGTCCCTCCTGTGCCTTCCCCTGGGAACAACTCTCCAGCCAGGTTAGATGTCCATAGGACCTGTTCACTCCCTCCACAGTAGTTACACAGTTGCAATCATTTCATTAATTACATGAAGTAATTTTGGTGGGGGCCATGTCTACTCTGCTCACAGCTATGTCTCCCAGTACGGGAGTGTGTGTAGAAGGCACTCAAAAATATTTTTTGGCTGACTGACGGGTTTCTTGCTTTCTGCAGCGTGTGTGAATTTAATCTTCGTTGTAGGAGTTGAGCCCACTTTGAAACTTGATATATACTATTAGTTGTTCTCTTAAAACGAGTGATTTGTTGTGTTTGCTTGTTTTAAGAATTACATGGAAGGTACAACCCAACACCAAAAAATAATCTTATTAAAAAATGAACAGAGGAAGGCACCTGGGTGGCTCAGTCATTAAGCGTCTGCCTTCGGCTCAGGTCATGATCCCAGGGTCCTGGGATCGAGCCCCGCATTGGGCTCCTTGCTCAGCGGGGAGCCTGCTTCTCCCTCTGCCTTCCCCCCTCCGCCCACTCCTGCTCTCTCTCTTGCTCTCTCTCAAATAAATAGAATCTTTAAAAAAAAGAGAAAAAAGAACCCATCAGTGGTAATGGCAGGCCACTTGCAGTAGCTTCGCAGGGCTGGACTTAAGTCGGGAAGAGCCATAGGTACAAGTGAATAGTAATGCTAGACAATGTAACCAACAGGTAAAAGAGGTTGCAAACATGTATGAGACCCCTCCATCCTTCCACCTCCCAAAAAACCCAAGATGGGAGCAGGGCTATGATACAGCAATCAAGTCCCAAATCAATGTACCACTCTAATTTGGGCAGTTAAGGTTAACATGAGCTTAATTCTCCATGCATGCAAAAGCCCACACATGCTGGTTAGTACCAAATCATGGCTTCTACCTCGTAACAGAGCCTGACTTATGACTCTACTATTCACGCTTCTCTATTCCAGCACAAACCTTTTCCATGTTTGGTTTCACCAGTTCCATGTAAGATCCAGTCAAAATTATTCTTACAGATAGACTCCACATGGATGCGGCTTGTTGCATAAAACAGAATTTTTTCCACTCTGTTGTTCATCTTCATTTTTTTCCTAATAGAGAAAATGTGAGACTTAACACCCAAAGCATTCCTCTCCCACTATGGTTAATGACATTAATCCCAATAAAGTCTAATCATCTTAAAATTGGATTCCACCCATTTTCAGAATGGAGCTTCTAACATGAATGCACCAGACACAGAAAAGTGAATTTGTGAGAACTTTTAAATGATAGACACATTAAATCAGAGTCGTAAAACTGAAGCTGAAAGAAGTTCCAGTTTACAAAATGAAAAAAACAACCAGACACTGAAGAAACTCTTGACTATAAAATAAACCGGTGAATAGGTTGTAAAGTATAGCCCTTAACTAATCCTTTCAAACTTTACATTAAAAACAAAACAAAACAAAAAACCTGAGAACATGGCCACCAACCTTTCAAAAGTATTCAAGAGCTTTGTGTTCTTGATCTTCTTTATCTTTTCAATCTTGAAATTTTTCATGGAAGTTTTAAAATAGTCACTTATCATGGCATATTCCGGACAACGATTATCGATCTCTAACAACTAAAAAATTTGAAAAATACGTATAATGTGAAGCAGGAGACATTTAAAGCATGATATGTCCACACGCACGGCCCCCTATGCCACGGAGTATCCTTGACAGGCCTCTGGTAGCAGGCTGCATAAGCTGGCTTAGGGTTTCCACATCTGGAGGTTCATTTTAGTAAAGAACTAGTTGGCACTGGGTCCATCTGTGCAGGCTGACTTAGGGCTAGCATTATGCTTAAAGGCAAAGGGACGCCCCCGGAGGTGTCGGATTTACTCTAACGACCTGGTGAGTTCCTTTGCCTAAAGCTAGAGCAAGGCACCCAAGCAGAGAGGGCTGCCCCCAAAGCTGGAGCATGATGTGGAAGCTAAGTGATCTAGAAAGAGTCTTGCCCCATCTAAGTTAAGTGAGGAGGTGAGGCAGTGTGCGTGTGCGTGGCTGGATGATGAGGTGCCCTGTGGAGAGCAGCTGCTCTCTGGGAAGCTAAGCTAACACAGTTACCGTTTGGATGCCACTGAATCTTGACCCAAGAGTTTTACGGAAACCATTCATCCTTTCATCCAAACAAATACACACATTTACAGCTAAGTACTTCCCCCCCCTTTAAACAATTTACACACCAAAAAGTAAAAACCAAGTACCTCATATCCACTCGAGCCAAAGTCCCACTGAGGAAGCAATGTCGAGGATAGAGGGTCTGACGGGGTCTGCGCCGGCTGACAACTACAGAGAAGAGAAAGACTTCACTTCGTTCCCTGTTCCATATGCCCGAGTTCTGACCTGAAATTCCAGCCACCAAGCCAAGGTTTCCCAGAGAATTTTTTCTTTGTATTTTATTTTGGATTATATTCCTGCATAGTCCTGGTATAGATGTACTAGGAATCATGCTTTAAAAAAAATGCAGTCATTATTCATAATTTGGTAAATTAACGTGATTTTCCCATTGATTTAAAATGCAAAAGCAGGGCGCCTGGGTGGCTCAGTCGTTAAGCGTCTGCCTTCGGCTCAGGTCATGATCCTAGGGTCCTGGGATCGAGTCCCACATCGGGCTCCCTGCTCAGCAGGAGACCTGCTTCTCCCTCTCCCACTCCCCCTGCTTGTGTTCCTGCTCTCGCTATGTCTCTGTCAAATGAATAAATAAAATCTTTAAAAAAAAATAAAATAAAATAAAATGCAAAAGCAGGGGCACCTGGGTGGCTCAGTTGTTAAGCATTTGCCTTCGGCTCAGGTCATGATCCCAGGGTCCTGGGATCGAGCCCCGCATCGGGCTCCCTGCTCAGCGGGGAGCCTGCTTCTCCCTCTCCCACCACCCCCCTGCTTGTGTTCTCTCTCTCACTGTCTCTCTGTCAAATAAATAAATAAAATCTTTAAAAATAAATAAATAAAATGCAAAAGCATTCATTCTTTTTTAGATTCCTGCTCAACCTGCAGAGGATCTAATACGTGAGCATTAAGATATCTTACAGCATCTTTGTGAAACAATGAACACTGAGGCACGGGGGAAGAATTCTGCTGTCTTTCCTGTAGGAACTGTATTTCAGGGTATAGTTCCCCCAGGAAGAAAAAGTCTTCTTTATAGACAATTCACAGCTATTAATTGCAGAATTGACAGAATTAGAAAATCACCATTTTCTAACCCCTAATAAAATAATGGATCGAAACAATGACCCCCAATAGCTACAATAACTATCCAGTGAAAGATCAGATGTTGGAAGAGGGGTCAGACTGGACCGAGCAGCACCCCCGGCTCATCTTCATCACTAAGAATAGGACAACTAGACGTTATGTACCTCTTACTATGATGTGGCAGGAAGCACAAAGTACCACTTCTATAGTTTTCTTGACCAAAAATGGAACCCGAATCTAATCAAGCCTCTACATCGAACCATCAACTCGCAGAAATTACTTATCAGATGCCCCCATGGGCATACAATTTGATACATTTTGAATCTGGGAAATTCTATAAGGAGGAATCACCTAATTTCTTTAAAAAAAAAAAAAGTAGAGAAGGGGAAATGTAATAGATTAAGAGGCTTAAGAGACAAATCTACCAAATACAATGTATAACCTTGTTTGGATAAAAATTTATATAAATCAACTAGAAAAATGCCATGCTTGGTTTTACACCCACCTTGAAATCTGTTTTATGTAACCTCATTACCATCTGGAGGGGGGAAAACCCATCTCCACAACAGTTCATGAACAATGTAGATTTAGTGAGTTTTCATGAGCAGACAGAGGACAGTGACACTGAATCCCCCACAGCAAAATTTCCTTTAAACAATCCCCTTTTATCAACTGTATCATTGTCCAAATCTCCAACCTCAGGCAGTTAACACATCCCTCTCTTCTTCCATTTCTTTCTCAGCAGCCTCCCTTCTTTAAATCCACTCAGCAAAACTAAAGACACACAGAAGAACCCACAGCAAAACAAAACCCCTTTAACCGTGCACTTGATTATTTCCAAGGCTCGGCCCATCAGTCCGGCCATTCACAGTGAAGCCGCTGAGGCCCAGGTATGGGAGGCTTGCCTGAAGTCCCCTGGGAGTCAGAGGGAAATGGATTTCCTGCTCCTCTACCCCTTCGGGCACACTGTACTGCTTCATGAGCACAGATGATGCGAAAGGAAACCACCGTGTAATGAAAGCAGGAAGATTTTAAGAACACAGATTCATGAGTAAATTGGTGAGATCAATGGGTGACCATCTTAAACAACTGCCGATAGGCAGTGTTTCCAAACACTTACTTGAGCCCATTTTTAATCTGCTGCACAGCCTTGTAAGACATAAATGCTGGCCTTCTGACAACATCCTTTTGGGTCTTGGAAGCTACATTTGTTTGAATCATGCCTTTAGAGAGAAAAAGGAAAACAAACAAGAACCAAGAATTAGTCCTAGAAAATGATGTCCTGTTATTTTTTGTAGGCTAGTCACACAGCAAATATTCATGACTGAACTGTTACATGTATGAATACAGAAAATCCTTTCGGATGGGAATTGCTCATGATTAAAAACCTGTATCCTTCACTGCCCTTATGATAAGACCCAGAAAACAAAGAGGCAACGAGATGAGCAGTCAGTGATTAATTGAATCTGTAAATCAAAGTCAGATAGTAAAGGGAAGGACTAGGGCAGCCAGATAACAAGACATCATCCAGGTAAGCTGCCCTAAACCAGGCAACGATGACTATGGGTTGGGATGTGGTAGCTATATCTTGAAGGATTTTTCTGTATCAAGTGTGAAATGTCATTTTCAATTCATGCATCTTGTAGAGTCAGGTCCAAGTTGCAGCCAGAGGGAGCTCTTTATTAAAAAGTAAATCATCTGGGGCGCCTGGGTAGCTCAGGCAGTTGAGCGTCCGACTCTTGGTTTTGGCTCAGATTGTGATCCCAGGGTGGTGGGATCAGGCTCTGCATCAGGCTCTACACTCAGCGGGGAGTCTGCTTGGGATTCTCTCTCCCTCCTCCTCTGCCTGTCCCCTCAGGCATGCACTGGTGCTCTCTCTCAGTCTCTCAAATAAATAAATAAAATCTTAAAAAAAAAAAAGTAAATCATCTTACCTTGCTAGTGAAAGTATCAAATAGCACGGCCACTTTGGCAGTTTCTTATAAAGTTAAACATATAGTACCTACATGATCCAGCAATCCCACTCCTTTATACTTACCCAAGAGAAAAGAAAACTTACATCCAAACAAAGACTTTCACTTACATGATCCTAGTAGCATTATTCTAATAACCGAAAGTGAAAACAACCAAAATACTAAGTGTGAATGGATAAAAACAAACCATGGTATAGCCTTACAATGAAGTATTACTCAGCATTGAAAGGAGAAGAACTCCTGTACATGCAACAACATAGATGGGTCTAAAAAACACTCTGGGGGCGCCTGGGTGGCTCAGTTGGTTAAGTGACTGCCTTCGGCTCAGATCATGATCCTGGAGTCCTGGGATCGAGTCCCACATCGGGCTCCCTGCTCAGCGGGGAGTCCGCTTCTCCCTCTGACCCTACCCCCTCTCATGCTCTCTCTCTCTCTCTCATTCTCTCTCTCAAATAAATAAATAAAAAATAAAAAATAAAAAACACTCTGAGTGAAAGAAGTCAGCCACATGCAGAGTATATACCATCATATAAAGATGCTCTTTATATGATGTTCTAGAACAGATACAACTAATCTATAGTGACAGAGCAAATGGGAGTGGGAAGAGACCAATTGCAAAGGGGCATGAGGAAACTTTTTGAACTGATGGGCATGTTCTAGATCTTGATCAGGATAGCAGTTGCATGCATATGTCAGCGCTCATCCAACTGCACACTTAAAATGGATGCATTTGGGGGCACCTGGGTGGCTCAGTTGGTTAAGCATCTGCCTTCAGCTCAGGTCATGATCCCAGGGTCCTGGGATGAGCCCCACGTTGGGCTTCTGCTCAGCGGAGTCGGCTTCATCAGTCTGCTCCCTCTGCCCCTCCCCCTGGCTGTGCTCTCTCTCTCTCTCTCTCTCTCAAATAAATAAAATCTTAAAAAAAAAAGGATGCATTTTATTGAAGCCATTATGCTTCAGTATAGTTGTTGCGAAGTGAAACAAACATAAACAGTAAAAAGATAACATGAGATGGTGTGGGGATCCCGGGTGGCTCAGTCGGTTAAGTGCAGGACTCTTCATTTCGGCTCAGGTCATGATCTCAGGGTCATGAGATCAAGCCCCAGTCTGGCTCCAGGCTCAGCGGAGTCTGCTCTACTCCCTCTCCCTCTGCTTGAGACCCTCTCTGCCCTTCCCCCACTCATGCGTGTGCACACCCCCCAAAATAAATAAATATATCTCAAAAAAAAATGAGATGGTGCCACAACTCCGCTCCAAACCTTCTTGCAGCTCTCATCTCTTACAGACCTTCCCACCGTTCTTTGAAACCTCCGGCTTGTCTGCAGTTCACACTCTTGTCACCAGCCCCTCCCTCTCTTGGGGGCCCTCCTTCCCAGGTGCATGGGCTGCTCCCTTCCTCCCAAAGGTTCCTTCCAGGACAAAACTAGATGCTCCCCTAGGGACTCCTCCAACTCTCTGGCTTCTTCATCACACTGCTTCATTTTCCCCAGAGCTGTTCTCACTTCTGCCTGATGCCCGCACCTAGAACAGTGCCTAGCAACACAGCCTGCACTCCAGCGCCAGTTTAACGGTGTCAGAATATAAGAAATAGGAAAAAATCACCTAGAATACCACAAACTGCTCTGGACTAGTTTCTATGAACCAAGTGAACAAAATTGCTGGTCAAATTTCTCCAGATTCAGGAACAAGGTACCTTATCAGTTTTCCTCTCTCCACCACCTTTTTAAATTGCCGAAACAAGAGAATAATACCCAAAGGAAAAAAATCTTTAAGACATTCTTCATTTCACCATCCAACAAAAGAGATTTCTGTTTCTACCTATTCTCTTCTGGTCTTGGTCCACATCCATACATCGTTGCATTTACCAAGCATATTAAATTTTTTTAAAAAACTTTTCATTTGGGGGAAAAGAAACTTTTAATTTGAAATACAACACCTAAAGAGAAAGGCACAAAAGCATCTATTTGAGGGTTTGTCTTTTTCATTAAACGATATTAAATTTTGCTTTTACTGTGCAGTTTTCATAATAATTTTTTAAAGATTTTATTTATTTATAAATAAATAAAGAGAGATAACAAGAGCAGGAACACAAGCAGGGGGAGTGGGAGAGGGAGAAGCAGGCTTCCCGCCGAGCAGGGAGCCCCATGCGGGGCTCGATCCCAGGACCCTGGGATCCTGACCTGAGCTGAAGGCAGACGCTTAACGACTGAGCCACCCAGGCGCCCCAAAGCTATATTATTTAATACACAGTAATTGGTACAGGGCCCAAATCTCAGGTACCTCCTGGAAGGTCAAGGACCTGAGAAAGTCTTTATCTCTTTCAAAGAGACCACAGGGCTGGTCCCAAAAGGGCAACCATCTGACCATACGCAAGGAAGTGTCCCAGGGGTGCAACTGATGTGACAGTACATTCAAAGGGAGGCAGTTCCTGCCCTGATTTCTTACTAAGCACAACAGATTGCTAGAAGCTAAGCTGAAGGCCTTTCCACGGTGACTCAAATAAACATGGTGGAAGGCAAAGTCTTTAGAAAGGTGATGGATAAAACCAACCACTTAGATGATGAAGCCCAAAAGGAACAACAAGGTTCTACAAGTCTGAAGGCACCAGTGGGCCCAAAGTCTCTACTGTTGTCAGAGCCAAGGCTCTGGGGCACACACCTCCTGGCAGCCGCAGGCTCCCACCCCAGTGTACCATGGGCCTTGCTGAAGAGCACCCTGATGCTCGGTACGGCATGCACATGCACCTCCGCTCTGCTCCCACCCCCATGGAGACACTGCATGCCAGATCCAAACAACGGGCACCACTGCCAAACACAAAGTCTTACCCGCAAAACTCAGTTCGTAGCTCTGTGAACCCGCCTGAAATGGCACAACGCCCGCTGGATAGCATAGAAAGAAGGACTCCAGGTAGGAAGAGTCGATGGTTGAAGCTTGCTGATTGCCAGTCTGATTAAAAAAAAAAACAAAAACAAAAGGTAAAGACACTTCAGGGTAGGCTTTTAAGAAACCTCTACCATTGTATCTTATACAACTGTATTTTAGCCATGGGATTTCAACAGGAACGCATCTTGCCTCCCAAACCAGACTGTAAAGGCTGCTGGGTTGGGGCCGTATCACACTGTCTTGTGGCGTCCCCATCACGGGGCTAGAGGAAAACAGTCTACCTTGCAGAAACGCACTATACGCTTGGTGGATGCCCGAAAAATGGAGCTCTTTGCGATGTCCTTTTTACACCTTCTGTAAAATAAGTCTCAAGCGTACAGAACCACTTATACCCACGGTACAGAAATCACGTCTGCCCTCCCTAACAGAATCCAACACTCGGGCATGAAGTACAACAGCATAGCTGTTTTTAGCTCATCACGTGTGAGAAAGCAGTTTCGAGCTGTTGTTAAAAGGCAGGGAAGCTCCAATGGGCGTATTGTGGTCCAAATGTAAATGACCTCCCCCTTCTCCTCTGCCCTGAACCACGTAAGCAAATAAAATGGACTCCCGCCCCCCCCCCCGCCGCCCCGCCCCAAGTCAGTCAACAACACTGAAAAAGCGCTTGGATTTGCCACTCACTGGGGCTGTAATGAAAGAGGCAAGGAACACCTCCCCAAAAATGTAAAGATAGAATCTCTGGTCTCAAGGCCTGTATGAAGGGTCTGAACCTCAGAACGGGTGGGTAAAGAGAAGTGTGTTGATTCTAGCAAGGAGACAAGCTAGGCCACCATTCCGCTGTCTATACCCTATGCAGGGGGGGCAGACCAGGGCGGACCGGATGTAAGCCCTAATAGCAGGGGTTCCCAGTATTTAATGGTGAAGAGACACTTGTTCCTTATGATCTAGAATGGAGGAGCTAATACAGCAAATTCCCAGCCGGTGGCAGGGAGGGGCTCCCTGTCCCTTTAAAGACACCGCAGGCTCTGCCGCTTTCAGCTATGCCCACCCCTTCGCCCCTCCCCGTGAATATGCCTGCTGGATGTAAGGGGAGGGGGCCACAGTGAAAGCCTCCAAGGAAAATGTCCTGGACGGAGAAGGGCCTGAACTAGGTCTCTTTAGCCTGGAGATGACTATGGTGAGGACAGATACCTGCACACAGTGCAAAGCGGGAATAAACCAGAATGAGGTTCAGAAGATAGAACCAGGACAAACGGCTGGAAGTGACAAGGAGGCTACCTTTAGCAGAACTTCCGAAACTACAGCATCCAACAATTAAGTTACACCTCGAAGAGGTTTGTTGCAACAGCTGCTGGGGCATTATCCACCAGGATAATTGTAAATGAGATTGCCATGATTAGATGATGTGGGGGTGAGTCACATGCCTTCCTGGGACCCGGAAGAGCAGCTGACGTAGGCAAACGCCTACGAACACAGAACACAGGGGGCGGCAAGGCAGATCTGTCACCTCTGGGGACGCTCACCTGCCAGCTCGAATCTCTGTCCTAACCTCCCCTTCTGACAGCTCAAGTCCCACATCCTTCAACTGCCAGCTCAGCTCGGCAGGACCCTGTTCCCGGCTGGAAGCAATCTGCCAAGTGCTAGGCCAGGGACTTTCACACTTTAATTTGTGTGTTAAAATGTAGATTGTGATTCCGGGAAAGGGTTTTTAATTCTGCGTGTCAAAGAGCTCCCATGATGCCAGTGTTGCTGGTCTGCAGACCAGAATTTGACTAGCAAGGCTTTCAGGTCTAGATCAGTGTTGTCCGCTGGAACTTTCTGGAACATTTCACTGGAAATGTTCTCTGTTTTCCTGTATGATGGCCACTACCTACATGTAGCTGTCGAGCACTTAAATGTGACTAGTGTGACTGTGGAACTGAACTGTTCATTTTATTCAAACGTAATGAATTAAAATGAAATAGCCACCACAAGTGGCTGGTGGTTGTCATACTGGACAGAGCGAGGCAATTTCAGTGTCTGAGCGTTTGGACAGCCCAGCGTGCCTCCCACTTGGTCCCTCCTCAGGCCCTTCCCTCACACTGTACTTCAGTTCTGAATAAGTGAAGGAGTGAATGAGTGATAGCGCCTTCGATGATTTATTCTCCCAAAAGACTTGAATGTGTATCTCCATTTCAGTAACCAGGTCTTGGCTTTTGTGCTGTGCCCACATGCCGCCTTGATCTTGGTTTCTAGAGCAATGGCGAGCCTTTGCCTTGGGCGATTCTCTCAGGCCAGGGACTCCTGCCCCTCGACACCACAGCTACTAAGCTCAGCTCCCAGCTAGTCAGCTTCTCTGCGGGGCTGGATCTGCAAGTACTGCCGGATGCAAACCCCATGGCGACCAGGCCCTGCCCTCCAGTCACTCCTGCTGTCACTCCATCCTGCACCACTGCTGCCCACCTGCCTGGCTATTCAACCATTACTCCTCCCAGTGCCACATCCACTCCCTGTCTCCCATCTCTATCGGAACAAGTCCCGGCTCAGCACCTGAAATTCCATAAAAGGATATCAAGTCTACATTCCAAAGAGTTCACAGTCAAAGCATATGCACTTACCCAGGTTGGCAAAAGCTCTTCTCCCAGTTTCTACTAGGGAGGCTACTAACCCAGAAATCTGTTGCCCCAACTCTTATTAAAAATTCAATTGCAAGAAATAAAACCTGCAAGACTCTCCCTATCTGAAGGCTATACAGTCCACTCTTTTCTCCAAATATTCTAACCTCTACGCTGAATCAAACCAGGCCATCAAAGAGCTGCAGACTTGACCCATACACACTGAACTCTGAAAGAAACCAGGCTGCTCATCATGTTGTGGTTCAAATCTCCTGGGAACACCAATTTTTATTTCACTTGGACAGACAGCAAGGAAAACAGCAAATCTAGGGCCTTTTTTTTTTCTTTAGTAACAGAAGAGCCAATTCAATGTATATAACAATGGGTCTAATTAATATGAGAGAGTAATAATTTATTCACCTCACCAAGAACATGTGCCACAGATTAAAGGAATCCGGGCGCCTGGGTGGCTCAGTCGGTTAAGCGACTGCCTTCGGCTCAGGTCATGATCCTGGAGTCTCGGGATGGAGTCCCACATCGGGCTCCCTGCTCAGCAGGGAGTCTGCTTCTCCCTCTGACCCTTCCCCCTCTCATGTGCGCTCTCTCTCTCATTCTCGCTCTCTCAAATAAATAAATAAATAAAATCTTAAAAAAAAAAGATTAAAGGAATCCGACAACATCCTACGTTTGCATAAAGTTCCAGGTTACCTTCTAGAACTTTGCATTTAACACAGATTGAATGTCCCAGGGAGAACTTGATATATCAAGAAGTTCTATCAGACAGGACTCCAGGGTGGCTCAGTCGGTTAAGCGTCTGCCTTTGGCTCAGGTCATGATCCCAGGGTCCTGGGATCAAGTCCCGCATCAGGCTCCCTGTTCAGCGAGGAGCCTGCTTCTCTCTCTGTCCCCTCCACCCGCCCCCCATGTTTGCTCTCTTGATCTCTGTCTCGCAAAAATAAACAAAAATACTTAAAAAAAAAAACCTGAGGCCTATAGTTTGTTTTTATTTTAACCAAGGCTAATTAATTTGAGTTTGTGATATCTATTTCCACAGTCAACTCACAGAATCACCTTTACAGAACTGCACTTTGACATCATCTTTGGCTTGACTGTGGAGAGAACCCGGACAGATCTCGACATCACGAGGGTTTTCATGCCATACTGTTCCACAAGCCACCACAGGAGAGAGAAGAGCAAAGGGGATGGTGACCAAGACACTGGGCTCTGAGCCCCTCTCCTGTTTCCACAGGGCAGCTCTGCTCTACTCTTGCTTGTTCATTTGGGTTCTGTGAGCGACGGTTTGCTGACACAGGTCTGCTGCTAAGACAGCAGGAAACCACCGTACTAGGCAGAGTCGGAAGGGCTCCTGGGGAGGACCTCGCTGGCAGCAGCACACATGCTCCCCTCTCTGTGGCCCCAAAGGAGAGGTTTTCCTCAGGTTCCACTGACAGAAAAAAGCAGCGCTTCTCCTGAGTAACTGGTGTGTGCTCCCGTAGAGGCACAGGTGGTCTTGTGATGAGGGTGTTTCTCCATGTGCTTTGGATGCGAGGCAGCTCACAGCCAAACTCATGGCCCGTCGACTTCTATGTGGAATAAAACCTTTGGCTGGCAATTCATTGTCCCTTACTTTGGCTCTGGCTTCATTTTTTCATATTTGTGTTTCTTTCTTTCTCTTTTTTAAGATTTTATTTATTTAGGGCACCTGGGTGGCTCAGATGGTTAAGCGTCTGCTTTCGGCTCAGGTCACGATCCCGGGGTCCTGGGATCGAGTCCCGCATCGGGCTCCCTGCTCCTTGGGAGCCTGCTTCTCCCTCTGCCTCTCTCTCTCTCTCTCTCTCTCTGTGTCTCTCATGGATAAATAAATTTAAAAAATCTTTAAAAAAAGATTTTATTTATTTATTTGACAGAGAGAGACAGAGAGGGAACACAAGCAGGGGGAGTGGGAGAGGTTGAAGCAGACTCCCCGCTGAGCAGGGAGCCCGATGCGGGGCTCAATCCCTGGACTCTGAGACCATGACCTCAGCTGGAGGCAGATGGTTAACCGATTGAGCCACCCAAGTGCCCTATTTATTTATTTTTAAGGAAGTACCACACCCATCGAGCCCAACACAAGGCTTGAACTCATGACCCTGAGATCAAGACCTGAACTGAGATCAAGAGCTGGAAGCTTCACCAACGGAGCCACCTAGGCGCCACCTGGCTTTGGCTTCATTTTAATCTCTCGCTTTCCTTTTTTCTTTCTTGTCACTCTGATTTCATTGCCTTCTCTCTCTCTCAATTTAATCCTGTGAATCAAAGACAGGAAGGGCCACTAGAAAGAAGCCCCGCTGATCTTAACTTCTGTCTGTTTCCACGTGCCTGTGTGGGTAAGCTGCCATCTTCCACTTCCGGCCCTTCAAATCCATCTGAATCCAGACCCTGCCTGAATCCTGGTGACCATCTACCAGTCTTCTGATTTCTCACCCACCTTGTCCCCTGGCTGGAAGCAGCTACAAACTCACACATAGGAAGCTTGCTCAAGGTTCCAGCCCCGTCCCTGATCGTGAGGAAAGAAGGGTGTGTGGCTAACTCAGGTCTCAAGGGTTTCCTTGTAAATAATTCATAGATTCTGCTGCGTATGACAGCAGAGTATATGCTTGCTAAGAAAAATGCAAATACAGCTGCGTAGAGCGTGAAAAAGCACTATTCCCACTACCCCAGCCGCTCTCCATGGGTAACCATGTAGGCATCAAACGTTTTACTAGCCGTTTTTTCTGAAGGTGTCAAGTTTAAACAAGAGCCTCCACGAGGAGGGAAGGTACTCACCTCCTCTCCGTATTCAACCCATTCGTCCGATTCATTCTTCCAGTACCAAATCCATTTCGTGGCAAAGACAAAATTGGTCAGCGCTGTGACAGATGAAGGCGTGGAGATGCGTCGGATAGGATTAAAATTACAAGTCATTTTCTGGAAATCGATGTCTTTATTTCCAATAGAAAAGCTGAGAGGGAGAGGTTTAAAGTTAACAGAATACTTCAGTGACCTCGATGGTCTACAGTCTGGTCTTCCCTAACAAAAACACAGAATTAAGATCTTAGAGCTGACAGGGATCTTCAAATTTTCTTTATAAAGCTCCAGGTCTTACACACAGAAGAAGAAAAAACTGAAATGCAGAGAGGGTAGGTAAGTTACCTTCTGCATATAGTTAATGATGTCACAAAATATATTCTCTCCTCAACAAATATGCTAGAATAAAATGGGCCCACAAAACAAATGATTGGCTCAATGTTAGAAACTCACGGTAGGCCAGGTTTTTCAAGTATTATTTAAATAGCTACACAGTGTGGTCTGAGATCTTTGCAGAAAGCCGGGAAGGTCAAAGTTATTTTCATAATAATATTAAGACATTATTTGCCTCTTTTTACTTTCATACTCTCATAGGTGCACAGTGGAGTTTTCCAGAAGCTACATGATGTGTGATTCTACGACAGATTAAAGAGATTTGTCAAAATATAAAACCATGTCATTCTTCTGAATGAATTTTTTTGTCTCATTTTGGAAAACAGGTATTATTTATACATACATATATAGTTATTACATATAACTATTTATAATTATATAAGCATAGTTATATAAAAATACGGTATTTGTTACCATAAATGAGTTTATTATCGTTATTTTTCAATGAATCCATAAATATTGAATTCTTCTCAGTCTCGATATTTATTTTTTATTTATTATTATTATTTTTTAGAGATTTTTATTTACTTATTTGAGAGAGACAGCCCAAGAGGGGGTAGGGTTAACCAACTGAGCCACCCAGGCGCCCCGAGGGGGTAGGGTTAGAGGGAGAAGCAGACTCCCTGTTGAGCAGGGAGCCCGATGTGGGACTCGATCCCAGGACTCCAGGATCATGACCTGAGCCGAAGGCAGTCACTTAACCAACTGAGCCACCCAGGTGGCCCTCAGTTTTGATTTTTAATATGGTAAATATTGACAGCTATAATTCACATAAACAGAAGTTTTTTGGGATCCTCAATATATCTGAAGGCTGTAGAGGGTTCCTGAGACCAACAAGTTTGAAAATTATTGCTCTAAGAAACGCCTCCTAAATCCGTGGTTCTCAATGAGGAATAGTTTTGTCCCCCAGGGAATGGTTAGCAATGTTGAAAGATATTTTTGGTTATCACAACAGGAATCTAGTGGATAAAGGCCAAGAATGCTCCTAAAGAGCCCCCCCAAGTCAAATAATTATCTAGCCCCAAAAGTCAAGAGCGCTAAGGTTGAGAAACCAGCTTCAGATACGGAGGGGGTGGGGGGGAAGAAACACACCTCCGAACAAGAAAGTAGCTGATGCTACCCTCTAGTGGCAAAACGCAGTAACACAGACTCTCCACCAAAAATTCACTATAAAAGGATGGCATGTAAGCAATTGCCCCGCCCCACCCCACCCCCGCGAAGAATTTCCTTGTAACAGAAAGAGGAGGAGGAGGAAGAAACAGAATCATAAATACAGAAAGCAAACTGGTGTTGCCAGAGGGGAGGGGGTCGGGGGATGGGCAAAATATGTGAAGGGGAGTAAGAGGCACAAACTTCCAGTTATAAAATAAGTCACAGGAATGAAAAGTACAGCACAGGAAATAAGAAAAAAAAAGAATTTCCTTTATAAAACTAGGATGCATTTTTTTTTAAAGATTTATTTATTTATTTGACAGAGAGATGCACAGCAAGAGAGGGAACACAAGCAGGGGGAGAGGGAGAGGGAGAAGCAGGCTCCCCACCGAGCAGGGAGCCCAATGCGGGGCTCGATCCCAGGACCCTGGGATCAGGACCCGAGCCGAAGGCAGACGCTTAACGACTGAGCCACCCAGGCGCCCCTAGGATGCACTTTCTAAATATGAATATGGTCGTGAGTGGTATCACCCAGTTCACCCCTGGCAGAAACAGAAACGTAAGGTGTCCTCTTAGATACCCCCAGAAGAGAGAAATTAGCAAACGTAAAGGAAGATATAAAAATGCTCAAGCAGACAACAGAATTCTGCACTAGAACTATTTGAAATTAGTCAAGCCGTGTTCTACAGCTATCAGATTAAGCCACAGGCTCTTTTGCACTACATTCATCATACTTGTGTTAATGCTACTGAGTTCCCAGTACTACAAACTGACCCCTGCAGGACACAGTGATGATAACTGGATCACTGTTTATATCACATGAGTTAGGAAACAGTCCCAGAACCCCTAGTATTAGCCAGGCTCTTCGTGACTTCAATTCTAGCTCATGTTTTTCTTCATGAACTCAGCAGGCATCTGCCATTTTTTTTATCTCAAGAGGTACCTGAAACTTGAATGGGATTCTGAAGGAAAATGGTTTTTTCTTCTCGCCGTAAGCCTAGCACTATGCTTTCTTTTGATGATGCTGTGGACCTCACAAGCCAGAGTCTGGTCACCAACTTACGTGCGGATTTGGGGGTCACAATAGGCCTTCTCAATATTCTCCATGGGCTGGAGGTCCATCCAGGTGTTTGCAAGCCGCATCTGCCACCGGTAAGGGAGGTGGAAGTGAACTTTGTTGCAGTTTTCTACAAAGACAGAGAGGAGGTCTGAGGGTCTGTTCAGTGGGGGTTCTTACCAATTCAACCAAGTTCACTGCTGACTTTCCCCAGTAAGGCCTGCTTTTCCTGTCCTGCCAGACCTGCATGGAAGCCCATTTCCAGTCTAGGCCTTTGCCCATGCTGGTTCCTGCCCACACTGCCCCACATCCGTATCTTCAGCTCCCCTTGTCACCAATAGAGACTCGTCAGAAAACAAAAATTCCCCACTTCCCAAAGAGTCACTTTATCTGCATGGAACTCTAACATCATTCTAGCATCCACAACTGTATGCATTTCCTTGACGCCTTGGCCTAAGATTCGGCTCTTCCAGAAAGATTCACCCTCACTCATTTCACTCTGTTCTGATCTGACTTGTATTTTCTATGCTCTCTCTCAAATAAATAAATAAAGCTTTAAAAATAAAATAAAATAAAACCACAAGAGGCAGGTTCAGACATCCCAGGGAAAATCATAGAGCCGTACTGCCCGCGGTCTGGTGGATTGAAAATTATACAACCATTCGTGACAGTCCATATCTCACGCCCATTAGAATGGCCGCTCTAAAACCAAACCAACACAAAACAGAAGCAAGTGTTGGCAAGGGGATGGAGAAACTTGAACCCTTGTGCATTGCTACAGAAAACGTAAAACGGTGCAGCTGCTATAGAAAATGGTGTGGCAGCTTCTTGAAACATTAAACGTAGAATTATCAAAACACATTTTTTTTATTTTTTATTTTATTTATTTGTTGGAGAGAGAGCGTGCGTGTGCAATCAGGGTGAGAGGCAGGCCGAGGGAGAAGCAGACGCCCCGCTGAGTGGGGAACCAGATGTGGGGCTCGATCCTGGGACTCCGGGATCACGACCTGAGCTGAAGGCAGATGCTTAACCGACCGAGCCACCCAGGCGCCTCCCAAAACAAATTTTTTAGATAAACACCGAATTACCATAATATCCAGCAATTCCACTTCTGGGTGTATATCCCAAAAGAAGTGAAAGCAAGGTCCTGAGCAGATCTCACACATCCAGGCTGATGGCAGCATTATTCACAACAGCCAAAAGGTAGAAGCAACTCAAATATCCATTCACAGACGATCGGATAAACAAAATGTGGCATGTATGCACAATAAAATATGATTTGGCCTTAAAAAGGACAAGGAAATTCTCATACAGGAAATTCTCTTTCACAAGGATGAAACCTGAGGACGTGACACAAAGTGAAATTGGCCACTATCACAAAGAGACAAATACCGTGGGATTCTACTCCTGAGGGACCTCCAGTCGTCCTCCTCAGAGAAACAAAAACTAGAACCGTGGCTGCCAGGGACTGGAGACGGGGTGGGGGGTAAAGAGCTGCTGTTCCAAGGGCAGCAGGGTTTTAGTTTTGTCAGACAACAAAGAGTTCTGGAGATTGGTTGAACAATAATGTGACTCTAACCTTACTGACCTATACACTTAAAAATGATTAGGAGAGGGGCGCCTGGGTGGCTCGGTCAGTTAGGCGTCTGCCTTCGGCTCAGGTCATGACCCCGGGGTCCTGGGATCGAGCCCCCCTTCTGGCTCCCCGCTCAGTGGGAAGCCTGCTTCTCCCTTTCCCGCTCCCCCTGCTCGTGTGCACGTCACTCTCTCTCTCTCAAATAAATAAATAAAATCTTTTAAAAAAATGATTAGGATAGTAAAATCTATGCTAGGTGTATTTTACCACAATTAAAAAGAAAAAAAAAAACATTTAAGTTAAAGACTTAGGATTTCAAGAACACAGGGCAGAATCTTCCTTTTCAGACCCTGGGTGAAGGAGTCTAAGACCACTAAGGGGTCAAACAGAGGAATCCAGTGTGATGCCTGGGCCCGGGGCAGACACGTGAAAGTGAGCAGGTAGTGTCACGCTGGGAGGACAGCCGTCTGTCCCGGACACAGTTCCACGGGACACAGCTCTGTAGGAAGCTGGAGGGAGGGGACAGTGAATGGTGTGGCTCCTCGCCTGGAAGGACACACAGTCTGTGGAGTGAAGGACTCTCAGTACACGTATATGAAAAGAGGGCCCCTGACAAAGTATAATATTTCACTTAAAAGTGAACACGAAAGGAGAAAGTGTAATATCATGCAGTGGTCAAGAACCTAGGCTGGCTGGGCAATTTAGAGTCAAAACCCAAGTTGGCTACTCTGACCTCTTCGTACCTCTGGTTTCCACATCTATAAAATGGGTTAACAACAGAACCTGCTTCTAGGGTTGACGTGAAGTTTAAAGACGATGCACATAAGTTTCTTGGCAATGCATCTAAAATACAGCAAATGCTCAGTAAATGTTGGCTTGTAGAAAGTCCCTAAGTTACCCACCAACTTGACAGTCCCTACACAGATGGTCAAGACAAATTTCCTTCGAGCCACTATCATCCATCCTGGAAGAGCCGGTACTCTCAACGTCCGATGCAGAATCTATAAAACAAAAGAAGATGCGCGTATGCTGATCTTAGTGTTTAGACCAAAAATCAAGATACCTGATCTCACAATGGGAAAAAGTGTCTGTAACTAGCACCATGTTCGAGAAAATTCCGGATTCGTGTGTTGCTCATGAAAGCCCAGACAGCCCCTCCATCAAAGCAAACATGGATGTTCGGGTCATGTGAGAGGTATGTTTATTGCTTAAACCATGACCAAACTACTCCTGTTCTCAGTAAATGTGGCAGCTTACTCCACATGGTTCAAGTGTCAGTACTTGAATCTTCCCATCAGCCTCCTCACCGGTACCACCCCTTAACCAAACCCTCCAACCCTATGTATGCCCTTTAGTAACTACTGGGGAACATCCACAAAGAGGCCACCAGCCACAACAGTTCTGCTGTCGACACAAGACATGGGGCCCCCTTTGTCCTTCGGTGACTTACACAGAGCACATCTTGGGGTCCTTTCAAGCTCACTGGCAGAGTTCTGACCATGGCTTGCATAGGCTGCAGCTCTGTTGCTTGAGGAGGATGTGGAAGGTGGCATCTTGGACTGAGTACGGACTTGTGAGGTGGGGACAGTGGTCTCCCGAGGTGTCGGCAGGACCTGGGTTTCCAGACTCTGACTTCCAAAGCACATTGCATTTTTATCCCCTCTGAATGTCCGTGTGAAGTCAAAACCGGTGGCACCAGCTGTATTGACTTTGATGGTTTCATCCGCCACTTGACTAGAGCCATTTAGTGCACCGTGGACAGATTTATTAGCCCAAATTGTCTTCTCTCTGTATTGACTGTTAACAGATGCCACTGTCGGATCATCGCCATCTGTGATTTTGCCAGTGGTTTGGAGATTACTGTGCGTGGTTCCGGTGTCCCGATTCCTAGGCAACGGTTTTTCCCTCTGTCTACTGGTTGCGGTTTTGTGATTGAAAGGTCTTGTGGAACTTATATCTGTGGCCATTCCATCAACATTATTATTAAAAAGTGGGACATACTGGACATTTTGTTTCCCACCTCTGCCCTCGGTGTTCACGCCGTCCGAGGAGAGCATGCCCACGCTCTTTCTGTCGGTTATGGCATCAGGTGTTTGTGGAGAACCTAGAGGAGAGCCAGGGGCAGCTTGACTCTGGGGAAACAAATTCTCTCTACCAGTGCCTTTGCCATTCAGCCAGGTTGCAGGGCCCTTCTGGTTGGAAGCAGGCACTGAATCAGAAGGGAAGTAAATGCTACCTTGATTCCCATAACAGAGATCTTCTGGGCTGCCATTCTCTGAAAAATGCAGGCTTCCTCCTACTTGATCTCTTCCTCTGAGATTATCAGCCTGAGGCGGGACCGGGGAGGGCTGAGGGCCATCCTGACTTCCCAAACGCACGAACCTGTGGGCCAGGTCCTCTACGGGCACGTCATCCAGGGGAGGCTTGTGGCCGATTTGATTTGGAGCAGGTGTGCAGGACTTTGGAGTAGGAGCTGAAGCCGATGGAAGAAATTCTGTACTTCCCTGAAATGATCGGTCTCTGCTCTTGCTTCTACCTCTGTAGGCCGGGTCTCTACGATAGGCCAGAGGAGCTGGGAAAAGAAAAACGAAACCAGGAAAATGAGCGCTAACAGGTTTGGGTTCTCACCACAGTTCTTCCTCAGCTTTTCCAAGTTCACCATCTGAGTTCTGTCAAATTACGCATCCCAATCTGGTGTGTAAAAATCTTGAGAAGGGTGTTAAAGATGATGAAGGAATCTGCTTTTCTGCTGGAGGAGCAGGAAACACCACCCCCACGGCCTAAGGATGAGAGTCAGAGTGACCCTGGCTCTTCTCGACTTCTCTCCCAGGTCTCCGATGAAACCCCCAAGCCCCAAACTCTCAGGTGGGGCTTGTCCACTATGCTCTGGTTCAAAGTCAACATTCATCGCTATGGCGAACAGAGATGCACAGGAGTGCGAGTCAGGGAGGATTTTCAAGTCATTTAGATTTTGCCCATATTGTGATGAAGGTCCCCAAGCAAATTCAGGATCCATAAATAAATAAATAAATAAATAAATAAATAAATAAATAAAACCATAGTGTAAAGGTCTGATTCCATTTAAACTAGAAGTTCTTCCACAGTCCTTCATCTAGTCCCCAAATGCCCAAGCTTACGTGAGAAATGTCAAAAAGAATTAGCCTCTCTCAAGAAATCTGATGAGTCACACTCCCTGGGAAGAGGGAATGAGTGAGCATGCGTGTTTGTGAGTGTGTGTGAAGTGTGCGTGTGGGGTAGGCGTGTGTGTGGTGTGTATTGTGCTGGGTGTGGGTGCATACATGAGGGGTATATGTGTATAAGACGTGTATGTGTGGTGTACGTGCATGAGGGGTGTGCGTATGTGAAAGAGAGAGATGTAGTTGGTGTGTGCGATGTGTCTGTCAGTAAGATGTGCATGTGTTATGTGTGGTGTGAGGTATGTGTGTATGGTGTGAATGCATGTGTGTGTGTGTGCCGTGTACAAGTGTGTGGTCCAAGCGTATATGTGTGGTACGTGTGTTGTGTGTACATGTGTGTGGCATATGAGCCGTGCTACTGTGTGTGGAGAAGGGGAGAGAGAGGGCCTTCCTCTTCCAAACTCGGAGAGCAGCAGTAATAGAGTAAAAGCAAACATCCTTCTCCTGCCAACAAAATAATTAAGTAAATTAACCAGAAGGGATAATAAATAAAGATCTCTCTCACGTACAATGAATTTATATTGGGAAACTATGCCAGAAAACAACCCTCGAGAGGTTCCCCTCCCCTGTTCAGACAGCACTGTGATGTGGGAGAAAAAACACCAGAGGAGGGACCAGAACACATTAGTTCTGCTGCTACCTAGTGCTGTGAGGCCTTGGAAACATCCTTTTTATTTATTTATAATAAAAATGATTTAAGACTGCTTGCAATAAAAGTCATTTAAAATTTCTGAGCCTCGGGGCGCCTGGGTGGCATATAGTCAGTTAAGCATCCAATTCTTGATTTTGGCTCAGGTCATGATCTCAGGGTCCCGGGTTCAAGCCCTGCATTGGGCTCCACGCTCAGCATAGAGTCTGCTTGAGATTCTCTCTCTCTCTCTCTGTCCCTCCCATTCATGCTGTCTCTCTTTAAAATAAATAAATAAAATCCTAAAAAATAAATATAAATAAATAAAATTTCTGAGCCTCCGTCTCCTTATCAATTAAATAAGGCTAATAATACACCTTTCTTTCTTCATAGCTTTGCTGTCAGGAACAATGATGAGATATTTTTGGTGAAAAATCCCTGCTTAATTATAAAGCATTTCTCAAATATAAGGAGGTGTAATTATTTATTATGTAATACAGAATCTTCGAATTATGTATTCTATTTGCTTTATAAAATTCACCCCTCTCACATCCATTTCACAAAGGCTCAAAAAATTGCAAGGGTTAATATCATTAAACAATGTGAAAATGATTCAGGAATAGACCCGATCACTTCACACCCATCAGGGTGGCTGTTCACCTAAAAACCGAAAATAACACGTATTGATGAGGAAGTGGAGAAACTAGAAGGAACCTTGTGCACTGATGGTGGGAATACAAAATGGCGGAGCTGCTGTGAAAATGGGATGACAGTTTCTCAAAAAATTAAACCTAGAATGACCATGTGATCCAGCAACTCCGCTTCCAGGTGCATAACCAAAAAAACTGAAAGTAAGGCCTCAAGCAGATATTTGTATACCCATGTTCATAGCAGTATTACTCACAATAGCTAAAGGTAGAAGCAACTCAAGTACCCAACCAGGAATGAACGGATAAGCAAAACGTGGCATACACATACAGTGGAATGTTATGCAAAGCGAAATAAGCCAGTGTTACCAAAAGGCAAATAACCTACAATTCTATCTATATTTGGCACCTAGAGTAGTCATATTTGTGGAAACAGAAAGTCAAATGGTGGTTGCCAGGGGTTGGGCGGAGGAGGGAAGGAGGTATTTCATAGGTATAGAGTTTCAGTTCTGCAGGATGAAGTGAATTTTAGAGATTGGCTGCAAAACAGTGTGAGTGCACTTAATGCCAATGAACACTCAAAAATGGCTCAGATGTGGGGCACCTGGGTGGCTCAGTCGTTGGGCGTCTGCCTTTGGCTCAGGTCATGATCCCAGGGTCCTGGGATCAAGTCCCGCATCGGGCTCCCTGCTCAGCGGGAAGCCTGCTTCTCCCTCTCCCACTCCCCCTGCTTGTGTTCCCTCTCTCGCTGTGTCACTGTTTGTCAAATAAATAAATAAAATCTTAAAAAAAAAAAGGCTAGATGGCAAATTTTGTTAGGTATATTTTTACCGCAATTTTTAAATTATATATAATATTGTTTAGAGAGTCTTTTTTTTTTTCCAAAGGAAGGACATGCTATAACATGGGTTGGATGAACCTTGAAGACACTATGGAAGTGAAATAAGCTCATCACAAAAGTATAAATCCTATATAACTCCCCTTCTGTGAGGATGCTGCAGAGGTCAAATTCACAGAGACAGAAAACAGAATGGCAAGTTGCCAGGGGTGGGCACAGGAAGGAATGGGGTTATTGTTTACTGGGTATGGAGTTTTAGTTTGGGAAGATGGGAAAAGTTCTGGGGATGGATGGTGGTGATGGCCGACAACAGTGTGAACTGTTGTAACTACACTTAAAAAATGGTTAAAAGGATCAATTTTATGTTATCTCTTACCAGAACACAAAAGGTAAAAATAAAATACATTTTTAAAGAAACAGTACTGAGGACTGTGAATTAAATTGTGTAGAGTTTTGCATTAATGCTGGGTTTCCTGTATTAATTGTATTGTGGTTATGGAAGAGAGTGGCCCTGTTTTAAGGAAGTGCATGCTTATATACACAGGTGTGGGGGCTCCTGATGACCGCATACCTCAAACGGTCTCCCCAAAAAATGGTATATGTGTGCGTGTCAGTGTTGATATGTGCACAAAGATCGAGAGAAAGTGACAAAACAATGGCAATAAAATGTTACTGGGATAAAATGCTAACAGCTAGTGGAAAAAAAAAAGATTAGCTTTTAGAAAAATGATAAACATTTTAACAAATTGGGGGGTTGGATAGTACTTAGCATGAAAATCAAATTGCAAAATTGCACATATACTACGATTATAATGAAGTAAAAATTATGCATACATATAGACAATGTCTGAAAGCAACAACAGTCTCACGTGGTGAGATAGAATGATTATAGATGAAGTTACACTTCCCTTGTGATTTTGTTTATTTCTGTTTCTTCTGTTAAAGAAAACATTGAAAGCAGTTACCTCTGTGCCCGGAGTGTTTCTTTGGGCTGTGCTTGCTGTTGCAGATGTCCTGGATGTTTTGAACCACGCTGGAGCTGAGCCCATGCTCCCTCATGATGGCCAGCACCCTTCTGTCCATCAGATTATGGGACCTGAGGCAGTTCGTATAACCACAGTTCCCTCGGGTGAAGTGCTCACAGATGTGGAGCCTTTCACACTGTGGATACTTATCACAAACCACTCTTCGACCCTCTCCCTTATAATTTTTGCATATCTGCAGAAGAGAGAAACAAACAATAGCCAGACACAACACACCTTCCCACATCAGCCACACAGTCATTAAGGAAAGCCTAAGTCAACAAAAATGTTGACAGTAAGGAGAGATATACCAAAGGAAAAAAAAATACATGTGTCTTCCACAGTCTACAATGAGTTGTATTCAGCTGATGATTTATTTAGGGTAGAAGAGGCCTGCAAACTAACTAAATGAGGCATGAATTTAATAACCTTTTGGAAGAATCAAAATAAGATGGCCATGTCCAGCTACAGGTAGGACCAAACAGGACCCAAAGGGAGCCCTACATTACAAAGGAACCCCAAAGAGGAAGGCTATCAAGTCATTCTGTAATTAAAAGGAAGTGTGGGGGGCACCTGGCTGGCTCAGATGGTGGAGCATGTGACTCTTGATCTCAGGATTATGTTCAAGGCCCACACTGGGTGTAGAGATTACTTAAAAAGAAAATCTTCAAAAAAAAAAAAAGGACATGCGGGTCTTACTTGGCAGCTGTTGTCTCTGCTAGGCAGAACGTGACAAGGCTTCTCAAAAGGTCAACTAAAGAAGGTAATTTTTCTATTTCTTTGTAAATAGCTCTGCAGACGCATAGTTCTTACTGAAAAGAGGGCATACGTATTTTTTACTCAAGTACTGTCACGGGGGCCAGACAGTATGATGCAGGACTGGAAGAAACAGATTTCAAAGTCCCCAGCCACAGCCCTAGAACCGTCTACGTGACCTCCCCTGAATTACCTACTCCCCTGTCTCTGTTTCCTTTGCTGTGAAGGAGGAAAATATTTGCTCTGTCCCCCTAATCCAAGTTATTGAGCAGATTAAATAATAAAATATGTAAACGTGTTGTGCAAAATATAAAATGAGCTGCGAAATGTTTGATTCATTACATAAAAGAATCCCAAAGATCAAAACATTTATAAGTTGTTACAATAGACTGAGCAAACCAGATCAGCATGGTTTACTGCAATCTAGGGCTTGAAGTGTGGTCCCCGGAACAGCAACATCAGCGCCACCTGGAAACTTATCAGAAATGCAAAACCTCAGACCCCGCCCCGTATCTACAGTCAGAGTCACCAGAGGTGGGGCTCAGCACTCTGGTTTAGCAAACCCTCCAGGCGATTCCGAGGCTCACTAAAGTTTGAGAGCCAGTGTCCTCCAGAAAAAGAACAACTAGCAACTTCACAAATGACACTTCGGTTAACAATCCTAGGACTGTTCTAATGCGTAGGTAAGAATGCTCCTGGCCTTGACTGGGGCGGGACAAATAACAGCATTTCTACCTTTAATAAGCACCTTTAAATTGTACAGACTTATAAACCAGGAAGTCAGGTGTGCCTGATGCTTGTATGTTCTCACAGGGCAAGGCAAAGTGAGACAGTGTGAGCACTCTGAGGTTTTTAGGGCAGGAGTGTGTCTTGTCCACTGCTGCCTCCAAGATTTAACTCAGTGCCTACCACTTGCAGGCACTCCTAAATGTTAGTCGAATGAATGCACAACAGCAAATGAAGTGAGACCCAGAAGGATTACCTGCTTTGTGCAAGATCACACAAGTAGTCGGTGGCAGAGTCAGGACTGTGAAACTACTCAGCTTACTCTTATGTTAAGAAAGCAGGAATGGACAATATGCAAATGAATGAGTGTGGCTGGGTTCCAACAAAACCTTATTTGTAAAACCAGGTGGCAGGCCGGATTTGGCCCCTAGGCCATAGTTTGATGACCTTGGATCTAGACTGTCAAGTGACAAGAAATAAAATTATATTTCCTTTGAATCACTACATTCTGGGGTGTCTTTGGTGCAACAGCTTTGCCTATCCCCTCAACCAATATACCCTATCATCTTCCAAAACTTCAATTCAAAGACCATCTCCTTCCAAGAAGCTGCCTAGATGGACAGCATCCACTAGTCCTACCACTGTATCTTCAGATCACCTCAAATAGGAAGGAAATTGCTGGAATCTTTAGGTCACTTGGCAACAGCCAGCTGTTGACGGCTATCTGCAGAGTCTGGTGGTAACTTTGAGTCTTTTGTGCTCCTCTCCCAACACATCCATGACACAACGCTGCCAATCGTACTCTCTTTGCTGCTCAAACTAAGGAATCATAACTTACCTCGGGCATAAAAAAAGGGTCACTTTGGACGAGGAGCACTGCTAATTCCTCTTTGTTCAGTCCAGAGAGCTCATGGTTTTTCAAGACCTTGAAGTTCTCTTCTGAGAGAACGTTGTGAGAATATTTGCACAAATTCCTGGAATAAAACAACAATTGTCAGTGTTTCCACTTCACAGAAGTGAAGAGAAACAAATCATCCAGGGAACTTTTCAGTTATCAATTCCCACATCCTCTGGTAACTAATCCTGCTTAGAGAACACACTTTAAAAATATAAATTGATGAAACACCTAAATGGGGGTACAGGGGATGTATTTTTTCAAAGATTTGTTTATTTATTTATTTATTTATTTATTTATTTATTTATTTATTTATTTGAGAGAGAGAGAGAGAGCGCACATGCGCACTCTGGGGTAGAAGCAGAGGGAGAGGGACAAGCAGACTTCCCATGGAGCGCAGAGCCAGAAGTGGGGGCTCGATCCCACAACCCCGAGATCACGACCTGAACAGAAACCAAGTCAGACGCTCAACTGAATGAGCCACCCAGGAGATGTATTTTTTTCACAAATCATACACATCTATATTTTAAATTGTCACAATACTTCTTTAAACAGTATCTCCTCTAGTATACATTACTAGGGGAAAAAGTTGACAAAGAACCTAAGATCAATTTATTGGAAATGATTGCCCACTGAGGGACAAATAATAATTAGGATAATACATCTATGGACTTGGGGCACCTGGCTGGTTCAGTCCATAGAGCATGTGACACCTGATCTCAGGGCTGCGAGTTTGAGCCCCACATCGGCTGCAGAGATTACTTAAAAATAAAATCTTTAAAAGAAATATGTGTATGGACTGACAGTAAAAGTCAATGAGAAAAGAGATTCCATTTATCAAATTGTTTTAAAGATTTTATTTATTTATTAGAGAGAGAGAGAGAGCATGAGTCGGGAGGGTGGACAGAGGGAGAGGGAGAAGCAGACTCCCCTACTGAGCAGGGAGCCCAATGCAGGGCACGATCGCAGGACCCTGGGATCATGACCTGAGCTGAAGGCAGACCCTTAACCAACTGAGCCACCCAGGTGTCCCTATTTATCAAATGTGGAACAAGCTCTTAGTTGTATGTTTCAAACAACTCTACAGAAAAAGAGATAGAAATCCCTGCACTTTAAGACATTGATGACCTAGGTCCACATTGTCTTAAGAGAACACGCTCTATGATGATGGAATTGTTCTATAATCTGAGCTTTCCAAATAAGGCTACCAAGTACTTGAAACGTAGCTAGTAAGACTTTGGATCTAAATTCTCGATTTTACTTTATTTTAATTTATTTAAATTTGAATAGCCACCTGGGCCTAGTGGCTACCATCCGGATGGCAGAGATCTAGGTCTTCGGTGTTCAAAATGTAGTGGGAGAACCAGTAGTTCACCATCGCCTGAGAGCTTGTCAGAAATTCGGAGTTTCAGGCCCCACCCCAGTTATAGTGAATCAAAATCTGCCTTTCAACAACATCCCTAAATGACTTAATGACATTAAGGTCCAAGAAGCACTGATTTAGATCTTCGAGAAACCCTGATAGCAATGTTGTTTTCATTAGACAAAAGTAATTTGTCAGTTATCAGCATCCACATAACAAACTCATTCCTCTTTTTAACTTACATATGCTACCTACAATTATAGCCAAAGTCCTCAGATTTATGGTTTTAATAGTTATTAATATGATGGGATATTAATATTTTCTAGTTTGTACGACAATCATCAAATTGTCAGGTGGTTAGGTAATGGCCGATTTTCACTATATAAATAGCATGGCTACAATTACCTTTGTACAAATAACCTTCCATCTTCTATAATATTTTCCTGGGATTTATTCCCTTGGGACTATTGCCTCAAAGGACACAGTAATTTTCTTGGCAACTTGTTTCATTTTGATCTACTGCTCTCCAGGAAACACACCAGCAATCTGTGAGTGTGTCTATTTCCCTACAAGCACACTAACAAGAAGTTTTATCACTTCTGCTACTTCAGTAGGTATGAAATAGACTTATGCTTTTAATTTGCACTTTCTTTATTAACAAGACTGAAGTATTCCCAAATGTTGGCTTGATGCTTATATTTCCTTACTTAGTCCTTACTTTCCTTGCTTCCTATTTGTTTGTATTTGTTAACTGTTTATCTATAGTAGAGAATGGTTACTGACCTACAGATTTATAACTGTTCTTTATACTTTTAAAAATCAATCATTACCAGCCTTGTTTATTTCAAATAGTTTTGCATTTTCCCCCCTTTTTACCAAGAACTTTAATTAAGGTTGCCACTGCTAAATTTTTATATGATCAGACCCTTCCAATTTGCCTTTCATAATTTTAGTACTTGAGAAATTAACTCCTCCACCATAGTGAGATAACTATATTATACCATTTTGTTTCACTTGTAAAAGAGGTATCTTCAACTATAATTCTTTAAAACATCTGGAGCTTATTATGACAAATAAGGTCAGAAAGGGACAGAAATGCTTTACATCAACTCTTCTAAATAATAATCCTATTCTTTTTTTAAGACAGTGAGGGAGGAGGAAAGGGACAGAGGGAGGGGGAGAGGGAGAGGGAGAGTCTTAAGCAGGTTCTGTACCCAGTGCATCTGCCTTCGGCTCAGGTCATGATCCCGGGGTCCTGGGATCGAGCCCCGCATCGGGCTCCCCGCTCAGCGGGAAGCCTGCTTCTCCCTCTGCCGCTCTCCCAACCTGGGTCCCCTCTCTCGTTGTGCCTCCCTCTGTCAAATAAAAAAATAAAATCTTCAAAAAAAAAAAAAAGGAATCAGACACTTAACCAACTGAGCCATCCAGGCACCCTCAATAATAATCCTATTAAATAGGATTCCTTTCTTATTATTCTGTAATTCTGGACTATTGTGTGTTAATCTTGTAACTAACTTAGAACTGTTGTAATCTCTATTGGGATTTTATCAATCTACTGTTCTGCTTTAAATCTAATACAACTTAAATCTCCTTTGCGCCAGATTTTAAATATTAATGGAATAATTTATCACATCATTGGCTTACTCCTTTTCCAAAAACTCTTTAGTGTGCTTACCTATTATTTTCTCTATAGAAATTTTATTATGGTTCTGTCAATTTCCATAAAAACATCATATTGAGAATCTAATTTGTGTTAACTCCATAAATTAGACCAGATATTATGTCATCTTAACTACATTAATCTTCTGATTCTGAAACAGAAACTGTCTCTCCATTTATTCAAGTTCTATTTTTCTTAGGGAGAATTAAAATCTTTCTTTTAATAGTTTTCTTCCATTTCCCAAATATTAAACATTTATCTGTTGCCACTATGTTTTAGTTGTCACTAATGAGCAGAAATGCAAACAACTTTGCAAAATTATCTTACCGAAGCTGATAATTTTTTAATGTAAATATCTAGATAAAAGTTATTCTCTAAGAATTAATCTTTACAAGTCACTTATTCGGGGCGCCTGGGTGGCTCAGTCATTAAGCATCTGCCTTCGGCTCAGGTCAGGATCCCAGGATCCTGGGATCGAGCCCCACATCGGGCTCCCTGCTCGGCGGGAAGCCTGCTTCTCCCTCTGCCACTCCCCCTGCTTGTGTTCCCTCTCTCACTGTCTGTCTCTCCGTCAAATAAATAAATAAAAATCTTTAAATAAACAAACAAACAAATAAATAAATAGAAGTCACTTATTCTGGGGCGCCTGGCTGGCTCAGTCAGTAGAGCACGTGAATCTTGATCTCAGGGTCATAAGTTTGAGCCCCATGTTGAGTGTAGAGATTACTAAAAAAAAAAAAAAAAGTCACTATTCAAATGCTGCTGTCTATGTGTAAGGCATTTCTGAAACCTTCTGGAATTGCCTTCAGATCTAGCTGTGAAACCTCCGTAAAAACAAACAAACAAACAAACAAACACAGAATCAATGACTGTGTGAGCTACCATCTGAGCCCTTAAAACCCAACCAGCCCTCCCATGCACTTTGCTTCATAGAGAAGTCGAGGGCAGCTGATCAGGCTCTGGGAACAGCCTCTACCCTAGCCATTTCCCCAGGCGGGTGTCTGTGTCTCTGGCACTCTTTGATAAAGCTGATTTCAGCTCTCTCAGCTTGCTTTGGGGTTCTGTGGTTTCAGATATGGCTGCTCCCAGCAATCCCCACTACCCAAGGCCCTCAGCAGCTGGGCTAAGACTCCACCTGATCACTCCTCCCACCCCCCAAGGGAAGGGGGAATCTGGAGAAAATCTACAGTCGTTGGGTGGCGGGGGGGGGGGGGCTGTCCTCAGCCTCCAGCCCAGGCAGAAAACCCCTCCATCCCCAGATGAATGGGAGACTCATTAACTATAAGGCCCCTCACTCCACCGGCCAGTGCCATTGATGATCCCCCCACTGAACTCTACCTCTGAAACTAATAATATACTATATGTTAATTAATTGAATTTAAATTAAAACAAATGATCCCCTTGCTATGGAGCTGAAAATGACCTTCTGTCTCAGAGATACCTGACAGCTGTTACTGGAAAGGAATTTAGTGATCTTTGCTTTCTCTTCAGCCTTCAACGCAGACATCCCGCCCCCGGTGCCATGACTATGGCCCCTCTCTTATGGCGAAATTAGGATCATAAAAGAGGACCCAGCCACTCTCCAGGTCACAGCTAGATGCAGCAATGGTCCTACCTGTCCTGGCTGAGGAGGAGTAGGGCACTTCCAAGGTCTCTGAAGTCAACATTTCCTTTAAATAACTAGAGGCCACCAGGCAGCCTAATGGTTCTGTCTGGAACCCTGAGTCTCTAGGCTTTTCCATGCTCACCCAGGACACTCATGCCTGGCACTGCACTGGCTGGGTCCTTGCGGCAGCCTGTCTGAAGGCTCAGTTTCACTTGTCATTTCTCACATTCACCCTCAGGCAAACTGCTCATTCCTCTAGATTCGGGACACTCACCCTGCACCCAGCTTCAGTCTGCAACATCTACGTCTAGCCTTGGTCTCTGACCGGCAGCCGCCTCCCTGGGAGGCCCTATTCCATTTTCCCACATTCCCTAGACTGCTCCCCACTTCTCAGAGGATTTTGCTTTACCCTAATTTCAGCATATTGGTCAGCCACAAGGGGGGGGCAGTTTGTGCTCACCTCCTTGGGAGTAAGCCCCGGAGGACAAAGACCCAGGTTTGTTACATGTTTACTAAGGGACAGGAACTCTGCATCTGTTATTCAATAAGTAACATGGTATGCCTATGAGGAAGCGGTTTACTTTTTACTTTGGTAAACTGAGGCTGATAAAATGAGATATCAAAAAAATAAAATGGAGAAATCCAAGGTAACTCAAATAAGAGGAAGATCTGATAAATGAACCCCAATCTCAAAGAAAACAAAACCAAAAAAAAAAAACAAAAAACGAAACCTAATCTGGAAAAACAAAAGCAGATCAAAATTTTTCCAAACCAAAAGGCTGGGGCAGGGAGAAGGAAAAAAAAGCCCTTCTGGATTAAAGAACTGTTCCCCAGCACTCAACGGAAAATGGAGAGCAGAGGACAAGGAGAGCGCATCTACGAGACTCTGGTCAAGGTGGGGGCAGGCACACAGCAAATGACAGAAACTACTTCTTAGGACTGGCATTGGGCGGACAAGCTCAGCAGAACCGGTCACTGTTAGCGCTTGACGGAAGTCATATTTTAGGTTTAAGGTGGCAGAAGCTTCCTTCCCACATTCTGCTGATCACTCTGCCCCAGCTCCAGGTCCCTAATATCCACCAGGAGGCTTCAGCCTGGAAACAGCGGGAAAAGTCTGCCATGGCTTCTTCGGGTTTGCTACATCAGTTTCTCAAAGTGAGGTTCCCCAGACTAGCATCCCTGGGAGGATGTCAGAAATGCAAATTCTCAGTCCCCTCCCAGACCTACTGGTTGGGTCTCAAGCTCTAGGCGTGCGTCAGAATCGTGTAGAAGGTTTGCTAGAACACAGACTGCTGGGCTCCACCCCCAGAGTTTCTGATCAGTAGGTCTGAGGTGGGGACTGAGGATTTGCATTTCTAACAAGGGCCCAGGTGATGCTGTTGTCGGCCGGGACCAGGACTCCACTTGGGAGGAGACTCAAGCTGTCTTCTCCAACGAAGGACAATGGGACCTGCAGAAGGCGGGCGCACAGCCACAGGGACTCCCCACCTACCAGCACAGAGAAGAGCTCTCCTACAAACCATTATGAACCGCCCAGGGGAAAGCAAGTGTTTGCAGAATTCTGCCTGCACTTGGAGCAGATAAACTTCAAACAGTGTGAGCTAGGAAAGGAGACGATAACTTTTAAAAAAAAAAAAAGAGCAAAGATGGCCTTGAAAGAACATAATTGTCTCAGTTTTGGGAATCTCTGGCCAAAGCCTAAAAACAAATGACCTTTTCACTTTTCTCTTCCAGCCACAGAACAAAATGTTATTTTAACCCTGGCAATAAATCCTCCCCCGCACCTCAGATGAGGTCTGGGCAATAGAGTGGCTCTCATCCCTGGCTATACACAATAATCAACTGGGGAGTGTTTAGAAATACCTAAGCCTAACCCTCGGAGACTGATTTAATTTGACAGGGGGTGGCAGGTGATTCTACCGTGCAGCTGGAGCTGAGAATCGCTAGTTGGGCTCGTCAGATCAGAGTCTAAGCTAGGTTCCTGAACTAGATGGTCACCTCGGAGCTCTTGTGCTTCCCAAGCTGGTAAACACAGAGCCAGCTCTGGGCTCCACAACCAGACCCACAGGGAAAAGATAACAACCTAAGCGAGAGTTTTGTTTTTTTGACAGTAATTTGTCTCAAAATACCCCTCCCCTTCTCTACTCATCCCTTCTGCTCCCCAACACCTTGTGGGCAGGGATTGATAAAAAACAGAGTTGATTTGTACAGAAAACAGGAAATAGCTCACTACACTATAAACCAGGTGAAAAAGGAAGCAGGACACGTGAAAGATAAAATCTAGAGAACGCTGGTCTAAAGAGGAAAATGTCACTGATCAAAAAACAACCGTAATGAAGTATTATTTCAAAGCCATGAGACTCCCATTCCCTATGTTTGTATTGCTGATGTTCAAGGTTAAACTGCCAGGCTACTAGAGGTAGGGGTGGCTCGGTGAATCTGGGAGCTGTGATAGGATGGGAAAAATCAGAGTGGGCCAATAGAGAGCACGGGAGCAGCACAAGGAACCGTCTGCGGGAAGAGGAGCTGAAGAAAGGAGCTGGTTCGAACCACAACTGTACTACCTGGAACCTACAAGGTGCAAAGAAGAGCAGGCCAGCCAACTGAGGCCACAGGGCAAGCTCCAGGCGCACCTGCTACAGGCCATGGCCCTGGGGACGGAATGCGCCCGGTTGACTGCAAGACTCTGGGCAGCAGAGGGCAATAGGAGAGGAAGAGGCCTGTGGAGGATGGGAGGGGTGGGGGCTCCAAGGACCTGTGTGTAGTCTATTGTACCAAGAGTGGGGCACCCAGAAATCATCTCTTTGTTACTGCAGACAATGCCTCCCGTCTCCAGCGCTCCCAGTTAGTGTTGCCCGTTAGAATCACCTAGGGACTTCTAAAAAAATCTCGGTGCCCAAGCCATACGCCAGATCCATTAAAACAGAATCTGTAGGGGGAGGAGCCGGGCTTCAGGATTCTTTTAAAGACTCCTCAAGTGATTCCAATGGGGAGCAAAGTTTGGGAACGGTCACCCCAAGTCCACATCAGGACTGAGAAAAAGCATAAGAAGTGAAGAGTAAAGCATTCAGGGGTGGTGGTGGTTTTGCCAGAAGCTTGACAATTAGAAAAAGGGAGCCCCCAAGATCCTCCTTCCCTTCTGCCCCTGCCATACTCCCCAACATCAATCCCTCTGGAAGTGAAGAGGAAGATTCATATAAACTAGAGAGAAAGATTAATAAACTGTTTAATGGTGGTTTGAAGATTAGTGGGAAAGAAAGGGGCAGAAGCCTCTAGAACAGCCTGTTTGCCATCGAAAGCATATGCTCGATAAATATTTGTTGATGGAGTGGCAAGAATGCCCCATGTTTCCTGTATGTCTTGTGGTTCTATCATAGAAAAGTAACAGGTCACCCTAACCTTGGAGAAAGCAATACTTTTTTTCAACTTCTGTTCACTCTGCACTAAAGAATCCACCCCATTTCTCTTTTATGCACTCAAAGTTTGAAGCCACATAAAACCCTGCTTTTGCAATCTGCCCGGAAGCACACCCTTGCAAAAGAATGCGTAGGGCGAGGGTGAAAATGCAGATCCCTAGGCCCAATCCACTCCCCCCAAACCGGAATCTCTGATATGGGACATGGAAATCTGCGTCGTAGTAAGCTCTCCCCAAGTGATTCAGATATATATCAAAGTTTGAGAAGTAGTGCTCCAAAGCTGGCTACCTACTATACCCCAGGGGCTACCCAAAACTGATACCTCAGAGCACAGGAAAAAAATTGTTACAGCTCTTTATATACATATTTTTACTTAAAAAAGTAAAAAATTATTGCCTGGGCTATCAGAGTCGGAGAAGTAGAGAGGATCAACTAGTTAAATCAGAAGGTGCACAAGATAACCTTTAGAACTAATAGAAATTTTCTTTTTTCTTTTTCTAATAGAAATTTTCTGTATCTTGGTCATGGTGATGGTTACATGGGTGTATATCCATTTATCAAGACTTTTCAACCTGAATAGTTTAAATGGGTACATTTTACTGTATGTAAATCAGAGAAAGTTGATTTTAGAGTTTTTTAAAAGATAAAAAAAATGAGTCAACATTTAACATCCAAATTAAGAGTTATATGTTAGTTACGTGATTTTTAAATAAATATACACATAATAGGAATATATGCTTAAAATGTTCTCTGAGAGGAGTGAAGAATGAAAATGTTTGGAAACTACCCCCTTAGGTGACCTGATGCTCTGAGTTGGTCTGAAACGGATGAAAGTCTTCCTCAGTGTGGAGGAACGAAAAGGATGTCGAAACAGGGCTCCACTCTCTCCTCAAAACTTTTGTCCAGCTCCTCTGTTCCGACTTGTTTAAACTGACTCCTCACTGGGCCTGAAATCCTAGGTACTCCTGGATTCTTTTACTCCTTTTCCACCCCCATCCTGGGGCCTTGCCAATTCCAGAGTAGCCTGTAGGTAAAGATCAAAGATACCTGTTTGGAAGTAAATATGGTCAGGAGCAGTAAGCAAATTAGAACCCTTTTACAGAAAGAAAACCACCCTGTATTTGTTTTCTCTGTTCACTTCTGCCATCTCTCTATTATGTGAAAAGTAGAAAATATTTTGTTGATTCAGATGCTTCTTTGTCCCTTACTCAACATTTTATCAAGATTCACAAGATCACTTACGATGTTGTTACATCTCTTAGCTTAATTTCTGCAGAAAGCGGCAAGAATTGAAAGTCGGATTCGGCCACATGAAAATAAACATGAAGCAAATCTAAAAAGAGAATAAAAATTCCCAAATGATTCTTTCGGGGCACACGCCCCTCTGGGCCCTGATGTCGCAGAAAACCCAACAGCTAGATTCCACGGACAGAGCGCTCAGTAACTGAAAGAACTTCCAGGAAGACTCCTCTTTGGCAAATACACCACACGGATGACATGTAACATGCGAAAGTAAAAAGCAAACCTTTAAAACATTAAGCTAAGTAAAGGAAGCCACACAACGGGACAAATACTGCATGATTCCACGTGTAAGAAACCTCCAGAATAAGGCAAATCTATGGAGACGACAAGTAAATTAGAGGTTGCAGTGGGGGGAAGGCAGAGGGGAGAGCAGGATGACTGCTGACTGGTGTAGGGTTTCTGTTGGGCTGAGGAGAATGTTCTGGAACCAGAGAGTGGTAATGATTGCACAACATCATGAATGTACTTATTGCCATTGAACTGTACACTTTTTTTTTTTCCAGTGTGGAGGTCATTCCTCTTTTTTGTTTGTTTTTAATTCTAATTCCAGCATAGTTAATACACAGGGTTATATTAGTTTCAGGCGTCTGTTCTAGTGATGCAACAATTCTATCCATTACTCAGTGCTCATCAAGATAAGTGTGAACTTTGCACTTGAAAATGGTAAATGAGCATTAGGTCTTAAAATGGCTAGAGATCCAGAAATATATAAAGAATTAAAACCACAGTGAGGTATGATTTTTGCACTGCTTGTGTTGGCACAAATTTTAAAGGGCTGATGATGTCCCCTCCGGGTGGGCTTGCAGCTGTTTGCTGCAGCCTCCTTCGCCCAGCAAAGCAATAAAGCTATTGTACCTCTTTCCAGCCATCCTCACCTGCACCCCTTCCCCCCCAAAAAGGCCGATGTTGTCAAATGGCGAGGATATGAAGCAAGTGAATGCTCGTATTCTTCCGATGGGAGTAAAACCTGGTATACACGCTTGGAAAACAATTTGGTATTAAAAACCTAAAGATAAATCTACTAGTAGATACTAGTCTTGCACGTGTACACAAGGAGAGATATACCATAATATTCAATACATTATGGTTTCTAGTACCAAAAAATTAAAAACACTCTAAATTTTTATAAGAGAAATTAATATATAAATTGCACACATTCATACAAAAGAAAGCTATACATTTGAAAGAACTAAAGCAGTCCCTCTCCTAAAAAGTGTGGGACTCAGGGCAAGATAAAATGGAAGTCCATGCACCAAGCACCTAAACATTTAAAAGTACAAAATCAAGCTATGAAATGGTTCAATAAAATATGTTCTGTCTTCCCATCTTGGGACGCCTGGGTGGCTCAGTCAGTTAAGTGTCTGCCTTTGGCTCAGGTCATGATCCTGGGGTCCTGGGATCGAGCCCTGCATCGGGCTTCTTGCTCAGTGGGGAGCCTGCTTCTCCCTCCGCCTGCTGCTCCCCCTGCTTGTGCTCTCTCCATCAAATAAATAAAATAAAATCTTAAGAAAAAAACATGTGTTCTGTCTTCCTATCTTGACAAACATACTTGCAAAATGACCAGGAAATCCACGTGTGAATTCTTCTCAGACTCCTCCGAGTTCTCTGATAAAACACGTGAGAATGAAGCAAGTCGGCCCTGGCTTCCAACCCTGACCCACCCCTTCTCCCTTCCCACCCCAGGCTGTGTCCCACACTGCTACAGCCATCATCACAGGCAATGATCTTGCCAGCCACATGCAGGAAGACCTGGGGAAGAAGCCCATCCAGGCCTGCAAGCGGGCCTGAGAATTCCAGGGTCCCTGGAACCCAGAACACGGTCTAGAATGAAAGTGGGCATTGCAGGTGCTAGATGGGCATGATTCTTTGGCCCCATGGACTCCTCAAAGAATGAGTAGGGATATTAACCAAAAGACGGCCAGAGGGGCTCCTGGGTGGCTCAGTCGGTGAAGCGTCTGCCTTCAGCTCAAGTCATGATCCCAGGGTCCTGGGACTGAGTCCCGCATCATCATCGTCATCATCATCATCATCATCATCATCAGGATCCCTGCTCAGTGGGGAGCCTGCTTCTCCCTTTCCCTCTGCCTGCCACTCACCCTGCTTGTGCTCTCTGGCTCTCCATCAAATAAATAAAATCTTAATAATAAATAAATAAATAAATAAATAAATAAATAAATAAATAAATAAAAAATGCGGCCAGAACTAGGACTGTAAAGCAGAGGGCCCAGGGCAGAAGTCCAACTTGTCCAGGTCTCAAGATGGTACAGAAACACAAACAAGTGAGTGTCAGAATCATCATGCTGTGCACACAAAAGCAAATAAATCAAGTATTTGCACACCTAGTATCGATATCATTTATAGGCGCGAGAACAGGCAAAACCATACTAAATATTGCTTAGAAATACATGCATATAGTAAAAAAAATAATACACGTATGGGAAAAACAAAAACCAAATGCAGAGTAGCATCAGTAGGATTGTAAATTGGTACACCACTATGGGAAACGACAGAGATTCCTCAAAAAATTAAAAATAGAACTACCGTATAATCAGCAATCCCACTTCTAGATAGATATCCAAAAGAAATGACATCATTATCTCAAAGAGGTATCTGCACTCCCATGTTCAATGCAGCATTATTCACAACAGCCAAGACATGGAAACAACCTAAACGTCCATCAATAAATGAATGGATAAAGAAAATGTGGGATACAGACACAGACGTAGATAATAAAGTGTTCATCCTTAGTTCTTTTTTTTTTAAGATTTTATTTATTTAGGGGCTCCTGGGTGGCTCAGTCGGTTAAGTGTCTGCCTTCAGCTCAGGTCGTGATCCCAGGATCCTGGGATCGAGCCCCCCATCGGGCTCCTTGCTCAGCAGGGAGCCTGCTTCTCCCTCTGCCCACTCCCCCTGCTTGTGTTCCCTCTCTCTGACAAATAAATAAATAAAATATTAAAGAAAAAAGGAATATGTATAATTCAGCCATAAAAAGAAAGAAATCCTGCCATTTGCAACAACATGGATAAAGCTAAAAGACATACTAAGTGACATAAGCCAGATAGACAAATATTGTATGATCTCTCTTGTATGTGGAATCTAAAAAGTCAAGTTCATGGAAAGTAGAATGGTGGCTGCCAGGGACTAGAGTGGGAGGTGGGAGTAATACAGGATGCAAATTTTCAGTTATAAGATGAATAAATTCTGGAGATCTAAGGGACACCATGGTGGCTATAGATGATAATAATGTATACTTGAAATTTGCTAAGAAAGTTGATCATAAGTGTTTCTACCATCAAAAAAAAAAAGGAGCAAATAGATGAGGAGATAGGTTAATTAGCTTGACTGAGGAAATTATTTCACAGTGTATACATATATCAAAATATCACAGGGGTGCCAGGCTGGCTCAGTCCTGGAGCATGAGGCTCTTGATCTCAAGATCTGGAGTTTGAGCCCCACTTTGGGGGTACAGATTACTTAAAAAAAAGGAAAACAAAATATCACATTGTATACCTTAAGTATATACAATGTTTCTTAGTCAATGACATCTTATTAAAGCTTAAGAGAAAAAAAGAACAGTATTTATCTCTATCACCTTTAAGATGGGGGAGATGATCAAGAAAGGGAATTCAGGGGCACCTGGGTGGCTTAGTCGGTTAGGCGTTCCACCCTTGATATCAGCGTGGTGAGTTCAAGCCCCATGGTGGGCTCCACGCTGGGCATGGAGCCTACTTTAAAAAAAAAGAGAGAATTTGGGGGGAGGGTTAAATGAGTAATATTGTATTTCTGAAGCTGATTCATGAGTACACAGATAACTCATTGGACGCTTTATATATTTTTATAAGACTTAAATATCACATAATAAAAACTTTAAAGAGAAAATTCTTTTAAAATGAAAACAATAAGATATCATTTTATGCCCTTGGAATTGGCATAAATTAAAAAAAGTTTGGTAATGCCAAGTGCCAGCCAGCCATAAGATGGGGAAACTGGGACTCTCAAACATGAAAATACTTCTCAGAATCTGGAAAAGTTGAAGCTGTGCAACCATTCAGCCCAGCAATTCCATTTCCTAATGATCTATCTACTCTGGAGAAGCATCAACAGACACGCATATTCTTGGCAGCATGGTTTACTGTAGCAAAAACCTGGAAATATCCCAAATGACCATTCCTGGAGCAACGGGTACTGAACTGTGCCATAAAACACAGGATGAAATACTATATAGCTGTTAAGATGAATAAATTAGATCCTTATGTATCAACAGGAATAGATCCCCAAAACATAACATTGAATAAAAATTCTCAAATATATAAAACAAAACTACATTTTGTACATGGATCCAAACATGTATGTGAGGAAATTATAGAATCATGGAAGGGAAGAACACACACCACAATCCCGATAGAGGTTGCTCCTGGGGAGAGAAGGGAACGAGACTAGGAAATAGAAAATAATTTTCAGCCTGTTAGGGTTTTTATTTTATTTTAAAAGATAAGCAAAAATGAAAGGCATAAATATTTCTTTATTCTGGGAGGTGAGTTGTAAGCTTATTTATCTTGTATTTTCTTTTATATAACTTTTGTTATATTACATATTCAGAATACATATAAATACTCTGATGCTTGTTAAATTATTCCCTGTGGGACACCTGGGTGGCTCAGTCAGTTAAGTGTCTGCCTTTGGCTCAGGTCATGGTCTCAGGGTCCTGGGATCGAGCCCCACATCCGGCTCCCACCTCAGCAGGGAGACTTCTTCTCCGTCTCCCTCTGCCATTCCCCCCACTTGTGCTCGCTGGCTCTATCTCTTTGTCAAATAAATAAAGTATTTTTTTGAAGATTTTATTTATTTATTTGAGAGAGAGAGAATCAGAGAGAAAGCACATGAGATGGGGGGAGGGTCAGAGGGAGAAGCAGACTCCCCGCCGAGCAGGGAGCCCGATGCAGGACTCGATCCAGGGACTCCAGGATCATGACCTGAGCCGAAGGCAGTCACTCAACCAACTGAGCCACCCAGGCACCCTAAATAAAATATTTTTTTAAAAAAAAGAATATTATTCTTTGCAATTTGGACTTTCCCCCCCCCAATTTATTAAATAGTCAATTAAGCCTCTCCCCCATCTACCCACCCCACCTAAAGTTACAATTAACCAAACAGGAAAGGCATACAAACAGGAAAGAGCCCCGAGGAAACACCCACATTGGCAAAAACCGCAACTAGTTGAAAACACTAGACATCCAGCTTCACACAGTTAAACAGTCATGCTTGCAAACACACACACACACACACACACACACACACACACACACACAAAGCAAAAGACAAAAAAACCCCACTCAACTTGAATTAATGAAAGGTCCTACCTTCACACAGCTACTTCACCACACAAGCAGCTAGTTAAGAAATCGTGCAGATGGATCTGGGTTCAACAACTCTGCCAGCTATCTGCTCTGTGGTGGGTACAGTTCTAAACAGCTCTGGGTCTGAGCTGCTTTATATTAAGATGGGATTTATAATATCTACCTCAGGAGCCACGGTAAAGATTATCTTGGATACCATCTCTAAAGTTCTTACCATAGCGCTTGATACATAGTTATTTGTTCACTAAATGGTAGTCACTGTTTGCATCAGAACTGGGATTAGAACTCCATGTGTGGGCATATGTTTCGGCAAAGCAAACTGAAACATCCAAACTGATGTACCAAAACAAGCCAATACCCAACATTGAAGCAAGCACTGTTGACTAACGTATAGCTAAAAGCAATGTAAGAGGGGCGCCTGGGTGGCTCAGGTCATGATCCCAGGATCCTGGGATCAAGCTACCCCCCCCCCCACCCCCACCCCCGCCACTGCATTGAGCTCCCTGCTGAGCAGGGAGCCTGCTTCTCCCTGACACTCCCCTTGCTTGTGCTCTCTCTCTCTGTCAAATGAATAAATAAAATCTTTAAAAAAAATTTTTTTAATGAAAGCAACGTAAGAAAGACCAGAACTGCAGGATAGAGAGAAGTCCTATTTATGAATATAAAGGAATTTTTATATAAAGCAATATAAAGGAAATTTTATAAGTCCAGCAAAATGCAAATTGTCCTCAGGCAATTGATATGAGTATCAATCAATTGGTCAACAGATTCCATTAACCTGTAATCCACAAAGAAAGTCCTTAGACTCCTGCATGTCAAGTTTTAGAAGATTTTATACATTTCTAAGAAGGGGGGAATATTTTTAAAACATACTTGAGGAAAAAACATATTTTCTAGGTTTTGAGTCAAAAAAAAATTCTCCCAAGGGCCCTATTATGAGGACACAATACACTTTAATGGATTAAAAATTTGTAATTCTCTAATTCAAAAGTGATGAAAAAGGAAGGAAAAAATACAACAAGACCAATAAATGTAAGAAGTAAGAATTTATCACTTCACTAAAAGAAAAAAAAAAAGACTTTAATGAATTCCCCAGAGGATCCATCCAAATTTGAACAGACCAAATTATCCCTGTATTATTTCTCCCCTTTTTAAAATACATAAAAGTGCTGGTTAATAACCCAATTTAGGAGTTTAAAATGGTTCTCATGTTTCAAACCACACACACAAAAATACCATAATAATATTCATAAAACAAAAAAATAGTTTCTAAAAAAACAAAAACTAAAACTAAAGTGTCTAAACATATTGCGTATAAGAAATTGAAAGTTTCTAAATATATTGGATATGTAACATATTTAAACAATTATGGATTATGTCTCTGCAGGTTTCTTCCTGAAAATGCAAGTCCTATTATGAGACAATCAGGGAAATTTGAATGCCAACCGTATGTTAGGATTACATTAAAATTCTAATTGTAAAAAATTGTGATTGTTGTACTGCGTCCTTACCCTTTAGAGATACTAAAGAATTTATGGAACACATAATCTCTGGGATTTGGTTTAAGATAACACGTTAGGAGTTGGGGACAGGGGACGGGGAGAGGGAAATAAATGAAACAAGACTGGCCATATTTTGAAAACTGTTAAATTGAAATGATAGGTACCTAGCAGTTCATCATTCTCTTTTCTCTACTTTAGTATATTTTGAAAATATCTAGAGTAAAAAATTAAAATATAACAGATACGTGCATTTAAAACTAAAAGCCAACACCAGTTGAAGAATTTTTAATAACAACAGAAAAGCACCAAAAAAAAAAAAAAGATAAATCCTTCCAACTCTCTTGTTATTCAATATAGTACTAAAATGTTCCTTCCCTTTTTCTCCTCCACCCCCTGCCCTCCTTTCCTCCTCCCAGATTTCCTGGGTTGCTGCGACTTAGAGGATTCCCTCTATACTCATTCGTAATTTACCAAAACTTAATAGACTTTCAAATTGGTGCCTCACAACATATTCAATAAATATTTTTTTAAATAATGGAGCACATTCAGCACTTTTTAAAAATTCTACCATTTTGTCCTTTAAAAAATGTCTTAAATATTATCTCCTCTACTTCATCCATTTAAAACACCGGTCTTTTGTACGCTTTACTACACATATACTGGGGGTGAGTAATCCAAAGCTTTTTGCTAACAAGCACAAGATCAAAAGATTGATGGCCACCATTTTGGACACCAACTTGAAGTTTTTAAGGAGGGGCCAAGTGTGAAAAGTAGTATATCAAGAAAAATAATTGAGCAAAAGTGCACAGGGACAGAAAAGACGGGGAGAAAGACTATGGTCAGAGAGAATCATTCCCTAATTGAACAAGCACTCAATCAGAAGTGGGATGGGATGGGGGAACCCAGCAGGAAGTGGGTAGGAGCCCTCAAGAAAAAGGCTTGGTGATGAAAGTATTGTGAAGGGTGAAGAAGGGCTTGGGCCAGTGCCAGAGACCCTGACCTAGAGGAAAGAAGATGAGTGTGATTGACGGGCAGCATATTCAGGTATAGATGTTGCTCGGACAGTGGAAGAGGAAGAACCCAGATGTAGCAGGAAGGCGGAGGCAGCCGATAGACACATGGAAGCCATCTTTGTAGACGTGACAGCTGAACCCAAGGGAGTAAGCTCTCTTCGGGAGAGACTGGGAAGACAGGTCAAAAGGCTTAACCCAAACCTCGGGGCACACTATATTTAGGAGGCAAAAAATGAACAAGTGGAAACCCAGAAGCGGCTGCCTGAGACATACGGCGCACTCTTTCAAAGTGGTCCCAAGAGCGGGCAGTCACCCGCTCGGGCCACCGCGGAGACCTTGGGGCAGGAGCGCTGGGAGTGGACACTACTTCATCGGCAACCCTGAAGAGGATCATTCTGGTCAGGGGTGCGGACTAGCTTCAGAGATCAGAAAAGTGATAAGGAGGGGCACGGGGGCGGCTAGGAGTGGAGGGCCAAGCGCAGGGCCAGCTCGCTGCGGTACAGACAATCCAGGTGCGGAGGGCGCAACGCGCCTTGGGACGACGGTAGCAGAGCGAGAAGGACTCAAGATTCCACACAGTGGAGGCATTTTCCTTCGTTCCCAAAGCTGCCTCTAAGTGCTCTAGACCCAGGCTGACCCAAAAGTGCTGCATTCCTCTGGGGGTGGGGAGTTAAGCACGGTCTTCCCCGGGGCGATATGGAGTTAGCCAAATTCGAGGACGGGTCTGGAGGCGCTGGACGGAAATAACAGCCAAGAGCAGAAGCGCGGGCGGAGCAGGGGAAGCAGAGAGGCGCGAGACTGGAGGGACGAGGTCCCCACGAGGGCGCCCCCCTCGCGGGACAGCAGTCCTAACACCGCTCGTAGACTGGGGCCCTGGGAAGCCGCCACCCCTCCCCTCGCCGTGCACTCACCGCTCCGACTGCGAATAGTTGCACCGACCCAGCAGGTTGAGCTTGCAGAGGTGCAGGTCTTCGCAGGGTCTCTGGCAGAACTTGCGACGGCAGACCCGGGCTCGGGTGGTGGCCACCACGGACCGGGTGACCCCTTCCTTGTCGCCGGTCTCCAACACCACGAAGCGGTCGGGCCCAGCCTCCTCCAGCACCTCGCGGAGCTGCCCCTCGGAGAGCCTTATCTCTTTGAGCAGCGCGTCCAGGGCCATGCGGCCCCCGTGGGCGCACAGGATTTTGGTGATGAAGCAGCACACCTCCGGGTCCGCCATGGCGCGCTGCGCTCGCCGGCCGCGGCGCGGGACTCTGCTCCGGGGAGAATCGAAACTTATAGAGGAGTCCGGGGGCGGGCGCGGGCGGTGCTCGGCCAGGCGCGCCCCGGGCCAGCGAGTGCGCGCTCCTCGCCGCCGTTAGCTGAACCCAGCGGTTTCGCTTTCCCGCTCGGCCCTGGGTCGAGAGGCCAGAACTCACCAGCCCGATCCCGGTGTCAGACTGCAAGCCAACCGCGACGGCAGCCGAATGGAAAGAAAGCGAACGGCGCGCGCAGTTCTGCGGGCCGCCGCCGCAACCACCCGACCCCTCGCTTGCTTCTGCGCTCCGCGAGGGTGACGTTCCCCAGCTGGGCACCGCGAGGCTTCTTCCGAAAGAAGAGAAACTAAAACTGATCTGGGGCTCTGGTGGAGCTTTTATAAGCCAGCCCAAGCAGCGAATGACGCGAGTCTTGGGAGCCCCCTTGAGGAGGTTTCTGTTCTCCACCCCACCCATTCCGGGAAAGCACCGACCCTAGCGAGCGCTCGCGCGGAGCTGGGCGCCCTACCTCTGCTGTAAGCGAATCTTCTCAACGACTCCAAGGCTTAGATACTATTATCCTCAGTCTGTACTTGAGGAAGTAACTTGAGCAAACAGAGCCATCAAGGTGGAACCTGGATGCTACCCAAGGTTCCCCATATCTGGCCCCCAGGCCCCAGATCGTGGTCCGCCCGGCCAGGACCGATGTGCACTTTCTCCCCCAGCACCATGCCCTCTTAAAGAACAGCGATGCTTGCGCTCTCTCGCTCTCTCTCTCTCTCTTTTTTTCCTTTTTAAGAGCTTTTAGAAGAAACGCTTCTTGACACTTTCTTGCCTGCCTTCGATCGGTAACAGGGGTGCCGCAGGTACCACTTAATTCCCAATAGCAAATGGTCACAGGCATGCTTACACGTATGCCAAGATCTCAGGTAGGTTCCTCTCTTGAGATATTTGGACAAGGCCTTATCCCTTGTGGAGACCCTCTTGGACTCCCAGGGTCGGTATAAAGATTATTTTAAAGTGAAAACATTTGAGCTACACAAGTTGCATAAAGAAATTTTATCTGAAATTCTCTTAATCTCAAAGCAGAGCCTCCTGAAGATTCAGCTACTACTAACCCCCTTCAAAGGGAGCTTCCTGCTAATTCAGCTGCCCAGTAGAGACACACTGCCCACTCCATTAACATCAGAAAGCCCAGTAGAACCTTCTATACTGTCCCATTGAAGCCCTAAAATAAACTCTTTTGTTAAATTGAGATATATAAACTTTGGTTATTCCAGGCCTTTTCCATTACTGGGAGCTCCCCCCACCTCCCAAAGTGAAAATAAATCTTGTCTTTTCTCCTGTTAATCTGTCTTTTGTCAGTTAATTTGCAGATCCCCAACCGCTGTATCCAAGTTGGAAGGGGAAAAAGGTTTTCCTCCCAACACTCTCCCAAGTAAAAGAAGGGTCATTGATCAGACAGGGTTTTTTTTTTGTAATGATACAATTCAATTGTCAACTTAGAAATTCTTCAAAATGGGAGTGCCTGGCTGGCTCAGTTGGAAGAGCATGCGGCTCTTTTTTTTTTTTTTTTTTAAGATTTTACTTATTTATTTGAGAAAGAGAGAGCGCGCAAGAGGGGAAGAAGGTCAGAGGGAAAGGGAGAAGCGGACTCCTCGCTGAACAGGGAGCCTGATGCGGGGCTCCATCTGGTCCTGGGATCACGACCTGAGCTGAAGGCAGACACAACCAACTGAGCATGCAACTGTTGATCTCAGGTGGTGAGTTTGATCCCAACGATGGGTGTAAAGATTACATAAATAAATAAAATTTTTTAAGAAAGAAATTACTGAAAATGATCAACAGAAATTCTGTTTGGTATTTCATGGTAGATGAACTGTGTCTGTCAAGAATAGAAAACTTTGGCATGAAAGCCAGCCAAATGTGGGGCCCACACAGGATCATCTGACTTTTTGTTCCCTCTAGCCATAACTTCCATAATTGCCTTTAATCCACTTGGCCTTATTTGTGTTCTAATAGGTTCCCAGGACTGGGCTTTCATTATCAAATAAAGTCAACATAGCATTTTCCATGTAGCCCTTACATTAGTTAGTCGCTCTGAACATGCAGAAGTTTAAAAAAATAGTTCCTGCCCCCAAAAACATGTCAAAGACATGAAAAAAAAAAGTTAAACATAAGGGAATCAGTAGTTAAATGCTGCAGTGGGTATATAGGAGAATGGAGAAGGAAGAGTTTGGAAGAGTGGAGAAGGAAGGATTGGCTAGAAAGGTTGGGAAGAGAGGTCTAAAATTCTCAATTTGAATCCATGAAAAACAATATGAGGGATTGTGGGAAGGGAAAAGGCCGACATTTGGAGAAATTTTAAAATGTGTGCTGTCACAATTTGGTTTCCAAGAAGCAAGATACTGATAAGGAATTAAGAGTACAGATGATCCCTGGGATGTAACACCAGAGAAAGTCAAGGAAAAAAGCAGGAATGGTTGAGGGAGCTGTCAGACAAGGAAGGATACAGACCTGACAAAGTCGGCCAGCCCACCCGGGAGCAGGAGTCTAGCACTGGGCAGAGAAGCCTAAGCCCTTGTACCACTGTCCTGCTCAGTCAAAGCCTGGGGCCACTGGAGAAGAGTGTGACTTGAGCAGATCCTGAAGGAGTTAAAACTGGAGGCTCTCAGCTAAACACATCTTCTTGCAGTTGGGCAGCAAGCCCTGACTTGACGGAGGCATCTGAGGGACACACATGTCTACTCTAGTCCGCCCTGAGCACCGCATGGATCTATTTCTCCATCCATATTCAGGGAACAGCTCCTTCAGGGCTCTCAGGGGCCACTCTCCCTGAAAGGAAATTTTCATCCCTCAGCTCCCACCTTAGCTTCCCTGGGTGAGTACCCCGAGTCCCAGTGCCTAAGGGATCCGAGCACCTTCTCAGGCCAAGGTTATAGTTCTTGCCTTTCTTCACAGTCACATTTGGGCAAAAGAGTGCCAACTGACACCCAGAAAACTCACCAGAGTCCATACATAGTCCTCCCTGTTCCCACTGTCTAATAGCTGCCCTAGCTCTTCCCACTTATGGGGTCAATGACCTCTGATAAAGCAGGGATTCTTTGTCTTACCTGCTAGTCTCTGACCATTAGGAGGTCAAAGTGCTTGGTAGCAACCATAACTTGTAGTCCATTGGGAACTTTGCTGTGCCCCAGGTAAGAACATGCCCGTTTTGGGGACCAAGACCTCTAACTCTGCAGAGCCCAGAGTTGTAGGGACAAAGAAGCCCACTGGGTCATTGGAATGATGCTAACTAGGGCCACTCATGGATTCCACATATTGTTTCCCAACCCATGGATTCTTTCTGTCAGGGACACAGCATAGTAAGTTGATTGAAGGCATACACCATGATGTCCTGGGAGAAACATCATCATTGCAGTGTATTGCCTCCAAGCTGGAGCTTCAACTACATCTTTAATTGGTCATTCCAATACTTTATCTATCCAGCAGCTTCTGGATTGGTGAGGTATGTAATATGACCAGTGGGCCCACTTCCCGACCTCCTGTGCCATGAAGAGTGTCTTCTGGTCAGATGCGACACATGTGAGATTCCATGTGTGTAGATCAGGTGGTATTTAAGCCCCCAGAGAATGGTGCTCCTGAGTCCCTGCAGCCAGGAAAGGCAACTGCATACCTGGAATGAATGTCTATCCCTGTGAAAGCTGGCCCTTCCAGGAGAAAGGGGACCCAATGTAGTCAGCCGGTCACCCAGCATCCTCTTGGTCTCCTTAAGGAATACAGCTTTGCATTGGTCTTTATGGTTGGCAGATTAGACATTCAGTGGTAGCAGCAGCTATATTTTGGTAAATGACCATCCATTCTGTTAGGTTTTTGTATCACCTCCATCTCTGCTACCATAGTTTCTTTGTTCAGGTACCCATATGCAGCAGTGAGGGTAGAGGGGGCCTCTAACAAAGGTTGCCTAGGTTAATTGACCAAGTTATTTTGCCTAGTTGGCACATCTTTTATAATATATACTTACTTGTGGGCCTTAACATGTGATACAAAAAACTTCCCATTGGTGTCCACTCCTATATGTTCATCCACTCCTATATTTTCTTGTCTCTGATTTTCCAATGTCTTTCATTCTGATGCTTCACCCACCAGCCAGGTCACTGCTCATGAGCACAAATATGTTCTAACTTTGGGCCATTCTTCCACCACACAAAGTGGATGCCTAGGTGCACATCTCAAAGCTCCTCCTACTGGGGAGATTTTCCTTCACCACTGTTTTTCAAGACCTCCTCCAAGTGAGACTATACCACAGCCACCATTTTCAGCTTATACTGCATCCTGAGATGATTCATTCATACCCCAGCTTGGGCTTTTTCCTTCCTCATTTAGCTCATAACGACCACAGGTGTAAGCTAGGGGTGGGGTGCCAGGACAAGCACAGTGAGTGACATGAACATGTGGGCTATGAGGGCTATGGACTCATGCAGCTTGCCTGTGCCCTCTGGTCCTGCTTGTGCTCAGTCCCAGAGATACTGGTTTTACCTTATGATGGCTTTAATGCTAGGCCTGCCTGACTTTGTGACTCTACGTGTCCAATAGGACCTAGCTAGTGATGATGGATTCTGAACCCATGGTCATTTGTTATCTCTTCCAGGGCCCAGTACCAAGCTAGGAGCTGCTTTTCTGAAGGAGTGTAATTCTTCATCACAGTTGGTATGAGCTTGTTCCATAACCCAAGCTGTCTACATTGCGATTCTTCTCCTGGGACCTGCCTTAAATGCCACACTTATTCCATACTTACCCCTCCAACACTATAGGCTCTGCTAGATGATTCAGTCCAAATAGAAAGGCTGTTTGTACCACAGCTTGGGCCTACTGGGGAGCTTCTTTCTGCTCTGGGTCCACTCCAAGCCAACAGCTTTCCATGGAACCCAGCGTTTGGGCAGCAGGAGTGTTCTTAGGTGTGGAATGTGTTTCCTCAAGAATCCAAAGATTCCTAACAGGCTTTGGGCTTCCTTCCTTCCAGTAAGGGATAGGAGATGCAGCAACTTGTCTTTTACTTAGAAGGAAATGTCCAAGCATGCTGCTGACCATCAGGCTTCTAGAATCTTTGGTGAAGTGGCAGGTCACCAAATCTTTGTAGGATCATCCTGCCCGAGCAGCATGATATCATCCATGTACTGGGTCAACGTGATGTTACGTGGGAAGTCCAAATGCTCTAGTTCTCTTCCAACTATATCACAACAGCAGACTGAAGAGTGGACATAGCCCTGTGGCAAACTGTAAATGCTTGTTATCTATTCTGTGGTAATATGAACTATTTCTTTAAAAAAAGATTTTATTTATTTATTTGAGTGAGAGAGAGAGAGAGCACATGCAAGTGGAGGTGGGGGCAGAAGGAGAGAGAGAATCCTCAAGCAGACTCCATGCAGAGTGCAGAGCCCCACACAGGGCTCAATCTCAGAACCCTGAGATCACAACCTGGACCGAAACCAGGAGTCGGAAGCTTAACTGACCGAGCCAGCCAGGTGTCCTGGGAATACGAGCTACTTCTGATCTTCTTTCCTCAATGGGATGGGAAGAATGCATTTGCCAAATCAATGGCCACAAACCATGTACCGGAGGCTGCAGAGCTCTGCTCCAGTTAAGACACCACATCTGGCACAGCTGGTATTGACCGGGATTACTTCCTCTCAGTAGTCTTCGGTCGTTCTCTAAGGTCCATCCAGTAGCTGCAGGGTCAACGATGGCCAGTTAAACAGGGATATGATAGCAACATTTCTTCATCTTTTCAATATTTAAGAGTGGCACTAATCTTTGCCACCCCCCACTCCTGGAATGCAATGCTATTTTGTGGATCCTTTATTGGCCTGGGGTTGGGGGGTGGGCAAGCTGTGGTGTCAGCTCCTCCACTTGGCCTTCCCTACTGCGATAACTCTTACGCTACAGGACAAGGAAGTAATGTGAGGGTTAGTCCAACTTCCAGGAATGTCAATACCAACTACACATTTAGGGATGAGGGAAATGACAACAAGTGAGTCTGTGGACCCAGAGGACTCACCATGAGTTGGTTCTTTTCAGGAATCCATTTGCTCCCATTCTTTTTATTTTTTTTAAGATTTTATTTATTTATTTGAGATAGAGCGAGAGTGAGAGAGAGAGAGCACAAGCAGGGGGAGCGGCAGGCAGAGGGAGAAGCAGGCTCCCCATTGAGCTGGGAGCCCAACGTGAGGCTCGATCTCAGGACTCCAGGATCATGACCTGAGCTGAAGGCAGACACCCAACCAACTGAGCCACTCAGGCGCCCCTGCTCCCATTCTAACAGGGGGGCCTTCAGGTCTCAGGGTATCAGTTGACCTCTGACCTTCTGCACAAAGTCATCCAAATGTCTGGTATGGCCAGAGTGACTCTATCCTTGGCCTGCCATCTTAACTATGCCAGCTCAATGGCCACTCCAGCACCACTTGTTCCTGGCCCCCTAAAGAATGATGTACATTTCTGTGATCACATCCTGCAGGGAGAGCACTGAGAGATCTGTCATGGTCTCCAACTCACTAATAGAGATACAAACACTGATAACATAATTTCCCCCTCCTGAAGCACAGAAGATGCCAGGAGGATAATTACTACTCGTAATTAATCATGTTAATGTATACACTTTGATCTTACTGCTATGCTCTCCCTCACATCTCCTGTCTTTATAAAAGCTGTGAATTAAATCTCAACTTTGCAGAGAATAGCTGCTCAGCCTCAGATCATCAGCAGCCCGACCCCCCTGTCCATAAGTTAGCCTGAATAAAACTCTGTGTGAACCATATGGAGTTGCCTGCTTCGTGTTTTGGTCTCAAAGCGCCTTCCCAATTTGGAGGATACTTTACTATGGTTCCTCCACTCTCTCACATTCCCTTTCCCCAGTGCTCTGTCATCCACATAAATGTTGAGATCTCTTTGGGGAAGGATTGGAGCAACAATTACAAACTTATTCTTGCCATAGTGTTTAGGTCCTTCTCCCTGGGGACCTGGCCACGTCTTTGGTCGCTGGCTTCTATGTCTGAATACTGGTTCAGGTACGGAAACTGGGCAAGGAATTGTGGACTTTTATTGGGGTGACTGTCTCCCTCACTGCCCTGCTTATTAATCCTTGTACTTTTTGGATTATACATGGGAAGCAGTATTTCACTGGCTACCCATCTACTTTCCTCCCAGGGAATTTCTATTCTGTTCAAACTCTGAAGCTCTCCACCGGTCGGGGTCGCTGGCGGCCACTCTGAATTTACAAACCCTTGGCTTCTGCCATTAAGGGCCCTCATGTGGGGTATACTACATCAGGGTCCTATCATCCCCGTTACTATCAGCGAGCCAAGTCCTAAGACAGCCCCTCCTTCCATCAGTTATGTCCCATGGGGAAAGCACCGCTGAGCTTCTTAGTGACGTTAGCGTCCCTCTCACCAGTGCATTCCTGAAAGCCCTGATAAATGGGATTCCTCTGCGCTGTTCTCTGGGCCCAATCCTCTAGTGGATCTTCTGCTGGACTAACATAACAGATCTATTCTGGCATGTCTAGTTTCCTGAAATTTTTTTAAAGATTTTATTTTTAAGTAATCGTTATACCCAATGTGGGACTCTAACTCACATCGAGAGTTGTATGCTCCACCAACTGAGCCAGCCAGCTGTCCCACTTTCCTGACTCTTTTAATCCTTTCATCTGCTGTATGCCACAAAAATTTAGGCATCTCAACCTCACTCTTCACGGGCTATCACTTTCCTCCCCCCGAGCTCGCAAGCACACGCTCTGTCTCCAAAAAAAAAAAAAAAAGAGAGAGAGAGAGAGAGAGCTCATTTTATTAGTTTTTTCGAGATCTATTTATTTGTCTACTACCCTGAAAGTGCCCGATCTCATCTGATCTCGGAAGCTAAGCAGGGTCGGGCCTGGTTAATACTTGGATGGGAGATTGATTGATTGATTGATTGATTTAGAGTGCGAGTGGGTGGAGGGGCAGGGGGAAAGGGAGAGAGAATCTCCAGCAGATCACGCTGAGCGCAGAGCCTGATCCCAGGAACCTGAGCAGAAACCAAGAGTTGAACACTCTACCAACTGAGCCACCCAGGCGCCCCTAGATAGCTCAGTTTAGAGGATTGACAGGAAAGAAGAGAGAAGTGGGGAGGAGACAGGGGGTAAGGGTTGAGAAATCATTGAGGTAGCCAGAGAGAGAGAGATTTTTTGTTGTTGTTTACTTGTTTATTGCTGTTGTTTTACTGGAAGATCTGGGCAAATGTGAACATTTCAAAGAAAGAAATCTGGGGAGAGTGCAGAGCTGCAGTTGCTGGGGCATATTAGAGTCGTATCAGGCTACATGAATCAGTTGAACCACCAATCAGAGAGCGAAGCAAAACATGCACCAGGCAGCGATGAGTCAGCTGTGCTAAGTCATAGAAATTAAAAGTACATAAACATCAGAGGGTTGAGTCAGATGGAATGTCCAAAGTCCATGGCAAACAGATGTTCTCTAGGAGACGCTGTTAGTCAAGGGAGGCATTAGTCAGCCAGACAGGGGAGGGCAAAGGTATGGAGCAAGCAGAGGGGATTTCCCTGAACTGGGAAGGGATGGGGCTGTAGGTACAGGTGGACAGGTCAACCTGAGCGTGAGAGGGACCATTTTCCTCCGTGAGGATGAATTTACAGAATTTACAGACTTTGTTTTGGTGGTATTCAAATGAGGAACTTCAGGCTGCAAACCTTCAGGCTGGCTGCAAACCAGTGTCAGACTGGTGATGCTAGTGTGAAAGCAGAGGCAATAGGCAGTAGTAATCCAGAGGTGGAGCTGATTTGGTGACAAGGGCCTGATGTGGTAGGCTGACTCCCAGTGAGTCTGGCCTCCTGCATTTGCACCTGCATGTAGCCCCCTCTGACTTCCAAGGGTACATCATAAAAAACATTGTGACTTCTTCCTTGTTCATGCTTCCATCACTCCCTCTGGGGAAGCCAGTCATGATGTTGTATGGACAATCAAGCACCCCTATGGAAAGGTCCATGTGGCAGCTAAAAAAGGCCTTCCACCAACAACCAGGCAGGTGGATGAGCCACTTGTAATGGGATCCCTCAGCTCCAGTCAAGATGTCAGGTGACTACAGTCCCAGCTGATAGTTTGACTTCAACCTCAGGAAAAACTCTGAGCCAGAACCACCCAGCTGAGCTGCTCAGCAGAAATCACTTGAGATAAGAATATTGATTATAGGAGCGCCTGGGTGGCTCAGTCCATTGAGCGTCTGACTCTTGGTTTCGGCTCAGGTCATGGTCTCAGGGTCGTGAGATGGAGCCCCACATCAGGCTCTGCACTCAGTGGGGAGTCTGCCTCTCTCCCTCTTTCTCTCCCTCTGCCCCTCCCCCTGCTCACTCTCTCTCTCTAAATAAAGAAACCTTAAAAATAAAGAATATTGGGGCACCTGGGTGGCTCAGTCGTTAAGCGTCTGCCTTCGGCTCAGGTCATGATCCCGGGGTCCTGGGATCGAGCCCCGCATCGGGCTCCTGCTTGGTGGGAAGCCTACTGCTCCCTCTCCCACTTCCCCTGCTTGTGTTCCCTCTCTCGCTGTGTCTCTCTCTGTCAAATAAAGAAATAAAATCTTTAAAAAATAAAAAAAGAATATTGATTGTAAAGCTGTTCAGTTTGGGAGTAAGTTGTTATGCAGCAATGGATAATATAATATACCCAAACTCATGCAGTAACAAAGGTCCAAAACACAAAGTGATGTGGACTGGTTAAGGAAATCAGGTCCAGAGGAGGACTGAAACAATGGATTAAGAGAGCAGATGAGAGGGACTGAGAACTAGAGCAGCTTACCAGGTTGTGTGTGGCTGGACAGACAGAACAGGGAACTTGAGGTTTCTGAGACCTGTGTACGGAAGGTTAAGGCGGGACTACGCATGGCAGGCAAAGAGAGGCCCAGCACCAAGCTGCATCCGGGTGGCCTTTCATGACCTGGGCTTCTTCCCTGAGTACTGTTCCATCTGGAATGGAACACAATTGAGGCTGTGCCCTCAACCCCAAGGCTCTGGGTGACAAGACCACTGGGTTCTAAGCATTTACTATGTGTTATGTGCTTGAAATAATATGAGGGCTTAAACAAATGTGGCATGTCTATTCAAAGGAATATTATTCAGCCGTCAGAAGGAATGAAATACTAGTACATGTTATAACATGGATGAGCCTTGAAAACCTGCCACGTGAAAAGGGCGCCTGGCTGGTTCAGTAGGTATAGCATGCGGCTCTTGATCTTGGGATCGTGAGTTCAAGCCCCATGTTGGGTGCAGATTTTAATTTAAAAATAAAAGTAAAAATAAAAACAGATTAAAAAAAAACGTGATAAGTGAAAGAAGCCAAACATAAAGGACTACATGCTTCATGATTCCATTTATATGAAATGTCTAGAAAAGGCAAATCCATACAGACAGAAGATAGATTAATGGTTGCCAGGGGCTAGGGGGGAAAAGGGGAATGGGGAGTGACTGCTAATGGGTACAAGTTTCTTTTTGGGGTGATGAAAATGTTCTAAAATTAGATAATGGTGATGCACAATTTTGTGAATATACTAAAAAACCACTAAATTGTATACTTTAAAATAGTGAATTTCATGGCATGCAAATTATATCTCAATAAAAAAAAAGCAATATGAAGACTGAAGCACATATAACAGCACTGACAGTGCACCAAGCACTACTCTTTTTGGCGGGGGGGAGAGAGAGAATCCCAAGCAGTTTCCACACTGGCACACCCAGAGCGGAGCCCGATGCAGGGCTCAATCCCACAACTCTGAGATCATAACCTGAGCCAAAATCAAGAGTCGGATACTTTAACGGAGCCACCCAGGTGCCCCCACCCAGCACTATTCTAAATGCTTTCTGTATATAATTCATTTAACTTTCACAACCAGTGCTCGCTTCGGCAGCACATATACTAACTTTCACAACCAATGAACCTAGGAGGTAGGTACTACTATTATCATTTTTCTTTTTACAGGTGAGAAGCTGAAGCCCAAAGAGGTTAAGGTACCTGCCGGGGTTGATAGAGCCAAGAACAGAACCCAGGCAGTCTGCTTCCTGAGGCTACACACTTATCCACTATGTTACACTGCCTTTTGCTTATAAATGACCTCAGGTGAGTCTTAAGCAAATCTCTAAGATGGATTTTATTTCCTTTATTTACAGAGGAATAAACCTAAAACACATAGAGGTTAAGTAACCTGCTCAAGGTCACACAGGTAGGAAGCAGGGGAGGCAGAGTTTAAATCCAGGTTCTGCTGGTTCAAAAGCGCACAATCCAAAAAAAGGAAAAAAAGAAAGAAAGAAAGAAAAGAAAAGAAAGCACACAATCCTATGTTACCTTAAGCTCTTGGTTTTGGCTGCCTGCGGCACTAGGGGATGAACTGAAAGTGACCTTCCCAGGATCCTGCACCTAAGCAATGGGCTGACACAGGGAGTCCCTTCTCTCAGGGCTTACTGGGTTGCAACCCCTGGTATTTTTCCTGTTTACATTTTATTGTGTTTATATTGCTTTCTAATTTACCAATTATCTCTCCACCAAATAAATAATTACATTAGCAATTAGAGGTTGAAAATTATTTTTCTCAGTATTCTCACACAGACAACAGCACTTAGTTTTAGTGGGTAGAAATGCACGTTACCTTGTATGTTGAAATAAATATTGACTCCCATGTCTTTAACTCATACCAGTTAAAATTTTGGCCACACAGAAGAATTTTGGAGTTTTCAAATAGATTTCTCTTTTAAAATTTAGATTATGGGGGCACCTGGGTGGCTCAGTCTTGATTTTAGCTCAGGTCGTGATCTCAGGGTCATGGGATAGAGCCCCACACTGGGCTCTACACTCAGCGCAGTCTGCTTTGTCCTTCTCCCTCTGCCTCTCCCCTCCCCACTCTTTCTCTCTCAAATAAATAAATAAAATCTTTAAAAAATTAAAAAATGAATAAAATTTAGATTATGGAAATTTTCTATATAAAAATAGAATGGTAAATAAACACACACACATCACCTAATTTCAACAATTATTACCCACAGATTTCCTATTATCTAGTTATCCAATTCATTAGTAGTTCAGCCATGACTATATTACCTGTTAGTACTGGTTAAATCACTTTTTCTTTTTTTTTTTTCTTTTTTTTGGAAGTAGGCTCTATGCTCAACGTGGGTCTTAAACTCATGATCCCAAAATCAAGACTCTCACACTCCACCAACTGAGCTAACCAGGCATCCCTAAATCACTTTTTAAAAAGCAAAATGTTAAAAGGTGTCATTTCTTGGTTATAAATGTATAGATAATTTATTTTCATTTTAATTCTCAATATGTTCCAAAATTTCCATGGTGAGTAAGGAGTACGTTTGTAATAAGAAAAAATAAGTTATTTTAAAATACTTGAAAAAATATTTCTTTAAAGAATATGTTTTCCAATGCATAATCCCAGAATCATTTTGCTCTTGCTTAGAACAGTCAAAAAAGATCCTTTCCCCATGAGCCCATATAACCTAGTGGAGGGAGTGGAATAAAATTTGGGTTTCTTTTTTTTAAGATTTTATTTGCAAGTCATCTCTACACCCAACATGGGGCTCAAACTCATAACCCCGAGATCAAGAGTCAGCATGCTCCACTGACTGAGCCTGCCAGGTGACCCTAAAATTTGGTTTTTTAAATATTCTTTTTGATGGTAAGGTAGACTATTTGTGAAACTAGTGAACAAAAGAACAACAAAACTAATAGCACTCAGTAGAGCTAATGAATATTCATAGTCTCTGTGGTTCTGTAACAGAAATGCTGAGGGTTCTTTTTTACCATTTGATTTTTAATGATTTATCTCTCCAAGTTTTTATTTTTTATTTTTTATTTTTTATTTATTTTTTTAAAAGTAGGCTCCATGCCCAGTGTGGAGCCCAATGCAGGGCTGGAACTCAAGACCCTGAGATCAAGACCTGAGCCAAAACCAAGAGGTAGACACTTAACTGACTGAGTCACCCGGGCACCCCTCTCTCCAATTTTTATATGAAAAATTTCCATATTTACAAAAAGTTGTAATATTAGTACAATGAAATCCAACATATTATTCATCTAGATGCACTAATTGTTAAGATCTGAGGGTTTTTCTTTTCATGAGACTTTTTACTTAAGGAAAACCCACCCTAGCAAGAAATGACAAAACTTGCAGTCTTTCACATTCCCTCAGGACTCATGGCCTTGGTGAATGACAGGTAAGTGACAGACAGGTGGTTTCCAAGGACTGGCAGTCAGTAGCATGATGCTAAATTGGAGTAATAGACTCTGGAACATCATTCTGAACTAAGGTCTGGATTACTTTAAAAAACAAAAGAAAAACAAAAAACACAGATCTAGGGGCACCTGGGTGGTTCAGTCAGTTAAGCATCTGATTCTTGATTTCAGCTCAGGTCATGATCTCAGGGTCTTGAGTTGAGCCCCAAGTCAGGCTGCATGCTCAGCGGGGAGTCTGCTTGAGATTCTCTCTCCCCCTCTCCCTCTCCTCCGTCCACCCCCCCAAAATAAATAAATAAATCCTTTTTAAAAACCCATAGATCTAGCAAGGTGCAATTTACATATCATAAAATTCACCTGTTTTAAGTGTACGATTCATTGTTTTTTAGTAAATTTACAGTCATACAACCATCATCATAGTCCAGATTATTTTTTTACAGTCTCTCAGAAACTGCTGTTCTATTGCAACTGTAATAAAATTGCCAGTTCCAACTTTGCCTCTTACCCATGCAACCAGCTTTTGTGTGTCTATCTTATCATAGGTTTCATAACACCTTAGATTCAGCTATCATTGGGAATAATAGCTTCTTCTCAAGTACACTCAGTATGCCATATTCTGCCCTTCATAACTACAGCTACAGTTGAAACAGCCTCTACAGGGATTTGGAGGCTTAAAGAAGTTATCCCAAACTACTGGAAATCAGAAATCATTTCAATAGATTTAGCAATATCTACAGGGTTGTTTATATCATTACTGGCAATACTGCCCTTAGACCCTGGTGAGAGAAGCCCTGCTCTGAGCTATGTGTTCTGACTGGAGCTACATCAAAGGTAAAGAGGTCATGGAGCCAAGGTGTTCTTGCAGCTGAGGACTGGGGCTGGCTCTCTCCACACTGCCATCTCCAGAAACAGAATTCTGGGAAGTCTGAGAATTCTAAATTGCAACCTGACTTTCTTCATGATGGTGTATTTTTCAAGATAGGAGGATAAAAACATTTTACCTAACAGTTTGCTAGACTGATTTAAAATTTTTCAGTATTTCAAAATATGGTATGTGGAAATCTGTATGACTTCATTTACATGAAATGTTCAGAAGAGGCAAATTCATTGAGACAGAAAATAGATTAGCAGTTGCCGGAGGCTAAAGGGAGGAGGGGAATGATGAATGACTGCTGATGGACGTGGGGTTTCTTTTTGGGATGATGAATGTGTTCCTGAATTCCATAGTGGTGATGGATACACAACTCTGTGAATACAGGTTCCCCTACTATCTGAAAGTAGAGTGTTCCTATGAAACCTTTCCTAAGCTAAAATGTCCTAAAGCAAAGAAGCAATTACTATTGGGGTGCCTGCGTGGTTCAGTCCGTTGAGTGACCGACTCTTGATTTTGGCTTAGGTCGTGATCTCAGGGTCACGGGATTGAGCCCTGCATCAAGCTCCGAGCTCAGCATGGAATCTGCTTGAGTTTCCCTCCCTCTGCCCCGTCCCCCGCCGCTTGTCCACTCTCTCTCCCCCCCCACCTAAAATAAATAAATAAATCTTTAAAAAAAAAAGAAATTACTATTAATTTGTATGGAAAAATTGAGTTCTCCCAGATCCGAATATCACCTCTCTTGGGCTTTTCTGATACCTTAGGATACATCTTGCTAACAGATGCACAGAATAAATCTAGATAAAGCACAGAGGCTCACAGACACAATTCAAAAGCTCAGGTGGCTTGTTGCTGGGATGCTGAGTGTGGTTCCCAGTAAAGGAGCTCAGCAGCACCACTCTCGCTGCTCAGGTGCAAGTTGCCTCTCTTGATGCAAAACGAATGCTGCATGCTATTTTCCCTTTTCTTTGTAAAAGTGAAAACACTCTTCAGATTCCTTTTAGTTAGCAAAAGCAACTGCTAATGCAGGTTTTCCATAAAAGCGAAGTGGCCAAACTTGAACTTTCAAAAAACAGGGGATACTTGTACTAAAAGTCAGTGAATTATATGCTTTAAAAGGATGAGTTTAAAAAAAAAAGATGAGCTTAGTATTTGAGTGATAATGGAATAAAGCAATTACAAAAATATGTAGACTTCTGTAAAGAAGAACTAAAAAATAATTTTGCTTTAAATTCAACCAAAAGTGGAGATATTTCAAATATTTGGAGCCAAAAGAAATGTAAGTATAATGCTGGTGAATTTGTGTGTTTCTTAAGCCTATGCATGTTCCTATCTCTGACTATAAGGACATTTGCACCTATACAAAAGTGTATATATGAGTGAATTAAGGTATGTAGTCATTTACTTATTCTCCAAGTGATGGGTGGTTGGAGGCAAGGGCTGGAGCATGAGGAGGATGCAAAAAAAAAAAAAAATCTAGAAAACCGTATGTAGCCTTTATGAGCTTATGGTATACATGAGTCTATATAGGGCTAGTTGTATAGAGTGGTATGTAATGTAATTCTACTATGCCACAACTACCTATACACTTGGGAGAATACTCCAGATGTTAGTTCCTTAGTCTGCTAATTCTCAGGGTGAAACTCGGGATGCAAGCGCCAAGAGACCCCACAGTTTAGACATATTGCTCCCAGCTGCCTCTGACCAGAGTCACGTAGTCCGTCCTTACTGTTAAAGAAACCTGTAAAAATGCCTCAGGAAATAATATCAAGTTGCCTCCCAGAAAGTCTGTGGGATGCTGTTCTGCCTGAGATAACAAACATAATGTGCCATGTATGCAAGAAAAAAAAAGTAATTTGCAGCTTAGCGATAGTTACAGGATGTAGAACTTTTGCCTTTGTACTCTAGAGATGACATCACCAGTGCAATCTGCTCAGAATGTTTGCAGTTACAAGCCCCTAAAGGAGAACGACCAGGCCCCTGAAGCCGAACGACCACCTCGCTACAACCACACCAAAACCAGATTGGGAGACGCCAGAAGGGATGAGATGATCAAGAAAGGAAATATTATAGCTGACCTAATCCGTAATCAATCAGCATGACCCAAGGCCCTGAGACCCTTACCCTGAATTCTCACCCTTTAAAAACCCCTGCTTGTAAGCCACTGTGGAGTTTGGGACTTTTGAGCATTAATTCCCTCCTTCTCCTGGGTGGCGCCACATCAATAAATAGCCTTTCTTCACCGCAAAACCTCCCTCTCTCAGTTGTTACTGGCTTGCTGCTCATCGGGTGGACGAACCCTCGTTGGGTTCGGTTACAAAGGTTGGACTGCACGTTAACTTTAAGATTCCTTCCAGCTCTAACCTTCCACAACGCCGTGATTTCATCCTCCTCCTGCAGCCGTATTAACTCGGTTCAGGAGTGAAGTAGATAATTAAGTCGTCCAGTCAACATATATTTATTACAGTTCCTTATTATGTTTATCTATGTAGATAAGAAATTGTATTTTGGTGAACTCCCGCCTATAAATGCCAACTACTCGGTTCAGCAAGTCTTTCTAAGCTTCCGTGAGACCGGAGGCCCAAGATCACGTGGCAGTCATCGCCAGGGGTTGCTATGGAGCCCAACACGGTCCAAATCGGACGTGGTCCTTCAAAAGGACTTTCCCGGGAAACTGGTGTGTGTGTGTGTGTGTGTGTGTGTGTGTGTGTGTGTGTGTGTGTGTGTGTGTGTACTTTCCCGGGAAACTGGGGTGTGTGTGTGTGTGTGTGTCTGTGAAGATTTTATTTTATTTATTTGACAGATATACAGCGAATGAGGGAACACAAACAGGGGGAGTGGGAGAGGGAGAAGCAGACTCCCGGTTGAGCTGAGAGCCCCATGCGGGGCTGGATCCCAGGGCCCTGGGACCATGACCTGAGGCGAAAGCAGACCCTTAAGGACTGAGCCACCCAGGGCCCCGGGAAACTCGTATTTGAAAAAGAGTGCCGTTGGAATTCGTTTTTTCTTAAAGTAAACCCGTAAGCAGAGATACAAACTTTCACTCCGAGAACAGAGAACGATGCCCCTCCTCCTAAGGGAAGAACTTCCACTCCTTCGGCGGCGGAAGCGGCCGGAACCAAAGAGCCGTGGGCACCGGTTCTCCTGGGAGCGCTTCTCCGTGACGAACCAGACTCCACCCCCGCAGTGTTGCCGTGGAGACGGAGAGAGCTGTGTGGATGCGGAGAGGCGCTGAGGCCGGGCCTTTGCTGTCTGTCCCGGGAAGGGGCTCACCGAACCAACGCCAAGATGGTTAGTGGCTCGGAACAGTGAGGGAGAACTTTGAGTAGAGCCTAGGACTGGAGATCAGAGGTTCTCAGCACATTTCTGGTTGAAGTCTAGGAGTGTCAGCGGAGGATGATCTCCCGGCCTTACCCCTGTTCTCACGGGAGACAGGGATGCAACTGTAAACACCTCAAAGCTTTCTTCCCCCTGCTTCTCCATTTCTCCGCACCTAAGCTGCGCGTAGGATGGAAAGCAGACCAAGGAAAGGCTGAGATGACAGACGCTGCGCGAAAGCATCTCTTAGCCCCCTCGAATGAATTGATACAGAAGATTAGGTGTAGTAGCCGTTGGGTTCAGCTCAAGTGCAGGGTGATGGCCCTTTGAGTAAAATACCTGTTACAGAGAGTTTGAACGGGCTTCCCTGGGATTCGTTGGTAAGGATTTGACATGCAAATCCTAGAGCTGTCACTCTGAGTTTAAAACTGACCATCGGAGTTGAATCACAGAGCTATCTTTGTCTTTGTTGCTTCTTTCACAGATGCTTTCAAGGGCCAAACCTGCTGTAGGCGGGGACCTACCGCACACTGACAAAAGAAAGAAGAAAGGTAGGAAGATTCCGAAACTAGAGGAGCTACTTTCACAAAGAGATTTCACTGGAGCTATTACCCTATTGGAGGTAATGTGCAAAGAAGGTTGCTTCTTAGGAGGTGGATACCAGAATATGGATGAATGCTAGGGTGAATGTTGGTTCTATGCTCTTGGAACAGGTGGGCGCTTTTGGGGGGCTTCTTGTAAATCTAGTCAGGCACAGATTGCAGATTCCGTGTCAGCAATAGACCTGATTAAAGATGAACTGAGAAGATAGACTTACTTCTTGAGGGATACTTTTAATTATCTCTAGTCCCACTGATGGGGAATTCAGCTATATAATGGAGGGACATTTAGTATTGTATCAGTTCACACAGTGTTTATCCTGACTGCTGACCAATATATGCTCTATTCCTATTATATGTTACAAAATTTGGATCATTTAAATAATACCGCCATGCTTCATGTTTATTGTCTAGAATACTACATCTTCAGAAAATACTTCGAATCTCTCTGGCAGTAGTTCTCAACTGTTAATGTGCATCAGTATCACCTAGGGTACTTATTCAAATATATACTCCTGGACTCCTACCTTAGGGATTCTGATTCTTTCCAAATCAGTCTGTGGTGGTGCTCAGGAACCTGCATTTTTGACAAGTGGCCCAAATGCTTCTGATGTAGGTTGTCCAAGGATACTACACTTTGAGAAACTGCCTTGTGGGAATCACACGTTATAGGAGGATGAAGGGGCGCACCAAAGAATGAAGAGAAGAAGCGTTTTGACAGCACAGCCTAGTTATGTTGTGCCAGTCATTTCTCCCTAGCACTACTTCGGTTATATTACTTGTAATCTATCAGCAATAATTGTTTTAATTAGCTTTATATATTTCTCAGTCTTCCATGTATAGTCTTCTGTTTCTCACTAGCTCTGATATCGAGCACCTTGTTTGACTTTTTTGGTGTTAGTTTTCTTATCTTTAAAGTGGGGAAGTTGGGGGCGCCTGGGTGGCTCAGTCAGTTAAGCATCTGCCTTCAGCTCAGGTCATGATCTCAGGGTCCTAGGATCGAGCCCCATATCAGACTCCCTGCTCACAGGGGAGTCTTATTCTCCCTCTCCCTCTGCCCCCTCCTTTGCCCCCCCCCCTGCAACTCATGCTCTCTCTCTCTCTCTCTCTTTCTCAAATAAATAGATAAAATCTTTAAAAAAATAAATAAAGTAGGGAAGTTGACTTGGAAAGACCTTCTAGCTCTGTAAATCAACGGACTCAGTGGTAGGTATTTCTAATTTTTTTTTAAAGATTTTATCTATTTATTTGACGGAGACAGCAAGAGAGGGAACACAAGCAGGGGTTAGTGGGAGAGGGAGGAGCAGGCTTCTGGCGGAGCAGGGAGCCCGATGCAGAGCTCGATCCCAGGACCTTGGGATCATGACCTGAGCTGAAGGCAGACCCCTAACGACTGAGCCACCCAGGCGCCCCATATGTCTAATTTTTATCAGTCCCTGTTTCTCTTCTCTCTTTTCTTTAAGACGATGACCACATTTTCCTTACTGTGTAATCCCACACTGCTTTTAAGTTGTCAGGGAGGCTCTATTCTGTGCTTACATTCTTAGGTGGGCAGTCACAGTGCCATGATGTATGGGGGTGGGAACTGCTGTGTTTGGGGGAAGGGGATCTCATGAGCTTTCCTGTGGTTCCAGGTAATTCCTGAAGCAAATTCAGGGAGCCTTCAAATAAGAATTTCTTCAGACTTAAGACACTGTACTCAGATCCACAGCATTTTGTGAAAGGAAGATTTCTAATGTTATGGAGTTAACTACAGGAGTAAGTTCTTATCCTAGACCAGAAAGTATTGATGGATGTCTTCATCTTGTAATAGTCAAGGCACCTAGGGTTCTATACCAATGATCTATAAATATGTGTTGGCTCCCTGTTTAATTTTTTACCAATTTTTTGGTTTATCAGCCTGTAGAATGGAAAACTCTCACCTTACCATGGGAGTTCAAACTCCTCCTTCAAGGCCTCACTCCTTTCCTCCAGAACAGGACTTCTGTTCGCTGGGGAATTCATAAATATTTTTTCACAATGGACATAAATGAGGCCAGTCTTCTGAATATCCTTAAGACTGATAGGCCCTGGTAAGCCTATTCAAGAGTAATAGAATGATTTAATGGTTTATTCTCAGTGAAAGGTCATACCTATGAATAAATATATGTGTGCACCACTGGGACAGATTTGAAGTGTGAGTTGGAGGGCAGTAGAGCATGGAGGGTGAGAATACATGTGGTGGAGTCAGTGGGCTGTCGTGGTCCCTGCTAGTACCTTCCCTGGCTGTGGTGGTCTTGAGTTCATTGCTTAATCTCTCTAACCTTCAGTTATTTGGCATTAGATACTTTGCATAAATCTCGTGTTCCTTAATAACCCCCAGAATTGTAATGGGGTTAACTCTTAAATACTTTCTGGAATAAGGTATCAGTAAATACAGGAAAACAAATGTGAAATATTTGAAAATATATGTTTCTTTCAACTGGAATATTAAGTGAACTAGATTTTTCATCTTGTGAATGTCTAAGAAATAATCTCTCTGTGTTACAGCTTTCTTGAATAATGTATAAAGCAAACATTAAAATTCTTTTAATTCCTAACATTGAAAGGAATTGAAAAGATCATACAGTTGTATACATTGTTTCAATATAGCCTGTTTCAGGTGCTCTGCAGCAATAATTGTTCCAGCATTTGATGATGCTTCTTGGAATAAATAAAATGTATATTCTGTTAGTTGTTGCAACATTCAAAGAAACATATGTTTCTGTGACAGAAGGAAATTGTGCTGGAGTGCCTGGATGGCTCAGTCAGTTAAGCATCATCAGACTCTTGATCTCAGCCCAGGTCTTTATTACAGGGTCGTGAGTTCAAGCCCCACGTTGGGCTCCATGCTGCGTGTGGAGCCTACTTAAAAAAAAAAAAGAAAGAAAGTAATTGTGCTGAGTTCCCTAGGTATAGTCTTAATTAAACAGTATTGTCTTACTTTTATTATTTGCGATTTCCTTGCTGATTTGTTTATCAGTAGTTTAACATAGCAGGGTTTTTTGTTTGTTTTTAATTTTTTTAAAGATTTTATGTTTAAGTAATCTCTACACCCAGTGTGGGATGCAAAAACTCAAAACCCCGAGATCAAGAGTCACACACTCCACTGACTGAGCCAGCCAGGCACCCCAACATAGCAGTTTTTTAAATAGACAGCTTACTCAAAGTCTGTCTGTCTTTTTCTTTTTTCTTTTCTTGTCTTTTCTTTTTTTATGAAATTTTAACCTGAAGTTCAAACGTCATGTTGGGGAACAAGAAGCAGATACTAATCTGTGGATTGGATACTGTGCTTTTCACCTGGGTGACTACAAGAGAGCTTTGGAGGTTAGTAAAAAAAAAAAAAAAAAAAAAAAAAATTACAACACAAGGGTTTTGAAAAAGTTATTAAGCTTTATATTATAATTATACATGCTCCTGGTAAAATTCAAATAATACAGGAGGGAACAAAATAAAAAGAAAAAAATCACCTATTTGCCTTCTGCAATCCTATTTCTTTGTTAACAGAGGCCACCATTGGCTCTTGTTTGATGTATTGCTTCAGAATTCTTCTATATAAGCTCAAGTATATATATATATATATATATGAATGTCTTGTTTACTCTTTGCTTTTAGATATATACTAATGAGATTGTTCAAAATATCAATATTAGTATTTCTTAAGGAAACCTTCAGAAGAAAAATAAACCCTTTTGATAAAATTTCCATGACAGTTTTCTCAAAAGAAGTTCATTTTTATTTTGTTTGGTTAATTTTAGACATAAGAAAGGTTATCTTTATATTTGTGCAAGTTGAGTTTTGAAAGTTGTTTTTCTTGGTCATTGTAAACAGCATCTATGTAATGAACAATCTATAGGAATATGAGTCTAGATAAAATTATAGTTGACTTTTGTCAAGCAGTTTTTAAAGCATAAATGAAATTGTTTAAACATTTCCCACATATTCTTACCCCCCAAATGTAACCTAAGGATATTTATAGAACATGCATAACCAAAATGAAATGTCCAGGATCAAGTAATGAGGGGGTATGACGAAAAACAAAAACAACAAAATCAGTGAGGGCAAAGGGAAGATATGAAAAGGACAGAATAGAAGCTGGCAGTATTTGTGAAAGATATAGGGGAGAGAGAGTAGCCCAAAAGTAGTAAGAAAAATAACAAAGGTATCTGGTATATACTGGTAAATAGTAAGAGTATATGGAAAACATAGTTGACAAAGTAAATCTCAGAAGGTGTTCTTGTCAGGAAAAAAATGCCTTTTTAAAATGTAAAGCCAAATAAATAAAGCCAGAAAACAATTAGAATGAAATGATATTTGTAGTATATTAAGGTTATCAGGTTTTAAGTTAACTGAACCTATGCATTTCTTATAAGGTATCTTTTGTTTTCCTTTTTTTTTTTATTAAGAAAATTTTTTTAAAGATTTTATTTATGGGGCGCCTGGGTGGCTCAGTCACTTAAGCATCTGCCTTCGGCTTGGGTCATGATCCCAGGGTTCTGGGATCGAGCCCTGCATCAGGCTCCCTGCTCCTTTGGGAGCCTGCTTCTCCCTCTTCCTCTGCCTGCGTGCTCTCTCTCTCTCCGTCAAATAAATAAATACAATCTTTAAAAAAAGTAAAGATTTTATTATTTATCTGAGAGAGGGAGAGATAGCGAGAGGGAGTATGAACGGGGAGGAGAGGGAGAAGCAGGCTCCCTGTGAGCAGGAAGCCCGACTGGGGGCTCAATCCCAAGACCCTGGGATCATGATCCCAGCCGAAGGCAGACACTTAACTGACTGAGCCACCCAGGCGTCCCTCCTTTTTTTTTTTTTTTTTTTTAAGATTTTATTTATTTTATTTTTTTGAGGTGAGGGTGGAGAGGGAGAGGGAAAGAGAATCCAAAGCAGGCTCCACACTGAGCTCAGAGCCAGACACGGGGCTCAATCCCATGACCAGGAGATCATGACCTGAGCCAAAACCAAGAGTTGGAAGCTTAACCGACTGAGCCACCCAGGTGCCCCTTTTGTTTGTCTTTTTAAGTTAGCAAAAATAAAAAATATTTTAGTTATTTTTCATTTCTGCAGTTTGTTAGCCCATATCAATGTTAAAAAGGAGAGAAAAAACAAGTTTTAAAGTGGAAAACACTGCCTGGGTGGTGCAGTCAGTTAAGTGTCAGACTCAGTTTCAGGTCATCATCTCAGGGGTGTGAGATCGAGCCCAGCGTCCAGCTCCGCACTCAGCATGCAGTCTGCTTGATTCTCTTCTCCTTTTGCCCCTCCCCTCTGCGTGTGCCTCTCTCTCTCTCTCAAATAAATAAATAAATCTTAAAAAAAAAAAGGATTATGTGGACAACAGCCCCTCCCCCCGGCCCCCCATGGGTAGGATTGAGTTGTAGCTTCAGTATTTAACCTTGCAGGTGCAGAATAGTTGAGGAGCATATAGGATTCCCTAAATGTGAAGTTGCTCAATCTCAGTAAGAAATCCTATTCCATTATAGAGGAATTGCTCATCGACTGCTTTACTGCTGAAATGAGATCCCTGCTTAATATATATTTCAGGAATATGAAAATGCGACAAAAGAGGAAAATTGCAATCCTGAAGTCTGGGTGAACCTAGCCTGTACCTACTTTTTTCTCGGGATGTATAAACAAGCTGAAGCCGCTGGATTTAAAGGTAAAATGGACCCTTTTAATATCTAGTATTCATCACTAATGGTATGAGTTATTTTGGAGATTTTAAAACATTTTAATTCCTTTTTCTATTGAGGAAAAACCAAGTGCAATTAGAAAACTAAAAAATAGGGGTGCCTGGCTGGCTTACTCTGTAGAGCACGTGACTCTTGATTTTGGGGTTGTAAGTTTGAGCCCCATGTTGGATGTAGAGATCACTTAAAAACAAAATATTTTTTAAAAAAAGAAAAGAAAACTAGAAAATAGATTTAATCTTCAAAGAACATTGAATCTGAGCAACTTTATATTTAAAGAGAGAGTTAATGTCTGTGCTGCTTCCTTTCCCCACCCCGCCACCCCAGAAGCTACAACAGACAAGCAGGACGAGAGAAGCAAGAGGGCGAGTTATCTTTTTTAGGCTCCCTCATAGTAGGGGATTGATGTTGTAGGAGCTGGAGGTAGCTGTCTAAGCCCTAGGGATGTGGATTTTATAGCTGCTTTCCCTGCTTCTGAATTTCCCTGTTTTCCCAGGTAATTTCTGCTTGAAGAATCTAGACTTGTTTTCATTTGCTTTACTTGTCCTGACAGCCGTCTAAGAAGAATTGGACATCAACTTGCAAATAAGAATAGGGCAAAGAGAAACAGGGGAGAAAAGATTAAGAATGAGAGTATGAATCAAATTAAATTCAAAGAAGTGTAGAGAAACTGGGCAAGGGAATGTTTGTTAGGAAATTTGTTAGGGAAGAATATATTCCAGGATAGAATTCTTAAGAGAATTAACTGATATATACATATTTAGGATTTACATATTATTTTACATATTATTCCAGCTCAAATTCATGGATCTTGTGGAACTCGAAGCTTTTCTTCATTTGAACCCAAACTGTTTCCTGTGTACTCATGTAGTTTTTCTTAATCTAGTTATATGGGCCTTTAAGTTACTTATTTATCTCATGTTTCTAGACTTTATCTGTGCCTAGAATAGGGTTAGACACATAGAAAGTGATCAAGGTAGCTCCCTATCTTTCCATATAATTTTTGTTCTTTTTAATGCATTGAAGTATGAGTTTTTTCTGTAAAGAGATGTAGGGTTAGGTATCTAGAATTAGGAAAATTCTTCAACCGTGCAAAGGGGATTTGGAACTTGAAAGGTGTTAACCTTTTCTCTTGGTTGACTGTTTCAATGTGGCAGATTATCATGCTAAAAGATCTGTGGAGTAGAGATTGGGCTAGTATTTAAGAAAAGGCCATATAATTGAAGAAAAGGAGATTTCTGAAGGAATTGACCAAGAATACTTGGAAGAACAGCTGAATGACATGGATTTCTACATGAATTGGGATAAACATAACCTTATTTCTAGTGTTTGGTCAGTGTGTGAACAGCACAGCAATGGGCTGCTACTGGAACTGTATGTGTGGAGTCCTGAGCTGTGGGTCACCATGATAGAAGCATAGGTAGAGCAAGTGCTGGGGAAGAAGAGAACAGTTTTTTTCTGGTTCCTGATGCTGTTGCTGCTACTGCCGGTATAGACCAGACTAAAATATATATACTATAGAAGAGACATATCAGGGTCACACAGATAAGGATTTGGGAAGATTATCTGAGTCTCATGTCATTCTTGCATGGGACTAAGTGCCATAGACAATTAATAAGTGGTTTGAACGTTTTTTTCCAGCTCCAAAAAGCCGACTTCAAAACCGCCTCCTCTTCCACTTGGCTCATAAGGTATTTATGTTCTCATTTCACATTTTTTGTTTTTAAAATATATTTTCTTCCTTTTTTTTTTTTAAAGATTTTATTTATTTATTTGAGAGAGAGAGAATGAGAGATAGAGAGCGCGAGAGGGAAGAGGGTCAGAGGGAGAAGCAGACTCCCTGCTGAGCAGGGAGCCCGATGTGGGACTCGATCCCGGGACTCCAGGATCATGACCTGAGCTGAAGGCAGTCGCTTAACCAACTGAGCCACCCAGGCGCCCTATTTTCTTCCTTCTTGTTAAAAACAATGGTGAAAGATAATGAACTAGAAATGCTTGTTAATGATATTTCTAGAACAAGTAGAATATAAGTATTAATTTTATAGGATTTTCTTCACCTTAGTGTTCTTTACAGTACAAATTAAGAGATGTTAGATTTTAGTTCTTCTTAAGTAGTAGTCATTTAAGATTAGTTTGTTTCAGCTATCCTGTTGTCTCTTGGAAGCAGACTCTAAGACACCTTAACTCCTACAAATACACACTTTTCAGAATTGCCTTATAGCAATAAGGTTTTTTTTTTTTAAGAGAGAGAGCGAGCATGCAAGAGCAGGGGAGGGGGACGGGCAGAGGGAGAGCGAGAGAGAGAATCTCAAGCAGGCTCCAAGCTGGTTTGGGGCCTGATGCAGGGCTCGATCTCACAACCCTGAGATCATGACCTGAGCTGAAATCAAGAGTTGGATGTTTAACTGACTGAGCCACTAAGGCACTCCCCTTTTTAAAGTTTTTTTTTTTTTTATTCATTTAAGTAATCTCTATATCCAACATAGGACTCGAACTCATGACCCTGAGATCAAGAGTCACAGGCTCTTCCACCCGAGCCAGATGGGCACCCCAAATTTTCTTTTCTTTCTTTTTTTTTTTTAAGTAAGCTCTACACCCAAAGTGGGGCTTAAACTCATGATCCCAAGATCAAGAATCACATTCTCTACCTGCTGAACCAGCCAGGCACTCCTGATTTATAGCAGTAATTTTGATTATCATCATAAAATGGTTTTTTAAAAATAATTTTCCATATTATAGAAGTTACACATTAATTCTATTAAATAAAATATAAGTAAGCAAAAATTGAAAGAAGAAATAACATCTACACCCACTAAAAAGGAGAATTACAGACCAATATCCCTGATGAACATGGATGCAAAAATTCTCAATAAAATACTAGCAAATCGAATTCAACAGTACATTAAAAGAATTATTCATCACAATCAAGTGGGATTTATCCCTGGGCTGCAGGGGTAGTTCAATATTGGTAAATTAATCAATGTGATACACCATATTAATAAAAGAAAGGACAAAAACCATATGATCCTGTCAATAGATGCAGAAAAAGCATTTGACAAAATACAGCATCCCTCAACAAAGTAGATAGATGGAACATACCTCAACATCATAAAGGCCATATACAAAAGACCCACAGCTGATACTGTCCTCAGTGGGGGAAAACTGAGAGCCTTTCCGCTATGGTCAGGAACAAACAAGGATGTCCACTCTCACCATTGCTAATTAACATGGTACTGGAGGTCTTAGCCTCAGCAATCAGACAACAAAAAGAAATAAAAGGCATCCAAATTGGCAAGGAAGAAGTCAAATTTTCACTATTTGCAGACGACATGATACTCTACATAAAAAAACCTGAAAGACTCCACCAAACAATTGCTAGAACTGATACATGAATTCAGCAAAATCATAGGATATAAAAATCAATGTCCAGAAATCTGTTGCATTTCTATATACCAATAACAAAGCAGCAGAAAAAGAAATCAAGGAATCGATCCCATTTGCAATTGTACCAAAAACAATAAGATACGTAGGAATAAAGCTGACTAAAGAAATAAAAGATCTATATTCTGAAAACTATAGAACACTTCTGAAAGAAATTGAAGAGGACACAAAGGAATGGAAAAGTATTCCGTGCTCATGGATTAGAACAAACATTGTTAAAGTGTCTATACTACCCAAAGCAATCTACACATGTGATGCAATCCCCATCAAAATACCACCAGCATTTTTAACAGAGCTAAAATAATCTTAAAACTTCTATGGAACCACAAAAGACCCTGAATAGCCAAAGCAATTCTGAAAAAGAAAAACAAAACTGGTGGCATCATGATTCCAGATTTCAAGATATATTACAAAGCTGTAGTGTTCAAGACGGTATGATACTGGCACAAAAACAGACACATAGATCAATGGAACAGAATAGAGAACCCAGAAGTGGATGCACAACTATATGGTCAACTAATCTTCAACAAAGCAGGAAAGAATGTCCAATGGAAAGTCATTCTCTTCAAATGGTGTTGGAAAAACTGGACAGCATCATGCAGAAGAATGAAACTGGACCACTTACCTACACCATACACAAAAATAAATTCAAAATGGATGAAAGACCTTAATGTGAGACAGGAAACCATCAAGATCCTAGAGGAGAACATAGGCAGCAACCTTTTTACCTCAGCCATAGCAACTTCTTACTAGACTCCTCTCTTGAGGCAGGGAAAACAAAAGCCAAAGTGAACTATTGGGAATTCATCAAGATAAAAAAACTTCTGCACAGCAAAGGAAACAATTAACACAATTAAAAGACAGCCTACAGAATGGGAGAAAATATTTGCAAACCACGTATCTGATAAAGGGTTAGTATCCAAAGTCTACAAAGAACTTATCAAACTCCACACCCAAAAAACAAATAACCCAATTAAGAAATGGGGAGAAGACGTGAATAGACACTTTTCCAAAAAACATATCCAAATGGCTAACAGACACATGAAAAGTGAAAAGATGCTTAACATCACTCATCATCAGGGAAATACAAATCAAAACCTCTCATACCGTCTCATACATCAGGATAGCTAAAATTAACACAAGAAACAACAGGTGTTGGTGAGGGTGCAGAGAAAGGGGAACCCTCTTGCACTGTTGGTGGAAATGCAAACTGGTGCAACCACTCTGGAGAACGGCGTGTAGGTTCCTTGAAATGTTACAAATAGAACTGCCCTGGGGTGCCTGGATGGCTCAGTCAGTTAAGCGTCAGAGTTTGGCTCAGGTTATGATCTCAGGGTCCTGGGATGGAGCCCCGAGTCAGGCTCCTTGCTCAGTGGGGAAGTCTGCTTCTCCCCCTCTCGCTGTCCCTCCCCCCACTCATGCTCTCTCTCTCTCTCTCTCTCTCAAATAAATAAAATCTTAAAAAAAATAAAAATAGAACTACCCTATGATCCAGCAATTGCACTACTAGATATTTACCCAAAGGATACAAAAATACAGATTCAAAGATATACATGCACCCCAATGTTTATAGCAGCATTATTAAGAATAGCCAGACTATGGAGAGAGCACAAATGTCCATTGACTGATGAATGGATAAAGAAAATGTGGCATATATATATATATATGAAATGGGCTATAATTCAGCCATAAAAAAGAATGAAATCTTGCCATTTGCAATGACATGGTTGGAGCTAGAGTGTGTTATGCTAAGTGAAGTAGGTCAGTCAGAGAAAGACAAATACCATATGATCTCACTCATATGTGGAATTTAAGAAAGAAAACAGATGAACATATGGGAAGGGGGAAGAGAAAAAAAAGGGGGAGAGGAAAATAAGCCATAAGAAACTCTTAACCATAGTGAACAAATGGAGAGTTGATGGAGGGAGGTAGATGGGGGATGGGCATTAAAGGGGGCACTCGTTATGATGAGCACCTGGTGTTGTATATAAGTGATGGATCACTGAATTCTACTTCAGAAACCAATATTGCACTGTATGTTAACTACCTAAAATTTAAATTAAAAAAATAATAAAGGTAACTTATCTTATTGGTATCTTATATCTTCTTTTAAGATAATTATTTTTAAGGGGCGCCTGGGTAGCTCCATTGATTAAGCGTCTGCCTTCAGCTCAGGTCATGATCATGGGGTCCTGGGATCAAGCCCCATATCGGGCTCCTGTTCAGCAGGGAGTCTGCTTCTCCCTCTGCCCCTCCCCCTGCTCGTGCGCGCGCTCTCTCTCTCCCTCTCTCAAATAAAGCTAATTATGTTTATACACATATTTACATTTTGTTCATTTTTTGTTTTGTAGAATGAGACTCATGCTGAATATATATTTTTGTATTCTGCTTTTTTTTTTTTTACTTATCTTTATATAATGAGTGTATCCCTGAGTCACTAGTCTTTAAGACTGTGACTTTTTAAAAATGGTTTTTAGGGGCGCCTGGGTGGCTCAGTTGGTTAAGCGACTGCCTTCGGCTCAGGTCATGATCCTAGGGTCCTGGGATCGAGCCCCACATCGGGCTCCCTGCTCTGCGGGAAGCCTGCTTCTCCCTCTCCCACTCCCCCTGCTTGTGTTCCTGCTCTCGTTGTGTCTGTCTCTGTCAAATAAATAAAAAAAAAAAACTTAAAAATAAAAAAGCTTTTAATTGATATTGCTAAATTATTTTACAGAAAGTTTATCAAATCATCCATAGGCAGTTTATAAAAAAAATTATTGTTAATGCATTTAAAAATTTCATAGTATAATTGTCCATCTCTATTTAGTTCTTTCAGTTTTTGCATTACATGTTTTTCAGACTCTATCATTAAGTATATACAAATTTAGAATTGTTCCGTCCATTTAGTGGATTGCAATATCATTGTGAAATGTCTGTCTTTATCTCTAAAAATTTCTCTTCACGTAAAGTCTACTTTGTCATATTTGTATAGCTACACCACTCTTTTGTTTAGTGTTTGTCTATTATATCTCTTTATATACTTTTTTTTTTAAAGATTTTATTTATTTATTTGACAGAGAGAGACAGCGAGAGCAGGAACACAAGCAGGGGGAGTGGGAGAGGGAGAAGCAGGCTTCCCGCGGAGCAAGGAGCCGGATGCGGGGCTCCATCCCAGGACCCTGGGATTATAACCTGAGCCGAAGGCAGAGGCATAACGACTGAGCCACCCAGGCGCCCTATATACTTTTTTAAACATTTTTTAAGATGAGTCACCCAGGTGTCCCTCTCTTTACATACTTTTAAACTTTCTACCTTACTGTGTCTTTATATTTTTAAAATATCTCTCTAATTAACAGCATATAGGAATGATAAAAAGAATAGGAGAAAAAATAGAAAGGAAGAAGGAGGAGGAGGGGTCAAGTAATTAACATTAGCTGTGACTCAGAGTCTTTCCATTGTCAAGGCTCTGCCTCCAGAGGCTGTTTTCATTCTTTCTCTGAAGGAGAGACAGGGGAGAAGACAAGGAACTGAAGGGAAATAGAGAGAACTGAGAGAAAAAAATGGCTGAAGGAGGAGTTAAAGTCTCTGTACCACAGGTGTTGATTAACTGCACTCTAACATGAATCTTTCCATGTCTTCTTCCCTCTGACAATTTCAGTTTAATGATGAGAAGAAGTTGATGAACTTCCATCAGAATCTTCAGGATATCACAGAAGATCAACTCAGTTTGGCCTCAATCCACTATATGCGATCCCACTACCAAGAAGCTATTGATATTTATAAGCGAATACTCCTAGATAACAGGTCTGAGTCCTTTCATGTCTACTCCAAGTCTCATTTTGTTAGCTTTTTTCTGTAACTGCTTTGGCTGAGGACCTAGTGTCCTTTCGATCTAGTATCACCATGTGTTCAAATCTGTTTAGCTAATAATGTGGTCAGATTAAGAACTTCTTATTCTCCAGATCAGGATTTCTCCATGTTTATTTCACTATCACCCTTCCAAGGAGCCTTTTTGGTCTCCCTCCTCCCCCATCACCTTCTCATGAAAGTTTGAAACCACAGATATACTGTATGTCCATTTATATACTGAACATATTATCTGTGCCTTATACTTAAAATGAGTACGATTTTCCACTTCTTCATAAGGATTTTTACCCCTTTGGGGATGATATGGCCCCTGTTGAAAATGCATGGTCTAAATGTATCATTTCAGCATTGTAATAGGTTGTAGGGAGCTTGCTGACAAAATTAGAAATAAACCATTCTGAAGAACTAACATTCCCACTTTATCACTGACCACTGGGTATCTCTCCCACTTGCCAAAAATATCTCATCCACCTGCCTTCTCCCCTTTTGCTTACCTGTACCCAACCCATTCCCCTTCTCAGTCATGGAGTCTGCCTGCTTTGTGTGTCCATCCTTTGTCTGATGTATGCTTATTTACAGTTTAGGCCAGTTACAGCATACATTAGTTTAGTCTTTTTAACATGAACTGGTAGGAGTTGAATGCTTCCCTTTCTCCTTTAGTTGTCATCTCTCATTCTACTTAAATCAAAACATCCAAATATTACAATACAAAAGAAAAATATTGCACTGATGATATCTTGCCTTCTTTCTTCAAAAGGCAAATTCATGTCCTCCTCGCCTGGCTGTCCATTTGAGCCATTAAAAAAGTCTTTGTAGTTTGACAACCTTACTATGAAGTAGACTTAAACTGTTAACCCTTAATTCTTTCATCTAATAGGGAATACCTTGCCCTCAATGTATATGTGGCCCTATGTTACTACAAGTTGGATTACTATGATGTGTCTCAAGAAGTTCTGGCAGTTTACCTTCAGCAAATTCCTGATAGCACCATCGCACTCAATCTTAAGGCCTGTAATCATTTTCGCCTTTACAACGGCAAAGCAGCTGAGGTAGTGATGGAAATGTGTTTTTAATTTACTGAATTCCACTTTGAATAACCCTATACTTTTTGGGTTATTCATAAGACTCTATTATTTGTAACTCCTGGTTAATATCCCTTTGTTATCGCCAGGGTGATTCTATGAGAACCAACTCTATATAAATACTTATATTGATTAGATATTCTAAAAAAATGTTAATTTCTGAGTTCTGTGTGTCTAATGTATTGTAGATATCTTTACCTAGATGCTTTACATTACCTTAAATATGTCAAAACTAAACAGTTCTGCTTCTTCCTCTAAAATAGGTTTGTGACCCTGTGGTTCATTGTCACCAGCGTGTAAATCACATCACAAGCCTAGGATTTCCATCAGTCTTTTTCTTCGCCACCCCATCTAATCATCTACCAGTTCCTTTCAGTTCTGCATCCTAGATATCTCTTTGATCTATCCTTTCTTCTCCTCTACCATTGCTCTAGTCTGAGCACTCCTCATCTTTTATTTCGGTTCTTTAAATAATTTCCCTGCCTCTGGCCTTGTCCTCTCCTCTCTAGCCACTGACATTGTTCCACACACCATGCTCTCCTACTCTCATAGCTTTTCTCATTTCCTGGAATGCCTTATTCTGCTTGGTACAATTCACCGTCTCTTTCAGGATTATCCCAAGAGGCAATAGTGGTAAACATTTTATAAATACTTAGAAATTAGCTAACTTCTAGGCACTGTGCAGAATGCTTTGTATCTATTATTTAGTTCCCCTGACAATCCTGTGGAGAAATTCTGCTTTAGCTTTCTTTATGTAGGAAACTGAGAGTGCATAGTAGACCATACTATGGTCTTATGGTCCCAGACAATGGGACCTCCTTTTATTTGACACTATACACACACACACATATACACATATGCAGAGAGAGAGAGAAAAAAGAGGGCATGTTCTATACTATATTTATTTACAGATACTTATTTATTTATGTAATAAACAGGTGATTTTTTTTTAAAGATCTCATTTTTTTAAGTAATCTCTACACCCAACATGGGGCTCGATCTTACAACCCCAAGATCAAGAGTCACACACTCCACCAACCAGCCACCCCTATACAGGTCATTTTTAGATTAACAGTGTGAGGGGGGCCATGGAAATTACTTCCTCAGCCATTATTTTAGTTGATGCCAGAAGCCATCAAAATTCAATGTAAAATTTGTGCATGTGTCAAAATTTTAAAATCCCACCCCTGCCCAAAAAACAGTTCCAGCTGGGATCGTGCCACTGGAGGAGGAGGGAAAGGAACTGAAACCAGCAAACCAACTCTATCAAAGCAAAATTCACTGTGTAAATGTAATAGCAAGGGACATTATTACGTAGCTGACAGCAGACTCAGCTCCTGAGTGAAACAGTGTTTAGTAATCGTGGGAGAGGGGTGGAGTGGAAAGCATATGTCCTTCGCCTAGGCCCAGATTCACATTTTGTGGCTTATGTCGATAAAAGTGGTCTGTTCTGGCAATACGAATGCCCACCACTTCAACTGCTTAGTATGCAATCAAGCAGTCCATTTCTTTCTTTCTTTTTTTTTTTTTTAAAGATTTTATTTATTTATTTGACACAGACACAGCAAGAGAGGGAACACAAGCAGGGGCAGTGGGAGAGGGAGAAGCAGACTCCCCGCAGAGGGCTCGATCCCAAGACCCTGGGATCATGACCTGAGCTGAAGGCAGAGGCTTAACGACTGAGCCACCCAGGTGCCCTTGAGCAGTCCATTTCTATGTTATGTACAATATGTTCTTGGGTATACTCACTTCAACTACAGAGTCCCCGGAGTCTGCCTAATTGGCTGGTTTCCAGCATCAGCAGTTTAATAGTAAACTGGTTCGCAATTTGATCTCTTTAGAGTTTATGGCCTTTGGTAAGAGCAAATAAAAGAAATATATTCTTGCCTTTCTACCTTGAGTTAATCTTGGGGATTTGCCAATATTTTCCAGTCTATTAAATGTTTACATTTTGTCTGCATGTGTTCTTTCCATAGTCTGGTATGGGTAGCGTGGTTAACCAGTATTCTGTAGGTCTAGCATGATGTGAGTCAGGGCGCCAAACTATATTTCCTATCCCCCAAAAGACATGCTTTTTCACTTGAAATTGTGTCTGTGACGTTTACATATTAATTTTATAATGTATTCCAGCAGGAGATGACTATGTCAAATGTACCCTGACAAGCTTTTTCGGGGAGGGGGTTAGCAGTAGAATATAGTTTGTGTTTGCCAATAATTTTATTAAACCACTTAAAAATCAGGCATTCCTCTGGTAATTTGTATAATACGTCCAATATTCTATGGTTCATTCTCTCCACAAACACCAATAGCGTTCTGCCCTTCTGTAGTAAGCATGATATAATCTGTACTGGTTCACTTAATTCCTGATGTACTTTAAATAACTTGCCCAAAGTTTTATGACTAACAAGTGACAAATTCAGGTCTCAAACCCCTGTCTATCTGACTCTAAAGCCCATCGACCTAACTGCAAATTTAGGGGTACTTTCTTCTTTTCTCTTATATGTGATTATAGGTAGATAGATATAGATATATTTGTAGATACATATAGGTATATATGTAGATATAGATATAAAATATCATGCATGCTATTTGATAGTTGCCTAGTTATCTTTCATCTAGACAAGCTTATTGAGGATTGAAACTGTGTCTTTTGACATGTGTGTCCTGGTACCTGGCACAATGCACACACAAAGTTGGTGTCAATTAAGTATTGGTTGAATGAGAATACTAAGACTTCACACTTAGTATGACTAAGAAATTAAGGGAGACTCATGTTTAAAGAAGGAGGAGGGGGCGCCTGGGTGACTCAGTCATTAAGCGTCTGCCTTCAGCTCAGGTCATGATCCCAGGGTCCTGGGATCGAGCCCCGCATTGGGCTCCCCGCTCCGTGGGGAGCCTGCTTCTCCCTCTCCTACTCCCCCCTGATTGTGTTCCCTCTCTCGCTGTGTCTCTCTTTGTCAAATAAATAAATAAAATCTTTAAAAAAAATAAAGAAGGAGGAGGTTCAAAAGAGGTCAATAAAAATGAAGATTGCGAAAAAGCCATTGGGTTTCATAGGATTTCCTACAATGTGCTACTCTGATTAGGATATCATTACTATTGGGGTAGATGACAAGGAGATAAGGAATGGGTGAGTAATTGCTTGGATTGGGATTTGTCATGAAGGCTATGGCAGAGGGATGACAAGTAGGTCATGGAGCAGTAGAAGCAGTGACAATAAGAGGCTGCTGAAAGGAAGGGGAATGCTAGTTTCATAGGATAACTAGTTAAAAGAACTTTTTCCCCCAAACTGGGAAGGCCTCCAGAGCAGTGATTAAGAGCAGGAGCTTTGAAATAAGATAGACCCCAAATTCCACTTCTGGGTGGTAGGTATGTGGCTTTCAGTGAACTACTTAACCTCCTTAAGCATCACCTGCAAAATAAGGAAAGTAATAGACTGACTTATTATGGGTCTCTGTAAAGATTAAATGATATGACGTATGTAAAGTCTCTAGCTTGATATACATAGTAAACTCTCAGTAAATATTAACAATTATCACATATTTTGGAGGCAGAAAGATTGTCAAAGCTATCTATCTTTTCCTTTATGTTTGGTGCTTTCTGTATCTTGTTGAAGATGATTTCCTGGCCCAAGATCATATTCTCTGGTATTATCTTCCTTTTTTAAAAAAAATTATTTTTTAAAAACATGTAATCTCTACCCCGGGTGTGGTACTTGAACTCATGACCCCGAGATCAAGAGTCACATGCTCTTCTGACTGAGCCAACCAGGCACCCTTGGTATTATCTTCTAAAAGCCTTCTTGTTTTGCCTTTTTCAAATCCAAATTATCTATATTTATACTATATTATATTTATTTTTAAAAATTTTATTTTTTTTAAGTAATCTCTACACCCAGCATGGGGCTCAAACTTACAACCCCAAGACCAAGAATTGCATGCTCCATCAACTGAGCCAGCCAGGCACCCCTATAAATATATCTAAGAGGTTTAATTTCTCAATTAAAAGACAAAGATTGGCAAATTAGATTGAAAAGATAAAACCCTAATATATGTTTTAAATATAAGGACAGAAAATTTGAATGTAAAAGGATATGTTTCATGAAGAATATTTCTTACATGGTTTCTATCATTGGTGTCATGCTTTTATTTTTATTTTTTAAAACATTTTTTTAAAATTTTTTATCAATTTGACAGAGAGAGACACAGCGAGAGAGGGAACACAAGCAGGGGGAATGGGAGAGGGAGAAGCAGGCTTCCCGCCGAGCAGGGAGCCCGATGCGGGGCTAGATCCCAGGACCCTGGGACCATGACCTGAGCCGAAGGCAGACGCCTAACGACTGAGCCACCCAGGTGCCCCGGTGTCATGCTTTTAGAAAGGTCATTTTCACTTTAACGTGGATAAGATGATCCATATCTTCCATTTATAGTTTTATTTTTTTAACATCTTCATTGAGATATAACTCACAGACCCTATAATTCACCCTTTTAAATTGTACAATTCATTGGTTTTTATTATATTCACAGATATGTGCAATCACCACCACAGATTTAGAGCATTTGCATTATGCTCAAAAAGAAACCCCATGCCCCTTAGAAACTCCATCAACCCCTGGCCCCCATTCCCCCAGCCCAAACAATTGTGAATCTGCTTTCTGACTCAAGATTTGCTGATTCTGGATATTTCATAAAAAAGTAATATATAATATGTAAACTTTTATGACTGTCTTCTTTTACTTAGCATGTTTATAAATTTCATCATGTTGTAGCCTATATTAGTACTTCATTCATTTTTATGACCAGATAATATTCTACTGTATCGATAGACTACATTTTATTTTTCCATTCATCAGCTGATGGACATTTGGGTCGTTTCCACTTTTGGCCTATTATGACTAATGAATGCTGTTATAAGCATTTGTGTACATGTTCTTGGACATGTGTTGGACGTGTTTCCATTTCTCTTGGGTATATGTCTAGGAGTGGAATTGTTAGGTTAGATGGAGCTCTATATTTAATTGAGGAACTGCCAGACTGTTTTATAAAGTAGCTACACCAGTTTACATTCCCACCAGCAGTGTATAGGAGTTTCCATTTCTCTACATCCTGGCCAGCAGTTATTATCTGACTTTTTTATTGTAGCCATCCCATTGGATGTGCAGTGAAATCTCACTGTGGTTTTGATTTGCATTTCTCTGATGACTAATGATGTTGAACATCTTTTCATGTGCAGTGAGTTCTGCTTTAAATTCTGTGCCCTAGGCATCTCACTTGGTGCAGCCCTTGTTCTGGCGGGCCTTGCCTGAAATCAGAACTGTCCTCATGATACTAAAAGATTTTGTCTTTTCGCTTTCCTTTGCTCGAGTGTGCCGTGAGGCTTTCCAGAGACAGCATAATTTCAAAATAGATCAAAAGCAGATACAGACATGCCAATCTAGCTGTCCTCTTTTAAGCCAGACATTAAAGAGATTTGCAAAAATATAAAACAATACTACTCTTCTCACTAAGTTTTTGTTTTGTAAATGCAGTTTTCTTAAGTGAAAAATATTTATGTTAATGTGTAGTGGGCTTATTATTATTTTTGATTAATTGAATACTTTAAAATTTCTGTTTTAATTTATAATACAATATATATTGTACTATGGGCTATTTATGTGGGCTATGACCCACAAAAACAAAAGCTCTTTGGGATCCTTAATAATTTTTAAGATTATAAAAGAGATCCTGAGATCAAAAAGCTTGAAAACTGCTGATCTATCCTAATATTACCAAACACTTTGGAATTGCTGCTGTGGACAAGAGGAGGGATTAATAAAAGGGTTGCTGAGGCAGATGCACAATCCCATATGAGATCAAATAGAAGAAGTTTGTAGTGGTTAGTGAGAACAATCAAGAATTTAATTATTTTATCCTGAGAAGCTTAGCTACCTAACTGATGGAAGTAGAAAAAGGAGGAGAGGAAGATTACTCAAAATTATAGATTGGCAAGGTAGGAATAACAGAAAGTGAAGAAGGATAAGTGAATCTAAGGTGTTAGTAAAGATGCTGGAAGTGACCGTTTGTTCTATAGGGAGTGAAGGAGGTAATAGAATACAGAAGAGATCTGATAAGTCTAATAAATAATAGGAGAAGGTATTTTAATTGTGCTAAGTAAATAAAGGCCAATGCAGTAGGAAGGAGGTACTGTGAGAATTCGGGATATAGGTGGAATGATCAGATTGAAGAATCAACCCCAGTTTTCAAAAGTTTAGCTCCTTTATCACCTTTAACTCTGCAAGAAAAGATTAAGTAGGAGTCTTCAGACGTGGGCTCCCTAGTTTCAAACTTGCTGCTTAGTGCAAGGTTCAAATCATTTATTGTTTATAAGCCTCAATGTTCTCATCTGTAAAATGAAGTTAACAATCACACTGACTCTTAGAGTCCTGAGGAACAAATGAAATATGAATGAAATAGCATGTTAAACTCTTTGTAAACTATAAAACATTGTGCAATTATGTGGCATAAGACCTGTACACTTGTCATTTTTCTAAGCCTTTCCTTTTTCTATTTCAGGCAGAACTGAAAAGCTTGATGGACAACGCTTCTTCTTCCTTTGAATTTGCTAAAGAACTCATCAGGCACAATCTGGTGAATAGCGGTTTCCTGTCTTGGCTGAACTGAGTCTTAGGCTACTTCAGTATTTCCCAGCAGTTAGAAGGGTGAATGAAGGGAGATATTGCAACAAATACTTCTCTACTCAAAGTGAACCCCTCCTTGCTATGGAGAAGAGAAAATTAAGTTTCAGATATCAGGTCCTTTCCTCAAGGAAACCCCTACTGGGAGGGCATTAATACATACATAACATTTAGAAAGAAGTGCAAGGCATTGTAGGTCCAAGTGTTCATTCTGTTGGCAAAGACCAAAAGACATGTTCCTTGTGGGTTACAATAAACGGGAAGGATTTTCTGGTCAAAGTCCAGCTGGAGTTCATCTTTGAAGGATGGCTGAGATTTAGAGGGTCCGTTGAAGGCAAGGATATGGAGTTAGAACAAAAATGACATATGTGAAAGATTATGAGCAGGCTAAGCTTACTAGAACAGAAAGTGTGTCCTGGGGCATAGTGAAAAGGAAAGTCTTAGGGAAAAAATAAAGAGGCGGTCAGGTTTAAGGCTGGACTCTGGTGGCCATTGATAAAAAAAAAAGTATCCATATTCAGGTAAAGTTTAATTGATCATGCAGTATTGTGGACACAGCGCAGCTGCTTTCAACTCAGACACCTGGGGACACTGGGAAAATTATGTAATATTGCTGAGTTTCAGATCCCTCACCTGAAAATGGCATTAATAATACCTACACCTTTTCCTTCTGATTTCTCTATTCCTTTTTTTAGCACCAATTCTGCTGTAGACTCTCTCCTCCCCTTTACCTCTGATATCTGCTTGGTCACTTAATCCTACTGATTCTTTCTTGGCAAAGTCTTATATTTATTCCATTCCTTCTCTAATTCAGGCCTCCATCACAGATATAATTTTCTCTGGAGAGTTTCTATTATGAGCTTCTGCCTCTTTTCACTTCTCATCTAGTTTATCAACTTAAATTTTTGTGGAGAATGATGTGTTAGAGATAGTAGTCTGGAAATCAAGCTTGGAGAGAGATCAAGACTGGAGAGTAGATTTAGGAGTTTCATAAGAGAAATGATAGCTACAGTCCTGACAACTAAACATGGAAGAAAGGATTAAAAACAGAAAAATACGGTCCCACGAGAGCGTTTAAGGAGCTGAAGGAAGGAGAATAAGCAGATAAAACAAGAGAGGGGGGATGGGAAATATCACCTAGATATTGCAGTGCCATTTACAACTGCACATTTTAATCACCTGGGAGGTTTTTAAAAATAATGATGCATGGGCTCCACCCCCCAGAGATTCTTATTTAATGGTTGGGCTAGGGCTCAGCTATCAGGATTTTTTTTCTTAATAGTTTCCCAGGTGGATATGATGTAGAGCCAGAGTAAAGAACCATGATATGTATATATGACTAGAGGGGGTATATCAGCTAGTAAATAGAGATTACCCTTGGAGAGTGGGATTAAAGAGAGAAGGGAGAGCATGGAAATTGTCCTTTGTCCTTTGGTAATACTATATATAAGTTTTTTTCCCAATGAACACATATCACTTTTATAGTTTAAAACAAAGTCTAAACATACTAAGCGATATAAATGGTTGTTCTGAGCACTGGCTTTTGCAGTCAGACTTGAGGTCAAAATCAAGCTACACCATGTACTAGCTTTGGACCTTTGGGTGAGTCCCTTAGCATCGTTGAGACTCAGTGTTCTCATATGTGCCATAAGGGAAATTACAGTACCTACCTTATTTTCTTGTGAGGATTAAATGAGGTAATGTATGTAAGATACTTTACACAGTATCTAACATATAGTGTTTAGTAAATCATGCTTTTGTGGTCGTGCTACAGCCACCAGTGTCCAAACTACAGACACAGCATTGAGCAAGAGGACAGAAGAATCCATTGAATTGGTTCAAGGGGTTAATTCATGACTTGTGAGAGTAAGTTCACTAGTGTGCTGGGAGTAGGAATTAGGGAGTGAGAGAATAATAAGGTTGAAGCAATAAGCCACACAGTTTTGAAGTGTGGCATTGCAAGGAAGGAGAAGAATAGGGCACTATCCGGAGGGAACAATGGCACCAAGAGAAAGATTTTTGTTTGTGTGTGTGTTTAAAGTTGGGAAGTAGGACCAGGACAAATGAAGATAGAATAACTGGTAGAGAAACAAGATCCAGATCGAGCTGAAAGTTACGAGAATCCATTGGATTAGGAGAACAAATATTGTCAAAATGTCCATGCTACCCCAAGCAATCTACAGATTTAATGCAATCCCTATCAAAATACCAACAGCATTTTTCACAGAACTAGAACAAACATTCCTAAATTTGTATGGAGCTATGAGAGACCCCAAATAGCCAAAACAATCTTGAAAAGGAAGAACAAAACTGGAGATACCACAATCTCAGATTTCAAGATATACTACAAAGCTGTAGTAATCAAAATAACTGTGGTACTGGCATAAAAACAGACACATAAATCAACAGAACAGAATAGAGAACCCAGAAATAAACACACAATTATATGGTCAATGAATCTTCGACAAAGGAGGCAAGAATATACAATGGGAAATATCTCTTCAACAAATTATGTTGGGCAAACTGGACAGCTACATCCAAAGAATGAAACTGGACCACTTTCTTACAACATACACAAAAATAAACTCCAAATGGATTAAGAACCTAAATGTGAGATCTGAAACCATGAACATCCTAGAAGAGAGCACAGGCAGTAATCTCTCTGACATCGGCCATAAAACATTTTTCTAGATATGTCCCCTGAGGCAAGCACAACAAAAGCAAAAATAAACTATTGGAACTACATCAAAATTAAAAGCTTCTGCACAGCCAAGGAAATAACAAAACAGGAAGACAACCTATTGAGTGGGAGATATTTGCAAATGACATCCAAAAGACAGTATCCAAAATATATAAAGAACTTAAACAACTTGAGGTACCTGGGTGACTCAGCTGGTTAAGTGTCTGGCTCTTGATCTCAGTTTACCTCTGGATCTCAGAGTTGTGAGTTCAATCCTGCCTTGGGTTCCACACTGGGCATGGAGTGTACTTAAAAAAAAAAAAAAAAAGAACTTCTACAACTCAACACCAAAAAACCCCAAATAATCTAATTAAAAAATGGGCAGAAGACATGAACAGACATTCTCCAAAGAAGACAGACATACAGATGGCCAACAGACACATGAAAAGATGCTCAACATCACTCATCATCAGGGAAATGCAAATCAAAACCGCAGTGAGATATCACCTCACACCTGTCAGAATGGCTAGACTCAAAAACACAAGAAACAACAAGCGTTGGCGAGGGTGTGGAGAAAAAGAAACCTTTGTGCACTGTTGGTGGGAAAGCAAACTTGTGCAGCCACTCTGGAAAACAGTAAGGAGGTTCCTCAAAAAGTTGAAAATAGAATTACCATGTGATGCAGTAATTCCACTACTGGGTGGAACCCAAAGAACATGAAAACACTAATGCAAAAAAATACATGCACCCCTATGTTTTTTGCAGCACTATTTACAATAACCAAATATGGAAGCGACCCAGTGTCCATCGATAGATGAATGGATAAAGAAGAATGGATACAATGGATTCCAGTGGATACCGTGGAATATTTTTCACCCATAGAAATGAATGAAATCTTGCCATTTGGGAAGCATGGATGGATCTAGAGAGCATAATGCCAAGTGAAATAAGTCAGTTAGACAAATACCAAATGATTTCACTCGTGGAATTTAAGAAACAAAATAAAGAAAGAAAAAGACAAACCAAAAAACAGACTCTTAACTATAGAGGACAAACTGGTGGTTGGCAAAGGGGAGGTGGGTGGGAGGACGGGTGAAATAGGTGATGGGGATTAAGATTACACTTATCACAATGAACACTGAGTAATGTATATTATACACCTGAAACTAATATAACTAATATAACACTGTATGTTAATTATACTGGAATTAATTTTTCTTAAAGTCATGAGATCAAGAAGATAAGTAGAAGAATTAATCTTAGCAAAAGAAGGGAATATCTCAGACGAGGAAGAATCAAGAAAGATGACCCAGTGAATATTTTTGAGTTAGAAAGGAGAGATTAGGTAGTTCATGTCTGATGGCCTTGATTTCTGTGTATTTATTTGTGAAACAACTTCCTATGTGCCAGACACTGTGCTAGGCTCTGGGTACACAACAGTGCACAAAACTGCTTTCCTGAATGGTATTTTGTTTTAGCTCTTCTCTATAGCATTTACTGTCATATGACATAATACTTATGTGTTTGCTGTTTGAGGCTCTCTCCCCAGTTGAGTGTAGCCTATGTAGTGACGGGAGTAATTCGTTCCTGCTGTAACCCCAGTGCTTACTACAATTCCAGGCATATGGTAGGTGCTTGTGAGTATTTACGGAGTTAATTAAATGTTACCTACTATGTACCACACATTTAGCCCATTTTAACTCATTCAATCCTCATAATAATCCTGAAAGGTAGACATTATTAATGCCATTTAGAGATGAGGAAATAGGCTCAGAAAGGTTATATAAATTCCTTCATGGAGCTTGTTTGTTTGTAGAAAGAGAGAGCAAGTGGGGAGGACCAGAGGGAGAGGGAGAGAGAATCCCAAACAGACTCCATGCCCAGCAGAGCCCGACGTGGGGCTCGATCCTACAACCCTGAGATCATGACCTGAGCCAAAATCCCAAGAGTTAGATGCTTGGGGCGCCTGGGTGGCTCAGTTGGTTAAGCCTCTGCCTTCAGCTCAGGTCATGATCTCAGGGTCCTTGGATCAGGCTCCCTGCTTAGCAGGGAGTCTGCTTCTCCCTCTTCTTCTTCCTCTGCCCTTAACACTGCTTGTGGTGTGCTCTCTCTCTCTCTCCTAAATAAATAAAACTGTTAAAAAAAAAAAAGAATTGGATGCTTAACTGACTGAGCCACCCAGGCTCCCCCTTCGTGGAGCTTTTGATACAGAATATCTGTCTAGAAAAATGTTTTATTAATTTTGGGGTACTTTAAGAGTTTTCTGCTGTTCTTGGGGCATCTGGGTGGTTCAGTCATTAGGCATCTGCCTTCGGCCCGGGTCATGATCCCAGGGTCCTGGGATCGAGTCCTGCATCGGGGTCCCTGCTCCGCTGGAGGCCTGCTTCTCCCTCTCCCACTCCCCCTGCCTATGTTCCTGCTCTCGCTATCTCTCCCTCTCTCTCTCTGTCAAATAAATAAATAAAATCTTTTAAAAAAAAAAAAAGAGTTTTCTACAGAAGAGAAAAGGAAATGTATACAATAGGCTTATGCCTTTGTTCTGTTTCTTAAATTTATTGTAATTTAGATAATAGCTTGCTTTCAATGGGGTCAAGGTGGTGTGTATACTGAGAGCTTCAAAAATATATTCAAGGAATAACTGAGTACCCAGTTATAAGTGGCAACTCCTTAATTAAACATTTCCACCAATAAATATATTCATACTTATTGCCATAATAACAGACTTTATCTTTAGGTTGTTTTCCGAGGAGGTGAAGGGGCTTTGCAGGTGTTGCCTCCCCTGGTTGATGTCATTCCTGAAGCTCGGTTAAACTTAGTGATTTACTACCTTCGTCAAGGTAAGAAAAATTTGTCTTGGTTTTGCTTAAATGAGATATTTTAGAACATTTAATCTCTAACTGAACTACTTGCTCTTAAAATCCATAATATTTCAAAAAATATATTTGCAACAGGTTCATAGGAGAGAACAAGTTTATTGGTGCTTATTTGTTGTACCTTTTCTCTTTATCCTTTCTTCTTATGTTGCTTCCAACTTTCTCTCTCATTCTGTTTTTCCTTCTTCCTCTTCTTTTTCTGTCTTTTGTTCTCTACCCATTCTATTTCAGTTTTTCCACTGTTTTTACTTCCCCTTCCTTGTGGTTCTTTTTCTATGTATAAGGCACATCCACATTGTCTTGAGTTTCTTTTTTTTTATCATATTTGCTCTAATTGTCTGCCTTTCTGTTTCTTTGTGTTTTCCAGCTTCTCATGAGAAATATTATGATTCAAAGATAATGTGATACTTACTGCCCCTACTTAAGTAAGGTTAAAATTGTTAGACACATGCCTAAGCAGTCTTTGATCTAACAGTTTTGAGTACAGGATAGTAGCTACCATGTATTGGTGGTGGCACTCTGTCATGGACCCTGGACTAACAGTGTGGGCCTTTTTAGGTGCATGGTAGAAACCAACCAGACAACATATTCCTCACTGAGGAAAATATAAGTGTTTATTAAAATAAGAACATGAACTTGCAAACAGTTCTATTTGATATGTAAGCACAAAGAAATAGGCGTTTGGATATGAATTAAATATCTTATATGTTTTAGAAATTGTTTATTATAAAATTTTTCAAACTAAGCGAAATAGTTTAAACACCCAAAATGCACACCCAAAATATTCATTCCAGATTCAACAGTCTTCAAAATAATGCCATTCTTTCATCCGTTCTCCCTGTCCCTTTTTGTTGCTGAAATGTCTTAAAGCAAATCCCAGACCTCCTGTCATTTCACTCCTACATACTTAATATATATTGTCTTTTTAAAAAATCAGTTGTTTTACTTATACAACTACAATGCCATTGCTATTTAATACTCAGTCCATATTCTTAGCTTGAACATTTTTTTAGGTGCTTCATGACTTATAGGTTTCCTAAGATATTTGGTTATCTTTAGGATAATTACTCCACATTGAACTTGATAGAGAGAGTTAGAGGACAGATAAAACAAATCATACTTCCCATGAAAGTTTGAATGCTGAAGGATCTTACCTCTTCGGGACTGTTTCAGAAGGGTTTGCTGGAATACAGACTAGTATAGCTACTTATTTCTTGTATTTCAGATGATGTACAAGAAGCTTATAACTTAATTAAGGATCTGGAACCTACTACTCCTCAGGTAATTGAAAATGTGTTACCATTTTACTAACCAACTTCTGTTGAAAGCAGAATTTCAGAAAGATAGCAGGAAGGCATATTAGAGAAAATTCCAGCTTGTAGAATCTCGGGAAAGACCATATATATTGATTTAGGAATGTCCTGTGAGACTTTCAATATGAAAATGAACATTCTGGATTTATTTTATTTTATTTTATTTATTTGACAGAGAGAGACACAGCGAGAGAGGGAACACAAGCGGGGGAATGGGAGAGGGAGAAGCAGGCTTCCCATAGAGCAGGGATGGATGTGGGGGAGCCCGATGCGGGGCTTGATCCCAGGACCCTGGGATCATGACCTGAGCCGAAGGCAGACGCTTAATGACTGAGCCACCCAGGCGCCCCAAACATTATGGATTTTTTAATGTTTTTAAACTCCCTTATATGTGGTCATTTCCTCCAAATGGTTGAGTTTTGAAAAAACTAAAATCTAGAATTCTGATGGAACTAACAAGATATAGAAACTTATCTCATTAGTATAATTGTAACTTGTCTTTCTCCCCTACTAGATTGTTATTAGCTCTTTGCAGTCAGAGCCTGTGTCTGTTTGTATTTCCAATACTATGTTCACTAAGCATGTAATAGACATTGCACTTACTGAATGAAAGACTGAAATGTTTCTAGACCCCATGAAATCTAAACAGATACATTTCTCCAGGGTATTAAAAGTTTCAGCATCTTTTATACTGCTCTTTTTATGAACCCTCTTAAATAAAAATAGTACCTACATAAAAAATTTATAAAGCTGCTAAGGAAGGTATCTATCAAAGAATAGACCCAAGTCTGACAGCGATAAAGGTGAGGCTCCAGGGTTCCAAAAGAGATAATACCTTACAAATGGAGATCAGAAGATACTTTTTTTTTTAGGAAAAGGATTTTTAGCAAATAAAAGTTATTATATGATTAGAAAGGGAAGATAATATATATGATGTAGTCACAAAGAATGGCAGTGGCAAGTGGCTAATAAAGTGATAAAAATTGTTACATAAATGTTTTATTGTTAATTTTTTCCATTGAGTTGAAATAAAACTTCTCAAGGTTTCCACTGAGTTTTTTCTGCTTAAGATTGTAAATTTACAAATATGGTGAATTCTATTATATGGACACTTTCCTGAAAACCAAATTAAAGTCTCCTAATTCTTTCATTCAAGCCAGGGATGGAACAGAGAAAAGTGACTCTGGGTAACTTTTGATAATTTATATGTGTATATATATATAGCATTAAGTCGAAATTAATTTTCATAGCTATGCATTCTTTGGAAATTAATTAGTGTTATTCCACGTTGCCAGGAGTATATCCTCAAAGGAGTAGTCAATGCGGCCCTTGGCCAGGAAATGGGTTCGGTGAGTATGAAATCACTGGTAATCTATAGTTGCAGTTATAGTGCGTGGAAAAGATCAAAATGAATGTTAAAGTCCAACCAGCAGTAAGCTCACAAATAGGCTTATCTACAGTTCCTTTCCTGTCTCCATATCTCCTAACCCAGACTCCATTATAAAAAGAATTCTGTGATTTTAAAGAAAAAAAAAAAAAAAAGAAAGCTTTAACTCTAAGAATTGCTGTTTCCTCTTTTAGAAGCCCAATTTTTTAAGCAGTGTTTATATCTAATAATAACTGCAAATCATTGCACAGCTTCATTCTTATTTTCAGTGAGTTTGGTTAACCTTGCACACCCCTGAGCTATAATTTTGGCATCTGTAAAATGGGGATAGTTGTTTCTTTGGCAAAGACTTTTATAAACACCAAAACATTGTTTAAAATTAAGTTCTTATTCATCTGAATATGCCACATTAAGTTCTTTTGGGAACAAAGTAGATATAAATAATATTTTTATCTCTAGCTCACTCTACAGTGCCTCATATAGCAGATGGGGAGTAAATAGTTATTGAATAAGTGAATGAGTGTATTGAATTAATACTCCTTGTTATAACTGTGGCTCCTACCACAAGGTCTAATATATGATAAAAGAGCAGTATCTGTTGAATGTGTGAATGAATGACTAAATGAAAGAGTTCATTTAATGAAGTTACTTTTAGGATAGAGTTTGGGGATTGGATTTTTTTTCTCCTTTTCTTATCCGACCCAGGGTAGGTTTTAATTTAGTTTCAGGTTATGATTCTCTAGTACTTATGCTAATAAAAATTAGTTTGTTTGGGAGAGGATGTAAAACAAGGGTGTATGTTAAATCCTGGCACATATTTTAAAACCATAAAGTGTAATACAAATAAAATATTTTCAGCTTCTGTCAGCTATCTCAGCTCTGCTTTGTTTTTCAGAGGGACCATATGAAAATTGCCCAGCAGTTCTTCCAGCTGGTGGGAGGGTCAGCGAGTGAGTGTGGTATGTCTGAAATCAGTACTCATTCACATAATTCATAATTGGAGTTGGTCATATATTGACTGGTGAAGTTTGAGTCTCTGTCCAGGGTTACGTGTGTCAGACTTGAAAGAAAAGTATCAAAGTATCAAGTAGGAAGTCCTATGGGAGAGACACAGGAGAGAATATTGGGTTAGGTCTTCTCAACATCTCAGCTGAAGTGGGATGAGAGATTATATAAATACAAGAGAATGAATGTAATCTTTAGTTCATGAGAGTTTTTAAAATTTGATTCTGTTTTTGATCTGAAAAATTAACTTTTATTGATTTTTCTTTTTTAATTTTATTTTATGTTAGTCACCATACATTACATCATTAGTTTTTGATATAGTGTTCCATGATTCATTGTTTTCATATAACACCCAGTGCTCCATGCAGTGCGTGCCCTCCTTAATACTCATCACCAGGCTAACCCATCCCCCCACCCCCTCCCCTCTAGAACCCTCAGTTTGTTTCTCAGAGTCCATCGTCTCTCATGGTTCATCTCCCCCTCTGATTCCCCCCCTTCATTTTTCCCTTCCTTCCCCTAATGTCCTCCATGCTGTTCCTTATGTTCCACAAATAAGTGAAACCATATGATAATTGACTTTCTCTGCTTGACTTATTTCACTTAGCATTATTTCCTCCAGTTCCATCCATGTTGATGTAAAAGTTAGGTATTCATCCTTTCTGATGGCTGAGTAATATTCCATTGTATATATGGACCACATCTTCTTTATCCATTCATCTGTTGAAGGGCATTTCGACTCTTCCCACAGTTTGGCTATTGTGGACATTGCAGCTATGAACATTGGGGTGCATATGGCCCTTCTTTTCACTACATCTGTGTCTCTGGGGTAAATATCCAGGAGTACAATTGCTGGGTCATAGGGTAGCTCTATTTTTAATTTTTTGAGGCACCTCCACACTGTTTTCCAAAGTGGCTGTACCAACTTGCATTCCCACCAACAGTGTAAGAGGGTTCCCCTTTCTCCACAACCTCTCCAACATTTGTTGTTTCTTTCCCTGTAAATTTTTGCCATTCTAACTGGTGTAAGGTGGTATCTCAATGTGGTTTTGATTTGAATTTCCCTGGTGGCTAATGATGATGAACATTTTTTCATGTGTCTGTTAGCCATTTGTATGTCTTCTTCAGAGAAGTGTCTGTTCATGTCTTCTGCCCATTTTTTGACTTGATTATTTGTTTTCTGGGTGTTAAGTTTGAGAAGTTCTTTATAAATCTTGGATACCAGCCCGTTATCTGTAGTGTCATTTGCAAATATCTTCTCCCATTCTGTGGGTTGCCTCTTTGTTTTGTTGACTGTTTCCTTTGCTGTGCAAAAGCTTTTTATCTTGATGAAGTCCCAAAAGTTCATTTTTGCTTTTGTTTCACTAGCCTTTGGAGATGTATTTTGAAAGAAGTCGCTGTGGCCAATGTCAAAGAGGTCACTGCCTATGTTCTTCTCTAGGATTTTGATGAATTCCTGTCTCACATTGAGGTCTTTCATCCATTTTGAGTTTATCTTTGTGTATGGTGTTAGAGAATGGTCAAGTTTCATTCTTCTGCATGTGGCTGTCCAATTTTCCCAGCACCATTTATTGAAGAGACTGTCTTTTTTCCATTGCATTTTTTTTCCTGCTTTGTTGAAGATTATTTGACCATAGAGTTGAGGGTCCATATCTGGGCTCTCTATTCTGTTCCATTGGTCTATATGTCTGTTTTTGTGCCAGTACCATGCTGTCTTGGTGATCGCGGCTTTGTAATATAGCTTGAAATCGGGCAACGTGATGCCCCCAGCTTTGTTTTTCTTTTTCAACATTTCCTTGGCGATTCGGGGTCTTTTCTGATTCCATACAAATTTTAGGATTGTTTGTTCCAGCACTTTGAAAAATGTCATTGGAATTTTGATTGGGATGGTGTTGAAGGTATAGATTGCTCCGGGTAGCATAGACATTTTAACAATGTTTATTCTTCCGATCCATGAGCATGGAATGTTTTTCCATCTTTTTGTGTTTTATTGATTTTTCAAGAGCTCTTTATATATTTGACTTTCATCATGTAGATATTTTTTCAGTGGGTCATTTGCTTTTTAATTTTCCCTATGGTATTTTTTTCACATGTAAAAATATTTAAACCTTATCGAAGCTTATCTTTTTATAATGATATCTTACATGGATATCTAGCTTAGAAAGTGCTTTCGTGCCCCCACAGTATAATATTCACTTGTATTTCCCACCAGTACTTTTGTTGCTTCATTTTTATTATTAAAGTATTGACTTCATCAGTCAAGATTGAGTGTAAGATTTCAGAAAGTATTAAAAGGGCTGATAGTTAGCCAGTATGAACTGATATGGCTATTTGTACCAGTTGTCTAAGGCCAGCATCTATTTTGACGAACAGTATTTGGGGTGAACTGTTGTTAAATATTTTTATCATCCCTGAATATTCATTTTCTTTCAGATGTTTCACTGAAACCATTTATTGAATAATATTTCCTTTCTTCATTTGATTCATTCATACAACAAAAATTTATTGAAGTGTTGGGGATATAGTAGTAAACAAAACAAACAAGTCCTCCATCCTTGTAGAGCATATAGTCTAGTGGGACAGACAATAAACCCAATAAAGAAAGAGATTATATAGTATATCTGACTGTAGTAAGTGCTATGGGGGAAAAATTGAACAGAGCAAGAATGAATAGGAGATCCAGTGGCAAGGGTGGGGGTTAAACTAATTCTCTACTATCTCAAACAGGAATCTGAAAACAGACAGAAAGTTGGTCAGGATCAGGACCAGATGGTTCCATGGCAAATGATTTCTCCATTTGAGATTGGAAGTGCTGGGTTGTCTTAGATGAGTGATGATGGAGACTAAGCCATGTTAGTTGAATGTGCACGTGTCAGAGTGGGTGAGAGACTCAAAGCCCTGGAAAAACATCTGAGGAATACTGTAGCCTGCAGGGTGTGTGTTCATTCTGGAGTCTGTGAGTTAGCCCCAAGAGAGATTATTGGTCACTCTCAAGTACTGTGACCTCCATTATGCTGAGGTTTTGTCCACTGAATAGAATCTATAATTTCAGAATCTGGAAAGATGTCTTGGAATACATTCCTATCTCTAAATTATAAAGTAACTCAAATTTCAGCTAAAGAGAACTTTCAGTTTCATGAACATACCTGGTTTCTTTTCCCATTCCATTTCAGATACAATACCTGGGAGGCAGTGTATGGCTTCCTGTTTCTTTCTGCTTAAGCAATTTGATGATGTCTTGATATACCTCAACTCATTTAAGGTCAGTATAGAATTTTCTAGATGAGTTTGTCTACAAAATACTATATATAATATGTCAGAAGTAAGTACTTTTAGAGGGACACCTGGGTGACTCAGTTGGTTAAGTGCCTGCCTTTGGCTCAGGTCATGATCCCAGGGTCCTGGAATCTTGTCCCACATTGGGATCCTCACTCCGCAGGGAGCCTGCTTCTCCCTCTGCCTGCTGCTCCCCCTGCTTTGTGCTCTCTCTCTCTCTCTCCCTCTGATAAATAAATAAAATCTTTAAAAAAAAAAAAGATGCTTTTAGAGATGGCCCTTTTACTATAGTGACATTGATGGTGTCAGCTAATTCCTTAAAATTATTTTTGAGTTTATCTAGTATAATTGTTATGTTATTATTGGTGTGTTAATACTCAATGTGACCTATTCCTGGGATGTGTTTCAGAGTTACTTCTACAATGATGACATCTTTAACTTTAATTATGCCCAAGCCAAAGCTGCAACAGGCAATACCAGTGAGGGTGAAGAGGTGGGTACATGCTTTTGATGCATTCAAATGATTCTGTTCAAAAACATTGTTATCTTTAACTTTTTGAGGAATCTCCATACTGTTTTCCAGAGTGAAAAAAATAGATGAACATAGGGGAAAGAAAAAAAAGAGAGGCAAACCATAAACAGACTCTTAACTATAAAGAACAAACTGGGGGTTGCTGGAGGGCAGGGTTGAGGGATGGGCTAAACGGGTGATGGGAATTATGGAGTGCACTTGTGCTGAGCACTGGGTGTTGTATGTTAAGTGTTGAATCACTAAATTCTACACCTGAAAGTAATATTACACTGTACGTTAGCTAACTGGAATTTAAATAAAAACTTGAAAAAAAATAATAAAAATAAAAACATTGTTATCTTTTTCTCACTGAAATAAAAAGTTCAGGGCAAAGGATTATAAAAATTTCCTTTGTTCTTAGGTTATATTAAAAAGTACAATGTAAATAGACATATAGATTTTATAACCATATTACTGTTTTCCTTTTTCTGCTATATTTTATAAAAGCATAACATATGTTGAGAAAAGTATCCAAATTAAAGTATAGATCTTGATGAATTTTTGAAGTGAATGTATGCAAATAATCAGTCCTCAGATCATGAAACAGTATTGTCTTAACCCCATACAAACCTCCTCATCTCCTTGTTTGAGTCAGTCCCTTTCTCCCAAGGCTAACCACTATTTTGACTTCTAATTCCATAGACTAATTTGCCTGAATCATTCAAAGCAATTCAGCTGAATTGTTCAATTCAGTTGGTTATCATTTAGCAAATTGTTCCACTTGTTATTATTCAAATTCTAATTATTGTCTACCTTCCATTATGTCTTCTTTGTGAGTTATTTTAAAACGTGTATCATAATTTTCAAGTATGTGTATTATCTTGCCCAGGCTATTTCATTTTGATTTCTAACTTAATCGTATTGTGGTCAGCCAGTGTGCTCTGTATTACACCAGTCCTGGGGCACCTGGGTGGCTCAGTCATTAAGCGTCTGCCTTCGGCTCAGGTCATGATCCCAGGGTCCTGGGATCAAGCCCCGTATCGGGCTCCTTGCTCCACGGGAAGCCTGCTTCTCCCTCTCCCACTCCCCCTGCTTGTGTTCCCTCTCTCGCTGTGTCTCTCTCTGTCAAATAAATAAATAAAATCTTTAGAAAAAAAAATACACCAGTCCTTCAAAATTTGTTGAGGCTTGCTTTACTGCCCAGTAACATGGTCACGTGTCCTTGAACAAAATAGGTGTTACGCAGTTGTTAATTATTCTGTTCAAATCTTCTATATCCTTACCAAATTTCTTCAGTCAGCTTGTGATATCAATAACTGAGAGAAGTGTGTCAACATCACCATTGTTTTGTCCTTTTCTTAGTAACCTGTAGAGAATTTGACCATCTGTAAGGCTACACTAAGTATCAAATAAGGCAAGCTGATACGGTATTTTTACCGCAAAAATATCTTCATGTTTATTCCCTTTCTTTCCTCTTCTTACAGGTTTTCCTTTTAATCCAAAGTGAGAAGATGAAAAATGATTACATTTACCTCAGTTGGTTAGCTCGGTGCTGTGAGTCTTCTTTTAAATGTTACAGAGGAATCCTCTTTTTCTTCTCTGTTGCATAATCTCCTGGATGGAAATTACAGTGAACATTTCTAATTTTGTTTCATAGAATGAGTAAATAATAATTAAGCAGGCCTGAAAAGTGATAAAATGTCAAAAACATAATATTTTTGTATATTATATAGCCTACAACCTCTCTCTGTCTCTCCCCCTTCATTATCTTTTCTTGCTTCTTTTTTTCCCCTGGATTTAAAATGTTCACAGAGTTATTAAAGTCATGGGAAAATTTCAGCAATCAGATGTTCTAAGTGAGGCTGAAACTATGTAAGTAGGATTGAATGAATGATACATGACTTTTAAGCAGATGAGAAAAGTGGGAACTACTGGAAATCAACCCAATCTAAAAACACACAATTATGTGAATCCTAACTTAAGTATTTTACATATGGTAGAGTTCTGATGAAGAACCAGCTTAATGCTAACTTTGTAAGCTTTCTACGTAAGAGCTGTTTACCATTTCTTTGTCTGTTTGGAACATAGAACCAAATCCAAAGAATAACAAGATGCAGAATTATATTTCCTATACATTTAAGAGGCAAAAATCTTTGCTTCTTTTTGTAGATATCCTGAACAAGAAACCAAGACTAGCCTGGGAACTTTATCTCAAGATGGAAACCTCTGGCGAGTCCTTTAGCCTCTTACAGCTCATTGCTAATGACTGCTACAAGGTGAGTCTGAGTGAGATCTAAAGGGAAACTGAAGATCAGTCTCACGTGCTACACTGATTAATTATTAGGGAGAGGTGTCCTAGAGATTAAATGGCCATTGGTAAGAGGATTCACATAGAACTATCAGAAATGTCATCCCTGGGGCTCCTGGCTGGCTCAGTTGGAAGAGCATGGGACTCTCGATCTCAGGGTTGTGAGTTCAAGCCCCACGTTGGATGTAGAGATTACTTAAAAATAAAATCTTTAGGGCACCTGGGTGGCTCAGTCGTTAAGCGTCTGCCTTCCGCTCAGGTCATGATCCCAGGGTCCTGGGATCGAGCCCCACATCGGGCTCCCTGGTCCGCGGGAAGCCTGCTTCTCCCCCTCCCACTCTCCCTGCTGGTGTTCCCTCTCTCGCTGTGTCTCTCTCTGTCAAATAAACAAAATCTTTAAATAAATAAATAAATAAATAAATAAATAAATAAATAAATAAATAAATAAATAAATAAAATCTTTAGAGGCACCTGGGTGGTTTAGTGGTTAGGTGGCTGACTCATGATCTCAGCTCAGGTCATCATCTCAGGGTCGTGAGTTTACGCCCCATGTTGGGCTCCATGCTAGGTGTGCACCTACTTTAATAAATAAGTGAATAAATAAAATCTTTAAAAAACAAAAAGAAGGGCGCCTGGGTGGCTCAGTTGGTTAAGCGACTGCCTTTGGCTCAGGGAATGATCCTGGAGTCCTGGGATCAAGTCCCACATTGGACTCCCCGCTCAGTGGGGAGTCTACTTCTCCCTCAGACCCTCTTCCCTCTTGTGCTCTCTCTCATTCTCTCCCTCTTAAATAAATAAATAAAATCTTAAAAAAAAAAAAAGAAAAAGAAATGTCATCCCTTTTATGAACAAACTGAACTCAGAGATAGACAGCATTTCAGGGTTTTACATGTATATTAAGTATGTATGCATATAAGTGAAATATGAAACAATGTATATGAAACAATGATTTAGAGAGATTGTTTTAGATTTCTAAAGGTTGTGTGTGAGTCTTTAGATACCATCCAAGTAGAGATGTTCATCTGGTAGTTGGAAACTTGGTTCTGAAACTCAAGAAAGATGTCTTCTGACATGTAGAGACATAGATTTGGAGAAATCGTCACCATTTCAATAGTAATTAAAGCCCTGGAAAACAAGATTACCTAGGTAAGGAAGGAAAGTGAGAAGAGTAGAGAGTTGCAAACCAAACCTTGGGGAATACTTAGGTGCAAATTGTAGACAGGAGAGACAAAGGAACCAGAAAAAAAAGAATAAAAAAGCAATCAGATTTAGTAAAGGACTGGCTCTCTGTGTGTGTATGCAGGAGCAGGTCTGTGTGTGTGTGGAGGGGGGGAGTTGGAAAGGCAGGGAGAAGGAGAGAGGACTTTGGGGCCCTATCCTATAGATTAAAAGCTTTTTTACAAATTAGCCTCAAATTCTGGAAATTCCTTTTTTTGGAATATTTCTTCCTGTCCAAAAGACATGCAAATGTTAGGTAAAAAGAGTCTAGTGTTAAATTAATTAATAATAGCTCATTTCAAAGTGAATAATTACTAAAATAAAGTCAATCACCATCAATGGAAAAGGTTTTAAAACATAGGAAACTTAAAAATGTTTAACATGACTTAGTAGATGGCAATGACATTAAGTGAGTTAGAGGAGGCAGAGGGAAAGAAAACATTCAGAGAGGAATTTTGTTCAGTTGTAAATGTATTAAATCTGAAGTGTGTTTGGAGCTCCAGGTAGAGAGATATTACATTGGGAAATTATCAGGGTGAGCCTGGAGCTCAGGTGTTCATGTGAGAAGTCAGGATTAGAAATGCAGTTTTAGAAGTTAACAGTAGGGGCATCTGGATTGCTCAGTCAGTTAAGCATCCAACTCTTGATTTTGGCTCAGATTGTGATCCCAGGGTTGTGGGATTGGCTCTGCACACTGGGCATGGAGCCTCCTTAGGATTCTCTCTCTCCTCTCCTCCCTCTCCCTCTGCCGCTCCCCTTTCCCCACCCATGTGCATGCCCTCCCTCTCTCTCAAAAGAAAGAGAGAGAGAGAGAAGTTAACAGTAGTTAATGGTGGTGGAGGTAGTGGTCGTAATAGTAATAGTAGTAGCAGCAGCAAAGTATGGGAGAGAATGATGTTAACCAGTGAATGGGATGAGAACCACGTGGACACCAGTGTTTAAGGGATAGAAATAGAATCAGTGAAAGAGACAGAGGATGAAGATGGACATAAAGAAAGAAAACAACCGGGAGGGGGAAAAGTGCTTTTTATTCCTGTTTTTCTTGTTTCTATTTTATCAAAAGCCAAGGGAGAGAATGTCAAGTCTGCAACCTGATGGAACTGTATGAGACCTGAGAAAACAATAGTGGGTAGACAAGAGAATGAGATTAGAAAGCAGATTCAGTGAGTGTAGACTACAGTAAAAAAAACTGATGCTAACGATAAGGGAAGAAATGTGTTGCTAACTTAAAAGGGAAAACAGGGTTAGGGATTTGGGGTGGGGGAGTATTTTTGCAGGTGGAGGGAGAGGTTTTTTTCTTTTAGAGTAGGGAGTAAAAGTATATCCTTAGGTAGTGAAGCTGTTGAACAGAGAGATATTAAAGATTCAAGAGAGTAGGAACATTTTTTTATTATGTTATGTTAGTCGCCATACATCACTAGTTTTTGATGTAGTGATCCATGCTTCATTGTTTTAGAAGATTTAAGGAACATTTTCGACGGAGGAAGACCCTAAAAGAGATGAGAGGAACATGGCATAAAGATCAAAGGAAGATAATGACTTTGACAAACAATTTAGCATAAACTACTGTCTCAGTGGTTCCATGGCCACCCATTAGTTTGGTGAGTCACTGGAAGGGTTCACATGACTCAAAGTTACACTCATGGCTGAGACTTATTACAATATAGAAAAAGCAGGAAAAAGTTATGTATAGGAGAAGACTGGAGAGGTCAAGCCCAGACTTTTTTGCCCTCCCTCTGTGCTAATTGTACACTCATGTCTTTCTCCAGCTGCAAACTACAGAGACATGTGCTATATATCCAGGAAAAACAGAAAAAGCAAGTAGGAAAAAAATGGCAGAATTAAGTCCTAACATGACAATAATTGCATTAAATGTAAATGGTCTAAATATGCCAATTAAAAGACAGACATTGACAGGGTGGATAAGAAACCATGACCCAACTATGTGCTTTTTACAAGAAACTCACTTCAAATATAATGACAAAGGTAGGTTGAAAGTAAAAGGACGAAAAACATACATACTGTGAAATAGGCAGTTTCTTTAACAAACAAAGATATGCTTACCATATGACCCAGCAATCACCCTCCTGGGCATCTATCCCAGAGAAATGAAACCTGTGTCTACACAAATACCTATTCTCAATGTCAACAGCAGCTTTATTTGTAATAGCCAAAAACTGGAAATAATCCAAGTGTCCTTCAGTAGTGATTGGTTAAACAAACTGGTTTGGCTTGGACTACTACTCATGGATAAACAGGAATGGTGATGACAAACCTGACTCCATTTCTTGATGTTTGACTACTGACAGCTTTTAAGCCTCACCCTTCCCTCTTCCCCTGTGACCCCTTGACAAAATGATAAGAAATGCTAAGTAGTCCCTTCTCTGACGCCATCAGGTGATTCAAACCACACAAGCCCCTGCTCCTGCTCGGGAAACTCATCCCAGCCCCACCCCCAGCCACAAAAAAAACCCAGCCAGTCTCCTTGCCTTGCTCTCTCAGGCCATTTGGAAACTGCTTGAGAGGCCTGACCTACTTCCCCCACAGAACTCAATTATACAAGTAAGAAATCTTTCCATGCTCTCTCGGTGTGTGTGTGTGTGTGTGTGTGTGTGTGTGTGTGTGTGTGTGGCATCATCACTCTTAATATCCAAACCAACTTTGGGTGGAGGTCCCTCCTACTTTTTTAGAGTTATATAATAGGAGCAAACTATTGGTACACACAATAACTCGGATTTTTTAATCTTTTTTTTTAAAGACTATTTATTTGTCAGAGAGAGAGAGCGAGCACAAGCAGGGGGAGCGGCAGGCAGAGAGAGAAGCAGGCTTCCCACTGAGCAGGGAGCCCGATGCGGGACTCAATCCCAGGACCCTGGGATCATGACCTGAGCTGAAGGCAGACGCTTAACTGACTGAGCCACCCAGGCGCCCCATAACTCGGATTTTTTTAATTGAAGTATAGTTACACACAATATCACATGAGTTTCAGGTGTACAACATAGTGGTTTGACAGCTGTGTGTGTTACGCTGTGTTCACAAGTGTGGCGACTGTCACCATACGCTATTATGAACCATTGACTGTGTTTCCTATGCTGTACCAAAATAACTTGGATTAGCAAGCAATAACCAGGACAGTATCCTGAGTGAAAAAACTCAATCTCAAAGGGTCCTGTACTGCTTGATTTCATATACATATATGTGCTATTTGTGAAATGACAAAACTGTAGAGATGTAGAACAAATTGGTGAGGGGCGCCTGGGGGGCTCAGTTGGTTAAGCGACTGCCTTTGGGTCAGGTCATGATCCTGGGGTCCTGGGATCGAGTGCCACGTCCAGCTCCCCGCTCAGCAGAGAGCCTGCTTCTCCCTCTGCCTCTGCCTGCCCACTCTGCCTACTTGTGCTTGCTCTCTATCTCTCTGTCAAATAAATAAAATCTTAAAAGAAAAAAAAAGCAAACTGGTGATTGCTGGGGGCTAGGGCTGGTGAGCAGGGAGGGGAGCACACATGACTATAAACAGGTAGCACAGCCTTGTGGTGATGGAATAGTTCTGTATGTTGATAGCAGTGCTAGTTACGTGAGTCTACACATTTGATAAAATGACAGAACTACACGCACGCATTGTAACAATGTCAACTTCCTGGTTTCGATACTGTGATACTGCACTATGGTAAGCCGTAACTGGGGGAATTGGGTGAAAGGTACATGGGACCTCTTTGTACTGTCTTCACAACTTCCTGTAAATCTAGAATTATTTCAAAATAAAATGTTCTAAAAAATGAACCAACTAGAGTTATATCCAGCAATATAGATGCATCTTAACATATGCAAGACACAAAAGAATATTTATGGTATTCGTATAGATAAAATTTTGAGAAGCAAAATTTAATTATATTGTCTAAAGGTATATACATAGGTAATAAAACTAAAAAAAAGCCAAAGATTTTTGACAAAAACTGATGACCATAAAAGTTGGAATAGTAGTTGCTTCTGGAGAGAAGGAGAAGGTTGTGGTTTGGAAACGACACAGAGAGCTTCTATTTTGCTGTCAATGTCTTGTTTCTGGACCTGGGTGGTGATTACACTTGCACTCATGTTATAGGCATTGAACTGTACATTTGTGTTTCATATACCATTCACATTGTTATTTCACCAAAAGTAATCTGAATAGAACGTAGGAAGAAGGATTAACCTTGAAAAGGAATAAGAACACTTATTCCTGTGAAATGGGCAGAAATGAGGGAAGGATGAATGAAAGTACAAATATAATTTGAATTGAAGGGAGGAAAGTTGTGTTTTCCCTGAAAGATAGAAAAACGATAAGCTAAGAATGCAATAGAGATCTTAAGGAAACTGGCAAAGGTTTAGAACAACAGTTTACAGGAATTGAGAGGTAACTAAACCACCCTGAACAAGGGGGATTGCCCAGCAATTTGAAGCCTTCATTGAATGGCAAGAAAACTCATCTAAGCAGAATTTAATGGTATTAGGCATGCTCTATGAGGCCAAGGAAATGTGTAGTATATTTGGGAAAGAGGTCTATCAAAATGAAGTAAACATTTAGAAGATTTGGTGTTTAGAGTAGCAGTATCCATCTAGGCATTTTGAGAATTTAGGAACAAGGTCAAGAAAAGTAATGTTCTCTGGGGTTGAACATGATCAAATTAGCATAAAATGAATGATAGTAGTCATTTACAGAATGTATCGAGAAAACCTGGAAGATACCCTGCTCAAATCACAATCATCAGTTTATCATCAAGATTATACTATAATTAGAAGAAATGATAAATATGTTGATTAAATCATAACTTGACTATATGTAGGAAAAATGTTATATTGTTGAAAACTGAATGAAGGTAAGTTGATATAAATCGAACCGTGTACTCAAATTGTGATTTTCCTTTTTGTTTTAATAAGAAATTGAAGTTTTATCCAGTTTGCTAGCTGAAAATGTTATCACTAACCATACACTTTTTTATACAGTTCTGTTTCATGGTATCTTTACATTTAGTTTCATTCTGTGCAATCTTTTGAGTACAAGTATTATCACAATATCTTCTTTTAATCAGATGGGCCAGTTCTACTATTCAGCCAAAGCTTTTGATGTCTTAGAGAGACTGGATCCCAACCCTGAATATTGGGAAGGCAAGAGGGGTGCCTGTGTGGGCATTTTCCAGATGATCTTAGCTGGAAGAGAACCCAAGTAAGTAATCGGACAAGAGATACTACCTCTATCCTTTTGCTGGTTTGTGAGGAAAAAGAATTGTTTTCTTGGATGCCATCTTCTGAAAACCCAAAACTATAATGATGTTTTATAATGATGAATAGAAGATTAAGATGTTTCATATTTCTATCTGACTTTTTTCCTCCAGAAATTTTTTATGTTGTAAAATCGGGTCATTCTAAATCATATGTGCTAGGGACACTGAGCATACTGTAGCTTTCAAATGTAAGAGCAAGATCTATATTTTGCTCCAAATGAATTGTGATTTTCATAAAAAAAAGTCTTTTTCAATCTCTTCTACTAATTCCTTTGCCTATTGGCTTTTCCATGTCTTTTAGTTTAGGCTTCAAAGAATTAGGAATGGAATGGGTATGGTTGATAATTCTTTTTTTTTTCTTTTGCCTTCCCATATTCCAGGAAATACCGAGACAGTAGAGTACATAAAATTAAATGCATACAGCTCCACTTGTAACAAATATGAAAATACTTAAAACTAAATATGTT